>NC_140992.1:263968078-264568078 GCF_052327205.1 Somniosus microcephalus | reverse complement strand
AACGGCACCTAAAATCCAGAATTCTCTATTAACCGGCAAAATTCATACTCCGAAAACACCCCAATAGCCAGAAATGTTGCCAAGTCCGAGTCCGAGTCTCCCGCGGTGGCCGAGTTAATCAGTGGGGGTAGTTCTCCAAACTGCCACTACTCGGCTTCTTGGCGCTGTCGGAAGTCCGAACACCTCAATAACAGGAGCCTGACTCTTTGTTTGTTAAAAATAGCCTCGGTAGATAACACTCTCCATCATCCGGAATTTTTAATCAACCGGCGCCATCCCGGTCTCGTCGGTGCCGGATACCAGAGAGTTTCCTGTTGTTACAAAGTGATACGCTCATTCACCTAACCACCTCAGGGACTTGCAAGTACATTCTTAGATCATCTGGACCTGCATCTAGAAATTGACCCCTTACTAGCACGTGACAGAAAAAGAACAACAACAACTTGCATTTATGTAGTGTCTTTATTGTAGTAAAACATCCAGAGGCGCTTCACAGGAGCATAATCAGACAAAAATTGACACTGAGCCAAAGAAGGAGACGTTAGGATAGGTGACTGACGGTTTGGTCAAAGAGGTAGAATTTAAGGAGAGTCTTAAAGGAGGAGAGAGAGTTGGAGAGGTGGAGAGGTTTAAGGAGGGAATTCCAGAGCTTAGGGCCTAGGCGTCCGAAAGCAAGGCCATCAATGACGGGGTGGAGGAGATGGGGAATGCACAAGAGGCCAGAGTTCTCAGAGAGTTGTACGGCTGGAGGGATATAGGACCGCTTGAACGGTCACACTGTGTAGTCTGATATTTCCCTTTACCTGTCCAGTATCTCGGTAACATGTACTGTGCCCCGGGATCAAACAGAAAACCCTTGCTAATGTATTTTACGCTCACCGCTTATATCACAAGACCTCCTCCTTGGCTTTGGAAACTGGTGGAATAAACATTTCACTAGACCGTGACTAAATAACAAAATAGATTTACTAAACAGTAAATGGATAATTGAACAGTACCAATGACACACTGTAGATATTACAGTCGTTATAAGGTTAACTATTCCTCTTGGAGTTGGTAAAAAAGTAACAAATAGATGCGCCTGCTGGACTAAATTGCAATGTAAATATTAACCTTATGTGACAGTTCTTTTTCTAACCATGCATGGATTCTCGCTGGCCTCTTCGTCCCAGGAGATTGCATAGTTGCAGGGTTAAGTAGGAGGTGAGGGTGGCGAGGGAGGGGGCAGGGTGGGAGGGGGAGGGAGGAAGGGTTTGCCCGTGATGGTCTGGCCATAGTGGTGTGGGGCAGGCTTGATGGACCAGTTGGCCTTTTCATGGCCGTCAGTTTCATATGTTGGTATCGGATGAGTCAAGTTTACAACAAAAGGCCAAGAGATATTTTTTCAGGAAGCAACCAGGACAAAGCAAATTTAAATACGCGTCCCTTAAACTCAAAAAGCAGCTGCCGATTTGAAAACAGATATATGCCAATAAAACCCGCAGGATGCTGCTGGCATTTGAATAGCTCGAACACCCAGCCGAACATAACGGGGTTGAATGTCCACGGGGCTTCACCCGATCATCCACTGTGGCTTCGAGTGAAGATTCGCCTGCAACCCGGAGAAATGGCACAAAGCTGTGTACACCATTTCGCCGAGGTTTCCGTGGATCTTCTACCGAATTTACAGCAGGTGATCACGAGACCTGTATGGAAATTTAATCGCAGTATCTATCTCGTGACTAGTCTTGTCTTAATTGTGCAATTTTTGGGGCATTTAGCTATACATGTGTATATATATATGTACAGGTTGAGTGTCCCGAATCCGGCAACCTCGGGACCGAGGCCGAGCCGGTTTTCAGGTTTATCCGGACTTTGGAACGTGTTTCTGATGTCCGAAGTCCGGAAACGCCCGAGCCCAGGTTGTGATATTTCCGGACTTTGGACATCAGAAACACGCGCCGATTCCGGAAATGCCTGGGCCCAGGTTGCGCTATTTCCGGTTTTTGGTAAGCCTCCCTCAGGGTGTCCGGACTCCGGAACATTTTACCGATTCTGGACCCCTGCCACCAATCTTCCTGGAGTCTGGATTCTGGGACATTCCAGATTCCGGAACTGTGAATTTGGGACGCTCAGCCTGTACCATGACAGAAATGAAGTCAATACCTCGATACAGTGTAAACAACAGAAAAAGTTTTATTTTTGTCACACTCCCTGTTTAGAATCCAGCCTGTAACCCATTATCCAGTATGCGAGGTATAGACTACCTGAACCCTTCGATTACACCACAGCCTCTCAGAATATATATTATTCTATATATAAACCGTCTGTTAGATTACTATCTTGTGGTCATTCCTGTGTATTCTGCACATGCTGAAGCTAACTAGCAGTGTGATATCATGGCACGTGCTGCAACTAACTAATGGTATGATATCCGTACATGTTAACTAATGATGCAATATCATTGCATATTGGCCGATGATGTGATGTCATCTCGTGTTAACTAATGATGTGATATCATCGCATATTCTGCCGCTAGCTAATGGGTGTCAGCCGTGGCTCAGTGGGTAGCACCCTCGCCTCTGAGTCCGAAGGTTGTGGGTTCAAGCCCCACTCCAGAGACTTGAGCACAAAAATCCAGGCTGACATTCCCAGTGCAGTGCTGAGGGAGTGCTGCACTGTCAGAGGTGCCGTCTTTCAGATGAGATATTAAACCGAGGCCCCGTCTGCCCTCTCAGGTGGATGTATAAGATCCTATGGCACTATTTCAAAGAAGAGCAGAGGAGTTTACCCGGTGTCCTGGCCAATATTTATCCTTCAACCAACATCACTAAACGAGACTATCTGATCATTATCACAGTGCTGTTTGTGGGAGCTTGCTGTGCGCAAATTGGATGCCGCGTTTCCTACGTTACAACAGTGACTACACTCCAAAAGAGCTTTGGGGCGTCCTGAGGGCATGAAAGGCGCTATATAAATGCAAGTTGTTTCTTTTTTTCAAATCATCACTAGTTACCTAAGACATTCGCACATTCTACAATTAAATAATGGTATGATATCATTGCAGGAATGGGTAATAAATGTGGCCTTGCCAGCACTGCCGATATCGCAAGAACAAATCATTTTAAGAAGCTAAATACCAGTGTGGTGATCTCATCACATGTTACCTTCTGTTACATAGATACATAGAAGATAGGAGCAGGAGTAGGCCATTCGGCCCTTCGTGCCTGCTCCGCCATTTAATGAGATCATGGCTGATCCTTTAATTCAGTATCCCGTCCCCGCCTTCTCTCCGTAACCCTTAACCCCTTTTGCCCGTAGAAATATATCTAATTCCCTCTTAAATATATTTAATGAGCTGGCGTACACTGCCCTCTGTGGCAATGAGTTCCACAGGTTCACCACTCTCTGAGTGAAGAAATTCCCCCTCATCTCTGTCCTAAATGGTTTAGCCCTTATCCTTAAATTATGTCCTCTAGTTCTGTTCTCACCCGCCAAGGGAAACATTCCTTCTGCATCCAGTCTGTCTAGACCTGTCAGAATTTTATACACTTCTATGAGGTCCCCTCTCAATCTTCTAAACTCCAGTGTGTACATCCCTAAACTACATAGTCTCTCCTCATAGGTCATTCCCGCCATTCCTGGTATCAGCCTGGTGAATCGCCGCTGCACCCCCTCCATGGCAAGAACATCCTTCCTCAGATGAGGCGACCAAAACTGTACACAGTACTCGAGGTGTGGTCTCACCAGTGCCCTGTACAGCTGCAGCAAGGTATCCCTGTTCCTGTATTCTAACCCTTTTGCTATGAAGGCCAGCATACCGTTTGCCTTCTTGACCGCCTGTTGCACCTGCATGCTCGCCTTCAGTGACTGGTGTACAAGAACACCCAGGTCTCTCTGTACTTCCCCCTCTCCCAATCTATTGCCATTTAAATAATAATTTGCCCTCCCGTTCCTGCACCCAAGGTGGATAACTTCGCACTTGTCCACATTATAGTGCATCTGCCATTTATCCGCCCAATCGCCCAGTCTGTCCAAATCGCTCTGGAGCTTCCTGGTCTCTTCCTCTGAGCCCACCCCACCTCCTAGTTTAGTGTCGTCTGCAAATTTGGAAATGCTGCATCCGACTCCCTGATCCAGGTCATTAATGTAAATTGTGAACAGCTGGGGGCCCAGGACAGATCCCTGTGGTACCCCACTTGTTACTGCCTGCCATTCAGAAAATGAGCCGTTTATTCCAACTCTCTGTTTTCTATCTGACAGCCAGTTCCCTATCCACGCCAAAACTTTCCCCTTTATCCCATGAGCCTCAATTTTCCATGCTAATCTTTTATGTGGGACCTTATCGAAGGCCTTTTGGAAGTCCAGGTACACCACATCTACTGGCTCTCCCCCATCTATTCTACCAGTTACTCCCTCAAAAAATTCCAATAGATTAGTCAAGCACGATTTACCCTTTGTAAATCCATGTTGACTCTGTCCTATCCTGTCCCCATTTGCTAAGTGCTCCGCTATTTCATCCTTAATGATGGACTCCAGCATTTTGCCCACAACTGATGTAAGGCTTACAGGTCTGTAATTACCTGCTTTTTCCCTACCCCCCTTTTTGAATAGTGGGGTAACGTTAGCTACCCTCCAATCCATCGGCACTGTTCCCGAGTCTAATGAATTCTGAAAAATCATCCTTAGTGCATCCGCTATCTCTAGGGCCACCTCCTTCAGTACCCTAGGATGCATGTTATCAGGCCCTGGGGATTTGTCCACCTTCAATCCCTTTAGCTTCCTTAACACCATATCCTTAGAGATATTGATTTGCGTCAGTTCCTCCTTTGCCAATGTCCCTATTTTTCCCGATATCCCAGGGAGGTTTTTTGTGTCTTCCTTCGTAAAGACTGACCCAAAGTATGCATTTAGTTGATCTGCCATTTCCTTATTTCCCATTATATATTCCCCCGTATCTGACTGCAATGGACCAACTTTGGTTTTCACCAGTCTTTTCCTTTTGATATATTTATGTGTTAACTATTATCGTGTGCTCAATGATTCTGAATCGGTGGTCAGGTTCATGCTCGACCGCTTCATTGAGTTGGAAAAAATCCTATATTATGCTCCTTTAAGGTGGAAATGCTGCCTATAAGTACATACGTGGAGGACCCTCTTGTAGGGCGGGGTGGTCTGACTGCAGGGATGGATTAATGCAGGAGCCTTTGGGACCCATGCCTGGGGGCCCAGCCAAATATTGAGCCCCTGGTACTGCATGTTTGGGGTAATTTTCACATTTGGGTGATAGTGTAAAATGGGAGACATCAGAACAGCCGCCTGTTATCATCTCTCCTGATTTTAATTTGCTTTGAATTGAGGGGGTAATAGATGGGACTCTGATTGGACCGTTGGCTCCTACTTTGAACCCATTGGGTTTTCTGTGCCCCCTGGATTTTCAAACTGTTTGAGACCAGCGGCAATGAATTCTTCTTGCCAATGCCAAATTTCCAGGGTGTTGTCACAACATTTTTGCCATGAAACATTCCAGCCTCCCAGTTCTACTCGCGGAAGACTAACCAGGATGGAGTATGGGGGAACCAGGCGTTTCTCTTGCTTCCATGGCTCACGACACTACCTTGGGTGCCATCTTAACCAGCTGAACGTTGGTAGAATGAAGCACATTCATCAGTTAGAGTGGTCATTGAGAGAACTATTGAAGTTCTCAGGAGAAGGTTTTGGTGCCTTGATAGATAAGATGGGGCACTGAAGTATTCTCCCAAGAACATCTCTCTCATTGTGGTTGCGTGTTGTGCCTTGCACAACTTTGCTATTCAGAAAAGAATGGAAATGGAATCCCTAAAGGAGGAAAGTTTGGTTTCTATGGAGGCCGAGGAGCGTGGAACCCAGCATAATGAGGTTCCTGACTTGGAAGAGGCTGTCAATCTAGTTGCTAGACAAAGAAGGGAGAGGCAGTCCAGCAGAGGGTGAAGGACTGATGCCTGACATCAGACAACTGACTCAGTATGAGGAGCAGGCAATGGAGTGCTAGGGCAGCACTCTGGTTTGGCTCTCTGCAATAAAGTGGTCTGTAGGCCAATGCCGGTGGCAGGTGAATGGTGCAAAGCGGTGCTTTCACCTGCTGAAGCACTTTGAACCCAGCTGCCAGGGAAAGTCTGTAGCATTGTTGTTTCCAGCTCATCGCTCTCTAGGTGCTGCGCGCTCATTCCACGCTCATTTTGCCTTTTACCGCAGGTTAGTCACAGCCAGGATGAGGAGGAGGATTTAGACGATGGTGACCATGGAGAACCTGGTCCCATTACTGATGGCTACTGACGTAAGAAAACTACTAGGCGCTTGGTCTAAGCGTTAAACAAAGCTTTAATCAACTGTTTTACAACATGGAGGTCTAGTTGTGTCCTTCACTAGTTCCTGTTAAGAATGTCCTGCGCAAGCTGGGCCCGTGCCCGAGTATTTATACTCTCCCTGGACAGCGCCACCCGTAGGCCGCTCAGTATTATTTCATAAGTCTTTCTTTCATGAATGACTGATTCATGTAATTCTTCCCACCTGAAGGATTGGTAGTCCGGCGACTCCCTTTTATCGGATTAATCAGACTACGAATAGCCGCAGTCGTTTGGATCTCCATTTGTGGTTGGAAGGCACATCTCCTCAGACCGTGTCTGGGTCCCTGGGTCGCTTGGTTCGTACCAGCGGGCTGGCAGAGCCCGTGTCGCCTTGATCGACCTGAGAGTGACTGAGGAGATCGTGACTCCAGGTACGGGTTACCACAGGCGCAGAGCTGTCTTCATCCTGCTCACTAGTCGGTGATTGACCGACGTCCTGGCTTTGGGTGGTCATCCCACATGGAGCGCTCTGTTCCCCGGGTTGATCCGATGGAGTAGCTGGCAGATCCCTTGATGTCCTGGGTAGGGCGTCATCCTCGGAGGAGCGCAGAGTATCGGCGTCGTTAATACAGATCCCTCTATCGATTGGGTCCGTGGGACCAGTTGGGCAGGGAGCCAGATCCCGAAGTGAAACTGTAGACTCCCGGCCATCAGGGTACCGCACATACGGGTATGTAGGATTGACATCCATTAGTTCCACTTCGTCAATGAGGGATCACTCTTGGAGGATCGGACGAATCTTCGGAGCAGCACGGGGCCAGGAGCTGCCAACCATAATGGTAGGGACATCCCATGAGTGGAGCGACACTGGAACCCGAAGAATCGTTCGTGAGGAGTAACATTGGTGGATGTAGAAAGGAGAGACCTGATGGAATGCAACGCGTCAGGCAACATAGTTTCTGTTGATTAAATTGACATACGAAAACTACTAGGCACTTGGTCTAAGCGTTAAACAAAGCTTTAATCAACTGTTTTACAACATGGAGGTCTAGTTGTGTCCTTCACTAGTTCCTGTTAAGAATGTCCTGTGCAAGCTGGGCCCGTGCCCGAGTATTTATACTCCCCCTGGACAGCGCCACCCGTAGGCCACTCAGTATTATTTCATAGGTCTTTCTTTCATGAATGACTGATTCGTGTCAGTTACGATGGATTTATTTCACTCCATGAGTCACCCACCCCCTCTTTCCCACTCATTGGCTCAGAGCCTTTCACCTGGGGGATCGAGATAGTGGAGATGGGAAATTAGCACACGGTGATTTACAGAGCGTGAGGGAGTGGGAAGAGTGAGGAGTGGAAAAAGACTCGGTCATTCTTCAGAGGAGACTGTGGAGATAGCTGATCATGGTTGAGGAGTCAGCAGGCTCATGGATCTTGCTTCAAAAAGAAGGATGTTCGATGAAGATCACATCTACATGCAGGCACCGAGGACCCTCTCCCATGATCTGCAGCAGATGGCCGGGTTACGGTCCACTGGTCTCATATGCGGCAACATCATGGAAACATGTTGTTTTTTGCAGATATCATTGGAACATGTGGCAGCTACATTGCGGTCTGCAACCATTGATGGACAGGCCACTTTATAAGTGTTGGTCATTTGTGGTGGTGTTCGTGCTCAATGAGATGTTATTGCTGTGCTCAAACAAAAGCTGACGTAGACAGTGACATGAATCTTGTCATTTATGTGGAAATGACTTATGAAATAATACTGGGCGACCTGCTGTCCAGGGCGCTGTCCAGGGAGAGTATAAATACTCGGGCACGGGCCCAGCTTGCTCAGGACATTCTTTAACAGGAACTAGTGAAGGACACAACTAGACCTCCATGTTGTAAAACAGTTGATTAAAGCTTTGTTTAATGCTTAGACCAAGTGTCTAGTAGTTTTCTTATGTCAGACAGTGTTTTACAATGTGACAAAGTATACATCCAACAAGAGACCAACATGAAGTGTTAGGATTGAATCTTGCCCCAAACACCGTTCCTGCCTGGTGTGTGCTACAAAGTTAAATTGGACAAGCTTGGATCAGTCCACCTTTGAACCTGTTGAGATTTGGAGATTATCCCTAACCTGATTCCTATCACTGATATTATATCAGAGAGGCTCAAAGGATTTCACGTGTTGATGGGACTATGGGACAGAGATTGCACATTTTGTGTTTCAGAATCAACCAGTAGTCAATGGGTTAAAAGAAAGTATATGGCAACCAGTTGAGACAACCAATGCCCGGTGTTACAGTGGCAAGTTTATGTCCAACAGTTTCACACATGCCTTCCTGGGCCCAGTCCTCCTCTACTATAATAATGCAAATTGTTGCTGAGGATGAGAATTTGCAAGGAGATTCCTAAGGAGGCTACCTGCACCCAGAGCTCTGGAATTCCCTTCCTAAAGCTCTCCATTTTCTTTACCTCTCTTTCCTCCTTTAAGACGCTCCTTAAAACCTACCTCTTTGACCAAGCTTTTGGTCACCTGCCCTAATATCTCATAATGTGGCTCGGTGTCAAATTTTGATTGATAACACTCCTGTGAAGCGCCTTGGGTTGTTTCACTACATTAAAGGCGCTGTATAAATGCAAGTTGTTGTTGCACTTAAGGATGATGGAGGGAGTAAATGGAATGCCGACAGATCAACTCTGAGTATTTACATGGTGGGATTATCAGCGTCTTTCGGATGAGACGTTAAACCGAGGCCCCGTCTGCTCTCTCAGGTGGACGTAAAAGACCCCATGGCACTATTTCGAGGTAGAGCAGGGGAGTTCTCCCCGGTGTCCTGGGGCCAATATTTAACCCTCAATCAACAACACTAAAACAGATTAACTGGTCATTATCACATTGCTGTTTGTGGAAGCTTGCTGTGCGCAAATTGGCTGCCGCCTTTCCTACATTACAACAGTGACTACACTTCAAAAAATTGTACTTCATTGGCTGTAAAGCGCTTTGGGACGTCCTGAGGTCGTGAAAGGCGCAATAGAAATGCATGTCTCATTCCGTTGGAAACAACATCTACATTCTAAAGGCAGAAAATATGACTTTAACAAATGAAGGATTGAAGAAGGAGAAAGAATAATGTAAAAAGTAGAGCAGCACACAGCTACGCATGTGATTCTTTGGCAGGTAATAAAGTGCTTTTTCACAAACTAATGCCATTTTCTAACAACCCATCGTCAGGTTGCAACAGAGGGAGAGGGAGAGAGGGAGAAAGAATCTAATCTGGGTTCAAGTAAATGAGATCCCCTTCAGATTGTCAGCTTGTACTCTGGCAAAAGTTCAAAGGGAATGCTCCAGTTCAAAACACATATGGGCTGCAGCTTTCCTAATTGAAAGAGGGTAAAAAAAAGAAATTACTCACGTCACCAACGGTACAATAAAAAGAAAGTTGGCCTCGGGCCTTTAACACTCAAATCTGCTCAGTTCCAAACAGCACGGAGGTCAAAGGTTGTCGCCTGCATTGCATCATTATCCCAGACGCGATTGACCCTTGTTTCTGATTAACAAGGTTCCACTCCTAAGTTTTATATTTGGATTGACTTTACTTCCAATGGACGCAGATTAAAATTGATGCATATCTTATCTTGTGAACCCATTCTCAGTTGACCCATTTGTACCTTTTTTGGGAGGCGGGGGAAGGCAGCATCTGGGTGACTGTATGGGCTGTCTAGGACTGCTTGATGGGGGCCGCACGTTGGCAAAGACCCCTCCCAAATTCCCACAGAGGGCAACAACCTAATTCTACAATATGGCCTCTGCACACAGGCATTTCTCAAGCCCAACCAAACACTCCATGGGCTGTCTGCAAACAGCGGACAAGTCCGAATGTGTGACAGCTGTAGCAACAACCAGTGCACTGTCTTGGTTAAGTGTGAGGCACAACTGTAGTCACTTCATAAAATATGTCTACGGACTTGTTTCTCTGCATTTAAAAAAAATGACTGTGATTGCTTGGATACTGACGAGAGCCTCCCTGTTAAATGATGTCAAAGCTAGGGATTCATGATTTAAAAAATACAATTTCCACCATAGCTAACAGGCAATATATCTTTAATGAAACAATGTTTATATTCTTGTTACAAGCGGCCTGTTTATCTCTCATGTCTTGAACATAAAGTTAGATGTGATATTTGCCATCAATATAGGTCATCATATGCCTGTGGACTGTTTTGGAAGGAGAGTTTCTATTTTGCTTAGAAAGACATACAGACAGATAGATAATGTGTGTATAAATGTACAGATCTACCATCTACAAGGCACAAGTCAGGAGTGTGATGCAATACTCTCCACTTGCCTGGATGAGTGCAGCTCCAACAACACTCAAGAAGCTCGACACCATCCAGGACAAAGCAGCCCGCTTGATTGGCACCCCATCCACCACCTTAAACATTCATTCCCTCCACCACTGGCATACCGTGGCTGCAGTGTGCACCATCTACAAGATGCACTGCAGCAACTCGCCAAGGCTTCTTCGGCAGCACCTCCCAAACCCGCGACCTCTACTACCTAGAAGGACAAGGGCAGCAGGCGCATGGGAACACCACCACCTAAATAAATAGGGAGGTATTGCTTCAGTTGTACAAGGTATTGGTGAGACTGCACCTGGAATACTGCATACAGTTTTGGTGTCCATACTTAAGAAAAGACATACTTGCTCTCGAGTCAGTACAAAGAAGGTTCACTCGGTGATGTGCCTCAATAATTCCGAGACTCGATGTTAGCGAAACAAAACAAGGCTTTTATTAACTTAGAAGGTAACACGTAGTGGAGAGAGGTATCTTCCATCCGGAGGGCTGCAGTACTGGATATGAGGCCAGACTGAGCTTGCTTACATAGGGGCCAGGTATGGGCGGAGCCCTACACACAACACATTCCAATATACAATACAATGGTGAGGAAACGGAACTGGGGGAAGGGAAATGAAACTGAAACCGACCACAGTCACAGGCAGTGATGAATGGAATATTTCATCACACTCGGTTAATCCCGGGGATGAGGGGATGGACATATGAGGAGAGGTTGAGTAGATTGGGAGTCTACTCATTGGAGTTCAGAAGAATGAGAGGCGATCTTATTGAAACATATAAGATTGTGAAGGGGTTGGATCGGGTGGATGCGGGGAGGATGTTCCCGATGATGGGTGAAACTAGAACTAGGGGGCATAGTCTTAGAATAAGGGGCTGCTCTTTCAAAACTGAGATGAGGAGGAACTACTTCACTCAGAGGGTGGTAGGTCCATGGAATATGCTGCCCCAAAAAGCTGTAGAAGCTACATCATTACATAAATTTAAAACAGAAATAGACAGTTTCCTAGAAGTAAAGGGAATTAAGGGTTACGGGGAGCGGGCAGGAATTTGGACATGAGTCTAGGTTCGGTTCGGACATGGCCCTGTGGGTAGCAGAGCGGGCCCAGGGGCCGTGTAGCCTGATCCTGCTCCTATTTCGTGTGTCTAATTCTGTTAGATTCAGGAGATGGTTCTGTGATAGTAGATTGGCGGTTAGGATCAGATCAGCCATGATCTTATTGAATGGCGGAGCAGGCTCGAGGGGCCGATTGGCCTACTCCTGCTCCTATTTCTTATGTTCTTATGTTCTCCAAGTTCCCGTCCAAGTCACACACCGTCCTGACCTGGAAGTATATCCCTGTTCCTTCATCGGCGCTGGGTCAAAATCCTGGAACTCCCTCCCTAACAGCACTGTGGGAGCACCTTCACCACACGGACTGCAGCGATTCAAGAAGGCGGCTCACCACCACCACCTCAAGCGCAACTAGGGATGTGCAATAAATGCTGGCCTTACCAGCAACGCCCTGATCCCATAAACGAATAAAAATAAATTTTTTAAGTCTCTGGAGCAGGACTTGAACTCACAACCTTCGGATTCAGAGGCAAGGGCGCTACCCACTGAGCCAGTGGCTGACACAATGGCCATGATTTTGCAAATGGCCGCAGCTTGGGAGCGGGTCAGCTGGTTTCCAGGTTCCAGTTCTGCCCTCAACTGCATCTAGCCCACGGACGTGATATTACGTCGATTGGCCTTGTTAAGCCCGCCCTGCGGGCTTGCCAGCCAGTTAAGAGGAAGCCAGTCAGAAGATGTAATTTGATGACACGTCATCTGAAGGTTTTCTTAAAGGGACCACGCACAATTTTTCTTGGCAGCTCATTTCATTTCTCAGTGTTTGACAGCATTGAGGTGCTGCAAACACTGACAATCACTGTACAAAGGTGAGCTCTTGCACCCAGGCTCTCCAATGACTCCCTCTATGAGCTAGAACAGATGGTAGCTGCAGGTGAGGTTACAGAAGCGATCTGTCACTAGTGAGAGAGGTTCTCCCAATGAGGTGGGACTGACAGCCAATTCAAAACCTGTTACCTACAGAAAAGTGTAAATAAAATAAAAATGATTTTCCCAACATTTTCTTACCTCTGAAACTCACCAGTGCACCATTGGATCCTTCACACCACTTCTGCAGCTGTCAACAATGCAGAAACATTACAGCAGACTCACAACACACCACACTTACCTGGCGTGGTGTCCGGACATCGGGGAAGCCGAGGCAGAAACGGCAAAATTGAAAAAGAGCCTGTTAACAAGTATCAAGTGCCCATTAACAGCCAGGTAAGTGGCTATAATCCTCTTCCCGCCGCTAGGTGTCGGGTCCATGCACAAATTGGGGACCCGACACTTGGGAAGATTGGTTGGAGGCGGGTTGACGGTGGGTTTCCTACCCGCTGTCAATCTTTGCGATTTTGACAGCGGTCCCGCCTCCAATCCCGCACTCTGAGGACCGGCAAAATTCCGGCAAATGAGTCTGGAATTCAGTTGAAAGAGGATGTAGGGGAAGAGGGAACGCACATAGCACAGTGTATTTGAAGCTTAGGAAAATTAGAGGAACGTTCAGAGTAACATTGACCATAGTATTGATAAAAATAGAAAAAGACTAGAAAGGATACGATGAAGAGAGACAGATTGGAAATGAGAGGTGAGAGAAGGATCTGCTTATCAGATGACAGATTTTGTTCCTGACCTTGGCACATTTTAGTGCAACAGATATAGACTACAAGACAGGATTGGTTTAACCAATAAACCGCAGAGTGACGTGTGGGCCCAACTCGTTCTGTGGTTTATATTTTCAATGAGGCACCAGGTCCTGTCACGTATCTGGTTCTTAGTTCCACTAAAACCTGAGAAAACCACATCGAAAGAGTTTGCATTTCCAGCAGATGCAGCGTCTGCCGCCAGTAACATCACAAGTATTGCAGCTGGGTTTTTGGAACAGCTGTTCTGGGAACTAAACCTGGTTGAAAAACTCCCTAAACAGTACTGCTCCTAACCCCTTAACACCCGCTGACCTTGATTTAGCTCCCACATGCTCAGTAACTCCTCCGAATCTCTCACCCTATTAGTCTGTACAGCTTACATTGAAACACGCTGAATAAAGTGATTTTTACCAAAAGGACGACAAAGATGGCAATGAATTGTTATAGTAGTGCCAAGCGTCATTTCGTAACAGCTTTACACCAGCTTCAACTGGGCAGCGGCACTGTCCGCTGGCTCGAGTGCAGCATAAACACCGGCATGGGCTGGTTGGGCCGAATGGCCATAGAAACATAGAAACATAGAAGATAGGAGCAGGAGTAGGCCATTCGGCCCCTCGAGCCTGCTCCGCCATTCAATGAGATCATGGCTGATCATCCAAATTCAGTACCCTGTCCCTGCTTTCTCCCCATATCCCTTGATCCCTTTAGCCTTAAGAAATATATCCAACTCCTTCTTGAATATATTTAATGAATTGGCCTCTACTGCCTTCTGTGGTAGAGAATTCCACAGGTTCACCACTCTCTGGGTGAAGAAATTCCTCCTCATCTCTGTTCTAAATGGCTTACCCCTTATCCTTAGACTGTGACCCCTGGTTCTGTACTCTCCGACCATCGGGAACATACTTCCTGCATCTGGTCTGTCCAGGCCTGTTAGAATTTTATAAGTTTCAATGAGATCCCCTCTCATTCTTCTAAACTCCAGCGAGTACGAGCCCAATCGACCCAATCTCTCCTCATACGTCATTCCTGCCATCCCAGGTATCAGCCTGGTGAATCTTTGCTGCACTCCTTCCATGGCAAGAACATCCTTCCTCAGATAAGGCGACCAAAACTGCACACAATACTCAAGATGTGGTCTCACCAAGGCCCTGTACAACTGCAGCAAGACATCCTTGTTCCTGTACTCAAACCCTCTCGCTACGAAGGCCAACATACCATTTGCCTTCTTAACCGGCTGCTGTACCTGCATGCTTACCTTCAGCGACTGGTGCACAAGGACGCCCAGGTCTCGTTGCACTTCCCCTTCTCCCAATCTATTGCCATTCAGATAATAATCTGCCTTCTTGTTTTTGACACCAAAGTGGATAACCTCGCATTTATCCACGTTATATTGCATCTGCCAGTTTCTGTGCCGTATATGCTATGTAATCCTATGTAACTGTAGGGTAAAGAATACACTTCAAAAGTACTTCATTGGCTGTAAAGCACTTTGGGACGTCCTGAGGTCATGAAAGGTGTGATATAAATGCAAGACTTTCTTAAGTACAGTATTGTGATGAGGTGGTAATAACCTATTGAACTGGCCGATATAGCTCATTAGAAGGTGCCTTTGTCATGGACTCCTGTGGTAGTGGTGAATGGTTCGCTTTATCTGCCCGATATAGGCGGCTGCTTGTGATCAGTGCAGGCGGTGTAAGTGGTTCCACAGACAAACACCGTAGAGGTGTCGGATTTCACTGCACCAAGGGGACAGATCTCGACTTTGCGCGATCATGTAAAACAGACGATAGTTAGTCGGCAGCCCGGTTCTGCATCTCTCCAAATTTCTATTTCCTTTGACTGGAAATAAAAATCAAGAGAGACATACAACGGGCTCCCGACTCTCCACGGCCCATTTTACGCTATCGCACAAAGCCAAGGCCTACTCCCGGGACAGAACTGCCTGAACGCGTGGCGGTGTCAACACAAGATTTCTTCAGCGCAAAAGAATTTTATTTCACCCAAAAAAAAAACAGTCCACCCTGTCTCAGATTGCGAACTGCCCCTTTTCGTTTGCAATGTGCTGGGTGGGATTACTACACTGAAGTTACGTGGCTGACAAGTATTGCATCTGCTACTGGGAAGTGCTTGTCGGAAAAGCTTTGTTTTCTTAAGTCTGCCGCAGAATATAAAGTTGTTTTGGTAAATTGAGTCAAAAGATCCGTCTTTCGGATGAGACGTTAAACCGAGGCCCCGTCTGCTCTCTCAGGTGGACGTAAACTATCCCAGGGCACTATTTCAAAGAAGAGCAAGGAAGTTATCCCCGGTGTCCTGGCCAATACTTATCCTTCAATCAACATCACTAAAATAGATTGGCCCAGAAATTCAGGTCTCCACGGGTGAGTACGCACGGGGTACTCACGCGTGGACCCGATGGAAGTGCCGGTTTCTTGCATGCACTGCACATGCGCAGGAAACCGGCACTTCCGTTCCTCTGAACGAAGAGGTTCAGAGGTCGAACGCGTGCGCGCGGGAGTCTGCGCGTGCGCTTTGAACTTACGTTTTTTTGACAGGTTTTTCCGTGAGGGTAAGTCTTTAGATTTTAGAAATGTAAAAACCAGGCGTAAGGCCTGCATTTTAAAAGGTAAGTGGTCAATTAATTAAAATTAAAACATTTTTTCCACAGGTTTATTATTTTTAAATACTTTAAAGCAAGGTAAGTTTATTTTTAGCCCCGTTTGAATATAAAATTATTTTTTCAAAAATTTAAATTATTGTTTAAAATAGTTATTTAATGTAATTTATAGTTTATTTAAAAAGTGTGATGATTTTTTTAAATTTATTTGAAGGTTTACTACTATTTTGGGGCCGTAGTATTTATAAGTTTTGACAGGTCTTCCTGTCACTTCTTATGAATAGGCTTTTCCCTGCGCCGATTGGCTGCCCATGGCCCTCGTGATCCCAGGGGACGCATCGCACTAACTGCGCCCCTGGGACACGCAAGCACTGCGCGCCAGCAGCTGGACCAGGCCCCGGATCGGAATTCCACGGGGCCCTACAGCTCAACGGCCAGCGCGCAAGGTAAGTGCAGGTCGGGGGCTTGCACCCGCGGGAAGCCACCGATCTGAATTTCTGGGCCAATATCTGGTTATTATCACATTACTGTTTGTGGGAGCTTGCTGTGCACAATTGGCTGCCGCGTTTCCTACATTACAACAGTGTCTACACTTCAAAAGTACTTTATTGGCTGTGAAGCGCTTTGGGACGTCCGGTGATCGTGAAAGGCGCTACACAAATGCAAGTCTTTCTTTTTTTTCTTTCCTTTTAGGAGCTGTAAAGATGTTTTAGAAGACGGGACTGTTTGAGAAAGGCTGCCTATTTTAAACAGCTACACTGAGTGTGGTTGATATGGTTGGTCTGCTGGCTGGGGACGGTGGCGATATAAGAACCTGAATTCTGTGCCTTGTTGGCTGAAGCACGAGTGAAGAGGTTTTTCCTACCAAGCCTGTGGGAATTTATTACCTTCATAGAAAATGTGTGGCTCTTCTGGAGGGAGTGCAAGCGGAATGGGCGCGTGTTATATAACGGAGTAAGGTTCCTGCGTTGGGCGCAATCGGCGATCTGGGCGCAAATTGCGCCCATGAGGTGCGCTAGTTTTGAGAAGTGTTTTTTTCTCTCAAGTTTCTGCTCAAACTCATTTGCATATCGCTCAACGCATAATCTGCCCTGAACCAGCACAATCAGGCAGCGTTTTAAAAGATAATTTTTTTTTTAAATGTTTGCTTTATAAAATTATCCTTGATATATTTAAGAGCGGTAACTTGGTGCAGTTTCATTGAGACAGCTGAAAAATGGGTTCATTTTAATCAGTGTCTAGCCCAACATCTGTGAGTAACCTGATTTTAAATAACTGAAAATGTCTTTAAAAACTGTACATAACCATTTGCTCGTGATATTGGGGTTCAGTCATCTTTTTCTTAGTAAATTCAAAAAATATATATAGTTAAAAGCTTTTAAAAGGTGCCTGAACAACTTAATCTTTTGAGCCTCCTCGAAGGCCCGCAAACGAGTGCAATTAGCGGAAGCTCCCAATGGCGATTAATTCACCCTGGGGGCGCGGCCAGTTTTATGGGCTCCGTCTGCTCTCTCAGGTGGACGTAAAAGATCCCACGGCACTACTTCGAAGAAGAGCAGGGGAGTTATCCCCGGTGTCCTAGGCCAATATTTATCCCTCAACCAACATCACTAAAAACAGATTATCTGGTCATTATCACATTGCTGTTTGTGGGAGCTTGCTGTGCGCAAATTGGCTGCTGCGTTTCCCACATTACAACAATGACTACACTTCAAAAAGTACTTAATTGGCTGTAAAGCGCTTTGAGACGTCCGGTGGTCATGAAAAGTGCTATATAAATGCAAGTCAGTCAGTCAGTCAGTCTGTCTGTCTGTCTGTCTGTCTTTCTTTCTTTCTTTCTTTCTTTCTTCCTTTCTTTCTTTCTGATCCATTCCATAGTGCTTTTTCCAACTAAGCCATGGAGGGAGCTCTGTTAATTTAATTTTTTTTAAATAGCTGATTCAATGGTTCCTAGAAGTGTGTAGTCGTGCAAAGGTGTACAGAGGAATGACCACTTAAAAGTGTTTGGAGGTAGATGCAACGTGAACCGCAGCCCCCCTCCCCCCCCCCACACGCACCTTCCTGATAATACAAAACTACGTGAGGCTGGCTGAACCTGGCTGAACTCTTCGTTGAACACACTCACATTTGCTATCAATTGCCTCTTGACCCAGTTGTTAACCTTAAGTCAGATAGAAGTTAAAGGCGAAGCGTATTTTGCTGAATTGTCATGTACTCCTTATCATTACAAAGAGAGACACGTGTACACTTAACCTCACCTCTTAGTCTCCACCGTGTCGCCATGTTTTATGGTCTCGAAGTGCTGGTGTGAGGCAGCCTGGGAGCAGCCATTTTAAAAGGAACTTCCTCCACAGTGTGTCATGAGGAATGGGGGTAGGGATTCAGCTCAACCCAGAGGACAGGTCAAACCAGCAATGTGGAAGGTAGAGTACTTGTTGGATTTGATTTAAAATATCCTACTGGATAGACTATTATTGTTGCTATTTGATTGGATAGTTTGGAATTGAAACAACAAATGAGATCGGTGAATTTTAGTTCCAAGTTTATCCTATCAAACAGCAAAAATAACAGTCTATCCAATAGGGTATTGTAAATCTAAACCCATAAGTTCTGTATTTGGATTGTGCTTTCCACATTGCTGGTTCGACCTATTGTGTGGGTTAAGTTGAAGACTGGATGGAATCAGTGTCTGACTCCTCAGTCCAGCGGTACTGGTACTGGGTGAAAATTCTTTCAGAACCAGAAGGTAGGAACAGGAGGAGGCCATTCAGCCTCTCGAGCCTGTTCCACCATTCAATTAGATCATGGCTGATCTTGGTAACACGAGGAGACTGAGAGGCCAAGTTAAATGTGCAGGTGTCTCCCTTTGTAATGAATAGATTTTTAATACAGGTAGACTACCCTTTATCCGAACTTCCGAAAACCGAAAACCTCTAAAAACCGAAGGTTTTTTCATTCAGCGTAAGTCATGCGCACGACATGACCAGAGTGGCGCACGACTTACGCTGAGCAGGGCAGAGGGTCACTGAGTTCCCTCCTGGGTAGGAGATTGCAGGCCGAGCCGGGCAGTGTGAAGGAGGTATACCGGGAGAGTGAACCCAACAATACAGCGGCCCGTCCGATAGCTGCAGCGGCCTGTCCGATATTCTTTTCTCCCCGACCCCCCGCCGACCCCCCACCCTTTCGGATAAGGGATAGTGTATCCTTTATCCGCACTTCCGAAAACCGAAATCCTCTGAAAACCGAAAGTGTTTTCGTTCAGCGTAAGTCGTACACACGACGCCGACCCCCACCGCCGACCCCGACCCCCGCCAACCCCCGACCCCCCGCCGACCCCCCCGCCGACCCCGACCCCCCGCCGACCCCCCCGCCGACCCCCACCCCCGCCGACCCCGACCCCCACCCCCGACAAATTTCCCAGTCTTATAAAATACCTTCCGAAATCCGAAATTTTCCGAAAACCGAAACACGGCTGGTCCCGAGGTTTTCGGATAAAGGATAGTCTACCTGTATAGTCAATTAGGACATGTATTTATATAGAGAATAATAGAAACACTATTTTGTATGATTCAACAACAGCAACTTGCATTAATACAACTCCTTTAATGTAGTAAAACATCCCAAGGCGCTTCACAAGAACGTTATCAGACCAATTTTGACACCGAGCCACGCAAGTATATATTAGGAGAGGCGACCAAAAAGATTGGTCAAAGAGGTAGTTTTTAAGGAGCAACTTAAAGGAGGAGAGAGAGGTAGAGAGGAGAGATTTATGGAGGGAATTCCGGATCTAAGGGCCTAGGCAAAAGAAAAGATTTCTCATAAAAGGAAAGGATTTTGAACATTGCAAATTTGATGACCGGGTGACAGCACACCAGATGGGTAGGATGTGATTTGTGGTTCTGACGAAGGGTTTCGACCTGAAACGTTGACTCTATTTTCTCACCACGGATGTTGCCTGGCCTGCTGAGTTTTTCCAGCATTTTCTGTTGTTATTTTGGATTTCCAGCATCCACAGTATTTTGCTATCGTAGGATGTGATTTGTTATCACTCATGTCCAATGAGAAAGGAGCATTTTCACTGCCTCAAGGAATAGTGATAAATCACGGCACTCAGCTGGCAAATCACACTAATCCTGGTAAGTGTAGGATTTTGCCGGGTTTGTTACAGGATATTGCAGTGCACCAGATTACTTTCCCTACGGTTGGTCAACAATCTCGTGCTGAGTCGCCCAAGTGCCCACATGAACCCGTTTTTCCCCCAAATGATTTCCTTTCAGCTTCAATCCAACTTGACGTCAATGCATTGTTTCAACAGAAAGATTTGCCAGTAGATCCAATTTTCAAGAAGTTAAACATAGTCATTTCTTGGTCATCCTCATAGAATTTGATTCAGAAATATTACAAATATCCGTTTGGTTTGTACAATAGTCAATATTTTGTCACTTGGCTTTGTGCCATTGAAAGCGTGGTTGTCATTTATCTAGAAAAGTTGACTGGTTCTGGAATTCCCCATTGCTTAGTGCCCAAATGAACAGAGAGGAAAACCACAGATAAGAAGCTACTTGTGGGCAAGTATGAATTATTGCATACATATTGCATTTTTGTGCATAAAATGTTTCATTATGCTTGAAATGGAAATTATTTAAAGATGCATTCAATTGGATTGGAGTCCAGGTTCAACTGCACTGGGGCAGGGGTCAAAGTGAAGGGTCAAATATTTATGCCTGAACCAGCTCCCAAATCTCCCAACTACCATTTTGAAATATATTTTTTTTTTGTACAGAATAAGCTTGTATTTACCTACCATCCCGTGGCATTGCTCATCAGTAGCCAAGGTTTTTAAAAATTCATTCACATGACGTGGGCATGGCTGGCAAGGCCAGCATTTTTTTGCCCACCCTTAATTGCCCTTGAGAAGGTGGTGGTGAGCTGCCTTCTTGGCTTGCTAGGCCATTTCAGGGGGGCAGTTAAGAGTCAACCACATTGCTGTGGGTCTGGAGTCACATATAGGCCAGACTTGGTAAGGGCGGCGGATTTCCTTCCCAAAAGAACCAGATGGTATTTTTTTTACAAAAAAACAGTAGTTTTCTGGTTACCATTACTGATTTTAGCTTTTTATTCCAAATTTATTTAATTGAATTTAAATTCCCCAGTTTCCCTATGGGGGGGGGGGCAGGATTTGAACTTATGCTTTTACAGCTCATTAGTCTAAGCCTTATGGATTACTAGTCCAGTAGCATAACCACTATGTCACAGTTCCCTAATATGATTAGGTATAGCTATAATGTTTAGATGCTAAGGTGGAGCAGTGTTTAATCTCATTGGTCCCTTGAAAGTTTGCTGCTCATGTACTCCCTGTGAAGAAATGATCTAAATAGGAAGATCCCGAGGGTCTTGTAAAATTCCTGTCTCCTGCCTTTGGATAGAGACCAGCTGACCAAGGTCAGAAAAACCAGCAGGATATACAGGAAACTTCGCGATATCCGGCACCGATGGGACCGGCGTGATGCCGATCTATGAAAACTTCCGGACAGACCAGCGCTAATGTTGAAGGTGTTGTATCCGTGTGTTAATGGAGACACAGAATGCAGGAGTTGGTTTAATAGGTGTTTACTGGACAAAGTCTGGAGGTGAACTAAAAGATACAAGACACTATACAGGCTTATATAGCCCGAGTGGTCACTACCGGCATTACAGTACACAGGGGCTCTTAAAGGCACATACACCACAATTCCTCCCCTTTTAGACAACCAGTACATAACATTTTAAGTAATTGTTATTAACATGTGTACAAGAACAATAATCTACACATTTGCTGCAGTTAATCAATTATAAGTCAGTCTCTCTGGAGGCTTCCTGACTCGGTCCGGATAATGCCTCGGTGGGGTAGTAGTTTTCGGTGATGTAGTAGGTTCTTTTGGCAAGGTCGATTCAGCTTGAATGCCAGTGTCGGGTTCATCTGGTTCCAGTATCACCGGATTGGAGGTACATACTATGGGTATCTCTGCTTCATCATTAGGCGTATAGAGTGGTGGTGTAGGTTGTCCCTTTTCGGATGATTCTATGATCTGGTCAGCATGGCGCCTTATTATGATTTCTCCAATGTCCACGGTATACATCAGCGGTCCTAGTCGTGTGCAAATAGTTCCAGGCTGCCATTTCTCGGTACGGTAGTCCCGGGCCAAAACTTGTTGACCTATCTGGAAGGTTCTAGTTGGCCTTTCATTCATGCCTTGAAATTGCCGGTTCTCTACGTCCCTTCTGATGTTTGGCTTGATCAAATCCAGCCGACATCTTAGTCTTCTATTGAAAAACATCATGGCGGGAGTTTGGTTTGTAACCACATGTGTTGCATTCCTGTAGGCAAACAAGAAGTTATCTACCTTATGCTGTAGATTAATGTCTTCATTACCCATAGCCTTTATGGCCTTCTTGAAGGTCTGGACAAACCTTTCAGCCAATCCATTGGTGGCGGGATGGTATGGGGCGGACGTGTAGTGCTTAACCCCATTGTTTTTTAAGAACTTCCTGAATTCTTCGGACACAAATTGCAGTCCATTATCAGAACAGATCTGTTCAGGCAGCCCATTCCTGGCAAATATGGTCCTTAATACTGTGATGGTTTTTCCCGTGGTGGTGGAGGACATCTTTATTACCTCCGGCCACTTGGAGTGTGCATCAACCGCGATTAAGAACATTGAGTCCATAAATGGACCAGCAAAGTCGATGTGCACCCTTTGCCATGGAGATGAGGGCCACTCCCATGGATGTAGAGGGGCTTGTGGTGGGGCATTTTGGACCTTCTGGCATCCTAGACAGCCCTTGGTCATTTCTTCGATGTCTCCATCGATACCTGGCCACCATACAAATGCTCTGGCTAGGTTCTTCATTTTCACTCCACCCAGATGCCCCTCGTGAAGCTCCTTTAGCACTTTATCCTGGAGTTTGGGTGGAATCACCACTCTGGATCCACACATCAAGGTTCCTCGGCACACTGACAGCTGTTCTCTTCTTTGCGAGAATGCTGGCAACAGTGGTTCACCATGTGCTGGCCATCCCTTCACCGTTAAATCGTAGACTCGTGAGAGAGTCAGGTCATTTCTCGTTTCCTTTTCAATGGTAGAATTTGTTACTGGTAGGGCAGCACGGTGGCATAGTGGTCAGCACTGTTGCCTCACAGCGCCAGGGACCCGGGTTCGAGTCTGGCCTCGGGCGACTGTCTGTGTGGAGTTTGCACATTCTCCCCGTGTTTGCGTGGGTTTCCTCCGGGTGCTCCGGTTTCCTCCCACAGTCCAAAGATGTGCGGGTTAGGTTGATTGGCTATGATAAATTGACCCTTAATGTTAGGGGGATTAAATACGTGCGGTTACGGGGATAGGGTGGGATATGTGTCGGTGCAGGCTCGATGGGCCGAAATGGCCTCTATCTGCACTGTGGGGTTTCTGTGATTCTGTGTTTCTGTGATAGACATTCCACTATGGTAGAGTGGAACATTTCCACTGGGTCCACTGTAGGTGCCTCTTCTACTGTTGGTAACGGTAGACGCGATAAACCGTCAGCATTTCCATGCTGTTTTGATCCTTTGTATTCTATGTCATATTGGTGTGCCCCTAGGAAAAGGGACCACCTCTGTAGCCTTTGCGCTGTCATAATGGGAACGCCCTTTTTAGGGTTGAATATGGAGACGAGGGGTTGATGGTCAGTCAACAAGGTAAATTTTTGTCCGTGTAGGTAATGGTTGAATTTCTTCACTCCCCATACCAGGCTGAGTGCTTCCCTGTTGATCTGGGCATAGTTACGCTCAGCTGAGTTCAATGAGCGTGACGCAAAAGCTATCAGCCGTTCCGAGCCATCAGGGAATCTATGCGATAATACCGCTCCTACGCCGTAAGGGGATGCATCGCACGCCAGTCTGATTGGCAGTGATGGATTGTAATGAGCCAAAACTTCCTTGGACGTGATCAAGCCTTTACATTTATGGAAGGCACGTTTACAGTCTTCGCTCCATTTCCAAATTACTCCCGTTTGTAGCAGTTCATTAAGAGGGTGCAGAACAGTTGACAAGTTCGGTAAAAATTTATGATAGTAATTTATCAATCCCAGGAACGACCTTAATTGTGAGACATTTTCAGGTGCTGGGGCTTTTATGACCGCTTCAATTTTTTCAGGTGACTTATGCAACCCTTCTTCGTTAATGACATGGCCACAATATGATATTTGTTTCTGGAAAAATTCGCACTTGGGGCGATTTGCTCATAGGCCCCGTTCTCTCAGCCTAGTGAGCACCTGCTCCAAATTGTCAAGGTGCTCGTTGTTGTTTTCTCTTGTTATAAGGATGTCGTCTAGGTAGCATTGAGTCCCCGGAATCCCTTGCAGGACTTGCTCCATAGCTCTTTGCCAGATAGCTGGAGCTGATGCTACTCCGAAAACCAGTCGATTGTACTGGTACAGGCCTTTGTGTGTGTTTATTGTGAGATACTTTTTAGAGGCCTCCTCAACCTCCATCTGTAGATATGCCTATGCCAAGTCAATTTTGGTGAAACGTTTCCCTCCGGATAGTGAGGCGAAAATATCTTCTATTCTCGGAAGAGGATACTGTACCGTGTGAAGGATCGGGTTTACAGTCACCTTGAAGTCCCCACAGATGGGAATTTTTCTCTGTTCTTCAGATATATCATTATTCAATGTTTTCTTCATGACCGGGACGATGGGTGTTGCCCACTCGCTCCAATCTATCTTGGATAACACGCCTGTCTTTTCCAAATTCTCCAGCTCTGCCTCGACTGCTGGACGAATTGCATATGGCACCGGCCTTGCCTTAAAAAACTTGGGAATTGCCGCATCTTCCACTTTTATTGAGGCGGTGACGCCTTTCAAGGTTCCTAGTTCCTGTTGGAACACTTCTTTGGCGTTGGCCAAGATGTCTTTTAATCGTTTAGGTATGACGTCATCATCATTTTTTTTCTTACTGGTCACCGTCAGTGCCTGAATGGAGTGCCAGTCTAAACGTATCTTCCTGATCCATTCACGTCCCAACAGCGGTGGACCACCATCTTGCAGAACGTATAAATACAACTTCTGTATTTCCTTGCCGTTGTATACCACAGGCACCCTTATTTTCCCTCTGGGGTATACTTTCTGCCCTGTATATGTTTTCAAGATAATGGATGTGTCTTTCAAAGGTATATGCGGAAATAGCCGCTCGTAATCCCGTCGACTTATGATGGTCAGAGCTGATCCTGTATCTAGCTCCATTTTAACTGGGGACCCCGCTATCGTGAGGGTAACCCAAATGGTCTGGTAATCTTCTTTGGCAATTACATTATGTAATTTGAGACAGCTTAGTCTCTTGTTTCCGGAGTCGCTATCGTTCTTCTGGTCTTCGGAGCTACTGTCCATCATCATTTGTACCTTTCTGTACTTTTCCTTATTGATTTTTTTTCTGTCAGTGGATTTTTTGTTTCCAGATCGGCATACACGTGCAATGTGTCCCATCTTTCTGCATTGCCTGCATGCTTTGTCCTTGAACCAGCAGTCCCTCTGGTCATGGGTGGATCTGCCGCAGCGAAAACATCTCTCGAAACCCCGTGTCATTTCATGGGTGCCAAAGTCCTGTGGCTTTTGCTGTATCTCTGCAGCTCCTCTTGCTGCTGCTTCGTATGATACAGCCACACTGAAAGCCTTGTCCAGTGTTAAATCTTTCTCAGAAAGTAGTCTTTTCTGTGTTCCTTCACTTAGGAGACCGCAGACGAATTTGTCTCGAAGAGAATCTGCCAGTCCTGCTCCGAATTGGCAGTGCTTTGACAGCTTCCTTAATTCGGTGAGGTAATCAGCGTTATTTTCATTCTTGTGCTGATTCCTCCTAAAGAATTTGAATCGTTCCGCTATCAGCAGCGGTGTTGGGTTTAAGTGCTCCTGTAAGGTATCAACAATCTCCTTAAAATTCTTGTCCATCGGTTTGGCTGGAGTGATTAAGTTTCGCAACAGCCCGTATGTCTTTGCGCCCATTAGATTTAGAAGTATCGATGCCTTTTTATCATCCTCTATTTCATTCGCTGTGCAATATACCTCCACTCTTTCCACATATGTGGTCCAATCCTCTACATCACTATCGAAAGCAGTAATATTGCCAGTCTTAGGCATCCTGAAAAATAAATGGTGCCTCCCGCACTTTCCTTTCTTCCCTGCCGAGAAAAAAAAATGGCGCCTCCCACTCTTTCCCGCCGCTGTCGCTGCTGACAACGCTGCTCTCCACGGTTTTTATTTATACAGATATTTTTAATAGTCAGAGACTCGTTCCCGCCGGACTCTCTGGGACTTTTCCCTCCCTCTGCTTGGTCCGAACGCCGACCTGCTTTGCAGAGCTGGCCGTCTCCCGAGTGCTCCACCCTTCGTCTCTGTTTGCCTCCGCCTTCGCTGCTCGGCCCCGCTGCAGAGCCAGCCAATCGAGCCCCAGCCCGCCGCCCAGGAAGGATTATTGCAGTACCTGCCACCAGCCCGGCTAGCTGGTGAAACCACAGTTTTTTCTTTTTTTTTTTCTTCAACCTTCGTCTGAGGAATCGATCTCCTTGAGGTGCTGCCGAATTGCAGGTAAGTCCATTTCCAATTCGTCGCCACTGTTGTATCCGTGTGTTAATGGAGACACGGAATGCAGGAGTTGGTTTAACAGGTGTTTACTGGACAAAGTCTGGAGGTGAACTAAAAGATACAAGACGCTATACAGGCTTATATAGCCCGAGTGGCCACTACCGGCATTACAGTACACAGGGGCTCTTAAAGGCACATACACCACAGAAGGATACGGAGGTTTTCATCTCCATATCTGACAACAAACACTGTTGCTTAGCAACAGCTTGTAAACAGTCGGCGGGACCTTGGAAGCATCTCTGTAGCTTAGCAACAACTTCAGAGAGACTTTCCAGAGACTGTTTAAAAAAATGCTAGGAGAAGAAAAAAAAAGAAAAAAATTCTAACAAAACGGCTGCTGATTTCTGCCGTTAGATCGAGGTTTCCGGCCATACAACCTCCGGATAAACCAAAGTTTCCTGTAGTCAGTTTTCTTTCAGTTCTTTTTATAGTTTTTGCACTTTGACGTGTAATTTCTGAAATGTGACAGATTTATGCTAGGCACAAGACATTTTATATTATCTGGTCATTGTCACATTGCTGTTTGTGGGAGCTTGCTGTGTGCAATTTGACAGCTGCGTTTCCTACACTACAACAGCGACTACACTTCAAAAGTACTTCCTTGGCTGTGAAGCACGTTGGGACGTCCGGAGGTCGTGAAAGGCGCTACATAAATGCAAGTCTTCTTTCTTTGATTATGTACATATATTCACACACTAGCAAATCACAGGTGACACGACATACAGTGAGTCAGAAGATGAGCTGTTTTGCAAGACAGGAAAATTATATTATATGGAGTAGAAACCAGGGGTGTGTCCATTTTCAGGTTGGAAGGTAATTGCTCTGCATTCTTGAAATTAATTGTGGGGTCACTTAGAGTTCAGCTTGTGGGTGAGAATCCTAGCTTTGAATGATTGACAGGTTAATTAAGAATGTATAGACATTATAGAACCTGTACATTCTTGGAGAGAGAGAGATAGAGAACTCAAACGCAGTATGTTGACGTATACTCATCTATAAGAAAGAGAGACAAACGCTTGGAGCTGTCCAGTTCTTTTTAGTTTGTTTCAGTCGTACTCCTCTGGAGCTTCCTGTGGCTCTTGAGAATACAGAAGGAAGGTCGAGGGGTTCCAGAGGGCCAGGAGTCAATCATGTGGAGGGTACAACCCAAACGTATGTTGGAAAGAAATCGCCTAGTTTAACTTTGCTAGATTAGCATAAATTTACCATTAATTGAGTGACTCAGAAATGTTACACAAAAGCATTACAGGAAGTGCACATTATACTCACAACATTTATATCACAAGCGTACGAAAATGGCGGGCACGAAAAGGCCAGCTGGTGCATCAAGCCTGCGCCCCACACATGATGGTTGGAGCATCATGACTAGACACTACTTCCCTACCCCTCTCCAACTGCCAACCATCCCCCCTCCCCTCCACCCACACCACCCCCCTCCCCAACCCCACACCCCCATGCAACCCCCATACAGTCCCGCAGCCATGTAATCTCCAGGGAAAGGCAAAAAACAGAGAAAAATACCATGGCTGATAATGGAAATAATACCCTGGAAAATTTCTTTCAGGCCTCCTCAGATGATCAAAACGAGTCCAGGAGATCACGTGGCCCATGTGTAATCCAAAGACACTTAGGGCTGGATTTTCATTCAGGAGTCGGGTAGGAGGCGGGACTACAACTTTCTGGGTTGTAGTCCCGCCTCCATCAAGATGTGGCCAATCCATGCGATTTTAACTTGATTGACCTTGTTGAGCCCGCCCAGCGGGCTCAGCAGGCCAATTAAGGGCCACCCGGCAACAGGTGACATCACAGACTGAAATTTCATCTGTCAAGAGGTTTTGACAGATGAAATATCAGCATTTCACAGCTGTTTGAAGCTGTCAAACACTGACAGTCTTACTTCTAACCTGAGTCCTTCTCCACAGACTCAGTTAGAAATCTCTCCTGCACAGAAAGCTGAAGGCTGTCACTTTTGACAGTTCGCAGCCATTCTGCTTTCTGTGCCGGTGAGATGAGGGACTCCCGGGACCTAAAGGAAGGAAGGCTGAAAAGGTAAGAAAAGGTCATTTAAACTTCTTTACACACTTTAGACCCACCAAACACACTTAGCTTTGCACTCATGCACACATCACTCACTTGAACACCGACATCTCAACCCCTCCAAATCCTTCAACCCGACGGCCCACCTCGCAAACTTGGCGTGGTTTGGAGCCATCGGGAATCCCACACTTCAGCATTAAAAATAGGGATTAGGCTAAAAACTGCCTGTTAACTACCTGTTAACAGGCAGTTAATTGGCACTAATCCCTTCCCGCCTCGGGGAGGCGGGTCCCAGTGCGGGGCGGGTACCCGCCTCCTTTGAAACTGGCATTGAGGTGGGTTGGGTGCGGGATGGGGTCGGGACCCCTGATTTCGGGATTTTAACCCCCCGCACGCCTCCAATCCCGCCTCCATGGCCCAATGAAAATCCTGCCCTTACTTTCTATATGATGCGATCTCTGCCCCAGATTAGAGAGGGATGGATAGATAAATATTGCGATCATTGGGCAAAGGATGCCGACGCTAGGGAGGAATGGGCATCACCTTTTGCACTGTGTGTATCCAGCTCTCCCAGATCATAGATTGCATGAAGCGCCTCCGCCATCAATTTGAAAAGGAGCATCAGCATGATTTTGTTTTTTCTCCATTTCACACACAAACCACTATTATGCTCTGAGTAAAGGAAGTATACTACAGATTTAACAGCACTAGACAGACTGTCACACATGAGAGATGCAGGATGTCTACATCTTCCTGAGCAGCAATGTCGCAAACACTCAAGGAAAGGTTTGCTTAAGGTTTAGTGTCAGGAGCAAGTCTCTGTGATTAAGGGAGTCCTCCTGGATTAGACACTACAATGGCCTTATTCTGAACTGTCATGTCCATCGCTTATCAAAAAAAAATGCACAAATTTAAAAGTGACTTTTTTTTTTCAAAAATCACAATTGTGGGGAACCAAGGGTCTAATAAGAGTAAGGAAGTTAAAGTAATTAACATTAGTAAAGAAAAGCGCAGAAGAAATTAATGGGACTAAAAGCCGAAAAACCCTCTTGATCTGACGGCCTACATCCTAGGTTTTAAAAGAGGTGGCTGCGGAGATAGTGAATGCACTGGTTTTGATCTACCAGAATTCCCTAGATTCTAGAACGGTCCCCATGGATTGGAAGGTAACAAATGTAACCTCGCTGTTCAAGAAAGGAGGGAGAGAGAAAACAGGGAACTATAGGCTGACATCAGTCATCGGGGAAAATGCTGGAATCTATTATTAAGGACGTAGTAACAGGGCACTTGAAAAATCATAATATGATTGGGCAGAGTCAACACGGTTTTATGAAATGGGAATCGTGTTTGGCAAATCTATTAGAGATTTTTGAGAGTATAACTAGCAGGATAGATAAGGGGGAACCAGTGGATATAGTATATTAGGATTTTCAGAAGGCATTCGATAAAGTGCCACATAAGAGGTTATTACACAAGATTAGGGCTCATGGGATTGGGGGTAATATATAAGCATGGATTGAAGCTTGGTTAATGGAGAGAAAACAGAGAGAAGGAATAAACGGGTCATTTTCGGGATGGCAGGGTGTAACTAGTGGAGTGCCACAAGGATCGGTGCTTGGGCCTCAGCTATTTATAATCTATATCAATGACTCAGATGAGTGGATCGAATGTAATATATCCAAGTTTGCTGATGATACAAAGTTAGGTGGAAAAGTAAGCTATGAGGAGGATGTAAAGAGGCTGCAAAAGGACCGGTTAAGTGATTGGGCAAGAAGGCAGCAGATGGAGTATAAGAACATAAGAATATAAGAATTAGGAGCAGGAGTAGGCCATATGCCCACTCGAGCCTACTCCACCATTCAATAAGATCATGGCTGATCATCGACCTCGACTCCACTTTCCTGCCCTATCTCCATATCCCTTGATTCCCCTAGAGTCCAGAAATCTATCTATCTCAGCCTTGAATATACTCAACAACTCAGCATCTACAGCTTTTTGAGGCAGAGAATTCCAAAGATTCATAACCCTCTGAGTGAAGAAATTCCTCCTCATCTCAGTCTTCAATGGCCGACCCCTTATCCTGAGACTATGCCCCCTAGTTCTAGACACTCCAGCCAGGGGGTAACAACCTCTCAGCATCTACCCTGTCAATCCTTCAGAATTTTATATCTTTCAATGAGATCACCTCTCATTCTTCAAAACCCCAGATAGGCCCAATCTACTCAATCTCTCCTCATAGGACAACCCTCTCATCCCAGGAATCAATCCAGTGAACCTTTGTGGCACTGCCTCTAAGGCAAATATATCCTTCCTTAGATAAGGAAACCAAAACTGTGCACAGTACTCCAGGTGTGGTCTCACCAAGGCCCTGTACAATTGCAGCAAGACTTCCTTACTCTTATACTCCAACCCTCTTGCAATAAAAGTATACATTCCATTTGCCTTCCTAATTGCTTGCTGTACCTGCTGTTAAATCCGTGAATCTTGATGTATGGTGTCCTTCAACAAATAGACAGAGACTGCAGAGGAACTATCAACAGGTGTTTACTGGATGAGGGTCTCTCAAAAACGAACAGTACAGATCCCTACTCAGGTTTATATACAGGTGTGGTCACTGCTGGTACTACAGTATACAGGAGCTGTAAAAAGTAGTTCTCCCCTTAAAGGTACATACACTACAATTCCTCCCCTTTTAGATTAACAGTACCATAACATTCATTTAACAATTAACACTTTTAACATGCAACATTAACTGAAAATAGTCCATCTATAAATTCAGTCTTTGGGGCGACTTCCTGATACTTTCTGGATAGCGCCTTTCCTGAGTGTCTTGCTCTTGGTGCGGAGGCGATTCTGGCCCCCTGTCGTCGGTTGGTTCATCAGCTTCCGATGCTACTGTTTCTGGGGTAGATGCTACCTGTATGTCAGGTTCATCACCAGGTACGCGAGACATGGGGTTGACTCGTTCCTGTGACTCTAGGATCTGGTCGACATGGCATCTCACAATGTTCTCCCCAACATCCACTGTGTACATTAGTGGCCCCTGCCGTGTGCATATCATTCCTGGTTGCCATTTCTCTGTTCGGTAGTTGCGGGCCAAGACTGGTTGTCCTACATTGAAGCTCCTTGTCGGCTTCTCATTGATGTGCTGGAATTGCTTATTCTCAACATCTCTTCGTACATTTGGTCTGAGAAAATCCAGACGAGATCTCAACCTTCGGTTAAAGAACATCATGGCCAGGGTCTGGTTGGTGACTGCATGTGTCGCATTTCTGTAGGCTAACAGGAAATTGTCCACCTTATGCTGCAGTGGAATGTCGTCATCGCACATGGCCCTTACTGCCTTTTTAAAGGTTTGTACGAACCTCTCAGCCAATCCATTTGTAGCTGGATGATACGGGACAGATGTGCAATGCCTTACCCCATTCCTTTTCATAAATTTCCGAAACTCTTCGGACACAAACTGTGGTCCGTTATCAGAGCAAATCTGCTCTGGCAAGCTGTTCCTGGCAAATATGGTCCGTAGGACTGCAATCGTTTTCTCCGTGGTGGTGGAGGACATTTTGATCACCTCAGGCCATTTCAAGTGCGCATCCATGGCTATTAAAAACATTGAGTCCATGAATGGACCAGCAAAATCAATATGCACCCGTTGCCATGGAGAGGAGGGCCACTCCCATGAGTGTAGAGGGGCATGTGGTGGTGCATTTTGGACCTTCTGGCATCCTGAGCAGCTCTTTGTCAGGTCCTCGATTTGCTGATTGATCCCCGGCCACCACACATAAGCCCTAGCAAGGCTTTTCATTTTCACCCCTCCCAGATGGCCTTCATGAAGCTCATTGAGCACTCCCTCCCTTAACTTGGGTGGAATTACCACTCGGGATCCACACATCAAGGTCCACTGGCATACTGACAGCTGTTCTCTTCTGGATGAGAATGCTGGCAACAGTGAGTCACCATGTGTTGGCCATCCCTTCACCGTCAAGTCATATACCCGAGACAGTGTCGGGTCATTTCGCGTCTCCTTCTCTATATCCGCGTTAGTTACTGGCAAGCGTTCAATTATAGTCGAATAAAATATTTCGACAGGGTCCACTGCTGGTGCTTCCTCCGCAGTAGGCAGTGGCAGGCGTGATAGCCCATCAGCGTTTCCATGCTGTTTCGTGCCCTTATACTCTATTTCATATTGGTTCACCCCTAGAAAAAGGGACCATCTTTGTAGCCGTTGCGCAGTCATCACCGGAACGCCCTTCTTTGGATTAAAGATGGAGACAAGTGGTTGGTGGTCAGTCAGCAAGGTGAACTTCTGCCCGTGCAGATAGTGGTTGAACTTTTTCACTCCCCACACTAGGCTGAGGGCCTTCCTGTCAATCTGAGCATAGTTATGCTCGGCTGAGATTAGTGACCGAGACGCAAAGGCTACTGGCCTCTCCGAGCCATCCGGGAATTTGTGCGACAGCACCGCTCCAATACCATAGGGTGATGCATCACATGCCAACCGAATTGGTAGTGCTGGGTTGAAATGAGCCAACGCCTCTTTTGATGTGATCAATTCTTTGCACTTCTGGAAAGCTCATTTACATTTGTCATTCCACTTCCATGGTACCCCCGTTTGCAGTAGGGTGTTCAGTGGGTGTAGTACTGTAGACAAATTCGGCAAGAACTTATGGTAGTAGTTCACCAGCCCGAGGAACAACCTCAGTTGTGACACATTTTCCGGTGCTGGAGCCTTGACTACTGCCTCAATCTTTTCAGGGGACTTATGTAACCCCTCTTCATCAATAACGTGGCCACAATACGAGATCTGCTTCTGGAAAAACTCGCATTTGTGGCGATTAGCTCGGAGCCCATATTCCTTCAATCTAGTGAGCGCCTGCTCCAGGTTGGCGAGGTGATCACTGTCATTTTCGCCCGTGACCAGGATGTCGTCCAAATAACACTGGGTCCCTGGAATCCCTTGCAGGACTTGATCCATTGCCCTTTGCCAAATAGCCGGAGCTGATGCTACACCGATCACCAGCCGGTTGTATTGGTAGAGACCTTTATGAGCGTTGATCGTGAGATACTGTTTCGAGGCTTCTTCTACCTCCATTTGCAGGTACGCCTGGGCCAGATCAATCTTAGTGAAGCGTTTTCCTCCAGATAGCGAGGCAAAAATATCTTCAATCCGCGGAAGTGGATATTGTACCGTGTGAAGGACTGGGTTCACTGTCACCTTAAAGTCCTCGCAGATGCGAACCTTCTTTGGTTCCCCAGGCGTATTACTCAACGACCTCTTCATTACAGGAATGATGGGTGTAGCCCACTCGCTCCAGTCCACTTTGGACAGTACTCCAGAACGTTCCAAACCTTCCAGCTCTGCTTCGACGGCTGGGCGGATCGCATAAGGCACCGGTCTGGCCTTAAAAAACTTTGGGCTTGCATTTTCCTCTATTTTGATCGTCGCTGTTATGCCTTTAATGTTCTGAGTCCCTCCTGGAACACTTCTTGTGCGTCAGTTAGCATTTTTGACAGTCATCCAGGTGTGACGTCGTCATCCTTTTTGGCATCTACAGTCAGTGCTTGTATGGAATGCCAATCTAGCTGTATCTTCCGGATCCATTCACGTCCTAGTAGTGGTGGTCCTCCATCTGGCAATACATATAGGTCCATTTTTGTTGTTTCCTTGCCGTTGTATATCACGTTCACCCTTATTTTTCCTTTGGGGTAGACTTTTTGCCCCGTGTATGTCTTCAAGACAATCTCTGTATCTCTCAAGGGTATATGTGAGAATAGCCGCTTGTAGTCCCTTCGGTTTATGACTGTTAGGGCTGATCCTGTGTCCAATTCCATTTTCACTTGGACTCCGTCTATCTTGAGCGTCACCCAGATAGTTTGGTGATCCTCCATTTTGATTACATTATGTAGTTTCAGACAACCCAGCTCCTTGCTTCCGGAGTCTGTATCACTTTTCTGTTCGTCTGAACTACTCTCCGTCACCTTATGTACCTTTTTGTACTTCTCCTGTGGAGATTTCTTGCTGCTGGTTTTCTTTCCCGACCTGCAGACTCTTGCTATGTGTCCTACTTTTCCACACTGTCTGCACACTTGGTCCTTGAACCAACAATCTGCTGCAGCGATAACACTTCACTGCTCCATATGACATTTCATTTGTGCCATATGCTTGCGGTCTCCGTTGTATCTCTGCAGCGCCCCGTGCGGCTGCTTCGTGTGATACTGCCATGCTGAAAGCCTTGTCCAGCGTAAGATCCTTTTCTGATAGAAGCCGTTTCTGGGTTCCTTCACTTTGAAGCCCACACACAAACTTGTCCCTTAAAGTATCTGCTAGTCCCGTTCCAAACTGGCAGTGTTTCGATAGCTTGCGCAGTTCCGTTAAATACTCAGCATTACTTTTGTCTTTATGCTGGTTCCTTTTGTGAAACTTAAATCTTTCTGCTATCAGCAGCGGTGTGGGGTTTAAGTGGTCCTGTAGGATTGCCACTATGCTTTCAAAATCCTTTTCCACTGGCTTCTCTGGGGTTACTAGGTTTCGCAGTAAGCCATATGTTTTTGCACCCATGGAATTCAACAATACCAGTGCTTTCCTGGCATCTGGCACTTCATTCGCCTTGCAGTACACTTCTATGCGTTCTACATATGGCGCCCAATCTTCGACTTCATTGTCGAACACTGTGACACTGCCACTCTTCGGCATCCCTGGGTGTGGTTAGACTGGCTAAAAATGGCGTCTCCCGCGCTCTCCCTTCTTCTCCGCTGCGGCTCAAAAATGGCGTCTCCCGCGCTCTCCCTTCTTCTCCGCTGCGGCTCAAAAATGGCATCTCCCGCGCTCTCCCTTCTTCTCCGCTGCGGCTCAAAAATGGCATCTCCCGCGCTCTCCCTTCTTCTCCGCTGCGGCTCAAATGGCGTCTCCCGCGCTTTCCTTTCTTCCCCCGTGGACGCTGCTCAGCCCTTGAACACCGGCTGCACTCTGCGCGTTTTCCTGTGCGCCTCTCTCGTTGACGCCGCTCAGTCTTCAACCCCGGCTGCGCCCTGTGCGCTTTACCCTCTCTCTTACCCCGTCGACGCTGCTCGGCCTTCCCCTGTGCCATCGGTTGGCTCCAGCCGCCGCCGTCCAGGAAGGGTCTGCGCCATACCTGCTGCCAGCCCGTCTCGCTGGAGTCTCCGCCAGATGGTCGACGCCCGTGCCCCTGGAATCGGCCTTCTTCTGCAGAGTTGCAGGTAGGTTCGAATCGACTCGTCGCCAATGTTATATCCGTGAATCTTGATGTATGGTGTCCTTCAACAAATAGACAGAAACTAACAGTACAGATCCCTACTCAGGGTTATATACAGGTGTGGTCACTGCTGGTACTACAGTATACAGGAGCTGTAAAAAGTAGTTCACAGATAGATCACAGATACCCCACAGTGCAGATAGAGGCCATTTCGGCCCATCGAGCCTGCACCGATACATATCCCACCCGATCCCCGTAACCCCTACACCAACACATATCCCACCCTATCCCCATAACCCCACGTATTTAATCCCCCTAACACTAAGGGTCAATTTATCATAGCCAATCAACCTAACCCGCACATCTTTGGACTGTGGGAGGAAACCGGAGCACCCGGAGGAAACCCACGCAAACACGGAGAGAATGTGCAAACTCCACACAGACAGTCACCCGAGGCTGGATTCGAACCCGGGTCCCTGGCGCTGTGAGGCAACAGTGCTAACCACTATGCCACCGTGCTGCAGTTCTCCCCTTAAAGGTACATACACTACACCTGCCTGCTAACTCTCTGTGTTTCTTGTACTAGGACACCTACATTTCTCTGAACACCAACATTTAATAGTTTCTCACCATTTAAAAAATAATCTGCTTTTCTATTCTTCCTACCAAAGTGAATAATCTCATATTTCCCCACATTATACTCCATCTGCCACCTTATTGCCCACTCACTTAACCTGTCTATAGCCCTTGGCAGGCTCATTACATCCTCCTTACAGCTTACTGTCCTACCTAGCTTTGTATTGTCCGTAAACTTAGATACATTACACTCGGTCCCTTGATCTAGGTCATTAATATAGATTGTAAATAGCTGAGGCCCAAACACTGACCCTTGTAGCACTCCACTAGTTACAGCCTGTCAATCTGAAAATGACCTGTTTATCCCCACTCTCTCTGTTTTCTGTCCATTAACCAATCCTCTATTCATGTTAATACATTACCCCCAACCCCATGAACCCTTAATAACAACAGAAAATGCTGGAAAAACTCAGCAGGCCAGGCAGCATCCGTGGAGAGAGAAACAGAGTTAACGTTTCAGGTCGAAGACCTTTCGTCAGAACTGGAAAAAAGCAGGAAATGGAACAGATTTTAAGCAAGTTTAGGGGCTGGGAAATGGGGGAGGGGATGAAAGAACAAAAGGGAAGGCCAGTGATAGGATAGAAAGCAGGAGAGTTTAAGAGACATTGAGAGACATTAAGAGATATTCAAGACAAGAGGAGGTGGTAATGGGACAGATTAAGGAACAAAGGATGGCTCTAGATGGAGTGTGAATTGCGCTGGCAGAATGAAGGACTGAACCCTTATCTTGCATAACAACCTTTTATGTGGCACTTTATCAAACGCCTTTTGGAAATGCAAATATACTACATCCACTGGTTCCCCTTTATCTACCCTGCTAGTTACATCCTCAAAAAACCAATACATTTGTCAAACACGATTCCCCTTTCGTATAACCATGTTGACTCTGCCTAATCATATTATGATTTTCTAAATGCCCTGTTACCACTTCCTTAATAATGGTTTCCAGCATTTTCCCGATGACCAATGTCAGGCTAACTGGTCTAAAGATTCCTGTTTTCCCTCTCCCTCCTTTCTTGAATAGTGGGGTTACATTTGCTACCTTCCAATCCACTGGGACTGTTCCTGAATCTAGGGAATTTTGGAAGATCAAAACCAATGCATCCATTATCTCTGCAGCCACCTCTTTTAGAACCCTAGGATGTAGGCCATCAGGTCATAGGGATTTGTTGACTTTTAGTCCCATTAGCTCCTCAAGTACTTTTTCCTCTACTGATATTAATTACTTTAAGTTCTTCACCCTCATTAGCCCCTTGGCTCCCCACTATTTTTGGTATACTTTTTGGCCTAGAAATTTGGTTGGTAGCGCCAGCGATTAGCGCCTAATGAGTCTGAAATTTGGGGCATTACCCAATGTTCGGGCGGGCGCAATGAATATAGCGACACCTCCCATATTGACTACACATTTAGCGCCTGCGCTGTTAGCGTGCGCCCGCATGCGCAGGCAGATCATGACATCATTTCAGTATGCAACGCCTTTTTGGCGCCCCGACCGGATATTCGGTGGCGCCCGGAACCTTTCCGCCTAGCGCTATTAGTGACAGTTCGATGGAACGTTCCCAGGCCCTTCTCGGAGTCGGGGGGCGCTATTTAAAGGGGACAGCTCTAGTATAAAAGCTGCAGCCACTTGGCCTGTTCATTGTGATCGTTGCTGGAGAGAGTTGGTGAGCTACTGTTGAGCAGTTTTTTTTGGATTTAGCCTTCGAATACTTGGGACCTTCAGACCTGTCCGGAGCAGTTGGAGCGCTACACATTACAGCGTGTTGCCCGTCTGGCATCGGAATGGGAGCTGCTTTGGAGGGGAACGTCCTCATGGCCGGACACTTTGAAGGGGCACAGAGACGGCAGGATAGAGGGCCGGGATTGGCCAGAAGGAGGAGGGGCAATGGAGGTCGGCCAATCCGAAGATATGCTGCGAGGGTATTCAGGCAGCAGGTGTCATACCTTGCCATGTCGGAGGAGCAGTGTGTGCGAAGGCTCCGATTCGGTAAGGAGGTTGTGACTGAGCTGTGCCACCTGCTTGCTGAGGATCTGCAGCCGCGTCTACGGTGCAGGACCTCTCTATTGGTGGCCGTCAAAGTGACTGTTGCTCTCAACTTTTACGCCAGCGGATCCTTTCAGTCAGCCACTGGGGACATTGCGAATATATCTCAGTTTGCAGAGCATTGTTGCATCCGGCAAGTGAGAGCTGCCCTTTATAGAAGAAGGCGTCAATTCATCACCTTCCCTCTGACCCTGGAGAAGCAGGCGGAGCGCGCGCAGGGCTTCGCTGCTATTGCGGACTTCCCCATGGTGCAGGGGGCGATTGATTGCACACACGTGGCTTTGTGGGCGCCATTACTGAATCCTGAGGACTTCCGCAACTGCAAGGGGTTCCACTCCCTCAATGTCCAGCTGGTCTGTGACCACCGCCAAATGATCATGTCAGTCAACGCGCAATTCCCTGGGAGCAGCCACGGTGCGTTCATCCTGCAGCAGACCTCAGTTTCTGACCTTTTTGAGGGGCCAGCTCACCCACGAGGCTGGCTTCTTGGTGACAAGGGCTTTCCTCTCTGCCCATGGCTCATGACCCCACTCCGTTTGCCCGCCACCCCGGCAGAAAAGCTGTACAACAGCAGCCATCAGGTGACCAGGAACATTGTGGAGCACACTATTGGTGTGCTCAAACAGCGTTTCCGCTGTCTAGGCCATTCGGGGGGAGCCCTGCAGTACTTGCCGGAGCAAATGGGTCGCATCGTTGTCGCCTGCTGCATGCTCCACAACTTGGCCATTCGACGAACCCAGCCAATGCCAGCTGTCCCTCAAGGTCCAGCAGAGCAGGCGGATGAGGAGGAGGAGGAGGAGGAAGAGCAGGCGGACGAGGAGGAGGAGGAGGAGCATGCGGACGAGGAGGAGGAGGAAGATGGGAGGGCTCCTGAAACTGGAAGGGCCATCCGTCAGAGGCTCATCAGGACTCGGTTCGAGGCCCCTCTGACGGAATGATAGGTGTCAATCGTCCTGCGCACTTCGGATCGTACAAAGCCTCTGAAGGCCACCATGAGTGTAAATAGTTACGAGTACCATTGTAAATTAAAACTTTTCTTTATTGTCAAAAAGTCCTTCCTTCCAGCATAACAACGTCATGTCAACAGAAACCATTACTAACAAAATAACAGTTAACTCTTTGGCAAAGCCACAAAACTAAACAAACCATTTCCAACAATCACAACAGGTGAGGGAGTCCTTGAATTTGGGCAAAGAAACATCACAGCACCTCCCTCTACTGCTGGCCTCTTGATGGAGACCGACTTCTCTTTCGCGGTCAGCCCCTTCCCTCCCTGCTGCTCCTACGTAATTGAACCCCAGTGGTGGCGTCAAGGCTGGGGGACGCCTGCTGACTGTCTGGAAGCGCAGAAGCCCCTGAGGGACAGCCTGGACGACCTCTGAGCTTGGAGGGTGCGGAGGCTGGCTGCTTGATCTGGCCATGGCTGGAGGCAGTCTGCACTGCAGGTGGTGGCAGCTGCACTGCAGATGCTCCAGCGGTGGCATGAGCAATGGTCACCTGCCGAGAGAGGACACCTGCACCATGGTCGGGCGACACACGGGCTCTCTGAGGGGACCGGCTCGGCTCATCCATCACAATCGACTGCTTCACTGATTCCTGGCCTCGTGTGGTACTGGAAGGGCCCGGGGTGATCCTAGCTGATGCAGATAGGGTGGCAGCAGTGAGAGTTTGCATTGCCTCAATCTGGGTGTTGACGAGGCCAGCAAGTGACTGCGTGGCAGCAGTAAGCAACTGTGTGGCAGGTGCCAGTGCTTCGGAGAAGCCCTGGACAGTTCTTTCCATTGCTTCGGACAAGGCCGGAGCAGCCCGTTCCACTGCCTCGGACAAGCCCTGGACAGACCTTTCCAGGGATTGTCCGAAGCTCTGAACAGTCCTTTCCATAGCAGCCTCAAAGCCCTGGACAGTCCTCTCCATTGCTGCCCCGAATCCTTGGACAGTCCTCTCCATTGCTGCCCCAAAGTCCAGCACACTCTTTGCCAGTGTTTCTATCGACTGAGGCATCCTCCCCACTGCAGCCATAAGCTCAGTGTGCCTGAGCCGGGCCTGGGTGCTCATTTCAGCCAGACTACGCACCTCCTCTGCACTCTGTGCAGCAGTCATCACTCCCTGCCTTGCCCTCCGGGGAGCCGGCACCCGAACTTGCCTACCCCCCTCGTGTAGCTGCAGGCCACTTGTTCCGGCAACTGGCTCCTCATCAGAGCCCCCACCCTCCCCTCCAGGGAGCTACTATCCCCAGTCTGCAGATGTGTAGGCTCCCCTGAGGCTAGAACGGATGGTCCGGCTTCCTCCTGATCCTCGCCTCCGGAGGCACTGGCACTGGCAGCCTCAGGGCGTGGATCCCGAGTTGGTGATGCAGCATCTGAAAGCAGGGAGGTGGAAGAGTGGCTTTAGCAAAAGGACAGGTTGGTGGCAAGGCATGCCAGATTGCGGCAAGGCTTTGACATGGCTCCACAATGAGAAAGCATGCTGGCGGGGGGACCAAGTGGAAGGAGACAGCTGTAAAAGGTGAGAACCTTACCATTGCTGTCGACAATGGGGTCGGCAGCTGCAGTGGTAACAGGACCACTCAGACGTCCTCCAAGAATCTGGTGCACTCTCTCCTCGAGATCCGTGAGAGTGACCACTTGTGGAGGTCCGCCACCGGTTCGAAGCTGGTCCTTGTGGATCGTCGCCAGCTTGGACTGCAGGGGAAAGAAGGGGAAGTTCTGTTATATGATGCCCTGAGTGATCATCTCATGCCCCCCATGGTGCAAGAGCCCTTACATGATGCCCTGAGTGATCATCTCATGCCCCCTATGGTGCAAGAGCCCTTACATGATGCCCTGAGTGATCATCTCATGCCCCCCATGGTACAAGAGCCCTTACATGATGCCCTGAGTGATCATCTCATGCCCCCCATGGTGCAAGAGGCCTTACATGATGCCCTGAGTGATCATCTCATGCCCCCCATGGTGCAAGGGCCCTTACATGACGCCTTGAGTCAAATGTGCATGTGTGTGCCCAAAAAGGGCCATGGGTGCTTGCTGACAGATGGCCATTGGGGCATCGCGCACCCTGTAGCCATGAAGTCAGGTGCAGATGGAGGGAATCAGAAGTTTGCATAAACAACACTGACCCTAACGACCCGAGTGAGGTCGTTGAATTTCTTCCTGCACTGAACAGGGCTCCTGGTCGCCATGCTGCTGGAGTTGACCCTCTGACAAACATCCCTCCAAGCTCGGCGGTACTCCTTTTGATTCGGCCTCCTGCCATTGTCAGGATACAGAACATCTCGACGGCGCTCCACTGCGGACACCAACTGGTCCAGAGCCTCAGTGCTGAAGCGCTCTGCTCTCTGTCTCACCTTCTCCATCTTGACCAAGTTTTTTGCGCCAGAGAAGGGCGAGCGCTGATTCTGAGGCCTACAGGGCGATGAGTGTGGCAGCTCAGGCTGACTGACCCACCCCTTTAAGAGCCGGCCGGCGCCTGGAAGTCTCGTGGTTATCGGTAATTGAGATCACCTGCGCTGCGCCCGTCCGCGCCGATATTGGGTAGCACCAGAAGTTTTGCGCCTTAGGAGGCCCGTGCAACGTCTGAATTCGCGCCTCAATCCCCTTTGGGGGCGATGCAACCCAATATTGTGCCAGGCAGCGATAAGTTTCGTCTGGCTATAAACTTTGCGCAGCGCCAGTTCTAACGCCTCAAGCGGGGCTATACCCAATTTCTAGGCCTTTGTGTCTTCCATTGTGAAGACAGATACAAAATATTTGTTTAAAGTCTCTGCCATTTCCTTGTTCCCAAATATAATTTCTCCTGTCTCAGCCTCTAAGGGACCAACACTTACTTTTGCTACTCTCTTCATTTTAACTTCCTTAGAAGATCCTGTACTATGAGATTACTAATTAACCGTGTCTCATTACTCAAAACAAGATCTAAAATAGCCTGTTCCCTGGTTGGTTCCATAATGTATTGTTCTAAGAAACTGTCTCAAGTGCATTCCATGAACTCGTCCTTCAGACTACCTTTGCCAATTTGATTTTCCCAATCTGTATGAAGATTAAAGTCCCCTACAATTATTGCATTAGCTTTGTTACAAGCTCCTATTATTTCTCGATTAATACTCTGTCCAATGGTATAGCTACTGATAGGGGGCCTATAAACCACTCCCACCATTGCTTTCTGCCCCTTGTTATTCCTTATCTCGACCCATAATGATTCAAATTCCTGATCATCTGAGCTTAGATCCTTTCTCACTACTGTCCATATGTCATCCTTAATTAACAGGGCTACCGCACCAGCGCCCCCCACCCCCCTGCACCACCCCCCCCCACCCCACACACACACTTCTGTTCCAGTCTGCCTGTCTTTTCAAAATGTCAAGTACCCTGGAGTATTTAGTTCCCAACCTTGGTCACCTTGCAGCCAAGGGCTGAATTTTCTGGGGTGGTAGCGGGTAAGCTGGTTGGCAGATCGGGTGGAAAAATTATTATTTTGACAGCAGCTTGGGAACCCGCTGTCATCTCACTCGCACGCGCCTTTCATACAGGCGCATCTGTCATCGCGGAGTCAGCCCAACCAACAGCGGCGGGAGACCCAATTGAAATCATTCTGAGGTACTTTACAGGCACTTAAGAGCCTTTCCCTCCCATCTTTTTAAATTTCCCTGAAGGCCACGGGATTCACGCAGCTCCTGTCAACCTGAGGCGGGAGTTCCGTGGTCATTGCTCCAGCTGATTACTTGACAGCATGGAAAACAAATCAAAATAAAAACATGTTGATTACATCAGCTAACAGATTGATGGAGATTGTGTTCTACTTGAAAAGCTACTGGTAAATGTTAATTCAGAAATTCCTGAAGAGATGTAAGTGCTACCTTGGATGGTGAGGGAAATACATTTTTCACTGGCCATTCTTGGCTGTTGCCTTCCAACTCAACAGTAATTGCAGTGATAAAAACAGAAAATGCTGGAAACACTCAGCAGATCAGGCAGCATCCGTAGAGAGCGAAATAGAGTTAACGTTTCAGGTCGATGACCCTTCGTCAGAACTGGAAAAAGTTGGAGATGTAAATGGTTTTTAAGCAAGTGTAGCAGCAGGGAGAGGGGGGAAGAGAGGAAAGAACAAAAGGGAAGGTCTGTGATAGGATGGAAGGCAGGAGAGATTAAGGCCTAGAAATTGGGTTGGGGCGCCAAAGTGGCGCAAAAGTCGCCTGAGCGCAGGATTTAGCGCAGCGTTCGAGGCTTCAGCGATCGTCAGATATTCAGTTTCATTGCCCCTCGAGGGAGACGGGGTGCGGCTCGAGGCGCTCCGTGTCCCTCTTAGGGTACTGAAACTGAATATCGCAGCACAACGTGCCGCAGCACCACACGCTGTGGCACGGCACGCTGCGGTACTGCAGGCCTTCCTCCCACTGTTAAGGGGGAGGTGCCTGCAACAGCGCGATCCCCGCTCGCAAGTGCCGGCAAACGAGCCCGGCACCAAGGAGAAGTGCCGGGCTCTCGGGAAACAGCTGGCAATGCCGCGGAGGGGGGTGGTTAGGAGGCCGGGGACGGAGGTGCTGGCAGGCAGCCGCCGAAAAAGGCGGCCGCCCCGCACCTCCACCTTAACTTGCGCAGCTGCCGGCACAGTAAGGCCCCGTGAACCGGGCGCAGGTAGCGAACGGCGCAACTGCGGCGTTCGCTACCAAATATCGCGAGCGGGGAGCGAATGGGGCGCTGCGCACACCGATGACGTCATCGGTGGCGGCGCAGCGCAAAAGGCTAATGCCACCATTATCGGCCCAACTCAATATCGCCACTGCCTGCCTCTTTAGGCGCTAACAAGTGGCGTTACTCACCCAATTTCTCCCCCTAAGAGACAAAAGGGATGATGGTGCAAGGTAAAAGGAGATGGTAATGGGACAAGTTAAGAAACAAAAGATGATTCTAGATGAAGTGTAAATGGCAATGGCAGAATCATCAACAGCTGCCATGTGAAAAAAAAATTTTAATTGCAGTGAATTGATCTGCACTGTAAAAAATGACATATACCATTTCAATAAATGTTTGTGTTGTTTCTGGTCAGGTTTTTCTCACAGTGTGCTGTGATTGTCCAGTTACACATTAAAGCAAGTCATCAACCGTAACAATTTCATTCTCATCACTCATTCCACTGGTTCAATTTGCTTTCAGTCCTTGAATATGACTAAGTTAATTTTTCAGTCTGAGACTTTAGGGTGAATTTCTGTGGAGGTTCTCTCACTTGTCCATTGCTAACTTCAACGGAAGAGCTGCAGAAATCCCAGAAACACATTGTAAGCACCACTTACACTGTTTGTCAGGGATTCCGCAATTCTTCCACTGAACTTGCATAAGATTGTAAATCCACCCCTTTACAATTACATTTAAAATCTGCTTAATTTTATGTACTACCTGTAAACACACATCTTTTATTTATATCAGTTACTGATACAGAAGTCTATAGATTTGTGACTAAAGCACCAATAACTTCCCAATTACAGTAAACTCTTTCGTATCCGGCACCTATGGGACCGGGACGGTGCCGGTTGATGAAAAATTCCGGATAACAGAGAGGTAGGCCATTTTTAACACAAAAAAAAAACCACGGGCACCGTGGGAAACTCGGACTCAGAAAAACAAAAAATGGATGGATTCGGCAAGATTACCGGTTATCTATTTTGCCGGTTATTAAAGAATTCCAGATGATTAAGTGCAGTTTAAACAAGAGTTTACTGTAATGTCCTTTTAAATTATGTTCTTGATCATATTTGTAGATGGAGTCATATTACATAATGATAATATTATTTAAATATTTCTTTGTCATTCGTATATAACTTTTATTATATTATTGTCGGGTAAAGATTCAACATCCACTATGCTAGATTAAACTTAAAATGTAATGTGGCCAGTGTTACTTTAAGGATTCTGGCTTAAAACGCATCGTGAGTGACGTCACCAGACCCGCTCCATCTCATTGGGCCGAGTAAAGCGCTGGGCAGGGCTTAATAGGCCCCATTAAGGTAAGTTCATTCGGTATGGCGGGATGGAGCCAGCAGCGGGGTCGGGACCCGCCACGGACACCGGCTGCACTGGACCCGCCAGAGTAAGGAAAATTCCAGCCCATGTCTCTGTAATGGCTATTAGATCAAACCCATTTATCTCTATTTATATCGTTACTTTGTTCTTTTTACGGATGCTTCGTGCAATCAGGTAAAGAACCTTTGGTTTGAACTTTTTACCATTATTCCCTGTTTTAAACTTATTCGCTGATGCACTATTCTCTTTAAACTCTCTGTCCCTTCCTGTCACACACTGCTTATCTTTACCCAAATCGCTACACTGCTCCATTGCCTTGACTTTTCTCTTTAGATCACTAACTTTCCCCTCACCTGGCCCCTCTGCTCACTTTTTAGTTTAAAGCCCCATCTACAGCCCTAGTTATTCGATTCACCAGAACGGAACAGCTCTCTCTTTCCCCAGTACTGGTGCCAGTACCCCATGAATTGAAGCCCCTTCCTCCCACACCACTCTTTGAGCCACGCATTTAACTCTCTGATCTGCTTGTCCCTATGCCAATTTGCACGTGGCTCAGGTAGTAATCCAGAGATTATTACCTTTGAGGTTCTACTGATTAATTTAGACCCTAGCTCCTCAAACTCCCTCAGCAGAATCTCATTCCTAGTTCTACCTACAATGTTGCTTCCTATGTGGACCACAACAACTGGATCCTCCCCCTCCCACTCCAAGTTATTCTCCAGAGCAAGGAGATGTCCTTAACCCTGGCACCAGGCAGGCAACACAGCCTTCAATACTCCCTGCCGTGGCTACAGAGAACAGTTTCCATCCCTCTGACTATACTGTCGCCTACCACTACCACATTCCGTTTCACTCCGCCACTTGAATGGCCTCCTGTACCACGGTGCCGTGGTCAGTTTGCACGTACTCCCTACAGCCCATGTTCTCATCCATACAGGCAGCAGGTACCTCGTACCTGTTGGACAAGGTCAAGGGCTGAGGCTGCTCCATCACTATATCCTGGGTCCCCATACCTGCCTGACTCGCAGTCACACCCTCCTGTCCCTGACCATTGACTAACTCTAAATTACTGCTTAACCTAACGGGTGTGACTGCCTCCTGGAACAAAGTGTCCAGGTAACTCTCCCCCTCCCTGATGCATCGCAGTGTCTGCAGCTCGGACTCCAGCTCAACAACTCTAAGCCAAATTTCCTCGAGTTGGAGACACTTACCGCAAATGTGGTTGCTCGGGATCTCACTGCTCTCCACAAATTCCCACGTGTTGCAGTTACGATACACCACCTGCCCTGCCATCTCGATCTAACATTATTTTATTTATTTAATTAGTTAAAGGTTTTATTCAATCAATTATTTTTATTCAGTTTTAATTAATGAATCTAGTTAAACTAGTCTAAGTTATTAATTTATTGAAGTAATAGCAGTTATTATCCTCCCAGCTCTTAATTTAACTCACTACCCTAACTCAGAGAGGGGAAAAAAGCTGTAATACTCACCAACCAATCACCTACCTGCTGTCCTGTGACATCACTGATTGATTTTTGTTTTGTTGTTTTTGAATTCGAATGTGCCGCTGCCGCTCAGGTCCGGTCTCCCGCTGTGGGGAAGTGTGAAATGATCCACTTTAGTACAAAGAATGCAAAAGCCGATTATTTTTTAAGAGGTGAGAGACCAGTGAATGTTGGGATTCAGAAGGATTTGGGTGTCCTTGCACACGAGGTCCAGCTCTGACAAAGGGTCATCGACCTGAAACGTTAACTGTTTCTCTCTCTACAGATACTGCCTGACCCGCTGAGTATTTCCAGCATTCTCTGTTTTTATTTCAGATTTCCAGCATCCGCAGTATTTCGCTTTGGTATTAGTAATCCTTCTTATCCTGGTAGCACTGCGGCCAACTGTACCAACTACTGATTGAACAGGTTGAGGTTTTTTTCTTTAGAAAAGAGAAGACTTGGAGGTGACCCGATAGAGATCTTTAAAATTATGAATGGATTGGACAGGGTAGATGTGGAGAGAATGTGGGAGAATCCAAACCTAGGGGCCATAAATACGACATAGTTACTAATCAATCCAATAGGGAAATAAGGGGAAATTTCTTTACTCAGAGAGTGGTTAGAATGTGGAACTCGCTACCACAGGAAGTGGTTGAGGCAAATAGCTAGATGCATCCAAAAGGAAACTAGATGAGAGATTTAGGTATCATAAGAACATAAGAACTAGGAGCAGGAGCAGGCCATTCGGCCCCTCGAGCCTGCTCCACCATTCAATATGATCATGGCTGATCTTCTACCTCATCTCCACTTTCCTGCACTATCCCCATATCCCTTGATTCCCTTTATATTCAAAAATCTATCAATCTCTGTCTTGAATATACTCAATGACTGAGCCTCCACAGCCATCTGGGGTAGAGAATTCCAAAGATTCACCACCCTCTGAGCGAAGATATTTCTCCTCCTCTCAGTCCTAAATGGCCGACCCCTTATTCTGAGACTGTGACCCCTGGTTCTAGACTCCCCAGCCGGGGGAAACATCCTCCCTGCATCTACCCTGTCAAGCCCTGTAAGGATTTTGTATGTTTTAATGAGATGACCTCTCATTCTTCTAAACTCTAGCGAATATAAGCCTAGTCTACTCAATCTCTCCTCATAGGACAATCCCCCCATTCCCAGGAATCAGTCTGGTGAACCTTCATTGCACTCCCTCTATGGCAAGTATATCCTTCCTTAAGTAAGGAGCCCAAAACTGTACACAATTTCCCCTACCTCGTCAGGTCCGGAGCGGGCGACATCGGTGGTGGGTCCCGGCTTCGCTGCTGGCTCCAGCCCACTGTCCAAAATGATTATCCCCTGATTGGGCTTGTACAGCCCTCCCAGCGCATTTCCAGCCAATTGAAGGAAGCGGGTCTGATGACGCCATTTTTTTCAATTCAATTCAATTCAATTTTATTTTTCATATATGCAGCAGACGTGTGTACTGCACAATGAAATGTTGATTTTTACGAGTCCTCCCAACATTGGAATAAATATGGCATAACAATGATAAAAATACTAATAGAAATACTAATAGAAAGACAGTAATAATAAATAAAACAACAGTAATAAATAATAATAAGTTAATCGTTCATGAGTCTTATGGCCTGGGGGTAGAAGCTGTTTCGAAACCTGTTGGTATGAGACGGTATGCTTCGGTATCTCTTACCGGACGGGAGCAGGGCAAAGAGGTTGTGGCTGGGGTGACTCGCGTCTTTAATGAATCTCAGGGCCTTCCCCCGGCACCTCTCGGGGTAGATATCTTGCACAGCAGGTAGTTTAATTCCTATAGTGTGTTGTGCAGCTTTCACTACCATCTGTAGAGCCTTGCGGTCTGTGGCGGTGCAGTTGCCATACCAGGTAGTGATGCAGCTGGACAGGATACTCTCGATGGTGCACCGGTAGAAGTTGGTGAGAATCTGGGGGGCCATTCCAAATTTCTTCAGTCTCCTGAGGAAGAACAGGCGTTGGCATGCCTTCTTGGTTACAACATCGATGTGATGGGACCACGTTAAGTTTGATCGTCATCAGCTGGTTTCCTTAAATGGACCATGCGCAAATTTACTTTGACAGTTGTGCTGTCAGTGTTCTACAGCATTGAGAAGATTGGAGTTGTTGTTGGTACTGCTGTTGTGCCTGGTGCTGCTGGTGTTGGGGCTGATTGTGGTAGGATCCTGAGGACCAAGCTGAGATAGTTTCAAGGGCACAGATGCTGATGGAATAGATGGCAGGTGAACTTGAGATGACAGAATCGATCTGTCAGTGGTGAGAGAGGTTGTTCCAAGGAGATGATACTGGATAGCGAGTTTACTCCAAGCTCAATCTGTCTTCCAAATGCAGTAAGCAACAGCTTCTGAGCTTGGAAAGTGAACAGCTGTGAGATGGGAGCTTTGATAGCACATTTGCAGCTGTCAAGTAATGAGATGATTCCATGGCCGTACAACTCCCGACCTGCTTAACCTTACATGATCCCCGAGCAGCTAGGGGGCATAGTCTCAGGATAAGGGGCTGGCTTTTTAAGACTCAGAGGGCAACCTCGTAAAATGTAAAGGTGAGCTCAAAATACTTCTTAATGGACTGTTAACAAGGTCATAATGACCTGAATTGCTTCCCCCGCCGCTGCTTGTCGGGTCTGTTCAGCGCTGACAGAACCGACATCTGGGAAAGGTGCGTGGCGGCGGGTTGATAGCGAGGTCCCAACCCTCTGTCAAAAAAAATTTTTCCCACCCGACCTGCCACCGAACGTGCCTGCTGACCAACCCCCCCCAAAAAATTCCCGCTGTTGCTTCACCTGGCTGGAGAGTCTCGAACTAGGGGGCATAGTCTCTGGATAAGGGGCCGACTTTTTAAGACTCAGAGGGTTGTGAATCTTTGGAATTCTCTGCCCAAAGTGCTGTGGATGCTGAGTCGTTGAGCATACTCAAAGCTGAGATAGATGGGATTTTGGACTCCAGAGGAATCAGGGGATATGGGGATAGGGCAGGAAAGTGGAGTTGAGGTCGAAGATCAGCCGTGATCCTATTGAATGGCGGAGCAGGCTCGAGGGGCGTAATGGCCTACTCCTGCTCCTAATTCTTATGTTCTTATGAGTACATGAGATGTTAAGTATGTGTATTGTATTGAACAATTAACACAAAGACTTAAACGTATAACTCAAACAGGTCTTTACTGGTTGGAGGTAGGGACTATACATAGGTCTTTACTTCATGCCCACAGGCGGGAACTGAGGGGAATCAGTACCCACAGTACTATTTATACCCCTATGGCCAGGAGTGGTACTGCGTATCACTACGCCCAACAAGTAGTGCAGTCCTGTCCATAGGTTCAAAGTAGCACACATATTACATACACAACATTCCTCCCTTCCTAGCTTTACAGTCATCTCCCCATTTAACATAACGTAATAACATATATACATATATAACTTCAGGTTTACATAACAGAATAACATAGATACATAGATAACTTCATGTCAAAAACAGATCACAGATTCAGTCTCTGCGGAAAACAGTTCACAGATTCAATCTCTGTGGTGTAGTCGGTTCACGTTGCTAGAGTGACTCATTCAATAGTCCTTCCATGGATTTAACAGTTTGAACTTCCGAACTGAATTGGCTCCGTTCGGAGGGACCACGTGTGTGATCTGGTAGAGGTGATAATGGTTCAGATGGGTCATCTTCTGTTTTTACTTTTCCTTTTCTGCTTCTTGGAGACTCTCTGGGCTCCATTGTCAGCTGCCACAGCTGCCAGCTGCATGCGCAGTTCCTCCTTCTCTTCCTCCTGTTTCCGTCGTAGAGCCAGCTTCTCCCGATGTTCCGTAGACTTTTGGTGCTCCTCCATGATTTCTGCACTTTGGGAGTCGAAGTTACAAGCTGGGCAGGACAGGACATCGTAATATTCGGTGTCGTCCTGAGCTAGACCAGTGAGAGGGTCGTCTATTTCCTCCATACCTAGCTGGACGTTAGCCAGCTCTTGTTCCAAATCCAGACATCTTTCCTGAAGAGACTTCTTCATGTGTACCTCTGCATCCAGCTTTTTCTGGGCTTTCAGCAAGTCGTTTACTAGTGACCTCATTTGTGATTTTAATACTTCAACTTCCTTTGGAGATTGATTGATCGGACTATGCAATCCCTCTACCGGAGCAGCTGTTTCAGCGGTCTGTTGTTCTACGTTGACGTGAGTCAGCGTACTTTTGGCATCCAAGGGCTGCTCTGTTGCAGTCATCTCAGTCTGTGTTGCCACCTCAGCTCTTCCAATAACCTTTGAGAGCTCCGAACCCCTTTCGTTTGAATATTGAAGTTCATGTTCAAGTTTTTCCCATTTCAGAGTCCTGTCCTTCAGCATATGCAGGAGTTGGCTGACCGTTAACTCCTCTGACATCAGACGTTTTGTGTGCTCCTGCTCCATTTTCTCCATCAGCTGCTTCTGTTGTCTTTCCAGATTCTCCAACTCTATATCAAAGAACTCTTTCGTTGCATTCAACTCTTGCTCAAAACGGCGAAGCATTTGTTCTAATTGCTGTTGTAGTTTGAAATGGAGTTGAGTTCGAGCCCGGTGTCCCTCAGAAATGGGCACATCAGTAGACTTGCCAGACTCAGAATCCACAGTTAAACTATGTTGTTGTTGCTCAGTGGAATTCTGTGCTGAAACTTTGTCTTTTGCACCTGAGTTGGGCTTACCATCATCCGTTCCAGAGTCTGGGCCGACTATCTTCACCGAGTTCTCACTCGTTATTGTTTGTAGGAAATGCCAGTCCATATTCATTTTCCTAATCCACTCCCGTCCTAGTAGTGGAGGACCTCCTTCAGATATCACATATAAGTCCATTATTTGACTGTCTTCGCCCTTGTGGGCCACTGCAACCTCTATTTTCCCGATGGGGTACACTCTTTGCCCCGTGTATGTTTTCAATATAATCCCCGTATCCTGTAGGGGAATATGTTGGAATAACTTTCCGTAATCTTTCTTATTTATGACCGTCAATGCCGATCCAGTGTCCAATTCCAGTTTTACTTGGACTCCTTCTATCTGAAGAGTGACCCAAATTGTCTGGAGGTCTGCACCCTCACCAGCGTTGAGTACTCTTAAGCTAGCCAGTTCATTACAGCTTAAGCTAGCCAGTTCATTACTGCTAGCGTCTGAATCGGACTCCTGTTCGGTCACCTTGTGTACCTTTGCGTATTTTCCTTGCGGTGACTTCTTGTTGCTGGTCTTCTTCCCTGACCTGCATACTCTAGCTATATGTCCAAGCCTACCACAAGTTCTACATTCTTGGTTTTTAAACCAACACTGGTTCTGATCATGCGTTGTCTTTCCACAACGATAACATTTGCCAGAACTCACACCCAATTTGTGTGCACTGAGCTCCGGTGACCGTAGCTGCATTACTGCCGTGCCTCTCGCTGCGGCTTCGTGTGCGGCTGCCATAGTGACCGCCTTCTCAAGCGTCAGCTCATTCTCCTCGAGCAGTCGCTTTTGTGTATCCTGTTTAAATAAACCACACACAAATTTGTCTCGTAGTGCATTTGTCAATCCCGTTCCAAACTGGCAATATTTCGCTAATTTACGCAATTCCAGCAAATATTCAGCATTGCTTTCATGCTGTAGCTGCCTTCTGTCGTAAAATTTAAATCGTTCCGCTAGCATCAGCGGCGTGGGGTTTAGATGATCTTTCAGGACAGTAACAATCTCATCGAACGTCTTATCCGCCGTTCATCTGGTGATAACAAGTGTTTCAATTGCCCGTACGTCTTCGCACCCATTAAATTTAATAATGTTAGAGCTTTATCTTGGTCACGAATTTTATTGGCCTTACAATAATTTTTTACTCTTTCAACATATATGGCCCAATCTTCGAGGTCACTATCAAAGGTGCTAATATTCCCGTGTTTAGGCATTGTAGATTTGCAATTTCTCAGATTTTATTTTCTTTACTTGTTATCAAAGATGGCGGCTTCCCGCTCTTGCCGTCGTCCTCCGCCCACAAAATGGCGGTTTTCCCGCGCTTGGCGGTCTTCACCCGTCCCCCGACGCCGTCTCCCTTCAGCCCTCGAGTGCGGCCCTTATCTTCGCCGCGATCGATAGCCCGCGCTGTGCACCGCGACTCTCGCACCTTGAGCTTCTGCAGCCGCCGCGCCTTTCAGTCCGAGTGCGGCTCTTATCTTTGGTCCCGATCGCTGGCCCGGCTGCGCCCCTCACTTCAAAGCGGCCCGGCCCTTATCTGCCGATCGCTATCGCCCTACCTCTCTCTCTTCCCCAGTCCTGTCTTTACTCCGGTTCACAAGCTGATGGAGGCTTCAGGGTCCTAATGCCTGTCTCTTCCAGTCGCTGGAAGCTGTCAGGATTTCTGCTGCCCTTCAGTTTTGAGTGGGGTGTTGAGGATTGAAACCTCTCTTCAACGTCCTGTCTTTGGACGAAGCCGCCTGGAATAACTGCCGCAGGGTAAGAGCCTGACTCGTCGCCAGTGTTAAGTATGTGTATTGTATTGAACAATTAACACAAAGACTTAAACGTATAACTCAAACAGGTCTTTACTGGTTGGAGGTAGGGACTATACATAGGTCTTTACTTCATGCCCACAGGCGGGAACTGAGGGGAATCAGTACCCACAGTACTATTTATACCCCTATGGCCAGGAGTGGTACTGCGTATCACTACGCCCAACAAGTAGTGCAGTCCTGTCCATAGGTTCAAAGTAGCACACATATTACATACACAACATGAGAGAAATGGAATAGAAAGGTATACTGAAAGGCTGACATGAGGTAGGCAGAATGGAAGGAGACTCATGTGGAATGGCCTGTTTCTGTGCTGTATATTCTGTGCAGTGCTACTACCCTAGCTGAAATCACCTCACGTAGCACAGACTTGAGACTAACCTGGGCTTTCACGGTCCGTGCGGTTGAGGTGGAATGCGCTTTCCAACAGAGCCATCAGGGGAATCCCCTAAACATTCCACTCATCCTTCCTTTCTTGTCGATTAACATCAGATGATAAAAAAAAATGATTGCTACCAAAACAGAAAGATCTGAGCAAGGAATCAGTGCCAGGACAAGGCTGAGATAGAAGTGTCCAGATCTCCAAGTGAGTCCCTGGAGTGGACGATGCAATAAACAGCCGCTTCTGGTGATAGCTACATTTTTGGTCAACTTTTTCTGAGACTTCACATATCACAAGTGAACGGCTCTCAAACCCCCGCTGAACTGTTATTTATATCTTGTTATGATAACAAAAAACAAATGGAATTCATAGAGAGAACTAAGTTTTTTTTAAAGTCCGTTATATATAATTCTTGGCTTTGTTTGTTTATATTCTGGGTAGGAGTTTGTCTGCCTCATTATTGGTTTGTTTAATTCTACTGAAATATTTGGCATGGAGTAGGCAGTTGGAAGGCTTCTGACATGTAATGAATTCCATGTATTCTCTCCCTTGGGCGAACTGAAAGGGAATTTCTGTTCCTCCAGCAACAGCTCAATCTGCTAACAGGGTTCCACCCCTTTTAAATTCAAAATAGCCAATCAGAAAAGGGACTGTTTTGATTACAGGAAACTCTTTGGTATCCGGCACTGACGGGACCACGTGTTGCCGGTTGATTAAAAATTCCGGATGACGGAGAGGGTCATCTACCGAGGCTATTTTTAACAAACAAAAATTAAAAAGTCAAGAAATGTGCAGTATACAGTAACTGGGTACTCGCCTGCAGAGTGTTGTGTTAAATGGATGGTGGAAGATGCTTGATTAAGTACAGTACTGCCAGTTGAGGGTAATCCATAACTCTTTAATCACTTAACAGTAAAACAAAACTTATACAGTAAACGACTGTATACAGCACGGGAGAGACAGACTCCTGTTATTGAGGTGTTCGGACTCCTGACAGCGCCAAGAAGCCGAGTAGTGGCAGTTTGGAGAACTACCCCCACTGACTAACTCGGCCACCGTGGGAGACTCGGACTCGGACTCGGCAACATTGCCGGTTATTGAGGTGTTGTTTTTGGAGTATGAATTTTGCCAGTTAATAGAGAATTCCGGATATTTAGATGCTGTTTAAACGGGAGTTTCCTGTACATGGTTTGGGTTTCATTATCCAATCAGGTGATCGTTATTTCAACAACAACTCGCATTTATATAGCGCCTTTAATGCAGTAAAACATCCCAAGACGCTTCACAGCAGTGTCATCAAACAAAATTTGACACCGAGCCACATAAGAAGATATTAGGGCAGGTGACCAAAAGCTTGGTCAAAGAGGTAGGTTTTAAGGAGCGTCTTACAGGAGGAAAGAGGGGTAGAAAGGTGGCGGGGTTTAGGGAGGCAATTCCAGAGCTTGGGGCCAAGACAGCTGAAGGCACGGCCGCCAATGGTGGAGCGATTAAAATCGGGGATGCGCAAGAGGTCAGAATTGGAGGAGCGCAGAAATCTCGGATAGGTCGCTGCTGGTTTTAGTTGCATAGTACCCTCCAATTGCATGAGGTTACCAAGGCAAGAGAGTAGAAATAGCACCTTTCCAATGGTGACACATAACATATATCTCAAACTCTTCTCAAGGCCTAGTGGGTGAATGCATCACCTGACCCTTACAGACATCGAATTTCCAACGGTCCATTCTGGGTCTGGGCTGAGATAGTTGACTTACGACTTCCGCAAGGGTGGGAGCTGGAGTGATACAATTGAACACAGTGCCCCTGGGTTAGGGAAAAAGAAACAGAAGGATTTCATACCCTTGGTAAAGAAAGATTTTTTGCATGAAAATAAAACTTCACCATAGGTCTCAAAAACATCTTGAAGTGCTTCACATACGATTAGCTATTTTACGAAGGGGAAGGCAGCAGCCATTTTGCACACAGTAAGATCCAGCAAACAGCATATGTTATATTTCAAAATGCTTTCACCATTTTTCCACCAAAAGGGTTCAAATTAAAAAATGCTTTAATATTGTGTTTTAAAGCATAGTGTATTCCTGCAAGTTATTGACCCGGATTTTGAGTTGAGAATAACGGCGAGGCTATCAGCGCTCACCGTTATTAAGGAGTAAATCAGAAAGCAGCTTCCAGAGTCCGCACATGCGCAGTTAAAAGCGGATATCTGGAAGTTGCTGTTCGATATTCCCTGCTCCTCCACAAGCTTCGCTACAGCGGTACCTCGCTGAGAGACTCGGCATTAAATTACATGAAGGGCGTGAATTTTCTGTACTTACCCACTAAACGCGCCAGAAAAATTGAGGGCTGGTGCATTCAGGTGTAAGTGATTTTTTAATGGCGTGATAAGTCTTAATTACTGATAAACAACCTCTCTGGCCCTGAAAATATAATTTTATAAGTGTGGTGTTTCATTCATTCAAAATTTAAGTATTGTTGGAGGTTTGAAAAATTAAAAAATTAAAATAGATTTTTTTTTTACTTTTTCTTTCTGTCTCTTTTATCTCTCTCGCTCTCTTAATTCCATGTTTTTTTCTCTTTCTTTATTTTGCTTTCTGTACATGATTTTACAATGAATTAAATACTCCAATTACTACAAAATACTCTGGTTTAGACTCTGCGGGCTGGATTTTGATACTGGAGGCGTGTAGGAGGCGGGACTACAACTTTTGAGGTTGTAGTCCCGCCTCCATCGAGTTGTGGCCAACCCAAACAATTTTCACTTGATTGGCCTTGTTGAGCCCGCCCAGTGGGCTCAGCAGGACAATTAAGTGTCACCCGGCAACAGGTGACGTCACAGATTGACATTTCATCTGACAATAGCTTTTGACAGATGAAATATCAGCGTTTGACAGCTCTTTGAAGCTGTCAAACACTGACAATCTGTACACTAAGTTAATTCCTTCCTCTCAGGCTGATTTAGAGATCTCTCCAGAACAGAAAGCAGAATGCTGCAACTTTTGACAACTCGCGGCCATTCTGCTTTCTGTGCCGGTGAGATGAGGGACTCCCGAGACCTGAAGGAAGGAAGGCTGTAAAGGTAAGTAAAACTTATTTAAGCACTTTACACACACCGAACACACTTACCTCTGCACTCATGCACACATCACTCACCTGAACACCAGACATCTCGACCCCTCCAAGTCCTTCAGCCCGACGGTCCGCCTCGCTAACTTGGCGTGGTTTGGAGCCATCGGGAATCCCACACTTCAGGAATAAAAATAGGGATTAGGCTAAAAACTGCCTGTTAACTACCTGTTAACAGGCAGTTAATTGGCACTAATCCCCTTCCTGCCTCGGGGAGGCGGCTCCCAGCACAGGTCGGGTACCCGCCTCCTTTGAAACTGGCATGGAGGCGGGTTGGGGGCGGGATGGGTTCGTGCCCCCTGATTTCGAGATTTTAACCCCCCACGCGCCTCCAATCCCACCTCCACGGCCCAATGAAAATCGAGCCCTGTGTGTCTCAGTGAGGATTTTTCAATCTGATTGGTTGAAGAGCCACGCTTGCCCTGGTCATACACACCACAGATCCCCTGTAGAGGGCGCCACGCTGGATCAGATGCCCAATGACAGCAGGTTGCCCCTCAAAAGCCCACGAAAAATCTGTGGGCAGCTGTCAGCGTAGTGAATGGCAAGCGCTATTCCTTCGCCACTGACCACAAAATCTGGGCCAATAAAAGGTCTGAGATGAAGGCAGTTAAAATGAGGCTGAGCTAGCTGATTCCTTATAGACTGCAAATAATAAACAGTTTGTTAACTTGTCTCAGTAATTGCTAAACACCTCTCACATATTGTGGTGGAAGGTCTTTGACCTCTTTCTGAGTGTGAACGGTGAGGGATAAAAGAGAATAACAGACACCGGCGGGTAATTAGGTAGTGAAGTTGTGAGACAGAGAAACCCCAGCAAAGACTACATGCAGGTTAGGATGCAGGGAAGGTATTCTGTTTCTGTTAAGTAAGATAATCCACTGATGTTGAACAGCGTAGCGTGTTCGTTATTTTATATTTTTACACATAGACAAGTTTATTGATTGAAGTGAATGAATTTAATCATGACTGTTGCTTTGTGTATTTAAAACAGTTTAAAATTTTGTATCGAGCATCAACAAGTCTTCACTCAGTCCATTTTCAGAGAGATTGAAGCAGCATTCGTGTGAAAGAGATGATTATCCAAAACAGATCACAAGGTGATGCTCTTGATATGTCCCTGGGTTACACAATCATACAAGTGATTGAAAAAATTAATTACAGTTTTTAACGGGGCTAAAAATAAACTTACATTTCTTTAAAGTATTTAAAAATAATAAACCTGTGGAAAAAATGTTTTAATTTTACTTAATTCACCACTTACCTTGTTAAAAGCAGGCCTTGCGACTGCTTTTTAAAAGCATAGCTCCTGGAGACTTACCCTCCTGGAGAAATCTGCAAAAAAAATGGAAGTTCCAGGCGTACGCGCTGCCTCTCCGGCGCATGCGTTCGACCTGTGAACCCCTTCCGCCAAGGGAACGGAAGTTCTGGTTTCCCGCGCATGCGCAGTGCATGCACGAAACTGGCACTTTCGTTGGACCTACGCGTGAGTACCCAGTGCGTACTCACCCGTGGGGACCCAAAGTTCTGTCCCCATTATGTCCTTATGTGTGGCCTCACCAGGGCCCTATATAATTGCAGTAAGGCACCTTTACGCTTGCTTGATGGGTGTTGAGGTGGAATTTCGAGGTCTTTTGCGGGTTTGGCCGAAGTCGCCATCGGCGGAAGTTGGCCTCCATCCTCTGTGAATCACCAGTGACGTAGGGCAGTGTGAGTTAATTTCTATAAAAGTATGGTAGTCGGGCCAGTTACAGGAGCAACTGACTCTATTGAACCCAAGAAGGTATCTACAACAGGCCTAATTTGTAACACGTACAGTGAATGACTTTATGAAGGCCATTGCACCAGCCATTTTATACACAGTAAGATCCAGCAGCAGTGAGGTGAATGGCCAACCAATCTGTCTTTGGTGATGTTGGTTGAGGGTGTGGCTCTTGGCCAGGACAATGGGAGAGCCACCTGATGTTCTTCAAATGGCGCCATGGGATTTTTAACATCTACCTGAACAACAACATTTATACAGCGCCATTAATGTAGTAAGACGTCCCAAGGCGCTTCACAGGAGAGTTATCAAACAAAATTTGACACCCAGCCACATAAGGGGATATTAGGGCTGATGACCAAAAGCTTGGTCGAAGAGGAAGGTTTTAAGGAGGAGAGAGAGGTAGCGAGACAGAAAGGTATAGGGAGGGAATTCCAGAGCTTAAGGCCTTGGCAGCTGAAGGCATGGCCACCAAACAGGCAGATGGGGCCTTGCTTTAACATCTCATTTTGAAGGATAGCCCCTTGAATAATGCAGCACTGGAGTATCAGTGCAGATTACACACTAAAACCACTGGTATGCAGCTCAAACCCACAAAAAAAACGATTGAATTTTGCTGTTCATATAGCTTCGGCCAAAAAATTGTCATAAACAATAAGCTATAAAGAACCATCACCTGAAAATGATTGGATCTAATTTAGAAACTCTGCAACACTGTAAACATGAGCTATAGGAACAGAACATGATCTCTCTGTGTTTAGACAGTAAGTAAGTCCTTCTGGCTGCTCATTGGAAGCTGTTTTGGCCCATGGACGATCTGGCGAAACGACTTATTGTAAGCAACCCTTTACGTCACCATGTGTTGTGCTTAAAGTGTTCCGTTTCATTATAAAATAACATGGATCATCTTTTAAAGACAGTCTGCGCACAGTCTGCAGGGAGTTTCATTTACATCGAAAATAACTCTGAAATAGCAAGCAATTTTGAAGTGATTTTTTGGCCGACTCTCAACGCTGAGGTTTGGAGCACTCCTAAGCTTATAGAGCAGCATCTCTGATTGAGAGGGGGTGTTATCTGGTCTATTTCACTATGATTGACAGAGTGAATGTTACAGAGGAGACACTGTTTTGATTAACTTGATGGATATTATAAGACAGAGGTTCCTCTTCCCGCATCCTCATTATCTTGGAATCAAGACTAATAACACAATCTCCTACTCTAGCACAATCTTTCCCAGGACCTCAGGACTGTGAATCTCCCTATCCCGTCAGTTTGCCCTTCTTCCTACAATCGACAGAATCTTAAATCTCAAGCTTGATGAGAGCCAACTACTGCTCCTTCATTTATCTTGTAGGAAGTCACACAATACCAGGTTATAGTCCAACAGCTTTATTTGAAATCACAAGCTTTCGGAGCGCTGCCCCTTCGTCAGGTGAAGTCAAATAAAGCTGTTGGGCTATAACCTGGTGTTGTGTGACTTCCTACATTTGTCCACCCCAGTCCAACACCGGCATCTCCACATCATGGTTCATTTATCTTGCCTTTTCCCCTACTGTTTTCGACCTTGATGGTGTATTGGACTGCATTGCATGTGTGCTGCAACATTAAGTATGTTCCCTGACACAAGTCAATTTGTTTATAATTAAACAAATGAAACTATTTAATGGTTTACCTTGCTGGAGTTGGCTGTCAGTATTTGTATCCTTCATTACCATAGTTGCAATGGCTGCCATGTGACTCTGTATCACTTGGTAGGAGGCTGATGTGCATTGCAATATTATGATATTACTATCATTTATATTCTGAGCTTACTTAATGGGCTTAGTTGGTACATCCACTACCTTGTGCGGTACCGAGCCCTACAGACCGATAGAAAGAAGAAAGAAATACCTTGATGTATAGCACCTATCACAGTCTCAGGATGTCCCAAAGTGCTTTACAGCTAATGGAGTACTTTTTGAAGTGTAGTCACTGTTGTAATGTAGGGAACGTGGCAGCTAATTTGTGCACAGCAAGCTCCCACAAACAGCAATGTGATAATGACCAGACCATGTGTTTAGTGATGTTAGTTGAGGGATAACTATTGGCCAGTACACCGAGGAAAACTCCCCTGCTCTTCTTCGAATAGTGCCATGGGATCTTTTATGTCCACCTGAAAGAGCAGACAGGGTCTCGGTTTAACGTCTCATCTGAAAAACGGCACCTCCGACAGTGCAGCACTCCCTCAGCACTGCACTGGAGTGTCAGTCTAGATTGTGTGCTCAAGTCTCCAGAGTGGGACTTGAACCCACAACCTTCTGACTCAAATTGGAGAGAGTGCTACCCACTGAGCCAAGGCTAGCACCTAATGGCCCAAAAATTCGGGTCGGAGGCTTCCCGCGGGTGCAAGCCTCCGATCTGCACTTACATAGCGCGTCGGCCGTTGTGCTGTGGGCCCGCGTGGGATTCCGATCCTGGGCCTGGTCCAGCTGCCGGCACGCAGTGCTTGCGTATCCCAGGGGCGCAGTTAGTTCGAAGCGTCCCCTGGGATCACGTGGGCCATGGAGAGCCAATGGTAGCAGGGAATCTGTATTCATAGATTTGACAGGAAGAGCTGTCAAATCTATGAATACAATTCAGCCCCAAAACATAACTAAAACTTCAAATAATTTTTTTTTAAATCACATTTTTAAAATAACTATAAATTACATAAAATAACTATTTTAAACAATAATTTAAATTTTTGAAAAAATTAATTACAGTTTCTAACGGGGCTAAAAATAAACTTACCTTTCTTTAAAGTATTTAAAAATAATAAACCTGTGGAAAAAATGTTTTAATTTAACTTAATTCACCACTTACCTTGTTAAAAGCAGGCCTTGCAACTGCTTTTTAAAAGCATAGCTGCTGGAGACTTACCCTCCCGGAGAAAGCTGTAAAAAAACGGAAGTTCCATGCGTATGCGCTGCCTCTCCGGCGCACGCGTTCGACCTGTGAACCCCTTCCTTTAAGGGAACGGAAGTTCCGGTTTCCCGCGCACGCGCAGTGCATGCACGAAACTGACACTTTCGTTGGGCCTACGCGTGAGTACCCAGCGCGTACTCACCCGTGGGGACCTGAAGTTCTGGCCTAAATATATACACTATCGCATTAAATATTTTACAAGCGAATGACGGGAAATATTTTTTACCAAGTTGATTTAACTCCCACCTATTCATAGACGGATTTGCATTTTGAGACAACTTGGACACCTTACTTTGATAGGTGCTATTTCAAACGCTCTAATTATTCAACTCTGGGCTGTAATTGAGGCTTTAATGTAAGATAACTGACAATGGGTGAAAACTCACTGGGTCCACTGGAACGGTGATTTTTTAAAAAGTTGTTCATTGTACAACAATTTATTCATTAAATGTAGTGGAAGTTTATAGGAAAGAAAGTCTGTACAGGATTTTTTAAATGCCCTTAAAAGGGCAATGTTTTGCCACAGAACACGGCGTAATGACACATCCAATGCTGCAAAACTATTGCCTTGAACTGCTGTAATCTGGTACTTCAAACGCACTTTTATCTCTTAATTTTAATCAACTCTAAGATAAGTGGACGACGAACAGTTTCAAGCTTCTATTCCAGGAATTGACCTTGGCCTCAACTCCCCAGTGCATCTACACCATCCCTTTAAAGGAAACGGACTCACAAAGGGTAAGCATACATAAACATGACACATTTTATTGGCCAATTGTTGTCCTGAACCCCTGGAAATGATTCTGTATGTGTCGGCCTTTATGGATGAGCTAGGCGGCTAGAAAATAATGGTAGCTTGTGCTTTCAGAGATGGCTGTTAACATTAATCCTTTCTACTCCTTGTGCGCCAATGACACAAAATCAAGCTGCAAACTATAATTCCCATGATGTTTTATCCTTCAGCACTTTCACTACAGACGTCAGTCATCTCACTCATCGGGATATGTCAGCTTTTATTAATTTGTAAAAAGAAAATTAGCCTGCAGATTGCCGAGATCTGAATACACTCTCTTTTTTTATACAAGAAATGTTTGTCATCTTCTTTAGGAATGGATACAAACATGGTGGTGCAACCACAACAGGTTTAGGATCTGTGTTGGTGGAGTTGGACTTCAAGCCGACAGGATCTCTTTTACAGTATTGAAGTCACTGACAATCTAACTCCCCTCTTGTTCCCTGAATCTACTCTCGAGTCATCGAGTGTATTCCAATTTAAAGAGCATACACAGGGACACAGTAATAAGAAAGGCATCCAAGGAAAAGGCTACTGACCTCGCTTAATGCTCAGATAAAGGAGGGCCAATACAGTCAATGACAACTGCCTTCTATGTAGACATTTAGTGCGAAGTTTTGTAGTCGTCTGATATGTTATCTAGGATCTCTGCAAACGTATTAAAAGCTTCAGTGTTTTGCTGGTGGAACTGGAGAGAGGTCACATTTACTAAGTCGTGAATCTATGGCTTTTTTGTTTACATCTAATGCATTTCTTCTCTCTCATATCAAGGGAGGCATATATTGTATCTGGCCTTTTATATATCACAGAAAACCCAACAAGAACCCCTTTGTCAGAACTTACAAAAGCAATACACTCTAAAATGCTAATTGTCCTCTCTGTGAATGTTGAACATTTTGAGTAATTATCCCGAAACACATATTTTTGAGATAATAAACCTTTTTTTAAGAAAACAAAACTGAATATAGTAATTTATTGGTGAATTTAAAAAGCCCTCAGCTACCCTGATGGGACCTACACTCCAAAACAAGGAGACTATTGATTAAAACAAACTAAGAAAATCGAAGTGGAAAATGCCACCTGGTCCCAGATTTAACCTTCCCGATATTTTCTAGTGCTGCATCATGTTTAATGCTGCATCTGTCCTCCGTTACAAACATACAATGTGAGTAGTGGCATCAGTGCTCTTTATAGGATTGCCACCATTTACCAACTCCAAAAACTGAACAGGGTTAGGATAAGGGCTGGGCAGAGATTGGGTTTAGCTTTGTTGGGGATATAAACGTTTTGATGAATTTTCTCGTCGACAGTTAATGCAAATGAAGGAAGGAAGGACTGAGTTTTTGAAGTGCAGTCACTGTTGTAATGTAGGAAACGCGGCAGCCAATTGCGCACAGCAAGCTCCCACAAACAGCAATGTGATCATGACCAGAGAATCTGTTTTTGTTATGTTGATTGAGGGATAAATATTGGTCAGGACACCGGGGAGAACTCCCACTGCTCTTCCTCGAAATAGTGCCGTGGGATCTTTTACGTCCACCTGAGAGGGTGGTTTAACATCTCATCCGAAAGACACAGAATTAAATGGGAAAAGTGGAAAAAATGGAGCTTTATCTTTTTAAAAAATAGTCTTTTGGTATCTGGTTCATCTCACAGATTTATAGACATATACTGCTGAAAAACAAACACCTGTCTACCAATGTTCCCACTCATTTTTTTGGGTGCGCCGCCCCTTTAATGGGCTGCGTGGGCAATTCAAATTTCTGCGCATGCGCAGTTTTTCCATTTACAAGCTGGTGAGTCGGCTACATGGGACCTCCAGACCGCTGTGCAACCACACGGCCGTGCAGCTTAACAAGAACCTCACCATCAAATTCCTAAATGCACCATTTGGGGTGAATTCTGATATTGGCTCTGATAATGCTCTCCCTCGTGTTCTCCCTCGTGTTCTCCCTCATGCTCTCCCTCATGCTCTGCCTCATGCTCTGCCTCATGCTCTGCCTCATGCTGTCCCTCATGCTCTCGCCAATGCGCTCCCTGATGCGCTCCCTGAACCCGTGACCTTTACCATCTAGAAGGACAAGGGCAGCAGGCGCATGGGAACACCACCACCTCCAAGTTCTCCTCCAAGTCACACACCATCCTGACTTGGAAGTATATCGCCGTTCCTTCATCGTCGCTGGGTCAAAATCCTGGAACTCTCTCCCGAACAGCACTGTGGGAGCACCTTCACCTCACGGGCTGCAGCGGTTCAAAAAGGCGGCTCACCACCACCTTCTCAAGGTCAATTAGGGATAGGCATTAAATGCTGGCCTTGTCAGCGATGCCCACATCTCGTGAATGAATAAAAAAAAATGATGCTCTCCCTGATGCTTTCACTCATGCCCTTCCTGATACCTTGGGAACATTCAGTTTAAAGTAGTTTGGTGAGCTATTGGCACCCTGACTGTAACATACAGCCACACTTTGATGTTTGGCCAATGTGTGAATGACCTTGTGGTTAGGTTAATGGCTGACCTCATGAATTAGCATGTGAATAGTCTTGGCCTTTGAGTTACAATAATCCGATGGTCCTTTATGTTTTTTGCAATCCTTTCATTTCAACAGGTTTTTAAATCTTCTTCTTCTGTTAGGCAGTCCCTCGGAACCGAGGATGACTTGCTTCCACACTAGAAATGGGTTCTCAGGTGACTGATGAGTCCAATGCGGGACCTACAGTCTCTGTCACAGGTGGGGCAGATGGTGGTTGAAGGGGCAGGTGGGTGGGGTGCTTGGGTTGACGTGCGTGCCTTCCGCTGCTTGCGCTTGACTTCCACTTGCTCCCAGCGAAGGGACTCGAGGTGTTCGGCGCCTTCCCGGATGCTTCTCCTCCACTTTGTGCAGTCTTGGGCCAGGGATTCCCAGGTGTTGGTGGGATGCTGCACTTTTTCAAGGAGGCTTTGAGGGTGTCCTTGAAGCGTTTCCTCTGCCCACCTGGGGCCCTCTTGCCGTGTCGGAGCTCCGAGTAGAGCGCTTGATTTGGGAGTCTCGTATTGGGCATGTGGATGATGTGACCCGTCCATCGGAGCTGATCGAGCATGGTCAAAGCTTCGATGCTGGGGATGTTGGCCTGAGCGAGAACACTGACGTTGCCAATGGATTTGCAAGATCTTGTGGAGGCAGCATTGGTGGTACCTCTCCAGTGCTTTGAGGTGCCTGCTGTACAGGATTTTAGATCTACCTTGACGCAATATGACTTGCCTTTCATCTGACTTTTTTGGTACTATTATCTTTCGCTTTAGGTCAGTGTTCAATCACCACCCTCGCGGCTCCACCTAAATTTTGCTTGACTTTCTGTTCATCGCAGTCAGTCACACCAATGAAGAATGGCCAAGCAAGGGTTGAGACAAATCTCAATTAAATTCTCATTTTAATATTATAGCATAGAAGTTTTATTTAAATGAGGCAGCTCACAAAAGTTTGGAAGTTGCCTGAGGGCTTTGAACGTGGCCTTGACCAAGGTTGAGAGGAAGTTCTTTGTCCACCATACTTGGAATAGAGAAATGATGGGTATTGTCACCTTGGTAGATTTTTTGCGGGGGCTGGCAAACTTCTTCCTCGTTTGCTACCATTATCTCTTAATGCTGGGCTCAGTGTTAACCATTTCTGCCACTTGCTCCTACCCAGTCAGGATGTTCTCCTGTGGAGAGGATGCCCTTCAATGCCAAACAGGTCAACTCTCCACCATCTGATTTCTTGGCGTAGCAGCACCACAGCCGCATCATTTAACGCTTGGGTTCTTTGTGGGTGCTGCGCAATTGTTATCCAGCGATTAATGGGCTGCCTGTGATCCTCATGATGACAAAGAAGTTACGTCCCTTTTAAGGGATGCCTGGAGCTTTTTGAAGAAGTGCAGCTGTGCTCTCCCCTCCCCCCTTCACATTGAGCCAGTTCCTGCCAGTGAATATATAACGAGGGCAACGCTGTCCCTAATTCGTGTGAGTGTAAAGTTCTCGGCACATCAACCGAGTCGAGCCTGTCACCCCAGTGCAGTGCTGAGGGAGTGCTGCACTGTCAGGGGTGTCATTTTTCGGATGAGACGTTAAACCGAGGCCCCCGCCTGCCCTCTCAGGTAGACGTAAAAGATCCCGTGGCCACTATTCGAAGAAGAACAGGGAACTTCTCCTGGTGTCCTGGCCAGCATTTATCCCTCAATCAACATCGCTTAAACAGAACATCTGGTCATTTATTTCATTGGTGTTTGTGGGAGCTTGCTGTGCGCAATTTGGCTGCCGCATTTCCTACATTATAACAGTGACTACACTTCAAAAAGCACTTCATTGGCTGTGAAGCACTTTGGAACATCCTGAGGTCACGAAAGGTACTTTTTTTTTATTCATTCATTCGCTGGCAAGGCCACCATTTATTGCCCAACCCTAATTGCCCTCAAGAAAATGATGGTGAGCCACCTTCTTGAACAACTGCAGTCCTTGTGGTGAAGGTGCTCCCACAGTGCTATTAGGGAAGGAGTTCCAGGATTTTCACCCAGTAACGACGAAGGAACGGCGATATATTTCCAAGTCAGGATGGTGTGTGTCCTGGAGAGGAACTTTGAGGTGATGGTGTTCCCATGCGCCTGCTGCCCTTGCCCTTTTAGGTGGTAGAGGTCGCGGGTTTGGGAGGTGCTGTCGAAAAAGCCTTGATGAGTTGCTGCAGTGCATCTTGTAGATGGTACACACTGCAGCCACAGTGCGCCAGTGATGGAGGGAGTGAATGTTTAAGGTGGTGGATGGGGTCCCAATCAAGCAGGCTGCTTTGTCCTCAATGGTGTCGAGCTTCTTGAGTGTTGTTGGAGCTGCACTCATCCAGGCAAGTGGAGAGTATGCCATCACACTCCTTACTTGTGCCTTGTAGATGGTAGAAAGGCATAGGGGAGTCAGGAGGTGAGTCACTCGCCGCAGAATACCCAGCCTCTGACCTGCTCTTGTAGCCACAGTATTTATGTGGCTGGTCCAGTTAAGTTTCTGGTCAATGGTGACCCCCAGGATGTTGATGGTGGGGCATTTGGTGATGGTAATACCGTTGAATGTCAAGGGGAGGTGGTTTGACTCTCTCTTGTTGGAGATAGTCATTGCCTGGCACTTGAGTGGCACAAGTTCTTTTTTATTCTTTTTATTTACCTGCTTAACACTGCACTCTCATCAGCAGCAAATATACTGCTAGAAGACAGCGTAAGACCCTTCTAATGATTAGCCCCTTCTGTGTTTGTCAACTGGCAGCACATCAGAGGTTAATCTCGACTGGCAAATCGCAGATAGACTGGCAATGGACAGAGGTCAGAGCCGGGTTCGGCCTTTGGGTCTTTGGAATCACCTTTCCTCGCTTGGCTCTTTCGGAGCTGCCCGACATAAAGACCAAAGCTGTGAGACTTTCTAAGCAAAGACATTCGGCATGTTACGCCAGTGGCTTCTTGCAACCAAGAATGAAGACAACGGCGAGGTGAGAGAGAGAAAGAAAAAAAAACAGCATGACTAATTGCCGTTATCAAATCTCGCACACAGGCCAGCCACAGCCCATGTGCACTTGAAAATACAATGAAAGAAAATGAGTTGTTGCATGCATGGGTGGTTTTAATTGGTAAAATGACTTCCTTTATAAAGAGTAATTTTTATCAGTATTAAAAGCAGTTAAGGTTTCAGTTCTTCAAATGTCACATTAGCAACTTGCTGGAAATTAATACATTTTTTTTCCCTGAAGCTTGGGGCCCATGTGGAGAATTTAAAAGACTCTGTGTTACTTAATGGATGGTGTGAACTTTAGCTAAATAGCTACAAAATAGAAGAGGTGAAAATATCATGGCGTGTGTAGATTCTGTCTCTTAAGTGTCCCATTGATCACAGGCTGTGTGGTATTTTATTTTCTAGCTGCAAGCGCCTGGTTATCAAGTAACCCGTAACCCTTTCAGAGAAGAGGAGAGACACAAGCGTGCAAAATGCTAGACTTTACCTCTGCTGACCCAAGGTCAAGTTCTCTTCAGAAAGAATAAAGATGCAGGTCGCCTTTTACTGATGGCTGTTAGAGAAGGGAGGGGACATGAGGCGCGGGGGTCACAAATTAAATAGGTCATCGACAACCTCCACCTCATTCCCAGTGAGCAACAGTCCACACCAATAACACAGCACAAACTCTACAGCGCAAAATAAATTCAACACCACCCAACCAGGGCTTCACTGAATACGAGGCTTTGTTTACAATTATATCGCCGGTAGTTACAGTTGCCGTGAAATTAAGTGGCGGACCAGCAGTGCAGAAATCAGGTTGCTCTTTTTGAAAGTTTAGAGCTTTCAACACTCTGCGGCTGATTCCGCAATCATAGACATTTACGGCACAGAAGGAGGCCATTCGGCCCATCTTGTCTGTGCCGAAATCCTAGGAAAAATGATCCCGGGATCACCGAGCGGTGAGCACACTCGCACAAATGGAGTGAAGAGATGACCTGGATTCGGTGGGATCCGCTCATTTTTACATGTGCTCTCTCTGCGTGTTTTTTCTACAAGCCCGGGGGAATGCTATGACTGTATGTGGGTGGGCTGTAGGGAGGGCAGCAGCTATTAAAGGGCTGCTGCGTTTTTTCTGCATGTTCTGCCTGCCTGCCTGCTGCTGAGACCATGGAATCTCACCAAAGGGCAGGGACCAGAACTGACCCTCTTAATGGGACATCAGATGGTTTGGCGAAACAATAAAACACAATAACGTCGTTGTATAAGACCTTGGTTAGGCCTCATCTAGAATATTGTGTCCCGTTCTGGTCACGCCATGGTGGGTGATATAGAGGCACTGGAACTGGTTCAGAGGAAAGCCAATAGATTGTTGCCTAATTTAAAGGCTCTTAGTTACCACGATAGGCTTAGCGAGGAACGGGTAGAGTTTCCGCTTTTGGCCCATTCGGTGACCCGGGCGCAAATTGCACATAAATTGCGCCCGTTTTGAGAAGTGTTTTTTTTTTTCTCTCTAGTTTCCGCCCAAACTTATTTGCATATCGCCAAACGCAAAATCTGCCATGAACGAACGGGCTTTAAAACATAATTTTTTAAAAATTGTTTTCAAGAATATTCCTTGATATGTTTAAGAGTGATAACAAGGTGCAGTTTGATTAATGCAGCTGAAAATGGGTTTATCTCAAAAAATGAGCATTTTTAATCATGTCAATCCACCAAGTGAGTAACCCGATTTTAAAAGACTGAAAATGATGTTTAAAAAACTATATTGAACCAAATGGACAGATTTTTGAACGATAAGGGAGTCAAGGGTTATGGGGAGCGGGCAGGGAAGTGGAGTTGAGGCCAAGATCAGATCAGCCATGATCTCATTGAATGGCGGAGCAGGCTCGAGGGGACAAACGACCTACTCCTGCTCCTACACCTTATGTTCTTATGTTCTTATTTGCTGGTTATATTGGGGTACAGCAGTCAGTTTCTTAGTAAATTTTTAAAAAATTACATTCAAAAGTTTTTAAAATGTGCCTATTACTGTCCTTATGCCCAAAAGATCCAGTTTAATTTTTGGAGGCTCCTTGAAGGCCCGCAAACGAGGGCAATTAGCGGAAACTCCCAGTGGTGATTAATTCACCCTGGGGGGGCGCGGCCAGTCTTGTGGGCGGGGCTTGCTTCTGGAGCAAAGTTTTTTAAACGAATGCAAAAAGATCGCGGGAAACTCGAGTTGCGCGGAACATAATTCCCACTTAAAATTCCGCCATCGTTTGCACCGGTTACGCTGTTTTCGAACGAACGGCGGCAAAAAAAAAACAGCGCGACCGAGCGGAAACTCTACCCCCTGGTGATTGTTACTCTAGGAAAGCATAGTCCTCGAGTAGATTTGTTTGAGGTCTTGAAAATATTGAAAGGATTAAATTTCAGTCTATGTGGATAGGCTATTTGAGATAGATAAGGTAGGGAGGACTAGAGGACAGGAATTCTGGGTCACTCCTAGCAGCTAACCTTCGACCTGTATTGAGGGAACAGGCTTCCTGCACACCCCAAATGTATAGACACCACAAATTGATCACTGTCTAGGCCACTTGCTCCACCAGGGTTGCTGCCTCCAAATTATGCATCAGTGCTTTCTCTACTGTTAACTACACTCTTTACTGATTGCTTAATTTGTCGTACATTATGCTGCAATATTTCACCTTAATCGGCTATTGATTATCACTTGATAAATTTGCAACAGTCATTAATCCTTCACTGTAGGTATCGTTACACATCCACCTCGCTGGTGACCAGCAACCTGGGCATTCAGTGTTGACAATGATAATGGAACCAAAATAGATTCAAGTCACGTCACCCTCACAGCGCCAGAGACCCGGGTTCGAATCCGGCCTCGGGCGACTGTCTGTGTGGAGTTTGCACATTCTCCCCGTGTTTGCGTGGGTTTTCTCCGGGTGCTCCGGTTTCCTTCCACAGTCCAAAGATGTGCGGGTTAGGTTGATTGGCTATGATAAATTGACCCTTAGTGTTAGGGGGATTAAATACGTGGGGTTACAGGGATAGGGTGGGATATGTGTCGGTGCAGGCTCGATGGGCCGAAATGGCCTCTATCTGCACTGTGGGGTTTCTGTGATTCTGTGATTCTGTGAAAATACTACGGAAAAGCATCAGATACAAGGGAGTGATCCTGATGCTCCAGCTTTAGGCTTCAAAGGATGGTTGCCCAGTATGAGCCCATCTTAATCGCTTGATGAGATTGCTGCCTTGCAGCAACAACAACAACGCCCATTTATATAGCGCCTTTAACGTAGTAAAATGTCCCAAGGTGCTTCACAGGAGCGTTACCAAACAACATTTGACACCGAGCCACATATTAGGACAGATGACCAAAGGCTTGGTCAAAGAGTTCGGTTTTAAGGAGCATCTTAAAGGAGGAGAGAGAGGCGGAGAGGCTTAGGGAGGGAATTCCAGAGCTTAGGGCCCAGGCAGCTGTAAGCACGGCCGCCAATGGTGGAGCGGTTAAAATCGGGGATGCACAAGAGGCCAGAATTGGAAGAGCGCAGAGATCTCGGAGGGTTGCCGGGCTGGAGGAGGTTACAGAGATATTGAGGGGGCGAGGCCATGGAGGGATTTGAAAACATGAATGAGAATTTTAAAAATTGAGCCAATGTAGGTCCGCGAGCACAGGGGGAATGGGTGAACGGGACTTGGTGCGAGTTGGGTTATGGGCAGCAGAGTTTTAGAGGAGCTCAAATTTAGGAAGGGTGGAAGATGATAGGCCGGCCAGGAGTGTGTTGTAATAGTCGGGTTTAGAGGTAGCAAAGAAACGGATGAATCAATATATACTCCCCAGGTAAATACTGCGTAACAAATTACACCTTAAATTGAAAAATTCAAGTTTTGAAATATGTTGTTGACACAATACGAGCGAGTGTTTTCTCTCGGTTATTAGAGGAGCTCTTTTGATTCTTATAATAGCCACTAGCTCAAAGAAATAAAATGATCTTAATAGCGAGTACCATGCTTGGAGGTGGAGGACTATTTAAAGTGCTCCCTCCGTACAATTCATCAACTGTTGTTGCATATCTGTTATGATTTGGAGGCAATGCCAAAGCTTGCAGGGTCTCCCTGATGGAAGCAAGCCGCCCTGCTGTCATCAGATCTATCAGCAAACAGCGCGGAGCATCCTGCTTGGCTCCAGATAGCAATCTCAACATCTAAAATTGACAATAAAAATGAATCCCAATAGTATCGATTTTTGTTTTTCCACTGCTTTTGAACAGCAGGAGCAGGAAGGATGCCAATCGTCACTCCCATGATCGGAGCCCTTCATCGCTCATGTCAGCAGGCTGGCTGTCTTCCAACGAGCACGCCCAGTGGCACCGATCCAGGAACCTGCTGGCAATTCATCAAAATAGATGTATCTCCCGACAGGTAGGATAATAAATATGTGGCTTCTGTTAAGATTGCAGCCTGTATGAAAAAGTGATTCTTGTCAATTGTTGACATGCAAGCCATTTGAGACATTTGAGATTGCTATCTCGGACTGAGAAGGATGCTCACCCCCATTCGCTGATCCATCTTAAATCACGGTGATGAAAGAAGGAAACAGAAAGCAGCAAAGGGAAAAGGGAGCAGGGAAATGGATGACAATAGACAATCACATAAATCAAAATGTTACATTAGATTACTTTTTCAAAACGTCTTCATGACAAGAAATGTCATGTGACTCTTCAGGTCTTTTCTCCCTGCCACCATACAAATAGCTCAACAAACAATATTATATGAAGACCCTTCCTGTGATGTACTGTATAGGGAGTCTCGAGTGGAGGGAACTTCCGTTTAACACAGTTCACACTTAATTGCATTCTGTTCACTGTACTACATTCGTGCTATTAGTTCATGCATCTCCAGAATTTGTTGTGACTGCAATTATATAGGGCCCTGGTGAGACCACACCTGAAGTATTGTGTACAGTTTTGGTCTCCTTACCTAAGGAAGGATATACTTGCCATAGAGAGGGAGTTCAACGAAGGTTCACCAGACTGGGTCTTGGGATGGTGGGATTGTCCTATGAAGAGAGATTGAGTAGACTAGGCCTATATTCTCTAGAGTTTAGAAGAATGAGAGGTGATCTCATTGAAACATACAAAATTCTGTCTGTGTGGAGTTTGCACATTCTCCCTGTGTTTGCGTGGGTTTCCTCCGGGTGCTCCGGTTTCCTCCCACAGTCCAAAGATGTGCAGGTTAGGTTGATTGGCTATAATAAATTGACCCTTAGTGTTAGGGGGGGATTAAATACGTGGGGTTACGGGGATAGGGTGGGATATGTGTTGGTGTTGGTGTAGGGGTTACGGGGATCGGGTGGGATGTGTGTCGGTGCAGGCTCGATGGGCCGAAATGGCCTCTATCTGCACTGTGGGGTTTCTGTGATTCTGTGATTCTGTGACTTGACAGGGAGGATGTTTCCCCTGGCTGGGGAGTCTAGAACCAGGGGTCACAGTCTCAGAATAAGGGCTCGGCCATTTCGGACTGAGATGAGGAGAAATTTCTTCACTCAGAGGGTGGTGAATCTTTGGAATTCTCTACCCCAGAGGGCTGTGGAGGCTCAGTCATTGAGTATATTCAAGATAGAAATCGCTAGGTTTTTGAATATTAAGGGAATCAAGGGATATGGGAACAGTTCAGGAAAGTGGAGGTGAGGTCGAAGATCAGCCATAATCTTATTGAATGGCAGAGCAGGCTCGAAGGAAACATGGCCCACTCCTGCTCCTATTTCTTATGTTTATATGTGACCATTTTAAGGGCAGGAAAAGGGCACAACAAGGCTCAATTTCAGTGACCAATGTCCTGTGCCCCAAGGACACCTGATAAACGGCCAACCAGTAATTGCATTGGGCTATTTTACAGGCATCCCTGGCGGCTGCCTAAAACAGGCGATAGGCTCCTTGCATATGTAAGTGAGGCGCGTAATGCCTGGTTTTGGTCCCCTTACTAAAATTGGGCAGTGATGAGCAGGGCAGTCGTCGGGCCTACCCGCTCAGGATTCATCAGCGGCTGTCAACTGAAGGTATGTTTTCAAAACCTTCCTGTGAAACCAGGAGGAGCTGGAGTACTTCCCCCATGACTCCACAATTGTCACAATCCCCCTCTTCCCCCCACCGCCACCTACCCACTCCAACCCTCCTCCCAGGACTTACCTTCAGGCCACCGCTAGCAAGGCAAACAGCATGGAAAATGCGTGGAAATCAAGGCCCAATTACACTCCGGCCTTGGGCTTCCAGCTGGGGCATGCATTGCCTGCGCATCTCCAAGTCTAGGCTCGAAAACAGGCCCAGATGAATTTCCGCCCTCTTGTCTCGTTCACCCAACTGACTGTATTCATCACAAAATGTGAAACGAATCAATCATAAAACACGGAATAGATGCGTATAACCGCACCTTATATTGATGGTATTTTTTCCCATTCCCCTCCCCACATCCAAAGAGTTACGTTCCTCTTAAATGCACAGAATCAACAAGTTGCACGCATTGTGGCATCATGATCGAAGGACAAAGATGAGTTCAGAGACCCTTCAAAGCAGAAAATGGCTGCTTCAGGGAGTGGAAATGCTCACTTTGAAACTTGCGACTGAAGAACAACATACACCACTGAGCCCGAGAAAGTATCTATGATCGACCTGAATGTTTAACAGTGCACATCTCAGAAATGGCAGCTTTGGACAATATTCGACCTCTACTGCCCAGTCTGTACAAGATTGTTGTGGGTTTTCTTTCAAATGTTTGTATATCTCCAGGTTTACAACTTCCTGGTATGAATGGCAGATAGCAGGCACCCAATAAATTTGGATGGCCTGAATGCAACAAAGCTTTTTGGATTTGTTTCCTCAGGATGAGGCTGTTAGCCCTAGTGGAAGGAACACTCCTCTACCTCTGGCACCCAAAAAAGAAAAAGAAAGGCTTGCATTTCTATAGCACCTTTCATGGCCTCAGGACGTCCCAAAGCACTTTGCAGTCAATTAAGTACTTTTGAAGTGTAGTCCCTGTTGCAATGTAGGAAATGTGGCAGTCAATTTGCGCACAGCAAGGTCCCACAAACAGCAATTTGATAATGACCAGATAATCTGTTATTGTGATGTTGATTGAGGGGTACGCATTGGCCGGGACACAGAGGATAACTCCCCTGTTCTTATTCGAAATAGTGCCATGGGATCTTTTACATCCACATGAAGAGAGCAGACGGGGCCTCGGTTTAATGTCTCATCTAAAAGACGGCACCTCCGACAGTGCAGCACTCCCTCAGCACTGCACTGGAGTGTCAGCCTAGATTTTTGTGCTCAAGTGGGACTTTAACCTACAACCTTCTGACTCAGAGGCGAGGGTGCTACCAACTGAGCCACAGCTGACACAGAGCGTCAACATTGAGCACTCATTGCTCCAGTGCAGTAGAGGCCACATGCTGAGTAAAGTGCCCTGTGCTCAACGCCAAGCTCAGAACCGCACCCTCTGACGTGTACCCTGTGACATTTCCATTTCCCACACCAGCCAACTATGTGGCTGCTCTGAGAGAGACTAATAATGCAGTGCCAAATGGTAACTACTTTGTGCCTGCATTGTTGGAGGTGCCATATTTTTGCCCTTGTCTGTTTGTTCAGGTGAATGTAAGGGATACCACGGTATTATCCAAAAAAGAGCTGGGAGTTCCCCCAGTATCTTGGCCAATCTTCCTCATTCAACCAGCATTCACAAAAACAGCTTAACTTGTCATTCAGCTCATGTGCAAATTGACTGTCACATTTGTCTGTATAACAGCAGTGACTACACTTTAAAAGTAATTCACTGAAAAGACTTGCATTTATATAGCGCCTTTTACAGCCTCTTGACGTCCCAAATTTCTTTTAGAAGCATAGTCACTGTTGTAATGTAGGAAATACGGCAGCCAATATGCACACAGCAAGGTCCCACAAACAGCAATGAAATTATGACCAGATAATGGGGGAAAAATTCAGTATCGCCCCATTTGGGGCGCCATTATCGGCCGTGCGCAAAGTTTAGCGCCTGGCGCTAATTATCACCTCCGACAGCAAACTTGGCTTTTATCGCCCCTGGAGGTGATTGGAGCGCTAAATCAGGCGCTTCACACCTGTCTTAAGGTGCAAAGGCCAAGGAGTGAGGCGCTAGCTCAGAGCGCTGGCGAAGCAAGGAAGGGCAAATCAAAATAAACCTGCAAAGTGCTGCTAAGTACTCAAAACTCCTTCACACAGCGTTGAATCTCTCCAGAAGTCTCTCTCTCTCTCTCTCTCAGAATGCGTGGTGCAAAAATGTCACTGACAAAATAAGGCAGGAAGTGGTCGCCTTTAAATAGCGCTCCCCTAGTCCCTTTCTGACAGCATAACGCTCCCCTCAACCTGTCGTTGCTAGCGGCAGGCGGTAAGGCAGGGGCCGCCACTCAATATCCGGTCCGGGGCACTAACGGGGTGTTACGCACTCGACTGACGTCACAATCTGCCGGCACAGGAGATCGTGGCGGTAGTGTTTAGCGCCGCCGCAAAATGTCTAGTTAATTTCGCAAGCGGCGCAAACATCGCCGTGCCCGGGCGCTAGTTGCTTTGCGCCCCATTAGCGCCCTCTTAAGGCGCTAACGGGAGGTGCAAACAACTGAATTTTTCCCCCAATCTGTTTTAGTGATGTTGGTTGAGGGATAAATCCTGGCCAGGACACCGGGGATAACTCTCCTGCTCTTCTTCAAATAGTGCTGTGGGATCTTGTACATTCACCTGAGAGGACAGACAGGACCCTGGTTTAACGCCTCATTCAAAGGAAAGCGCAGAGCTCCCTCAGTACTCCACCGGCACTATACAAATGCAGCTTCTTCCTTTCTTTACTTTGCTGTGTGATCTTGTGTCCAATAGAAACTCTGTTGAGACTGCCTTGCATTTATTTCACTGAGGATGTATGTAGCTGGCACACAGATAGGGCTTCCATCCCATTAGGCTGCTCCAGATTCAATCTCTGGCCGCAGGACACTGACCACACCACCCAGCCTTTCGTGGTGAGAAGTGAGTGAGCGCAGTACTGCTCTCCCGTCCATCTGCTCGCCTCTTTAATCGCATGTTGCTGAAGACTGATAGCATCTGTTGACGCTAACTCACACAGGCGAAACTTGATGAATTGATAAAAGAATAAAATTATTAAGAAAAAAAAATGATGACCTTATTTCAGTGAACTGTGACTAAACTCTTATCAATTTGTAGAGCCTGAACATTGACAGTCAAACTGGGGAGGAAGTATTTTTAAAACTGTTGAACGGAAATGGCTTTTTTGGCATGATTCTTTTAATAAGCCTAATTGTAGTCTTGGCTAACTCAGTTTGTTAATGTTTATTTTGCTTGAATGTTGAGTGCTGTGTTAGAGCAGGTGAGCGCTGAGGTAGTTAGTTAAAAATAAAGGCAGCGTTAACCTCAATTGCTCCCGATGACGCACGCATTATCTGTGGGAAATCTGTTGCCCATTTGCATCCATTATCATATCTCCAGGTCGTTTTGTAATCCCCCCGGCAACCAATTTAGCTAAACAATGGCCCTTGTTACAGTGTTCTTTGACTAAAATATTATATAAAAAGTAAATAACGCATTACTACTGGTGAGGCCACTACAAAATATAAATTATGTCAGGCCTTTCGTGACCGTAGGATGTCCCAAATTGCTTTGGAAACAATGAAGTACTTTTTGAAGTGTAGTCACTGTTGCAATGCAGGAAACGCGGCAGCCAATTTGCACACAGCAAGCTCCCACAAACAGCAATTAAATAAATGAACAGATCGTCTGTTGGACAGGACACCAGGACGACTCTCCTGCTCTTCTTCAAAATAGTGCCATGGAATCATCTAGAACTGAGAGGGCAGACAGGGCCTCAATTTAATGTCTGATCTGAAAGATGACACCTCCAACAGTGCAGCGCTCCATGACTACTGCACTGCAGTGTCAGCCTAGATCATGGGCTCAAGTATCTGGCGTGGGTCTTAAACCATAACCTTCTGACTCAGAGGCGAGAGTGCTACCTACTGACCCACAGCTGAGACTATTGTCTCATTCAGGCCTGTATGGGGCAATTTATGCAGCAGCCTACCCCTTGCCCTACTTTAAATAACAATCGCTGCTCCTTCCTACTCTTACTAGAAGCTGCAACTTCCGCCTACTCTAATTAGCATCCTCAGCTTTCACCCACTTTAATGAGTAGTTCCAACTCCTCCTACTCCAGTGGGCAACCGCAGCTCCTGCCTGTACCAGTTGGCAAGCCGCACCCCAATTCTTCTCCTCTTAGGCAGTCCCTCGGAACCGAGGATGACTTGCTTCCACATTAAAAATGAGTTCGCAGGTGACTGATGAGTCCAATGCGGGACCTACAGTCTCTGTCACAGGTGGGGCAGACGGTGGCTGAAGGGGCAGGTGGGTGGGGTGCTTGGGTTGACGTGCACTCCTTGCGCTGCCTGCACTTGGCTTCCGCTTGCTCCCGGCGAAGAGACTCGAGGTGTTTGGCGCCTTACTGCACCACTCGATGGAGTGTAGGTGAAGCTTAAGTTGAGCAGAGGTCACGAGTGCGTAAACACTGTTGGAAAGATAGACGCTGAGAGATTGGGCGGAATTTTGCCGGCGCTCAGAGTGCGGGTTTGGAGGCAGGTCCACTGTCAAAATTGAAATGATTGATGGCGGGTTAGGAACCTGCTCTGAACCCGCCTCCGAGTAAGTTGCCAGAGTGTCGGGTCTGCGATTTCAGAACAGACCCGACAACAAGCAATGGGCGAGGCATTTAAGACAGCTAAATGCTTGTTAAACGCTTGTTAACTACTATTTTGCCAACCTATTTCTATTTTACCACTTTTTTAACAGGGTTCACGTCGTTCGGAGATCACATCAGGTAAGTAGGTTGGGTTCTCTATGTCTCCCCATTGCTGTGAATAGGTGACAGCTTCAAAAGTGGTATGAAAGCTACCATTTCACAACTGGTCACCTTCTAATGTCAGAAGCTTGAGCCTTCAGGACTTGGAAGACACTTTTGAGCTGTATGCAGTTTGGAAGTGTTTGGAGTAAACTCTCTATCCACTGTCACCTCTTTGGAGCAACCTCTCTCACCATTGACAGATTGCTTCTGTCACCTCAACTTCAGCTGCCATCTATTCCAGCGACATCGGTGCCCATGAAAAAATCTCACCTTGGTCCTCTGAACCCTTCCACGATCAGCCCCAACACCAACATCACCAGGCACACCAACAACAACAGCAACCTTCTCCACAATCACCTGAAGCTGCACAGGACACATGGCATCAGCACCTGACAACATTGCTGTCCAGGAGGCCAGCGATGGCATCACCATGGCCAGATTTACTTCACTTAATGCTGTACACCCTGGCTGCCACATGATGCGCCAGGTTGGCACCACCCCACACCAGCACCATAAAGCATCCCTACAATGCCCAAGCCATTCTTTTCACACTCATCAATATTTGTGAGGGTGGGGGAGGTGTAAGATTTCACAATAATTTACAGCTCCAAAGATTAATTTCTTTGATTAAAGAATCCCTGGGTGATGTGCCTTTAAAAGATTCTAGGGAACAAAGATGGCCGTCAGACCACATGGCCGAAAGCAAAGGACTTGGAAACAGCTTGTGTGTGTGTGTCTGTGAAGAAAGGTTCAATGGCAGTCAAATCTGTCAATCAAAGGGGAGTTTCCCCTGCCCTGCAGCAGGACAATCGATGCCTGTTTACAGAACATTCTACAATGTTGACTCTAAGATCAAGTGCTTGAAACTGCCAGCATGAACAAAGGAACTTTGTTTGCTAAGCACTCAAGGCTGTCAATCAATTGTGGTTCCAGATGACCACAGGACAATGCTTTGTTTACAAAGAAATTGAATGCTATTAGCATTTGTTTGTATAGCAAGTGCACACATCCAAACTGAGGAGAAACCATTTAAATGAATGGGAGAACACATTCAAACCCATTACTGGACAATGGGGCAGTTGGATCCCTTTTGTTTTAGCCCAGAAACATCAGGATCTGGGCAGGCCCCAAATGGGGGTATAAAAGATAGCTTCCCAGAAGCTCTCTCCCTCTCTGGCCTCGCCTCCATGTCCCTCTACAGCGTGGGAGTCTGCCTGTAGAAGCGAAACACCAGCAGTTTACTTTTAAAACACTGGGGTGTTTTTCACTTCGGGGCAGTGAAGATCTAAGTTCACAGAACACGGAGCAGGCATTTCCAGTGGTGAGCATATATTTTTCTGGCCTTCCACAAGGCAACTTAGAATAGGTATAGGGGTGGGAGTAAAGTGGGAATTTCGTTAGAATTGTGATTTTAGTCGATTTTCCCTCATTGTGTCCGTTTCTCCTCCCCTATTTAAGTAAGACGGTGTTGCACTGAGCAGAGGAAGTGCTTCAGTTGGACACTGAGTTCTGTATTTAAAACTGTATTAAAAGGAGTAGCTGTTTTAGAGTACTGTATTTAAAACTGTATTAAAAGGGGTGTTGCACCTAGCAGAGAAGTGCTGTGGTGAACGCTGTGTTTCGATATTAAAGTATTGTATTTAAAGGAGTGTTGCACTAAGCAGAGAAGTGCTTCAGTGAACACTGTACAACTGTATTAAAGTGCTGTTTTTAAGTAAAAGCCACTAAGCTAAGGTGCTGTAGTGAGCAAGGTGTTTCTATTTTAAAAGTGCTGGATTTTAAAATAAAGGAGTGTTGCACTGAGCTGGGAGCCCTCTAGTAGACACTAATCGTATTGCGTTAAGCAAAAGTGCTGTACCAGGCATAAGAGCTATATCGATTATTTTAAGTTGTTTCTTTCTTTTGTTTTCAATAAATACTGCTCTGTTTTGCACCCAAACCATGAGTCAGTGTTGTTCTGTCTACATCGCTACCGAATAAGTCCGGCGGTCAGAACCAGGAATAGGGGAGCGCTTCGAAACCGCAAGGGGTTCCCTGGAGCAGCTCAGAGGCTTCTGGCTGGCCAGAGACAATAGCCCCAACCCCGCTAGCATGTGCTAATTCCTTACAAAATGGTGACCGCGGCAGGACGTCGGCAACAGTGTGCGATGTGGCAGACAGTGGTTTGAGTCTGGAGAGAGCAGCAGAGCATGGGTTTCTTTTTATCCCACTGGTTTGTTTGTAGTTAGTCTCCCGCAGGCTTGGGGAAGTCACCCACAGGCTTAGGGAAGCCAGAGCAGAGAGTTGGGATAGGGAAAGGGAGGTTGAGGAATACCAGGCCAAGGTAGAGCACCTGGCGGTCCAGTTTAGTGGGGGCAAAAGACACACGAGGCACAAGTCAGAGTATCTGAAGTGCCTAGTTGCAGAGGCCAAGAGCAATCAGATGAGGGTGCGGGAGGAGAACACTCGCCTCATACAAGAATTAAAAGAGCAGGAGGAGAAGGTTAGGGAGGTAAAGGCAGCATATAAGCTGGCCTGCGAGCAAGGGTTTGAGGAAGCAGATCATGGCCCCTGTAGGGCAGAGAAAGAAAGCCTGAAGGTGGCTTTAAGGAGGGCAAAGGGGATGATTTGTCTGATCAGCCCGAAGGCAGGTCCGAGCTTTCAGGAGCTCCGGCAGCAAAGTGGGGTGGAGGATAAGGTGGTAGAGACAGAAATTTCCCCCCCCCGGGTCGAGTCACTATTGGAGGCAGTGCGGTCTCTTCTGACTGGCCAGGGGAGCGTAGCAGCCACCACCGGTGCTTTGACCCCATCCCACTCCCAGCAATGGCTAGAGCCAGCGCAGCCTGTTGACCTGTGTCCCCGTGAAAATGCTAAGGGGAGCAGGCCCTATGTTGAGATGGGGGAGGAAATGGTGCAGGGAAGATATTCGGTGGAGACTGGAGCCTCCAGCATGGTGGTCCACTCGGAGGACCTGACCCATTCACCCCGGTCTAACAAGGTCCCATTTAGCTTAATGGGACACACAGGGAAACAGGCAGCTGGGAGTGAACCTGAGAATAGTAATCCCCAGCCCACAGCAGGTCCAAGTTCACAGGCTGCACAGGCATGCGCTGTGGCTTGCGTCAAGGGAGGAGCTATTCATGATTTTGAACAGGATTACTGGCAGGCAGCCAGTTATATCAAACAATGCAGTTTGTTTAAGCAGGGGGCAGGGGAACAAGCAGCTGGGATTGTAGGAGCTCCCCAGCACTTGGCCCGAGCGATTCCCCCTCTCTTGTGGGACTCCGGGGAGGAGCCTGAACCAGGTTTTAGATCTGAAGGGGAAGGCTCTCAGCCACCGGTAGCTGGTGGTAAGGGAGTGCCTATCCCCAGCCCAGGTTTGGGAAGGGAGGGACCCGCAGGAGGAGGTCCCCAGCCAGCAGGGAGTGTGACCCGAGCTAAGGGTCTGCTTGCCAGGGTAGCCCCCCCGGCAACACTCCCTAGGAGATCTCTTCGGGTGCCTCAGCCCAAGAAAGTATGGTCACCCACTTTACAGTGGAGTAGGGCGGACTCCCGAACCAGGGAGAAGCCAAAGAACAGAGGTCCCCAATCAGCAGCCATAAGCTGCGAGGGATTTGAAGCTGGAATCAGTCCAGCCACGCAGCAGGAAGCAGCCTGTGACAGCCCAACCAGGGACTGAGCTGGCCGCCCGGAGACGGGCGGCGCTTGTATATAGTTTTTGGTCAAGTAATGTGTGATTAAAGAATTAAGGTAGAACGTGTTAATTTTAATTTCAGTGATATATTAGTGTATAAGTTTTGAGTGTGGTATGGTTCCAGGATTGTATTGTGGATCAAGGTCACGGGACCTGATTACACTTCCCCGAGCCAGGGGACCTGGCAAGATGTTTTCTTTTGTTTTCCAGAGTTCCAGAAGGTACCAGGGACCAACGAGTCATGGGATTCGCGAGAGGAAGCACCCCTAGTCCACGAAGGAAGGGGTCTGCAGGAATCAGATGCCCACAACATTTAAAAATGCTGCTGGAAATACAATTCAAGACTAAGAATTTATAGAACTGGTTAATTATTTCACTGCTTGTTTGTAGTTAAAGGAAGCTCATTTGTCTTCCATCTTTATAGCAGACATGTTGGCTGGATGACAATCCCTTTAAAGATGTTGTAATTATGTTACAAGCGGTGCAGGGGCATAGGTCCCCTCCATGCTTGACTTATTATGAATATAAGCGGTGCAGGGGTGTAGCACCCCCTCCATGCTTGACTTACTGTGAATGTAAGTGGTGCAGGGGCACTGGACCCACTCCGTGTATTGATTATTTAATTAATTTTGGGTTTTCTGTCAATAGATGCCTGCCGTACTACGATTCTCTCTGGGCAGGGGAGATGGAGGTGTCGGGGGATCAAAGATAGATTTAGTTAAGTATAAGGGAATGTTGTTTGTGGGGGGGTCAGAAATTATTGCTCACTTTTGGCAAGGATACTACAAGCAAGTTTTAGTATCCGATGGGGGACTGTAAGGTTTCGCAATAATTTACAGCTCCGAAGATTAATTTCTTTGATTAAAGAATCCCTGGGTGATGTGCCTTTAAAAGATTCCAGGGATCAAAGATGGCCGTCAGACCACATGGCCGAAAGCAAAGGACTTGGAAACAGCTTGTGTGTGTGTGTCTGTGAAGAAAGGTTCAATGGCAGTCAAATCTGTCAATCAAAGGGGAGTTTCCCCCGCCCTGCAGCAGGACAATCGATGCCTGTTTACAGAACATTCTACAGTGTTGACTCTAAGTTCAAGTGCTTGAAACTGCCAGCATGAACAAAGGAACTTTGTTTGCTAAGCACTCAAGACTGTCAATCAATTGCGGTTCCAGATGACCACAGGACAATGCTTTGTTTACAAAGAAATTGAATGCTATTAGCATTTGTTTGTATATCAAGTGGACACATCCAAACTGAGGAGAAACCGTTTAAATGAATGGGAGACCACATTCAGACTCATTACTGGACAATGGGCAGTTGGATCCCTTTTGTTTTAGCCCAGAAACATCAGGATCTGGGCGGGCCCCAAATGGGGGTATAAAAGATAGCTTCCCAGAAGCTCTCTCTCTCTCTGGCCTCGCCTCCGTGTCCCTCTACAGCGTGGGAGTCTGCCTGTAGAAGCGAAACACCAGCAGTTTACTTTTAAAACACTGGGGTGTTTTTCACTTCGGGGCAGTGAAGATCTAAGTTCGCAGGACACGGAGCAGGCATTTCCAGTGGTGAACATATATTTTTCTGGCCTTCCACAAGGCAACTTAGAATATGTATAGGTGTGGGAGTAAAGTGAGAATTTTGTTAGAATTGTGATTTTAGTCGATTTTCCCTCATTGTGTCCATTTCTCCTCCCCTATTTAAGTAAGACGGTGTTGCACTGAGCAGAGGAAGTGCTTCAGTTGGACACTGAGTTCTGTATTTAAAACTGTATTAAAAGGAGTAGCTGTTTTAGAGTACTGTATTTAAAACTGTATTAAAAGGGGTGTTGCACCTAGCAGAGAAGTGCTGTGGTGAACGCTGTGTAGCTATTTTTAAAGTAACTGTATTAAAAGGGAGTGTTGCACCAAGCAGAGATGTGCTGTGGTGAACGCTGTGTTTCGATATTAAAGTATTGTATTTAAAGGAGTGTTGCGCTAAGCAGAGAAGTGCTTCAGTGAACACTGTACAGCTGTATTAAAGTGCTGTTTTTAAGTAAAAGCCACTAAGCTAAGGTGCTGTAGTGAGCAAGGTGTTTCTATTTTAAAAGTGCTGGATTTTAAAATAAAGGAGTGTTGCACTGAGCAGGGAGCCCTCTAGTAGACACTAATTGTACTGCGTTAAGCAAAAGTGCTGTACCAGGCATAAGAGCTATATCGATTATTTTAAGTTGTTTCTTTCTTTTGTTTTCAATAAATACTGCTCTGTTTTGCACCCAAACCATGAGTCAGTGTTGTTCTGTCTACATCGCTACCGAATAAGTCCGGCAGTCAGAACCAGGAATAGGGGAGCGCTTCAAAACCGCAAGGGCAGAGGCTTCTGACTGGCCAGAGACAATAACCCCAACCCCGCTAGCATGTGCTAATTCCTTACAGGGGGGAGGAAGTTATGTCTCAACATTCACTGGAGCTCACTAAGACACTTCCAAAGGTGAGCACAGATCTGTCCAATAAGTTAAAGTGCTAAAAATAAAGATTTCAATGTTTGACAACACATTAACAGGAAATTTACATGAACATTACCACAGTGACTCCACTTCAAAAGTACTTCATTGGCTGTAAAGCGCTTTGAGATGTCCGGTGGTCATGAAAGATGCTATATAAATGCAAGTCTTGCTTTCTTTCTTTCTTTCATTGCATACAACACCTAAGTGCCTTCCCCTGTGTTTTGTTAGTTTGTATGATTGGACTAGGATGAGGGTGAGTGTGAGGGGTGGCTAGTGAGATGGGAAAGTGATAATGTAGATAGAGAGGGATGGGATGTGGGTGCAAGGTAAGTTGGTGTGAGTAAGGATGTGCAGGAGTAGGGTAGGGAAGGCAGAGTGTTGGGGATGTGATGAGTGCCACAGCAGGATGAGGTTGAGTGTGGCTTTGCAGTAACATTTCATGGTCTACTGAGGTCATTGAAAGGTTTGCACCACTGCAGCCAGGTACACCTGACGACATCCCTGCTTTTGCCCTCCTGTGCAATGTGCAACCAGGCTGCGTTGGTCTCCTTGGGAGGTCTCTTCCGCCCTTGGAAAGGAAGAGAACCTCCCTGCGTGCTGTGACTCCCTCCATAAGCACATGGAGGGAGACATGGGAGAGCCTGGGTGCAGCCCTGCACCTCTGTGCCGTGCTTGTCAGTGTTTGCAGCACCTCAATGCTGCAGAACACTGACAGCTCAACTGTCAAAATGAATGTGGACATGGTCCCTTTAAGGATACCGGCTGATGACGCGTCATCAAATGATGTCATCAGACCCGCTTCCGTTTATTTGGCCAGGAACCTCACAGGGCAGGCTTAACAAGCCCAATCAACGTAAAATCACTTGGAGAGTGCGGGCTGGAGCAGGCAGTGGGCTGGGACCGCGACACCGCCCCCGGCCGCCCCAGACCCACCTTGGTCGATGAAATCGCGGCCATTGTTTTCCCTGGCTGGAGAGTCTAAAACTAAGGGTCATAGTCTCAGGATAAGGGGTCGGTCTTTTGAGACTAAGATGAGGAGGAATTTCTTCACTCAGAGTATTGTGAATCTTTGTAATTGTCTGCTCCAAAGAGCTGTGGATGCTGAATCGTTGAGTACATTCAAGATTGAGATTGATAGATTTTTCGACTCTCGAGGAATCAAGGAATATGGGATAGGGCGGGAAAGAGGAGCGGCTCCTAATTCTTATGTTCTTATAAAGAGCCAGATGGGGAGGTTCTAATTAGACCGTTGATGGGTGAAATAGTATTGCTTGAAGCAAAAAATGGTTGGCGCATGACTATTACTGTAAGACAATTGAAATTTTAAAATAAAAACAGCAATTGCTGGAGATGCACAGCATGTTCATCGACATCTGTTGGGCAGCGTTCTATGGTTTCGTCGTTCTATGCTTTCTTAGGATCTTTATTATATTTTGAGTTAGAGCTTGTTGCAATTGCATTACTTAATGAACTAATTTATAAAACACATTAAAAAAAAGTTGAGCAAAGAAATCCAGAAAATATGTTTTGAAAGCTGACCTTTTTTTACTTTGATTGACTTGAAGCCACTTTTCACTTATCCGCCCCCCGCGCCCCCCCCCGCAATTTTTTTTTCCTGATTGAACTTTGACCAGAGGAACTGAATCCAAGAGTGGCCGAAAGTGGTGAATAGTAAGTGCTCGCGCGACGAGCTTTGGGGGGAAGGAAGAGGATGGTTACTGTAACAGTGGGATTATAAGATGAAATGTGAAATGCAGCCCCGGTCAAAGCACAGATCAGCAAGGCGCTGAGCCGTACAGATCAGATTGGATTCCCCTTTGTGCGCTAACTTCAATGGTCTCAACTGGCCGGTTGAGAAAGGGACGAAATTTGAACTAAACGCTGCTGGTTTAAGGAAGGGAAAAATCAGCCAAGATTTCCATCCCTGATTCCTGTCTATCGGAACGGCCTCCTTCTGTGCCTTAAACCTCTATGATTCTATCCAGCAACTCGTGCTGCAAAGGGTGGATTTTTTTTGGTGGAAGAAAATGCAGTTGGTTTTTGTGAGTCCCATTGCGTAAAGAACCCAGTTGCATTTATAAAGCACCTGATTACATTCACAAGACATCCGAAACAATTCCCACACCCTGAATTGCGAATGAGGTGTAGTCAATATTCCTATGCAGGTACCATTAATTTGCACACAGCAAGGTCCCGCAAACAGCAATGAGGTGAATGGCCTATTAATCCGTTTTTTGATGGTGTTGGTTGAGGGAGGAATGCTGGCCAGGACACCGGGAGAACTCCCTGCTCTTTGACAATATCCACTAAGGTAGTTGCAGCAGTTTGATTCGTGGATGGAGCGTCTCTTTAAAAGGGACCTCCCTTACCCTCTGCTGATCTGACTAGTGTGATGCAGGAAGTGCAGAAGGAGGCCAGAGTTAGCTGTTCTCAGCTGCGATAGGGATAGGGTTGCTAAAACTGATCTCAGTTCCCTTGGGGTGGGTAGGGGTGAAAATCAGTCAGCGTTCCCGGCGAGCATGCGTGCGTGCGTGCATGTGTGGCTTGAAAACGGGGCAGGATCAGCCTTGGCTGTGTTAGCACCAGTAGCCTGATGATGCTCACTATCGAGATTCAGATATAGAGGAGGAGCACTTGGGTGAGATAGCCAAGGGCCGATGCCACCCTTACAACTTTACCCCCAGCAAGAATTAGTACCTTCAGGAAAGAAGGGCAGAGAAGGTGGTGAAAATGAAAGCCGTGTCAGCTGTGGCTCAGTGGGTAGCACCCCCCTCACCGCTGAGTCAGAAGGTTGTGGGTTCAAGTCCACACTCCAGGGACTTGAGCACATAAAGCTAGGCTGACACCCCAGTACTGAGGGAGTGCTGCACTGTCAGATGGTGCTGTCTTTCAGATAAGACGTTAAACCGAGGCATTATTTCGAAGAAGAGCAGGGGAGTTCTCCCCGCTGTCCTGGCCAATATTTATCCCTCAATTAACATAACAAAAACAGATTATCTGGTCATTAACACATTGCTGTTTGTGGGAGCTTGCTGTGTGCAAATTGGCTGCCGAATTTCCCACATTACAACAGTGACTCCACTTCAAATAGTCCTTCATTGGCTGTAAAGTGCTTTGAGATGTCTGGTACTCATGAAAGGCGCTATATAAGTGCAAGTCTTTCTTTTTTTGCTGATGTCAGTATAGGGGTTAGTGTCTGAACTCATACATCCAAAGCTGCACTCACAGGGAGCTAGCTATCTACTGGAAACAGGGGGTGTCAGAATCGCCCTGTAAGACTTTAATATTTGACACTTTCAAATTTCCCTTTAATGCAATTTGGAGAGACTGACTTGGATTATCCCCTTGCTTGTGTGGTTTGAAATAGCATTGAGCATATATATTGGCAGCTAACAGTATGAGAACACATAACAACACATAAGGTTCTAATTGACCTTAATGCCAGTAGTTTAGTGTGCTTTACAGGGATTTAATTTGTGCTTGGGACTGATCCAGAAAGTGGTAGCATAGATCCTCCAGGGTCTCTGAATTTGAAGAAAATGGGGGGAATTTTAACTTAAACTGATCTGGGGATGGAATCAGTGCCAGTGGTATCAGCTGAAGTATTAGAGATGGCTGCAGTGAGTAAAGGAATAAAAGTGAAAATGAAATGACATTTAGACTGTAGCCTTCAGGTTTCTGGAGAGTGTCAAAGTGACTGGTGCTGCTAGGAGCAGCCTGCGGTGCTGTTTTTGGATGTCAGGGGAGCCACAATATATCTCATTAAATTGCGTATCAGATAGTTTAATGACTTGCTTATTGAGAGTGAAATAAATGAAGCCATTTATTCAAGTGGACATTCTTGCTGAATAAACAGAGTAGCGACGAGTAGACAAGAACTCCTGGTGATGCTGTTGGTTGTTTCTTCTCTGCCCTTCAATTTTCTCCACCCTCCTCGGCTGAAGGTGCTCAGGAACATCGGAAGACGAGGAGGCCATTTAGCCTCTCGAGCTTGTTCCGCCATTCAACGAGATCATGGTTGATCTGAGGCTAGTTCCTACCCAGGCGCAATGCTGCCAGGATCCTGGTACCTCGCTCAAGAGGAGGGTGATGGTCATGCCCCAACCATTTTCTACGCGCGTGGGCCCACGAGTGAGTGTTGGCAGGCTATTAGACTGTGAGGGGGCTTCACCACTGAGCCATCTCCTACCCTCAGCTGACACACGCACGCGCAGAGTCTTTAACAGGTAATTCAGTGCAGATACTTGGGCTGATTTATTTTTAACCCAGAGGCAATGAAACTGATAGAAGGGCCCAATAAGCTTGGCTGAGATCCGCTAATGCAGCACAGAATGCGGACTTGTCTGTGTATCTCAGTCCCAGAAAGGGGCGATGCATTTACCTACTGAGTCACTGGGGTAATTTTTATAATTGTTTGGACGCCAGTGGTTCCCCTCTGTGCTCTGCCTGTGCATATGGTCGCTTTTATTTGAATCTTCCGTTCCAATCCGTACAGTGGCTGGGATGTCCTCACGCCCACTCATTCCTGCCCGCCCTCACCCCCAATCCCCTCCCCCCCTCTCCGCCACCCCTCCCCTCAATTGAAGTTTAAAGTAGCAATAAAAGGAAAAGCATCTGCTGGAAATCTGAAATAAAAATACACAACAGGACTGTCACCAGCTGAACATCGCTCACTGTCAGATGACGATTAGATGTGGGTCTCCAGAAATTCCTGTTTCTATTTTTGAATTTCAATTGTCTTACAATAATAGCCATGCCCCAATCATTTTTTGCTTCAAGCAATAGTGTTTTACCCATCAATGATCGAATTGGGACCGCTCTATCTCTGTAACCTCCTCCAGCCCTACAACCCTCCGAGATCTCTGCGCTCCTCCAATTCTGGCCTCTTGTGCGTTTCAGATTTTCATCGCTCCACCATTCCTTCAGCTGCCTGGGCCCCAAGCTCTGGAATTCCCTCGCTAAACCTCTCTGCCGCTCTACCTCTCTCTTCTCCTTTAAGATGCTCCTTAAAACCGAACTCTTTGGCCAAGCTTTTGGTCATCTGTCCTAATATGTGGCTCGGTGTCAAATGTTGTTTGGTAACGCTCCTGTGAAGCACCTTGGGACATTTTACTACGTTCAAGGCGCTATATAAATGGGCATTGTTGTTGTTGCTGCAAGGCAGCAATCTCATCAAGTGATTAAGATGGGCTCATACTGGGCAACCATCCTTTGAAGCCTAAAGCTGGAGCATCAGGATCACTCCCTTGTATCTGCTGCTTTTCCATAGTATTTTCCATGGAGTTAGTGACGTGACTTGAATCTATTTTGGTTCCATTATCATTGCCAACACTGAATGTCCAGGATGCTGGTCACCAGCGAGGTGGATGTGTAATGATACCTACAGTGAAGGATTAATGACTGTTGCAAATTTATCAAGTGATAATCAATAGCCGATTAAGGTGAAATATTGCAGCATAACGTACGACAAATTAAGCAATATCTCCTTATGTGGCTCAGTGTCGAATTCTGTTTGAAAACGCTCCTGTGAAGCGCCTTGGGACATTTTACTGCATTAAAGGCGCAACATAAATGCAAGTTTTTGTTGCTTTGTTATTGTTCCAAAGGAGTCAGGTGACAGCTAGTTGATTTCCCCATGACAACCACTCCAGCTCTATTAAGCACAACCTCAATCCATGGGGTCTGCAGGTCCTACATGTCACCCTGCAAGCCATCACCCCCATTATCGCCTACCCCCCACTAGCTCCTTGCCCACTCCCTGTATCAATTTCAAAATCTTCATCAAGATATCTCCATGGTCTCACTCTATTTCACCATTGTTCTTCCAGCAGAATGCCCTTTGCTCTTCAGACTATGTCCTGTTGTTTGTTCCTCTCTCCCTCAGCTCCACAGCTGGAAGAGCCTTCAGCCACCACACGCCTGCATTCTTCCTAAACCACTTCATTCTGAAAGGTGGCATCCATGACTCAGTGGTAGCACTCTCGCCTTTAAGTCGGAAGGTTGTGGGTTTGAGCCCCACTACAGAGACTTGAGTAGAAAGTTTAGGCTGGCACTTCACTGCAGTACTAATGGAGTGCTACACTGTCAGAGGTGCCGCCTTTCACATGAGACGTTAAACCAAGGCTCCGTCTGCCCTCTCAGGTGGGCGTAAAAGACCCCGCGGCACTATTTCGAAAACAAGCACGGGGGTTGTCCGCGGTGCCTTGGCCAATAATTATTGCTCAATCAACAACACTAAAACAGATTATCTGGTCATTTATTTCATTGCATTTTGTGGGATCTTGCTGTGCGTAAATTGGCATTACAACCGTATCTACACTTCAAAAGCACTTCATTGGCTGTAAAGCACTTGGGGCCCTCCTGAGGTTGGGAAAGGTGCTGTATAAATGCAAGTCTTTCTTTCTTTACCTCTCTCCAATCGTTTAAAATCATACTCAAAATGTACGTCTCTGACTATGCTTTCTGTCCCTTCCTCTTGTCTCCCATTTTCTGCTCGGTCTTCAGCAATCCTTGGAGCGTTTTGTTCGGTGAATAGTGCTCGATATAATTGAAAGATTTTCTTGGTTGGTGATTCTTGTTGAAGGAATTGAAGATTGAAGGGATGATCATATGAGGGGTGAGGCAACATGTTGTCCTCATGTTAAACCGCGGCCCTGTCTGCTCTCTCAGGTGGACATAAAAGATCCCATGGCACTATTTCAAAGAAGAGCAGGGGAGTTCTCCCCGGTGTCCTGGGACCAATGTTTATCCCTCAATCAACATCACTAAAACAGATTATCTGGTCATTATCACATTGCTGTTTGTGGGAGCTTGCTGTGCGCAATTTGGCTGCCGCGTTTCCTACATTACAACAGTGACTACTCTTCAAAAGTACCTCATTGGCTGTAAAGTGCTTTGGGACATCCTGAGGTTGTGAAAGGCGCTATATAAATGCAAGTCTTTCGTTCTTTATTTGTTTATCCATCAAGCCATTCAATCAGAATGAGTGGGATGTTGGATTCTGTACAAACGTGCCTCTCCTTTTAGTGGAATAAATGTATTGATTTTAGATAATGCTTGACAGCCACCTCACCTCTACTCATCCTCAACCAATTAATGAGCATGCGGCAGTTTGAGTTGAGTAGGTAGGTGCTGCAGCGGAATTGTATGCTTGTGTTTGGCAACCCTCTTAATACGATGGAATCGCACAGACTGAGAAGTCAATGGTTTGTCCCACTGAGTAATTGAGGTTCTGCGTTCGTCAGAATAGATAATCACCTTGGAATATATAGGACTGGAAACGATTATATTGTTCCATCTGTCTGGCCCCAGAGATCAAAAGCAGAATACGCCAGTCATTGTCTTTATACGCCATTTGATTTCCTCACCAAATTCCTGTTGAACTCCCTCTTAAAATTAATGATGCTATCAGCCTCAATTGCTTTCTTGGGCAGACTGGAGATCAAATTGTGAGAACTCACTGGGCTGGTTAGCCCAATACCATGCTCCCCGGTGTCCAGGCCAATATTTATCCCTCAACCACCAACACTAAAACAGATTATCTGGTCATTATCTCATTGCTATTTGTGGGATCTTGCTATGCGCAAATTGGCTGCCCTGCTTCCTACATTACAGACTAGACTTCAAAAGTACTTCATTGGCTGTAATACGCTTTCGGACGTCCTGAGGTTGTGAAAACGCTATATAAATGCAAGTCTTCCTTTTCTTTCTTTCTCTCTTTTTATCTATTTGGCCCTTACATAAGACATATAAGACGTAGAAGCAGGAGCAGGTCATTCGGCCCCTCGAGCCTGCTCCGCCATTCAATAAGATCATGGCTGATCTGATCTTGGCCTCAACTCCACTTCCCTGCCCGCTCCCAATAACCCTTGACTCCCTTATCGTTCAAACATCTATCTATCTCCACCTTAAATATATTTAATGACCCAGCCTCCACAGCTCTCTGGGGAAGAGAATGCCAAAGATTCGCGACCCTCTGAGAGAAGAAATTCCTCCTCATTTCCGATTTAAAAGGGTTGCCCCTTATTCTGAAATTTTGCCCCCTCGTTCTAGATTACCCCATGAGGGGAAACATCTTCTCTACATCTACCCTGTCAAGCCCCTTCAGAATCTTATATATATATATATATATATAAACAAGATGAACTGCTTGATTATATATCAATCTTGCAGTCACTCTTAATTATCCATTGTTCTTTACGCAATGATATATGGAAGGACTTGTCGCTGTGTTTGCTCTGCATACTTTGGATATTGTTCCAAGGCTACTATACAATAGTGAATCAATAGGAGGCTCTCCAAACATGTATGCATTGTTATAACGTTAAAATAAATAACTGCTGGCGCTGGGCAGTTCAATCAATGGAAATAACAGAAACATACTGACATGAATCTTGTCATTCATGTGGAAATGACTTATGAAATAATACTGGGCAGCCTGCTGGTGGCGCTGTCCAGGGAGAGTATAAATACTCGGGCATGGGCCCAGCTTGCTCAGGACATTCTTTAACAGGAACTAGTGAAGGACACAACTAGATCTCCATGTTGAAAAACAGTTGATTAAAGCCTTGTTTAATACTCAGACTAATTCTCATTGAAACTTTTAAAATTCTAACAGACTAGACAGACTAGATGCAGGAAGGATGTTCCCGATGGCCGGGGAGTCCAGAACCAGGGGTCACAGTCGAAGGATAAGGGGTAAGCCATTTAGGACAGAGATGAGGAGGAATTTCTTCACCCAGAGAGTGGTGAACCTGTGGAATTCTCTACCACAGAAGGCAGTAGAGGCCAATTCATTAAATATATTCAAGAAGGAGTTAGATATATTTCTTAAGGCTAAAGGGATCAAGGGATATGGGGAGAAAGCAGGGGCAGGGTACTGAATTTGGATGATCAGCCATGATCTCATTGAATGGCGGAGCAGGCTCGAGGGCCTACTCCTGCTCCTAGCTTCTATGCTTCTATGCAAGTGCCTAGTAGTTTTCTTAAGTCACATACCAATCAATTTATTTTCATTATTAGCTTGATGAATCAGAAGGATTTGAACACAAATCCTTAAGTTTTGGATTCAACATCAAATCCTTTGGATCTCGAAGCAACTATGGAAACAGGGACCAATGAAGATGTGCACACTATGAGCTCCCATTGCCGCTAACTTGTTAAATAGCACTCCTGATTTTGCAGAGTAAAATAACAGTCCTTTGATTATTGGGAATCTACGTGAGGCCCGTAGTACAGGGCACCACCAAGGTTGAGAAGAGTAGGAGAGAAGTTATGATTAGGTGACAACAAAATATGGGTTTCTCGAGCTTGAAGGATATAAGAGGAAGGGAAGATAGAGGATGTTAAAGCTTGTGTTAAAGTGGGCGACAGTATGGTGTAATGAGTCATGGCAACGATGCAAGAGTACGGAGAGAATGTGGGGTGGCAGTTTAGGAAGACCTAGAGATCCTGAAATATCTGCTGTAGCTGATAGTGGACGGAGTGCCGTGTTGACAGCAGGTTGATACTGAAGTGTTGATTCAGTTTGTATTCTGCCAAGTCAGTAAATACTTGCGAATGTGGCGCTGCATTTGAACAATGCAATGAGCTGCTAATTGGGTTACCCGCCTGCTTGCTGAGCCGTAACAATGCAATTCTATCTGTCCTACGGGTGTGGAACCCTTTTGTGTAGAGAAGTTTTTGTGGCGAGGCTTGGCTTGGTGCTTTAGTGAAATCCTACCTGGGTGAAACTGCTGGTATGAATCAGTGTAGAAAGTGGGGCACATGATGTCTGTGTCATTTCATAGTTTCACACAAAGTCTCTAACAGACAGGCACAATCTCTCTTACATGGTCATATATGGGCATCTTGTCCCTCCTCTTCACACACACATCTTTTTAAATACATAAACACAAGTTCATCGATATGCAAATCTGAGACATGCACAATCTCTCTTATATGGTCATATAGAAACATAGAAGATAGGAGCAGGAGTAGGCCATTTGGTCCCTCAAGCCTGCTCCGCCATTCAATGAGATCATGGCTCCAAACTCAGTACCCTGTCCCTGCTTTCTCCCCATACCCCTTGATCCCCTTAGCCTTAAGAAATATATCTAACTCCTTCTTGAATATATTTAATAAGTTGGCCTCAACTGCCTTCTGTGGTAGAGAATTCCACAGGTTCACCACTCTCTGGGTGAAGAAATTCCTCCTCATCGCAGTCCTAAATGGCTTACCCCTTATCCTTAGATTGTGACCCCTGGTTCTGGACTCCCCCGCCATCGGGAACATCCTTCCTGCATCCAGTCTGTCCAGTCCTGTTAGAATTTTATAAGTTTCAATGCAATCCCCTCTCATTCTTCTAAAATCTAGCGAATATAAGCCTAATTGACTCAATCTCTCTTCATACGTCATTCCTGCCATCCCAGGTATCAGTCTGGTAAATCTTCGCTGCACTCCCTCCATGGCAAGAACATCCTTCCTCAGATAAGGTGACCAAAACTGCACACAATACTCAATATATGGGCATCTTGTCCCTCCTCTTCACACACACATCTTTTTAAATACATAAACACAAGTTCATCTATATGCAAATCTGAGACATGCAAAATCCACTTATGTCAACAGAATCGTAGAATCAGAAAGAGGCCATTCAACCCATCGTGCCTGTGCCAGATCTTTGAAAGAGCTATCAAATTAGTTCCACTCCTCCTGTTCTTTACCCATAGCCCTGCAAATTTTTCCTTTTCAAGTATATATATATATATATATATATTTATATATAGAAAGGAAAGAAACAACGCCTTGTATTTATATAGCACCTTTCACAACCACTGGATGTCCCAAAGCACTTTAGAGCCAATGAAGTACTTTTTGAAATTTAGTCACTGTTGCAATGTAGGAAATGCAGCAGCCAATTTGCTCACAGCAAGCCACCACAAACAGCAATGATAATGACCAGATAATCTGTTTTACTCCCCTACTCTTCTTCAAAATAATGCCATGGGATTCTTTTACGTCCACGTGAGAGAGCAGACGGGGCCTCGGTTTAACGTCTCATCCAAAAGACGGCACCTCCGACAGTGCAGCACTCCCTCAGCACTGCAGTGGAGTGTCAGCCTAGATTTTTGTGCTCAAGTCTCTGGGGTGGGACTGTGAACCCACAACCTTCTGACTCAGAGGTGAGAGTGCTGCCCACTGAGCCACAGCTGACATGTATATTACATGTATATCTTAACCTTTTTGGAAGTTACTATTGAATCTCCTTCCACCACCCTTTCAGGCCGTGCATTCCAGATCATCATAACTCACAGTGTAAAAAAAATTACCCTCATCTGCCCCCTGGTTCTTTTGCCAATTATCTTAAAATGACCCGGGTATTTCCCACATTGGCCCTTTTAACGACAGACGGCATAAGTGAGGCCGTTGTGCACCTGGAACCTCCAGTGGCAAATTGATGCCAAAGTCTGCTGGATAACTGATTTGGATACGACACAGAGAGCCTCATGGTGAATCAGGAGCAGCCTAGCCCACGGCCAGGATTTTGTTTCATGGAATAGAACGGATTACAGCCATCTTAATTTTCTCCTTATGAGCAATTTTTAAAAAAATCATTAGATGCAAAATTAAATTGCGGCAGAATCAGATTTACATTGGAAGTTGAAGGAATTGATCGCCAGGTTCATTCTGTTTATTAAAAAGAAAGCTACTTTGGGTTATAATTTTCATTAAGCTGCTTTACAATTAAAGCAAGGAATCTTAAAATGTCGGAATGTTGAAGTTTGCTAGTGCCTCATCCCTGCCTTTGTTACCTCAAGACTTGACTATTCCAACACACTCCTGGCTGGCCTCCCACATTCTACCCTCCGTAAACTTGAGGTCATCCAAAACTCTGCTGCCTGCGTCCTAACTCGCACCAAGTCCCGTTCACCCATCAACCCTGTGCTCGCTGACCTACATTGGCTCCCGGTTAAGCAACGCCTCGATTTTAAAATTCCCATCCGGTTTTTCAATTCCCTCCATGGCCTCGCCCCCTCCCTATCTCTGTAATCTCCTCCAGCCCCACAAACCCCCGAGATATCTGCACGCCTCCCATTCTGCCCTCTTGAGCATCCCAGATTATAATCGCTCCACCATTGGCGGACGTGCCTTCTGTTGCCTAGGCCCTAAGCTCTGGGATTCCCTGCCTAAACCTCTCCGCCTCGCTACCTCTCTTTCCTCCTTTAAGACACCCCTTAAAACCTACCTCTTTGACCAAGCTTTTGGTCAGCTGCCCTAATTTATCCTTATGTGGCTCGGTGTTAAATTATGTTTGATATCGCTCCCGTGAAGTGCCTTGGGAGGTTTTACTTCGTTAAAGGCGCTATATAAATACAAGTTGTTGTGCTTGTTGTTGTTGCTGCATTTCATCAATTTGGTTTAATTTCGCTGAGTAAATTGCATGTTCCATTTCAGCTATGAAGTCTATTTTTTTTAAATAGCCGGCTTACGCAGAACGTGATTAAATGATGTTGTCTGAAGCTGGTCTTAGTTTGAACTCTAAGAGGGGCTGATAAACGTCCGCCAGTTGGGGGAACTGACTCTATGGTGCTTTACGCATGTTTATTTTTCCCTGGAACACCACAGACTCATTTTTCGTGTTTCAGCTGTTTTGCTGCAACATCTTTCATTAAAAACAAATAGGAGCTGGTTCTAAACTCCCCAGCCAGGGGAAACATTTTTCCAGCATTAACCCTGTCAAGCCCCTTAAGAATTTTATATGTTTCAATTAGATCACCTCTCATTCTTCTAAACTCTAAGGAATATAGGCCTAGTCTACTCAATCTCTCCTCATAGGACAATCCCCCCATCCCAGGATTCAGTCTAGTGAACCTCCCTCTAAGGCAAGTGTGTCTTTCCAATTCCAATTCCAATTCCAATTAAAATGCTTTATTGGCATGAAAGTTTACAGAGAACCATATTGCCAAAGCTTACATAGCAAAAAGGTACAGTTTTCCAACATTCTGTAGGTGTCAATCGATTTGACATTTGTTGGGTACATACAATATTACTTTTAAACAATATTAATTTTAAACAGTCTTTGTACTTCATTTGGTACGTTCAATATTAATTTTAAACAGTCTTAATTTTAAACAGTCCTCAGGTTGTGACATGTTGTTACATATTTGGCCCCAAGGTATGGTCTGTCTCCTTCTCCTAGGACTAATCTCAATTTTGACAGATCATCCAATTCCTTGAAATCTGGGGTTGTTTGGCTTAGCTTGTTGAATAATATGTTTCTTGATGTGTTGAATTTTTCGCATTTTAGGAGGAAATGCATTTCTGTTTCAACCTCGCCAGCCAGACATTGATCGCATATTCTATTCTCTCTAGGCTGCCAGGATTTCTTGTATCTGCCTTTTTCAATTTCCAGTTGGTGGTCGCTTAGTCTGTACCTGGTGAGGGTCTGTCTCTGTTTTGTGTCTCTGATGGTCGTGAGGTAGTCTGCCAGTTTATATTCTCTTTTTAGGGCCCGGTAACATTCTAATCTGCTTTGGCTTTCGGTTATTTTGTTCCAATGTTCCAGGTAGGTTTCTTTGCATTTTTTAATGATTTGGTTCACTCGGATTGGTGTTTGGGCGGCTGTGTTGGTCTGGGGCTGGTCAGGGTCCGGCTGAGTACTTAGTTTCCGTAGCAGCTGACTCAGGGGACTCTTTTCTGGGTTTAGCTCTTGGGTCTGAAAGGCTTTGAAATGAAGGGTGTCTGGGGAGCTAGATTTGAGGTGATTTAGGAAGTCTTTCCTTAGGTAAGGAGACCAGAACTGTACACAGTACTCCAGGTGTGGCCTCACCAATGCCCTGTATAATTGCAGTAAGACTTATTTACTCTTGTACTCTAATCCCTTTGTAACACAAGCTAACATACCATTTGCTTTCCTAATTGCTTGCTGTACCTGCCTGTTAACTTTCTGTGATTCATGTACAAGGACACCCAGGTCTCTCTGAGTGCAAACATTTCCCAGTCTCTCACCATTCAAAAAATATTATGCTTTTTTTTTCCTACCAAAGTGGATAACTTCACACTTCCCCACATTGTATTCCATTTGCCATGTTCTTGCCCACTCAGTCAACCTGTCTATATCTCCCTGCAGCCTCTTTGCATCCTCCTCACAGCTTACTTTCCCACCTAACTTTGTATCATCAGCAAATTTGGATACGTTACACTCAGTACCTTCATCTAAGTCATTAATATAGATTGTAAATAGCTGAGGCCCAAGCACTGATCCTTGTGGTACCCTGCTAGTTACAGCCTGCCAACCTGAAAAAGTCCCGTTTATTCCTACTCTCTGCTTTCTGTCCATTAACCAATCCTCAATCCATGCTAATATATTACCCCCAATATCATTTGTCCTAATTTTGTCTAATAACCTCTTGTGTATGGCACCTTATCGAATGCTTTTTGAAAATACAAATTAACTACATCCACTGGTTCCCCCTTATCCATCCTACTAGTTACATCTTGTAAGATTCTAAAAACTGTAATAAAATCATTGCTACCGTGTGGAGATCGAAATTCAGAATGAATTGTGAAATGGTTACGGACGGATTTAAAATGTAGGAAATTAGCAGGTGTTCTTTGTTTGTGAAGACACAAAATGGCGGAAGTCAGCAGGGGATCCTTTGCCTGGTGGTCAGCATATGGTCCTTTGTTTGTGAGGCCACATGGAGAGGAAGAAGAAACACGACTGATGAGGAAGTCCCGCCCCCACACACCTCACAGGAACATGAACATGTCATGCGGAAGGAACTCCAATCAGGGAACATTTGGAGTGAAACTGACCAATCAGAGGCAGGGAGGTGGTGATATGAGTGGGGCCGGCAGAAAGACCCTATAACAGAATTGACCCAGAGGCGGGAAATTCAGAACATAGAAGAACAAAGAAGACAGAAGTGAAAGAACAGACGAACAAAGAAAGCTGGACAGTCTATGTTTTTCGACTTAGGACTCTCGTTGGACTGATCACCCAGAGATAAAGGAGTATGTACATAGAGTTGGACATAGAGCTTAGATATTGTTAAAGGGTACTTTTAAGTACAGTTGACTTGGGATATAAATCGCCAGCAGGTAGCGTGTAAGTTGCTGGGGGTACTTGTATGTATGAGTAAATTGGGAGCATAATGATTGCAATTGTACACTTGAATTTTGAACTGTATGAATAAAGACCAATTTTATTGAGCACATACTTGTCTGTCATTGTTACGCTTATTCGTAATTCTTGAAGTCAGAACAGTAGTAAGAGAAAGGCGTACAATCTTCAAAAAACTCTAAAGATTTGTCAAACATGATTTCCCTTTCATAAAACCATGTTGACTCTGCCTAACCATATTATGATTTTCTAAGTGCCCTGTTACCACGTCCCTAATAATAAATTCTAGCATTTTGTCTACTACTGATGTCAGGCTAACTGGTCTATAGTTCCCCATTTTTTTCTTTTCCTCCTTTCTTAAATAGCGGGGTTATGTTTGCTACCTTCCAATCCTTGGGGACTGTTCCAGAATCTAGGGAATTCTGGAAGATTAATACCAGTGCATCCACTATCTCTGCAGCTCCCTCTTTTAAAACCCTAGGATGCAGGTCGTCAGGTCATAGAAACATAGAAGATAGGAGCAGGAGTAGGCCACTCGGCCCTCGAGCCTGCTCCGCCATTCAATGAGATCATGGCTGATCATCCAAATTCAGTACCCTGTCCCTGCCTTCTCCCCATATCCCTTGATGCCTTTAGCCTTAAGAAATATATCCAACTCCTTCTTGAATATATTTAAAGAACTGGCCTCCACCGCCCTCTGTGGCAGAGAATTCCACAGGTTCACCACTCTCTGGGTGAAGAAATTCCTCCTCATCTCAGTCCTAAATGGCTTATCTCTTATCCTTAGACTATGACCCCTAGTTCTGGACTCCCCGGCCATCGGGAACATCCTTCCTGCATCTAGTCTGTCCAGGCCTGACAGAATTTTATAGGTTTCGATGAGATCCCCTCTCAATCTTCTAAACTCCGGTGAGTACAAGCCCAATCGACACAATCTCTCCTCATATGTCATTCCTGCCATCCCAGGTATCAGCCTGGTGAATCTTTGCTGCACTCCTTCCATGGCAAGAACGTCCTTCCTCAGATAAGGCGACCAAAACTGCACACAATACTCAAGGTGCGGTCTCACCAAGGCCCTGTACAACTGCAGCAAGACATCCTTGTTCCTGTACTCGAACCCTTTTGCTACGAAGTTCGAGGGGATTTGTCGCCACTTAGTCCCATTAATTTCTCCAGTACTGTCTTTACTTATACTGATTTCTTTAAGTATCTCATTCTGTCTAGACCCTTTGTTCCCCATTATTTCCGGAATGTTTTTTGTGACTTCTACCGTGAAGACAGATACAAAGTATTTGTTTAATATCTCTGCCATTTCCTTATTGCCCATTTTAATTTCTCCTGTGTCTGCCTCTAATGGGCCCATGTTTACTTTCACTAATCTCTTCCTATTTTCATACCTATAGAAACGTTTACAATCTGCTTTTATGTCTCTTGCTAATTTACTCTCATTCTATTTTCTCTTTCCTTATCAACTTCTTGGTCCTCCTTTGCTGAATTCTAAAATCCTCCCAATCCTCAGGCTTACTTCTCTTTTTGGCAACATTATAAGCCTCTTCTTTTGATCTAATGCTATCTTTAACTTCTCTTGTTAGCCATGGTTGGACCATGTTTCCTGTGGGGTTTTTGTGCCTTAAAGGAATGTATATTTGTTGTAAATTATGTATTAGTTCCTCAAATGCTAGGCATTGCTAGTCTACCGTCATACCTTTTAATGTAGTTTCCCAATCTACCTTAGCCAACTCGGCCCTCAAACCTATGGAGTTTGCTTTGTTTAGATTGAAGACCCTTGTTTTGGATTTAACTAAATCACTTTCAAACTCAATATAAAATTCTATCATATTATGTTCACTCTTCCCTAATGGCCCCTTTACTACGAGGTTATTAATGAACCATTGCACAATACTATATCTAAAATAGCCTCTTCCCTAGTTGGTTCCTCAACATACTGATATAGAAAACTATTTTGTATACATTCAATGAATTCGCCCTCCAAACTATTACTACAAATTTGGTTCCCCCAGTCGATATGTAGATTAAAGACCCCCATGATTACTGTATTACTGTATCACCCTTGTTACATGTGCCTCTAATTTCCTGATTGGGGACCTATAAACAACTCCCACCAATGTTTTCTGCCCCTTGCTGTTTCTTAGCTCCACTCAAACTGATTCTACTTCTTGATTTTCAGAACTAAGAACCTTTCCCTATAATGTCTTTATCCCAGCCTTTTCCATTTTGCCTATCTCTTCTAAAAAGTTAAGTATCCTGGAATATTTAGTTCCCAACATTGGTCACTTTGCAACCACATCTTCGTTATGGCTATTGGATCAAACCTATTCATTTCTATCTGCGCTATTAATTCATCTATTTTGTTGCAAATGCTTCCTGCATTCAGATATAGTGCCATTAGCTTTGACTTTTTTCTATTTTTCCCTGATGTCATCTTAGTCACTGATGCCCTATTACCTTTGTTAGTCTCTCTGTCCCTTCCTGACCCACTCTGCTTATTTTTACCCAAAACTGTACTCTGCTCTAGAAGCTTGACATTCCTCTCGCTCCTTTTAAATTTACTCTTTCCTGAATCCTCCCACGCCCCCCTCCCCCCCGACCCGCTTCATTAGTTTAAAACCCTGACTACTGCCCAGTTTGCCAGGACACTGGTCGCAGCCCGGTTTAAGTAGAGCCCGTCCCAAAGGAACAACTCCCTCTTTCCCGAGTACTGGTGCCAGTGCCCCATGAACTGAAACCCCTTCCTCCCACACCACTCTTTGAGCCACACATTTAAACCTCTATTCTGTTTGTCTCTATGCCAATTTGCGCATGGCTCAGGTAACAATCCAGAGATTACTACATAGAAACATAGAAACATAGAAGATAGGAGCAGGAGTAGGCCATTCGGCCCCTCGAGCCTGCTCCGCCATTCAATGAGATCATGGCTGATCATCCAAATTCAGTACCCTGTCCCTGCCTTCTCCCCATATCCCTTGATCCCTTTAGCCTTAAGAAATATATCCAACTCCTTCTTGAATATATTTAATGAACTGGCCTCCACCGCCCTCTGTGGCAGAGAATTCCACAGGTTCACCACTCTCTGGGTGAAGAAATTCCTCCTCATCTCAGTCCTAAATGGCTTACCCCTTATCCTTAGACTGTGACCCCTGGTTCTGGACTCCCCGGCCATCAGAAACATCCTTCCTGCATCTAGTCTGTCCAGACCTGACAGAATTTTATAGGTTTCGATGAGATCCCCTCTCAATCTTCTAAACTCCAGTGAGTATAAGCCCAATCGACACAATCCCTCCTCATACGTCATTCCTGCCATCCCAGGTATCAGCCTGGTGAATCTTCGCTGAACTCCTTCCATGGCAAGAACATCCTTCCTCAGATAAGGCGACCAAAGCTGCACACAATACTCAAGGTGCAGTCTCACCAAGGCCCTGTACAACTGCAGCAAGACATCATTGTTCCTGTACTTGAATCCTCTCGCTACGAAGGCCAACATACCATTTGCCTTCTTAACTGCCTGCTGCACCTGCATGCTTACCTTCAGCGACTGGTGCACAAGAACACCCAGGTCTCTTTGCACTTCCCCTTCTCCTAATCGATTGCCATTCAAATAATAATCTGCCTTCCTGTTTTTGCCACCAAAGTGGATAACCTCACATTTATCCACATTATAGTGCATTTGCCGTGTTTCTGCCCAATCACCCAACCTGTCCAAATCATACTGGAGTTTCACGACATCCTCCTCACAGCATACCCTCCCACCCAGCTTTGTGTTGTCTGCAAATTTGGAGATATTACATCCAATTCCCTCGTCCAGATCATTAATATATATTGTGAACAGCTGGGGTCCTAGGACCGATCCCTGCGTTACCCCACTAGCCACTGCCTGCCACTCGGAAAACGACCCGTTTATTCCAACTCTTTGCTTTCTATCCGCCAACCAGTTCTCTATCCAATTCAATACCTTGCCCCCAATCCCATGTGCCTTAATTTTGCACACTAATCTCTTATGCGGGACATTATCGAAAGCCTTCTGAAAGTCCAAATACACCACATCCACTGGTTCTCCCTTATCTATTTTACCAGTTACATCCTCAAAAAATTCCAGTAGATTCGTCAAGCACGATTTACCTTTTGTAAATCCATGTTGACTTTGTCTGATCCTGTCACTGCTTTCCAAGTGCTCTGCTATTACATCTTTTATAATGGACTCTAGCATTTTCCGCACTACCAATGTCAGGCTTACCGGTCTATAATTCCCCGCTTTTTCTCTACCACCTTTTTTGAATGGTGGGGTAACATTAGCTACCCTCCAATCCATGGGTACTGTTCCAGAGTCTATCGAGTTCTGGAAGATGACCAGCAATGCATCTACTATTTCTAGGGCCACTTCCTTAAGTACCCTAGGATGTAGATTATCAGGCCCTGGGGATTTATTGGCCTTCAGTCCCATCAATTTTCCTAACACCATTTCCCTACAAATACTGATTTGTTTCAGTTCCACCCTTTCTTCAGACCCTATGTCCCCTGGCATCTCTGTGAGGTTATTTGTGTCCTCCTTTGTGAAGACAGAACCAACATATGTATTTAGTTGGTCTACCATTTCTTTGTTCCCCATTATAAATTCCCCTGATTCTGACTGCAAGTGACCTATGCTTGACTTCACCAATCTTTTTCTCTTCACATATCTATAAAAGCTTTTACAGTCAGTTTTTATGTTCCGTGCAAGCTTACTCTCATATTCTATTTTCCCCTTCTTAATTAATCCCTTTGTCCTCCTTTGTTGAATCCTAAACTGCTCCCAATCCTCAGGACTGCAGGGTGGATGAGCAAACTGACATTTGGATAAACATAATTTAATAGGACAAAGTCAGCATGGTTTTACGAAGGGGAAGTCATGTTTGACAAATTTGCTTGAGTTCTTTGAGGATGTAACATACAGGGTGGATAAAGGGGAACCAGTGGACGTAGTGTATTTAGACTTCCAAAAGGCATTTGACAAGGTGCCACACAAAAGATTATTGCTCAAGATAAAAAATCACGGGATTAGGGGTAATATTCTGGCATGGGTGGAAGATTGGCTATCTAACAGAAAGCAGAGAGTTGGGATAAATGGTTCATTCTCAGACTGGCAATCAGTAACTAGTGGTGTTCCGCAGGGGTCAGTGCTGGGACCCCAACTCTTTACAATCTATATTAACGATTTGGAGGAAGGGACCGAGTGTAACATATCAAAGTTTGCAGATGATACAAAGATGGGAGGGAAAGTAGTGAGTGAGGAGGACATAAAAAACCTGCAAAGGGACATAGACAGGCTAAGTAAGTGGGCAGAGATTTGGCAGATGGAATATAATACTGGAAAGTGTGAGGTTATGCACTTTGGCAGGAAAAATCATAGAGCAATTTATTATCTTAATGGCAAGAAACTGGAAAGTACTGCAGTACAAAGGGATCTGGGGGTCCTGGTGCACGAAACACAAAAAGTTAGTATGCAGGTGCAGCAGGTGATCAAGAAGGCCAATGGAATGTTGGCTTTTATTGCTAGGGGGATGGAATATAAAAACAGGGAGGTATTGCTGCAGTTGTACAAGTTATTGGTGAGACCGCACCTGGAATACTGCATACAGTTTTGGTGTCCATACTTAAGAAAAGACATACTTGCTCTCAAGGCAGCACAAAGAAGGTTCACTCGGTTAATCCCGGGGATGAGGGGGTTGACATATGAGGAGAGGTTGAGTAGATTGGGACTCTACTCATTGGAGTTCAGAAGAATGAGAGGCGATTTTATTGAAACATATAAGATTGTGAAGGGGCTTGATCGGGTGGATGCGGTGAGGATGTTCCCAATGATGGGTGAAACTAGAACTAGGGGGCATAGTCTTAGAATAAGGGGCTGCCCTTTCAAAACTGAGATGAGGAGAAACTTCTTCACTCAGAGGGTGGTAGGTCTGTGGAATTTGCTGCCCCAGAGAGCTGTGGAAGCTACATCATTAAATAAATTTAAAACAGAAATAGACAGTTTCCTAGAAGTAAAGGGAATTCGGGGTTACGGGGAACGGGCAGGAAATCGGACATGAGTCTAGGTTCGGATCGGTCATGGCCCTGTGGGTGGCGGAGCGGGCCCAGGGGTCGTGTAGCCTGGTCCTGCTCCTACTTCTTGTGTTCTAATTCTGTGTTAGATTTCAGGAGATGGTTCTATTCACAGGGATTAGTGGAGACCTCGGGAACAGGCTGCCAGCTAGGAGTCCTTCAAGAGTAAATTGGGCCTGTTCCTGGCTGGGGTGGAGATCACCTCTTACAGAAGGTAAGTACTGCAGGAAATATAGGGACAGAGTGATCTCCTGGATGAGTTTCGATCGCCTAGATGGGTCGGAGAGGAATTTCCCAGATTTTTTCTCCCAAATTGGCCATTGGGTTTTTTATCTGGTTTTTCGCCTCTCCCGGGAGATCACATGAGTTCGGGTGGGATGGAGAGTGAAAGTAGATTTGAGGTTAGGATCAGATCAGCCATGACCTTATTGAATGGCGGAGCAGGCTCGCGGGGCCGATTGGCCTACTCCTGTTCCTATTTCTTATGTTCTTATGTTCTTATGACCATGGCACCATAATGCAGGAGACCATTCAAGTGGTGGTGAGTGAAAAGGAAGGTAGTTGAGGTTCTGCTTTATAATTTAGATCCTAGCTCCTCAAACTAACTCAGCAGAACCTCATTCCTAGTTCTACCTATGTCGTTAGTTCCTACGTGGACCACGAGAACTGGATCCTCCCCCTCCCACTCCAAGTTCTTCTCCAGCTGCAGGGAGATGTCTTTAACCCTGGCACCGGGCAAGTAACACAACCTTCGGAACTCCCAGTCGTGGCTGCAGAGAACAGTATCTATCCCCCTGACTATACTGTCCCCTACCACAACTACATTCCTTTTCACTCGCCACCACTTGAATGGTCTCCTGCATTATGGTGCCATGATCAGTTTGCTTATCCACCCTGCAGTCCTTGTTCTCATCCACACAGGTAGCAAGAACCTCATACCTGTTGGTCAACGACAAGGGCTGAGGATCCTCCATCACTACATCCTGGGTCCCCATACCTTCCTGACTCGCAGTCACACCCTCCTGTCCCTGACCATTGACTAACTCTAAAGTACTACTTAATCTAAGGGGTGTGACTGCCTCCTGGAACAAAGTGTCCAGGTAACTCTCCCCCTCCCTGATGCCCCGCAATGTCTGCAGCTCGGACTTCAGCTCAACAACTCTGAGCCGAAGTTCCTCAAGTTGCAGACACTTACTGCAGATGTGGTTGCTCGAGATCTCGCTGATCTCCACAGGTTCCCACATGCTGCAGTTACGGCGCGCCACCTGCCGTGCCATCTCTATCTAACCTTCTTTATTTATTTGATTAGTTAATTAATTTTTCTTCTCAATTATTTTAGTTTATTACTTAATTGGTTTATCTAGTTTTAGTTACTAATTTAATAGAGTAAAGTTATAGCAATTTACAGTTTCTTAGTTAGCTTAGAGACTAAAAAAACTGCAATACTCACCAACCAATCACCTACCTGCTGTCCTGTGATATCACTCCTTGATTTTTCTGTTTGAAGACTCTTTACAGCGCCACAGATCCCGCTCCTCTCACTGCTCCTCTCGCCGCTGATTCCACTCCTCTTGCTGTTTCATTTTTAATTCATTAAAGTCTTTATTCAATGTGACTATTTATAGTTATATTCATTAGTTTAACGGGTTAAGTTATGAATTTAATAAAGTACATTATAGTTTCCCGCTCCTAGTTTAAACCATTGCTGTGTCATTGGCTCGGAGATTGCTGTTATTTGTCCTTTGAAAGGAAACAAATTCTTCATGAGCTTTAAAATTGCTGACAGCCTCGTCGTTATCAGTACAGCAAAATCCGGGCCAATGACATTTTCTCAGATGAATGACATCACCAAGAATATCATTATTCATCACATTTGCACAACCAATTCTTCCCGGGTGCAATGGTCCTTTAAATGAAGAATCCTAGAATCATAGAATGGTTACAGCACAGAAGGAGGCCATTCGGCCCGTCGAGCCCGTGCCGGCTCTCTACAAGAGCACTTCAGCTAGTCCCACCCCACCCGCTCTTTCCCCGTAGCCCTGCAAAATGTTTTCTTTCAGGTACAGTACTTGTCCAATTCCCTTTTGAAAGCCATGATTGAGTCCGCCTCCACCTCCAGTGCATTGCAGATCCTAGCCACTCACTGCATAAAATTTTTTTTCCTCATGTCACCTTTGGTTCTTTTGCCAATCACCTTAAATCTGTGTCCTCTGGTTCTTGACTCTTCCACCAATAGGAACAGTTTCTCTATTTCTACTCTTTCTAGACCCCTCATGATTTTGAACACCTCTATCAAATCTCCTCTCAACCTTCTCTGCTCCAAGGAGAACAACCCCAGCTTCTCCAGTCTATCCACGTAACTGAAGTCCCTCATTCCTGGAATCATTCTTGTGAATCTTTTCTGCACCCTCTCTAAGGCCTTCACATACTTACTAAAGTGAGTTGCCCAGAATTGGACACAGTACTCCAGTTGAGGCCGAACCAGTGTTTTATGCAGGTTCATCGTGAGTTCCACACTTTTGTACTCTATACCTCTATTCATGAAGCCCAGGATCCGTATGCTTTTTTAACCGCTTTCTCAACCTGCCCTGCCACCTTCAATGATTTTTGCACATATACCCCCAGGTCTCTCTCTTCATTGTACCCTTTAGTTTATATTTCCTCTCCTCATTCTTCCAAAATGTATCACTTCGCATTTTTCTGCATTAAATTTCATCTGCCATGTGTCCGCCCATTCCACCAGCCTATCTATGTCCTCTTGAAGTCTATCACTATCTTCCTCACTGTTCACTATACTTCCAAGTTTTGTATCATCTGCAAATTTTGAAATTGTGTCCTGTACACTCACATCCAAGTCATTAATATATATCAAGAAAATCAGTGGTCCTAGTACCGACCCCTGGGGAACACCACTGTACACCTTCCTCCAGTTCGAAAAACAACCGTTCACCACTACTCTCTGTTCCCTGTCACTTAGCCAAGTTCATATCCATGCAGCCACTGTCCCTTTTATTCCATGGGCTTCAACTTTGCCTATTATGTGGCACTTTGTCAAACGCCTTTTGGAAATCCATGTGCATTACAGCAACCGTATTGTCCTCATCAATCCTCTCTGTTACCTCATCAAAAAACTCGATCAAGTTGGTTAAATACGATTTGCCTTTAACAAATCCATGCTGGTTTTCCTTAATTAATCCACTCTTGTCCAAGTGACTGTTAACTTTGTCCCTGATTATTGTTTCTAAAAGCTTCTCCACTACCGAGGTTAAACTGACTGGCCTGTAGTTGCTGGGTTTATCTTTCCACCCTTTTTTGAACAAGGGTGCAACATTTGCAATTCTCCAGTCCTCTGGCACCACCCCCGTTTCTAAGGAGAATTGGAAGATTATGGCCACTACCTCCGCGATTTCCTTCTTACCCTCCCTCAGCATCCTAGGATGCATCCCATCCAGTCCTGGTGACTTATCTAATTTAAGTTCGGCCAGCCTTTCTAGTACCTCGTCTTTATCAATTTTTACCCCATCCAGTATCTCCTCTACCTCCTCCTTCACTATGTCTATGGCAGCATCTTCTTCCTTGGTGAAGACAGATACAAAGTACTTGTTTAGTACCTCAGCCATACCCTCTGCCCCCATGCGTAGGTGTACTTTTTGGTCCCTAATCGGCCCCACCCCTCCTCTTTCTACCCATTTACTATTTATATGCCTATAGAAGACTTTTGGATTACCTTTTATGTTAGCTGCCATTCTATTCTCATGCCCTCTCTTTGCATATAGATGGGGGTAAGTGAAGAGCTTTGACATGCCTGGATATTCTGGTCACCAGTGTGAAGAGATTGCAAAGTCTCTGTTTGAAGAATGGACTCAGTCGAGAATATTTTGTGGGCTTTATGGGATTTTTCTGAGGGTATTTTCTATGTGATGGGATTGCCCTGTGCAGATACGTGAAAAACTGGTCTGTTAAAACTCCAGAGAACGCATGGCAGTTGACTGTGACAAAAGAACTGTCAGTATCCAGAATGTATGGGTTCGCCCGACAGTCCTGGAAAAGGGACGGGGGCCATTGACGAAGGGGCTGAGGACCCTGAGGCACCCGTTGAACTTGAACCTATTAGAAAGCCACTCTAATATGCAAAAGCACTTCTCACCTCCATCTCAGAAGAGAAGCAGAACAATGAACCCACTAGCCTAGTCAGCCGAAGAGGAGCCAGTTTATCCCAACACAAAGACTGAAATATGTCCCAGACTTAGGGCCATTAGTCCAATCATGGAATAATCATGGGTCTGATGATGGCCCATCACTGATTAAGCACCGGAGTGCTTAGAAACAAAAGGATTTTAAAGATTGGCGGGAAAGATAGGGGTAGCAAGATTCCGATAAAGATAGATCCTTTTCCACCATTCTCTCTCTCTCTCGCTCTCGCTCCACCAAGATCGACCTAACAAGAAGTACCAGAGGAAGAAGCTGCTGAGCGAAGCGATCGAGACCGACTGTGTGTGGTGGTAAGCATGGTCTCTGTAGTGTATGTACCCGTCTACCTTTAAGAGAACTATTGTATGTAACCGTTCACCTTTAAGAGAACTATTTTAGGTGTGGCACTACTTTGTTTGGCTTCTGTATACTGTAATACCGACGGTGACCACACCAGTATATAAGTGTTGTGTCAGGACTTATTGGGCAGATTCGCCCTGACCTTCGAATAGTAAAGTCCTGTTTTAAGTTACTCTTGGAGTCTGTGTATTAATTAACTAAACAACCCACAGACTTTACAGTCTCGAGTGTCCCAAGCCAGTAACCCGATATCCCAGGCAAGCTGGGTGAGGTGTAAGGGGCTCAGGGTTTTTTGCAGAAGTGAAATTTTTGGGCTATTCCGAGGGGTGGAAGCTTCGTTTGGTTCAGCCAGGCGAAGGGGTTTATGCGACTGGGTAATTCGTTGGTAGGGGTGGAGTTAGAGTCCACCATAGCAACAAGGGAATTACTACTTGTTATAGTCCCCGGTTGTGTACTGTATGTATGTTGTTTGTAACCTGGATCTTATTCTCCACAGAGACAGTGATTTTGTTTAGTAGTGCATGTTTTAGCCAGTGTATGTTAGACCAAATAAATAGAAGTCTGATTTTTCACCGAAGCATTCCTGTCCGTGATTTATTCCTTAAGGCGGGGGCGATTCGAACCGTCCATCTAGCAATTGGGCTAGGGTCAAAACTGCTTACAGTGATAGCCCCTTTGTTTTAAACAGTTTAACACCAATATGAAAATAAAACAGCTAAACCTTTAAAGTGATGCTAAATCTTTCTAAAACACTGGTTAGGCCTCAGCTGGAGTATTGTGTTCAATTCTGGGCACCACACTTTAGGAAGGGTGTCAAGGCCTTGGAGAGGGTGCAGAGGAGATTTACTAGAATGGTACCAGGGATGAGGGACTTCAGTTCTGTGGAGAGACTGGAGAAGCTGGGGTTGTTCTCCTTAGAGCAGCGAAGGTTAAGGGCAGATTTGATAGAGGTGTTCAAAATCATGAATGGTTTTGATAGAGTAAATAAGGAGAAACTGTCTCCACTGGCAGAAGGGTCGGTAACCAGAGGTCACAGATTAAAGGTGATTGGCAAAAGAACCAGAGGTGGCGCGAGGAAGCATTTTTTTACACAGCGAGTTGTTGTGATCTGGAATGCGCTGCCTGAAAGGGCGGTGGAAGCAGATTCAATAGTAACTTTCAAAAGGGAATTGGATAAATACTTGAAGGGAAAAAAATGACAGGGCTAGGGGGAAAGAGCAGGGGAGTGGGACTAATTGGATAGCTGTACCAAAGAGATGGCACAGGCACGATGGATTGAATGATCTCCTTCTGTGCTGTATTATTCTATGATTTAATGAAAGAAAATCCAAGCCAAAGCATCAGAAAGAAGCAACAAGGCCCAAAGAGATTGGAGATGGTGTGATAATCATACAGATATTATTCAGAAACTGCCAGGCCGTGTTATTTTTCATCTCGCTAGACCTCGACAGCTACTCATTCTTCCCCCGCCCCCCCCCCACCCCTTCCCCGTGACTGGTTGGCCAGTGGAGTTTCTTGCCCCGCTTATTTATATACAAGTCAAACGCATGTATTTGTTATTAAGTTTAATAGGTCATCACAGGGCCCAGCTTTGAAAGGAGCCGTCTTCAAATCCAGGCCTACACCTCAGTGCTGCACATGCACAAAAATAAAAATAAAAACTGTTGCATGATTATCAGCTTATGATAATCTTAACAGCCATACATCATTTATAAGTTGGTTTGAGTCTTCAATGGATATTTGGGTTTCAGCACCTCGTCTGCCTATAAGTGTAAATTTTGATACGTGCAAGGTAATCTTTCCAGCTCACGCATTGCTAGATAAGACTGCTACATTGCAGTTATCATGCTACCTGCCCCTTCAACCTTCTGCTCTTCAGATACTCGTGGTCTGCAGGCCTCCAACACAATCTTCAGCCTCGTGTATAATAGGCAGGGTCTTTGGAGTGGGTCTGTATAGAGGATCCAAAACTCGAGGGTGACATACTTTCACCCATGAACGATCCCATTAAAAGATCCCACGGCGCTATTTCGAAGAAGAGCAGGGGGAGTTATCCCCGGTGTCCTGGGGCCAATATTTATCCCTCAATCAACATCACAGATAAACAGATTATCTGGTCATTATCTCATTACTGTTTGTGGGAGCTTGCTGTGCACAAATTGGCTGCCACGTTTCCATTACAACAGTGACTACACTTCAAAAGTACTTCATTGGCTGTAAAGCACTTTGTGAAAGGCGCTATATAAATGCAAGTCCTTTTTTTCAACATTAGCAAGGCTGATGAGCGAAGCAACGTAGGATTGGTGTGGTTTTCCCTCCATCCTGTGTCATCTCCTTCGATGCATGTGTAGCATCAGATTTTTGGGTGGGGTTGGATGCAGCTCTTCCCTGTCCAGCTGATTAGAGACTCTTTTACAGGAAATCTTAATCTAAATCTTTTTTTAGAAAGCATTTCCTCTCATGAAAAAAATGTTAAACTTAAAAAATTAAGTGTCAAAAACATACAGACACCGGTTGTTCGTCTGAGTTTAACTTGTCCCAGAACCATAAGAAAGAACTTGCATCAATATAACGCCTTTCGTAGCCTCAAGATGTGCCAACGTGCTTTACAGCCAATGAAGTACAGCCACTGTTGTAATGTGGCAGCCAATTTGCTCAGAGCCAGGTCCCACAAAGTGGGAATGCCGAGGGATCTTTTACGTCCACTTGAGAGGGCAGATGGGGCCTTGGTTTAATGTCTCATCCAAACGACGGCACCTCCAACAGTGCAGCACACCCTCAGCACTGCACTGCAGTGTCAGCCTGGATTATGTGCCCAAGTCACTAGAGTGGGACTTGAACCCACAACCTTCTGACTCAGAGGTGAGAGAGCTACCACCAGGCCACAGCTGACACCATGACATAGAATGAAAGTCTCTTCTGTCTGTGGGCTGTAAGATTCTGCATAAAATAAATCTGGGTAGTTTCTAGTGGGTATCGGCCCACAGTGCAAAAACCGCCCTTAATTTGGCAATAATTGCACTTCATTGAGACAGGCCATAGTGTTGCCAGGTGTGGAAAATGGGGGGGGGGGGGAAACATAGGAGGTACTTCTTCTTAAGGGTTGAGGCTAAGACACAAAGTTGAGAGTAGAGGAGAGTTTTACTTTGAATCTAACTGTGCCGTACCTGACTAGAGAGTGCTTGATACAGAAACTGGGGCCACGATTTTGCCAGCCGTGGTGAGTCTGGTATGGCCGGAGTCGGCAGTGGCCGCAAACTCCGCACCCGTCCTCATCCCGCCTCCTCCAAGTGATTTTGCCCTGATTGGGCTTGTCAAGCCCACCCTGCGAGGCTCCCAGCCAATTAAAAGGAAGCAGGTCTGATGGCATCAGCCAGCTTCCTTAAAGGGACCATGTCCACATTCGTTTTGACAGTGGTGTTCTACAGCATTGAGGTGCTGCAAACACTGACAAACACTGCACAAAGGTGCACGGCTGCACCCAGGCTCTCCCATGAGTCCCTCCATATGCTTATGGAGGGAGTCACAGCATGCAGGGAGGTTCTCTTCCATTCCAATGGGCGGTAGAGACATCCCCAGGACACCAATGCAGCCTGGTTGCACATTGCACAGGAAGACACAAGCAGGGATGTTGTCAGGAGGACCTGGCTGCAGTGGCGCAAACCTTTCAATGATCCCAGTAGATCACAAAACGTTACTGCAAAGCGACACTCAACCTCATCCTGCTGTGCCACTCATCACATCCCCATCACTCTGCCTTTCCTACCCTACTCCTGTACATCCTTACTCACACCAACTTACCTTGCGCCTCCACCCATCCCTGTCTATCTATATTATCACTTCCTCATCTCACTAGCCACCCCTCACACTCACGCTCATCCTAGTCAAATCCTACCAACTAACAACACACAAGGGTAGGCAAAATGTTTGTTTAAACTTTCTGTTAATGTGTTGTCAAGCATTGAAATCCTTATTGTCACCACTTTGCCTTCTTGGACAGATTTGTGTGCACCTTTGAAAATGTCTTAGTGAATTGCAGTGAATGGTGAGACATAGGGGGTGAATTTCATTCAGAAGTCGGGAAGGAGGCGGGTCTACAACTTTCGGGGTTGTAGTCCCGCATCCATCGAGATGCGGCCAATCCACGTGATTTTAACTTGATTGACCTTGTTGAGCCCACCCAGCGGGCTCAGCAGGCCAATTAAGGGCCACCTGGCAACAGGTGACGTCACAGACTGAAATTTCATCTGTCAAGACGTTTTGACAGATGAAATATCAGTGTTTCACAGCTGTTTGAAGCTGTCAAACACTAACAGTCTTATTTCTAACCTGAGTCCTTCTACACAGACTCAGTTAGAAATCTCACCGGCACAGAAAGCTGCAGGCTGTCACTTTTGACAGATCGCAGCCATTCTGCTTTCTGTGCCGATTAGATGATGGACTCCCGAAACCTAGAGGAAGGAAGGCTGTAAAGGTAAGTACAGGTCATTTAAACTTCTTTACACACTTTAGACCCACCAAACACACTTACCTTTGCACTCATGCACACATCACTCACCTGAACACCAACATCGCGACCCCTCCAAGTCCTTCATCCCGACAACGCGCCTCGCTAACTTGGCGTGGTTTGGAGCCGTCGGGAATCCCACATTTCAACAATGAAAATAGGGATTAGGCTAAAAACTGCCTGTTAACTACCTGTTAACAGGCATTTAATTGGTACTAATCCCTTCCCGCCTCAGGTAGGCGGGTCCCAGTGCGGGGCGGGTACCCGTCTCCTTTGAAACTTACATGGAGGCGGGTTGGGGGCGGGATGGTGTTGGGACCCCCGAATTCGGGACTTTAACCCCCCGCACGCCTCCAATCCCAACTCCACGGGTCAATGAAAATTGACCCCATAATGTCCCCCCCACCCCCCCAATGGTGATGAGTGTGAAAGGAATGGCTTGGACATTGTAGGGGTGCTTTATGCTTCTTGTGTGGGGTGGTGCCAACCTGGTGCATCATGTGGCAGCCAGGGTGTGCATATCATCATAGAATCTTAGGAATGTACAGCACAGAAGGAGATCATTCGGCCCATTTTCTCCTTGCTGGCCGACAAAGAGCTATCCACCCTAATCCCACTTTCCAGCTCTTGGTCCGTAGCCCTGTAGGTTACGGCATTTCAAGTGCATATCCAAGTACTTTTTAAATGTCATGAGAGTCTCTGCCTCTACCACCCTTTCAGGCAGTGAGTTCCAGACCCCCACCACCCTCTGGCTGAAAAAAGTTCTCCTCAAATCCCCTGTAATCCTCCAACCAATTACTTTAAATCTAGGCCCTCTGTTTATTGATCCTTCTGCTAAGGGAAATAGGTCCTTCCTATCCACTCTATCTAGGCTCATCATAATTTTATACACCTCATTTAGGTCTCCATCATCCTCCTCCGTTCCAAAGAAAACAACCCCAGCCTATCCAATCTTTCCTCATAGTTAAAATTCCCCAGCCCAGGCAACATCCTCGTAAATCTCCTCTGCACCCCTTCTAGTGCAATCACATCCTTCCTGTAATGTGGTGACCAGAACTGCACGCAGTATTCTAGCTGTGGCCTAACTAGTATTTTATACAGTTCAAGCATAACCTCCCTGCTCTTATATTCTATGCCTCGGCTAATAAAGGCAAGTATCCCATATGCCTTCTTAACCACCTTATCTACCTGTCCTGCTTCCTTCAGGGATCTGTGGACATGCACTCCAAGGTCCCTCTGATCTTCTGCACTTCTCAATGTCCTATCATTTATAGTGTATTCCCTTGCCTTGTTCACCCTCCCCAAATGCATTACCTCACACTTCTCCAGATTGAATTCCATTTGCCACTGTTCTGCCCACCTGACAAGTCCATTGATATCTTCCTGCAGTCTGCAGCTTTCTTTATTATCAACCACACGGCCAATTTTTGTATTAGTGTTAAGTGTTAAGTGAACCAAATCTGGACATGGTGAGGCCATCGCTGGTGTCCCGGGTAGCAATGTGCAGGGGTGATGATGCCCTCTGTCCAGCGCAACATCAGCTGATTGTGGACGTAGGTGCTGCTGGTGTGCCCGGTGATGCTGGTGTTGGGGCTGATCGTGGTGGGATTCTGAGGACCAAGGTGAGATTTTTTTCAAGGGCACCGATGCTGATGGAATAGGTCGCAGTTGAGGTTGAGATGACAGAAATAATCTGTCAGTCTTGAGATAGGTTGTTCCCAGGAGGTGACAGTGGATAGCGAGATTACTCCAAATCCTTCAAAAGTGCATAAAGTTCAAAAGTGGGTTTCAAATCATTAATGCTCCAGCTTATAAGATTTGGAAGTGAAAAGCTGTGAAATGGTGGGTTTTATACCACCTTTGCAGCTTTCACCTATTCACAGCAATCCACAGTCATTGAGAACCCGACATACTTACCTAACGTGATAGCCGCTCTCCGGGAACCTCGTTGAAAACCTGGTAAAATGGTAAGTATATGGGAAATTGGTTCTTAACTACCTTTTAGTAAGCTTTCAACTATCTAAATTGGCTGACCCGTCACTTGGTGTCGGGTCTGTTCAGCGATGACAGGCCTGACAATTGGGAAACTGGGTTTACAGCGGGATACCGACCCGCTGTCAATCTTTGCGATTTTGACAGCGGACCCGCCTCCAAACCCGCAATCTGAGCGCCGGTAAAATTCCGGCCTGGGTGCCTGAAAATGGGAAAGCAATCCATATTCCAGCACTGACAAACCCTCACCTTGATGAGAAGAGAATTTACAAAAAATGTCGTTGGGGAAAAAAATGAGCCCATCTTTGCAGTGGTGACGGGGACCTCAATGCAATCACCCACCTTCCTGAAGGAGATTTGGGGAACGAGAAGGTCTAAAGGGGAAATGGAAGAGAAGTGAGGCTGGACCGGTAAGGAAAGTAGCAAGATGCAGCGGGATTTCTTTTGTTGTTTTGTTTTAGTGCTTTATATCCGTGCTCCAGCGGAAAGAATCGTATTTAAAAGCTGCTGCAGACACGAGGACAATGAGCTGTCAGTCACTGCTCGCGCTTGCTTCCAACGAACACAATATATCTGTTTCATCCTGAGGAGTTTTTTGCAACCAGCAGGTTGACCTTGAAGGCAATGCATTGATTTCTGGTATCACATCATGAGCGGGGGTCATTAGTGAGTCATCCTGCAGGAGGTGTGATGGGGAGCAGTTCTCGAATATTCCGATACAGTGCCACCTGCCTCCAGTGATGGATCATCCTACCGCATCCCATCAATCCTCACCTGGCTGGGAAAAAGAATGTGACACCTGTATGAAATTAATCATCACGTATGACATTAACCCATCAAAACCTTCAGCGAGGGGACTGCTAATAATGCTCACTGAGTTCTGCAGTGGTCGGTATCATAGTTTTTAAAAGAGAATTCATTCTTTGACAAGGCAGTAAAGCTCCCAATGCCACTTGCTAATAGATTTCTTAAGGCACACTGATGTCAGGTAGCTCGACCCTTCAAAACGAAGGCATCATTTGACTCCAAAATAAGAATGGATTTTAAGAAAATCCCACAAGGTTACAGCTCCATCACATTATATTATTGGAAACACATAAACTGAGCTGTTATAGGTTCCTGTACTTCTGCTTGGGCAGTGCAGGTATCACAAATGTGCAGAGAATCACTGTTGCAGGCACAAAGATATTTGTACAGTGGGAAATGGCAACATGAGGGCATGCAGAGCGCAAAGAGTTACTTCAACCTGATTCATGCTTGTGGGATGATTTTCATTGATATTTTGGAACCCATGTGATAATAAGGGAATGTCACAGGTCACTGTTAGATCAAGTCAAATGAGTTTATAGTCTGTTGGGAGGACTAACAATAAAGTGGATTGGAAGGTCAGTTTATTTTGGGGGGGTGTTGTGGGATGGGGGGGCGTTGGGGTAGAAAACCTTTGACAAGAGCATAGGCTCAAAATGGGGAAAGCAAATTTAGGACATTCTACAAGGAGTTTTTTTTTCTTTCATACAATGGGTGATCAATACATGGGATGAATTTCCAAATAAGGTAGTAGTCGCAAAACCTTGGAGCGAAATGTTGTGATGGGTGGGGTGCAGGTATTACTAGGTGAGCTTGGACAAGCCGAATGACTACCAGCTTCTGTGCTTATCTTGTGATCTTCTGCAGACATTATGACCACATTGCACAATGAGTTCTGGAGCTAGGGACAGTGTGAAGAATGGCTAATTCTGTGAGATATAAAGGGGTGGCGGAACTGTGACCCAAACAGCAAAGAAGGAACGGAGAGAAAACAATCGCAGGTTAAGTTAAAGGAGTAAGGTTAGTCGGCCCAGCAATGGAGAGGCATTTTAAAGGAGCTGTATGCTTTAATTATGGCTGAACTATCTCATGACATAGACTGGATATTTGGAGTGTGTTGGCACTGGGAGCCTGAAATAGGATTGTGTTAATTAGATACATGAGCCTAGATATTCAAGCACCCTGGGGAGCGGAATTGATGCAATGTTGTGGTGAGAAGGGAGGTTGAATTTGAAGCGGTACCTACATCCGCAGGTTTCTGCCTCATCTAACACACAGTAAAATCCGGCCGATACTTTCCCTCCTCAGCCCAATGGGACTGAGGCCAATTGTAACAGGTCTGCTGCTGGCTCGACTGAGATCAACATAGAAACATAGAAGATAGGAGCAGGACTAGGCCATTCGGCCCCTCGAGCATGCTCCGCCATTTACTGCGATCATGGCTGATCATCCAAATTCAGTACCCGGTCCCTGCTTTCTCCCCATACCCCTTGATCCCTTTAGCCTTAAGAAATATATCCAACTCCTTCTTGAATATATTTAATGAATTGGCCTCTACTGCCTTCTGTGGTAGAGAATTCCACAGGTTCACCACTCTCTGGGTGAAGAAATTCCTCCTCATTTCTGTCCTAAATGGCCTACCCCTTATCCTTAGACTGTGATCCCTGGTTCTGGACTCCCCGACCATCGGGAACATCCTTCCTGCATCTAGTCTGTCTAGTCCTGTCAGAATTTTATAAGTTTCAATGAGATCCCCTCTCATTCTTCTAAACTCCAGCGAGTACAAGCCCAATCGACCCAATCTCTCCTCATACGTCATTCCTGCCATCCCAGGTATCAGTCTGGTGAATCTAATTCCACACAGGCCAGGGGTCGAACCTGGCAGTGTCCTGGTCCATATAGCTCGGTGCGCATTTATCAGAGCAATTTGAGGAGCCACAAGCATGTTTGATAGGCATTTGGGCGGTGCTGGGGCTTACTTACGGGGAAAGGACGAGGGAGAGGAAGAGGAAGGAGCGGGGAAGAGGAAGAGGAAGAGGAGATGGAGAGGAAGATGAGAGGGAGAGGGGGTAGAAGAAGAGAGGGAGAGGAAGAAGAGAGGGAGAGGGGGTAAAAGAAGAGAGGGAGAGGAAGATGAGAGAAAGAGAGGGAGAGGTGGAGGGAGGAAGAGGGAGAGGAGAGGGAGAGGAAGATGAGAGGGAGAGGGGGTGGGAGAAGAGAGGGAGAGGAAGATGAGAGAAAGCGAGGGAGAGGAGGAGAGAGGAAGAGGGAGAGAAGAGAGGAATTGAGTCAAAGGTATTTCAGCTCAGCAGAGGTCACAGGGCAATCTGGTTCCTCCTCTTTGCTCAGTAACACTGCAGTTCACTGCGCTATGTTATAATAGTATTTAATTGCTGTATTATTTTAGTGCTTCATAGATCAATTTTTCTGGTGCAGACTGGAGATATTTCAATGGAGCGCCTTCCCATTAATCTACTCACTGGTCAGGATAGCGATTTTTCTTTTAAAAATAGTCCAGCTCTTAAAATAAATCTTGGTATAAATAAATAAAAATAACTCTATCCACGGATATGGCCTGAGCCATTTTATCTGGATTGTATGAAATTCAAGTTCATTCTCGACAGATATATCTTCTTTTTCCAAAATGTGGGTAGGTAGGGTCAGGGAAACCAGATATTAATGTCGTCTGGCTGTGTAATGGATCATTTTGCTACAGCGAGATGCTGCTTCTTTTTTTTTTTCCTTTTACTCCAGAACATGTTTCTGAACCACAACATCATCCGACAAAGATTGAGAATGAGAAGAATGCGCAGTGGGAAAATAAATCAATTTAAAGATTGCGATTCATGCAATCTGATTCTTCCAACCCTGTAAAAAAGCTTTTTACTGTCTATTACCGGGTTTCCTTTTTTTGGAACGCAACTCTCAAGGTAGAAATGACATATAAAAAATAAAAAAAACCCTGACAGCAGTCTGCGGCCTCATGTGTACGTTGTCTGAGGCAGCCTGACACTGCTGCCATTCAGCGGAGCTGGCAGTATATCAGTCCGAGCTCTCTTTTCTTCCAAACTAAATGAAGTGCTCCTGTCAGTCGCACATTTGTCCGCACGTACAGTCAGATTTTGTATCTCGGTCCAGCAACGCCTCAATTTTAAAATTCTCATTCAAATGCCTCCATGGCCTCCCCCTGTCCCTATCTCTGTAACCTCCTCCAGCCCTGCAACCCTCCCCCTGCACTCCTCCAATTCTGGCCTTTTGCACATCCTCAATTTTCTTCGCTCCACCATTGACGGCCGTGCCTTCTGCTGCCTTGGCCCTCAGCTCTGGAATTCCCTCCCTAAATCTCTCCACCTCGCTCTCCTCCTTTAAGACACTCCTTAAAAACTACATCTTTGACCAAGCTTTTGGAGATCTCTCCTAATATCTCCTTATGTAGCTTGGTGTCACAATTTGTTTGATAACGCTCCTGTGGAGCACCTTGTGACTTTTTACTACGTTAAAGGCGCTATAAAAATGCAAGTTGTGATTGTTGTTGTAAAAGCACACATTGGCCTTGTTGCCTCTACTCTATATCACTTGTAGGCTCTGGATAACTCCCTTATGTCAGGATGACGAGATCCAACCCAGTAGTCCAGGTATGACCTGAGCATTGCATTGTTCAGCTTTAACATGATTTCCGTGGATTTAAACCCAATGAACTGGCAATGCAATTCAACATCCTGACCACTTTACCTATCACCATCCTCCCACTGTTTGAATATGGAGAGCAATGAGTCAACTCACACCACTAGCTCTCTTTCAACTTCTGCCTTTGCAAGCTCAATCCCACCCATTGAACGAACAGTCCTCCTATTTATACTTCAAATGTGCAGTCGATGACATTTGTCCATATTAAACTTCATTTGCCACTGGTCTGCCCAGGCACGAAGATTCCTTTACTTTGCCAAACAGATACCATTCAAAATCTGGATTGACCATTATAAAAGATGTAATAGCAGAGCACTTGGAAAACAGTGACAGGATCAGACAAAGTCAACATGGATTTACAAAAGGTAAATCGTGCTTGACTAATCTACTGGAATTTTTTGAGGATGTAACTGGTAAAATAGATAAGGGAGAACCAGTGGATGTGGTGTATTTGGACTTTCAGAAGGCTTTTGATAAGGTCCCGCATAAGAGATTAGCCTGTAAAGTTAAGGCACATGGGATTGGGGGCAAGGTATTGACTTGGATAGAGAACTGGTTGGCAGACGGAAAGCAAAGAGTTGGAATAAACGGGTCTTTTTCCGAGTGGCAAGCAGTGACTAGTGGGGTACCGCAGGGATCGGTCCTTGGACCCCAGCTATTCACAATATATATTAATGATCTAGACAAGGGAACTAGATGTAATATCTCCAAATTTGCAGACGACACAAAGCTGGGTGGGCGTGTGTGCTGTGAGGAGGATGCCGAGAAACTCCAGGATGATTTGGACAGGTTGGGTGATTGGGCAAAAGCATAGCAGATGCAATATAACGTGGATAAATGCGAGGTTATCCACTTTGGTGGCAAAAACAGGAAGGCAGATTATTATCTGAATGGCAATAGATTGGGAGAAGGGGAAGTACAACGAGACCTGGGTGTCCTTGTGCACCAGTCGCTGAAGGTAAGCATGCAGGTGCAGCAGGCGGTTAAGTAGGCTAATGGCATGTTGGCCTTCGTAGCGAGAGGGTTTGAGTACAGGAATAAGGATGTCTTGCTGCAGTTGTACAGGGCCTTGGTGAGACCACATCTTGAGTATTGTGTGCAGTTTTGGTCGCCTTATCTGAGGAAGGATGTTCTTGCCATGGAAGGAGTTCAGCGAAGATTCACCAGGCTGATACCTGGGATGGCAGGAATGATGTATGAGGAGAGATTGGGTCAATTGGGCTTGTACTCGCTGGAGTTTAGAAGAATGAGAGGGGATCTCATTGAAACTTATAAAATTCTGACATGACTGGACAGACTAGATGCAGGAAGGATGTTCCCGATGGTCGGGGAGTCCAGAACCAGGGGTCACAGTCTAAGGATAAGGGGTAGGCCATTTAGGACAGAAATGAGGAGGAATTACTTCACCCAGAGAGTGGTGAACCTGTGGAATTCTCTACCACAGAAGGCAGTAGAGGCCAATACATTAAATATATTCAAGAAGGAGTTGGATATATTTCTTAAGGCTAAAGGGATCAAGTGGTATGGGGAGAAAGCAGGGACCGGGTACTGAATTTGGATGATCAGCCATGATCGCATTGAATGGCGGAGCAGGCTCGAGGGGCCGAATGGCCTACTCCTGCTCCTATTTTCTATGTTTCTATGTTTCTATGACCTCGCATCAGCAAATTGTGGTGTAAACAATTAAATCTTGAAGCCTTTGGGCATTGAAAATTTACTTAGGAGTTCATTCTGAACAAACCACTCACTGTGTCCCAGTAACATTGATAGAGAGGGTCGACTGTACAGTCTGTCAGCTGTGGCTCAGTGGGCAGCACCCTCGCCTCTGAGTTGGAAGGTTGTGGGTTCAAGTCCCACTTCAAAGACTTGAGCACAAAAATCTAGGCTGACACTCCAGTGCAGTGCTGAGGGAATGCTGCACTGTCAGAGATGCCGTCTTTCAGATGAGACATTAAACTGAGGCCCTGTCTCCCCTCTCAGGTGGATATAAAATCCCCTGGCACTATTTCAAAGAAGAGCAGGGGAGTTATTCCTGGTGTCCTGGTCAATATTTATCCCTCAATCAACATCAGATTATCTGTTCATTATCACATTGCTGTTTGTGGGAGCTTGCTGTGCGCAAAGAGGCTGCTGCGTTTCCTACATTACAACAGTGACTACACTTCAAAAAGTACTTCATTGGCTGTAAAGTGCTTTGGGACATCCAGTGGTCGTGAAAGGAGCTATATAAATGCAAGACTTTCTTTATTAACCAAGTCTGTTCAGCTGTTGAGTACATACAGCAGGTGTTTTGATAGACCCTGTTAGATAAAAATGTTATATCATGCTCCAATACAATATAAATATTATCTAACATCAATATTAGTGCTGGAGCTATTGCTCCCTATCCCATTACTGGTGTGAATCTACTATATTGAGGTGGCTTGTCCCCCTCACCCTCCCCCACTCTCCGAACATCTATTCGGGGACCACCAACTGTGGTGTTTGCTTTCTGTACAGCAGCTGATGGCGAATCTGGGAAAGTACGTTAAGCCTGTTTATAAAAGTCCTGTCACTCATTCTTAAAATAAATAGTATTTGGGCCAAAGTGGATCGGTATACGCTATACTTCATCCCGTTGCCTTTTTTGAACTGACGACTACTCCTGTATGAAGAGAAGTTGAAAAGGAGCTCATGTGTGTGTGGTGGAATGGGGAGCATTAAACCGTCCCCCATACTCGCAATTGACCCCATTTTATCAATTTAAGAAAAAATTAAACCTCTAAAACTTGGGTTGGGGCCGTCTCAATCCAGTTCTTCAATGGGCAAAAGCTCACCCTAGTTCAGCAGAAATTGGCAAGCTCGCTCGAATCACAGGATGACTATGGTGGGTAAAGGAGAAATGCTATTACTGGTGTTGTAGGGGTGGATGCTCCTCTGAGGTTGGGGCTAAGGAACATTCTTGGAGAATAATTTAAAAAAATACTTCTCCCTGCATCTAACTGGGCCATAACTAACCTGATGGTGTGGGTTCGGATCCCACCGCTGCCACCATGTTGTGTCTCCTTGTGTTCTTATACTATATATATTACAGACACTTTTAGTTCATTTTAGTTAGTGCTTTTACTTAGCTGTATTTTTGCTTTGTTACAGTGCTGCCGCATGGTGTGGAGTGATACAAGATGTCCGACGCTGCACTGTGCACTGCCCGTGCACAGTGCGCCACATAGCAATATAACTACACCATACCAAAGTAGTTCCATACCAAAGTAGTTCCATTTAACGATGTGATACTATAACAATGTAACATGGCCTAGTTAGGATTTTGGGATTTTTGCAATGCTTGTTTATTTTAGAACGCGTTCTGAGTGACTGGGGTGGCGAAATTCCTTCCATCCTCATGGGTCTGCGTGAGCCATAAGCAAGAACAGCAAAGAAAAGTTTAAAAGGAAGGAGCGCAATGGACAGACTGTACCACTAATTTGAGCAAGAAGGAGAAGTTTTGGATGACAAATCCTGAATTTAGACGGGGTACAGAAGCAGGACCAGCTCAATAAAGAAATAAATGCTCTTGCAGAGATGTTTGGTGATGGAGGAAAGATACAAGTTGGTTTAGTATTTAAAATTTTGGAGTTTTCGATTCCGACCAAAAACAAAACTGCCCTTTCGCCAAATGGAGTAGTCTGTTTCTTTGAAAATTGTTCGCAAGCGGCTGTATCAGTTTCTCTCTTTGAATTGTATTGTAATTTGCATTAATTTTGTATGTCGTACCTCTAGCACGAAGGGAGACTGGAAGGCACTCTGAGGCAGCTTGTTTAATATCTGTGATTTTTGGCTTGTTGAGAAAATGCCTATTTTCTATCAGTCTATTGATTTGACACACGTAGCATGGCTGATCCAAAATCAAATAAAATCTACAGGTGCAGAGTTTCCTCTTTTTGCACTGGGGTTGTTAAATGATTGGGTGGCGCGCTTGGGGAGGCTGGTACACTGATAGTGGAGCCTGCCCAATATCCCACCCATTAATGTAAATGGACAGACGGTCGGGTGGGTTCCATTATGGGCTCCTGATCAATGTTTCTCCGTAAACTTTTTCTTTTGGGTGCGCATCTCCTTTAAGGCCCATTCGCAGGTTTGCACACGGGCGAACTCTAACAATTGGAAAAGCCGGTCCCCAGGCTGCGCGGGACTGGCAGGCAGCCGCGCGGCTGCACAGCTTAAAGGGAGCGTTGCTCCTATAAGAACATATGAAATAGGAGCAGGAATAGGCCACTTGAGCCCTCGAGCCTGCTCCGCCATTCAATAAGATCATGGCTGATCTTGGGTTCAAAGCCACTTCCCCGCCCACTCCCCATAACCCTTCACTCCCTAATCTTCTGATTCTCCACTTCCTTTGTGTGCTTCGCCCGAGCAATGATTTGATGTCCAGGAGCAAGAGAGGAACATTTCCACCCCCCACCCCCCGACCCCCTTGCTCTGTAAAACACACTTAGCTGGCTCGGGTGCCAAACTGAGGTAAAGACAGACGGAGATCGCAGAACAAGAAAAGAAACACAAAGCACAGTATCTATTAGGACCAAAATGGAAAGTCAAAGTCACTGCATGCCTTAAATGAAAAGTTTTCAATTCCATAGCAGTAACAGCCCTCAGCTTAATGAGTGCAAAATTTAGGGGGAAATAATTGCTTCTGAAATTGCACATGAGATACTAGCATACATTGCAAGAGTGACTACACTTCAAACGTACTTCATTGGCTGTAAAGCACTTTGGGATGTCCTGAGGTCATGAAAGGTTCAAGTGCCACTCCAGGGACTCAAGCACATAAAAAAGCTAGGCTGACACTCCAGTACAGTGCTGAGCGAGTGCTGCACTGTCAGGGGTGCCGCCTTTCGGATGAGACGTTAAACCAAGGCCCCATCTGCCCTCTCAGGTGGACGTAAAAGATCCCACGGCACTATTTTGAAGAAGAGCAGGGGAGTTAACCCCGGTGTCCTAGCCAATATTTATCCCTCAATCAACATAACAAAAACAGATTATCTGGTCATTATCACATTGCTGTTTGTGGGAGCTTGCTGTGCGCAAATTGGCTGCCGCATTTCCCACATTACAACATTGAATCCACTTTTTAAAAAAGTACTTAATTGGCTGCAAAACGCTTTGAGACGTCCAGTGGTCGTGAAAGGCGCTACAGAAATGCAAGCCTTTCTTTATATGAATGCGAATGTTCTTGTCTGGAATTGCTCTCTTCACCATCGACCTTTTAATAGATTGTTGCTTCTGTTAAAATAATGGAGAGAGGAAGTTCAGATAAACATATTGAGGGAAAAATTCAGTATCGGCCATTTTGGGGTGCTAACATCGACCGGCTGCAAATTAGCGCTGGCAGCCGTGAAATTCATCTCCAGCTCCCCTGGAGGTGATTGGAGCACTAAATCAAGCGCTACACACTGCTCTTAGGGCGCTAACGTCGGGGAACGGGGCGTTGCCTCAGAGCGCTACTCAAGCTCAGGGGCTGTCAATTACCGAGTACTCAGATAGACTGGCGCCTTCCAGTTCTTAAAGGGGAGGTTCAATGATGCTGCACAGCCTCACCCTGATCATTGCTGCTTGTGACCTGGGCCTGCAAGGAGGTGCAATTCTTCAACCAGGAATATCATTGGCTGCTCAGAGGCCCAGGGAGAGAGCTCGCCGGTTCAGCGACCAGGCATTGGAGGCGCTGGTTGTGGCTGTGGAAAAACAGGAAGGGCACGACTTTAAATAACACTCCCCCAGCTCCCAGCCGACTGCAAACCGCCCCCCTCTACCTGGCGTTCCTAGTGGCTGCCGCTGAGGCAGGGGGCAAGAATCAATTTCCGGTCCAGGGCGATGCACGCTTAGATGATGTCACGATCTCCAAGCGCAGGAGATCATGGCGGTAGTGTTTAGCGCCACCGCAAACCGCAATTGAATTTCGCGGGCGGCGCTAAACTCATCATGCATGGGCGGTAAGTCATTAGCGCCCCCCGGAAGCGCTAACGGAAGGCACTAACCAACCGAATTTTTCCCCCATTAAATATTTTTACACTAGTATCCCTCTGTATAATTTCAGAATCCTTGAATTTTCTTTCTTTTAACAAATTTATCCCTCCATCTGTTATATTACAACAACAACTTGCATTTATGCAGCACTTTTAACACAGTAGAACGTCCCAAGGTGCGCCACACGAATGTTATCAGACATAATTTGGCACCGAGCCACATAAAGAGGTATTAGGACAGATGACCAAAAGCTTAGTCAAAGAGGTAGTTTCAAAAGAGCGCCTTAAAGGAGGAGAGAGAAGTAGAGAGCTGGAGAAGTTTAGGGAGGAAATTCCAGAGCTTGGGGTCTAGGCAGCTGCAGGCACAGCCACTAATGGTGGGGCGACGGAAATCAGGGATGCACAAGAGGCCAGAATTGGAGGACAGCAGAACTCTCGGAGGGTTGTAGAGTTGAAGGAAATGGGAGAAGATACCCAGTTTACGTGACACAAAAAGAAGCCTGATAATTCTTCCTCAATCATGAATCAAACAGCATACTTCACTCTTCCACCACTGTGTTTTGTCTCGATTTTTGTCCAGGTCCCAAATATTACTTTCTTTCAAGTCTCCCCATAGCTACGTTGTTATGTTCTCGATGGCTACCCTCGGCAGTAACTGCAGTAGTTACTTTGGGTTGCTGAAGAAAAGACAGCAGTTTGATAACAGAGACAGTCCTGTGTCATTTATTGAGTGGTGCTCAAGACTGTGGTCAACAAGGGTAACTAAGATTCACCTCAAGGGCAGCCAGCACTAATTCAAAGCAGACTATTTAAACTCCGTATTTCTTGTTGCCAAGGCCACATTTGGTATATTACAGTATGCAGATGACGCTTGCGTCTGCGCACACTCAGAGGTCGAACTCCAAACCATCATCAACACCTTCACTGAAGCGTACGAGAGCATGGGCCTTACACTAAACATCCGTAAGACAAAGGTCCTCTATCAACTTTCCCCCGCCACACAGTACTGCCCCCCGATTATCAAAATCCACAACGTGGACCACTTTCCATATCTCGGGAGCCTATTGTCAACAAGGGCAGACGTCGATGACGATGTCCAACACTGTCTTCAGTGTGCCAGTGCAGCCTTTGGTCACCTGAGGAAGAGAGTGTTTGAAGACCAGGACCTGAAACCCGGCACTAAGCTCATGGTCTACAGAGCAGTAGTGATACCCGCCCTTCTGTATGCTTCAGAGACATGGACCATGTACAACAGGCACCTCAAAGCACTGGAGAGGTACCACCAATGCTGCCTCCGCAAGATCATGCAAATCCATTGGCAGGATAGGTGCACCAACGTCAGTGTTATTGCTCAGGCCAACATCCCCAGCATCGAAGCTTTGACCATGCTCGCTCAGCTCCGATGGACGGGTCACATTGTCCGCATGCCCAATACGAGACTCCTGAAACAAGCGCTCTACTCGGAGCTCTGACACGGCAAGAGAGCCCCAGGTGGGCAGTGAAAACACTTCAAGGACACCCTCAAAGCCTCCTTGAAAAAGTGCAACATTCGCACCGACACCTGGAGTTTCCTGGCCCAAGACCAGTGGAGGAGAAGCATCCGGGAAGGTGCCGAACACCTCGAGTCTCTTCGCCGGGAGCAAACGGAAGCCAAGCACAGGCAGCGGAAGGAGCGCACGTCAACCCAAGCACCCCACCCGCCCACCCCTTCAACCACCATCTGCCCCACCTATGACAGAGACTGTAGGTCCTGCATTGGGCTCATCAGTTACCTGAGAACTCATTTTTTAGTGTGGAAGCAAGTCATCCTCGGTTCCGAGGGACTGCCTAAGAAGAAGAAGAAGTATTTGGTATATTGTGTGTAATTTGGGCCACTCTCCCTTAGAAAGTACAATGTTGTGTTCGAGGGAGATCAGAAAAGAATAACAAGGGACTCAAAAATAAGTTGCTTCCTGAAATGGGTGGCCTGATAGGTCTCCCTCTGGGACTTGAACATGACTGGGAGAATGAAGAGAGGCCATGCAGAGCAGGACAAGCTTCTAGAAGAGGAAGGAGGAGGAGGGGGAGAAGGGCTCTCAGCAGGAGGCCATATCTGCTGAGGGTCCTCAGGGAGCAATTCTCTTACCTCAGCTTCAACGGGGACCAATGCATGAGACATCTTACTTCACAAAAGAGGTCTTGAGTGCAAACTGCCAACTGCTGCAGCCACAACTGTAACCTCAAAGCAGGGCAAGGACAGCCTTGCCTGTGGCTATCAAGGTGACCATGGCTCTTAATTTCTTTTGTGTCTGGCTCCTTTGGAGGTATAAGCAACATCTCACAGTTTGCATAAGGGAGCTTACTGAGGCTCTCTATATCAAGAGAAACACATTCATCTCCTTCCCTCTTGCCAGAGACAAGCAGCAGGAGCGAACACAAGATTTTGCACAGATTGCTGGCTCCTCCATGGTGCAGGGTGCCATTGACTGCATGCACATTGCCTTGTGTGCGCCTCATCTGAGCTTGGTAATTTTTATCAATCAAAAGAGATTCCACTCCCTCAATGTGCAACTGGTGTGTGCCCACAGGCAGCTCATCCTGCAGGTCAATGCCCGTTATCCTGGCAGAAGTCACAATTATTTCGTTCTGCGCTAGTCCGCTGTTCCACCTGTATTTGAACCATCACGGAAAGTCAAAGACTGGCTATTGGGCAACAAAGGTTATCCCATCATGACGTGGCTCAAGACGCCAATCAACAACCCAGACACCTGCGCACAACGGACCTACAATGAGAGCCCTGCTGCCACAAGGAACATTATAGAGCATACCATCAGCATCCTCAAGCAACGCTTCCGCTGCCTGGACCACTCTGGAGGAGCACTGCATTACTTAGCTGAGCGGAGATCATGATTTGTGGTAGTATGCTGCATGCTACACAACTGGACCATTATGAGGGAACAGCCCTTGCCACCGCCAATCAGGCGAGAAGCTGAAGAGCAGGAGCATGAAGAAGAGGAGGAGGAGGAGGAGGAAGTGGAGGAGGAGAAAATGAAAGTGCAAGAGGAAGTGGAGGAATAGGAAGAGACGCTTCATCGTAGACAGCCCCTTTCTGCCAGAGCTCTACATGATCAGATTATTCATGAGCGATACCAGTAACCTTAACTACACCGCCCTCCCCATTCACCAACAGTCCTACACTCCTTGCCTTTCCTCTATCACTGACCATCCCATTGTCCTCTTTCTAACACAAAAATAAAAACCACCAGAAAGTGCAAATTCAAATCCAATTTTAAAATTCACTCATTAAATAATGCATACAAAATTAAATGAATGACCCTTGTTCATTCCCTTAGTGCCTATCTTCCATGTGCCTTTGCCTATCCTAGTGCTCCTACGAGGTGCTTCCCCAGTGGCTGCAGCATGGGTAGTGGAAGGCTGCTGACCTTCAATTGAGGAGACGGCAGATGGCCGTGAAGGATGATCTCGAGCAGCTCTGGGCCTGCAGGGCCTGGCTTCAGACTGCACCATCTCGGCCTGGGCTGTAGCAGTCTGGGCTGGCTGGCTGACAGGCAACAGCAAGGGCACTGATGGAGTGGCAGGGGTTGGAGCAGGAATGCTGTCAACCTGAGAGAGGCAGGAGCGATTAAGTGACAAAAGGCCTTGTGTACAATCCTGCCTTGTCCTGCCTTGTACAATCATACCTTTTGTCATTTAATCTCTCCTGCCTTCCACCCTATCACAGGCCCTTGCCCACCCCCCACTTTCCCCGACTTTGTACTTGCTTGAAACCTATTATATCTCTAGCTTTTTCCAGTTCTGATGAAAATTCATCGACCTGAAACGTTAACTCCATTTCTATCTCCACAGATGCTGCCCGACCTGCTGAGTGTTTCCAGCACTTGCTGTTTTTATTTCAGATTTCCGGCATCCGCAGTGTTTTTCTTTTGTACTGGAACAATTCAGTATGTTTCCAACAATGCCGCACTTTGTTTTTACAAGATGGACTAGCTGCAACTGAATAGGATGGCGAAGACTCCACAAATATATACTTAGAGATGGTAAGCACTTGGCAACACAAGCAGAGCATGCGGATAGCAATCCAAGGTCAGGCATCAGTAAATCAAAGCACTGTTGCACATTCAATAATTTACTCTAATCCTTCCTCTTAATAATGGATGAAGCACTTTTTCTATGCCTCATTCATTACTGATAAAACGCACCTGAAAATATTTATTTCAATGCAGATAGAAATCGGTGCAAGGTCGCAGAGTTCAGTTGGCAACCAGTTGGCAGGTCGAGTCAATATGGAGCATGTTATGACTCCCACTGCTAATCTGCTAACTAGGTCCTGCATTGCTGTGGAATAACAGGCCATTTAATTCCCCAGTGATCAATTGTTTAATTATTGCTCAATAATCATGTCACATGTCACGTGGTGGTTCAGCTGGTAAAGGCACCACCAGGTACGGTGCCGAGCCATACAGGGCAGAAAAGTCCCGTGTTCCATCTCTGATTTGAGCTGAGTTATCTCATCCTAGGTTACGTGGTGGAACAGTTGCTACAATTGGCTTTAGTGGGCTTGGCATGAGATGCGGGGAGGGCGGAGGGGGAAATAGCCAAGATTCCCCTCTCCAGTGAATCTTGATAGAAATGTAAACATCCAGTCAGGACAATATGAGATGAGGAGAAATTTCTTCACTCAGAGGCTGGTAAACCTGTGGAATTCTCTACCACAGAAGGCTGTGGAGGCCCAGTCACTGAATGTATTTAAGAAGGAGATAGATAGATTTCTAGACACAAAAGGCATCAAGGGGTATGGGGAGAGAGCGGGAATATGGTATTATAGAGGATCAGCCATGATCATATTGAATGGTGGAGCAGGCTCGAAGGGCCGCATGGCCTACTCCTGCTCCTATTTTTCTATGTTTCTATGTATCGGACACTGCTGTGATGCTATCGACTGCCAAATAGTCTACTGTATGCCCAAGTCTGGATTTTCAACCGGGGCGCCATCTTGACCAGACGTTTGTGAGCCGGGAATGTTGCAGGCCCTGTGTCACTGGCACTGACCCAATGGTCGGGTCATTGCTAGGGTCAGCTCCCGGCATTGCAACTGTCTCTGATTGAGTGAGGTTAAACTGAGGAGGAAGGTCCTCTTCGGAAACAACCAAAAGATGGCCCCAAGGAAACCTGCCGCAGGGACATTGGAAGAAGGTGCCAAGGCGGAGAGTGCTAATTCGCTCACCCCATGCATTGCCACCGAATGCCAAAAAAGGCCCTGGCCCACAAGGAAAACTAAACTTTAAAACTTACCTTCTTTCATTTCAATTCATCACAATCACACATCCTCCAGAAGATTAGGCCCGATGTTAACAGCCACCCACCCCCCTGCCTGGAGATGACCGAGCAGTGGCAGATAGTGGAGGGGGTGCGGGAGAGGGCAGTTAAAATAACACTAGTCACGTACCCCGCTCTGATCCCGCTTCAGCTGCCAAGGCCCTAAGCTCTGGAATTCCCTCCCTGAACCTCTCCGCCTCCCTACCTCACTCTCCTCCTTTAAGGCGCTTTTTTAAAACCTACCTCTTTGACCAAGATCTGCCCGAATACCTCCTAATGTGGCCCGGTCTCAGATTTTGCCAATTTATGCTCCTGCGATTGTGATGAATTGAAATGGGCCATGGCACACGGGACGACAGTACAAACAGCACCTCCAACATATTGATAGGTTGCTGCGCTATGCAAGATAACAAGGCGTAAAACTCAACTTAGCGAAATCAGTAACAAAATAATTGGAAGTATGTTTTCGGCCCAATTTTATAGCTATTGTCAGGCTGGGTGCTAATGTGATGCCAAGCCTTTGTTTATACAGTTCCATGCAGCATATTGTACCATGGTGTTAAATAGGCATTTTCCTTTTTTCTGCTGATTGAGGCATTGTCAGCACATCAATGCTGCCATTTGTTGTCCCGGTCGACCAACTTCCATTTATACAGCGCCATTAAAGGCGCTTCACAGGAGCGATTAGCAAAACAAAATTTGACACCGAGCCACATAAGGAGATATTAGGACAGGGGAGCAAAACCTTGGTCAAAGAGGTAGGTTTTAAGGAGCGTCTTAAAAGAGGAGAGACAGAGAGGCGGAGAGGTTTAGGGAGGGGACTCTGGAGTTCAAGGCCTAGGCAGCTGAAGGCACGGCCGCCAATGGTGCAGCGATGAAAATCGGGAATGCGCAAGAGGCCAGAATTGGAGGAGCACAGAGATCTCGGAGGATTGTAGGGCTGGAGGAGGTTACGGAGAGAGGAGAGAGAAACATTAGGTAAGTCCATTACCCATTCTTCTACACTCACCCTCAATATGTTGCTAAATTGTACAAACATTGTACAGTTCCCGTCTAGAACTCTTTTTCCCAGCTGATCTGAGAGTCCATTGTTGGAATGTGTCTTAGAAAGTTGGACTTGCCTCGACCCAATACCGACTTCCTAAACCTAATAGCTCACGCAAGGCATTTGATCCAAAGTATGTTCTTCAGCGATGGACTGTGAGAGTAGATGAGGGCCTCCTTAATTAATTACAGTTTATTCATTAGACTTGCTCTTCTCCTGGGAGTGGTGCCTACTGGAGAGTTCAGTGCTTCTGGCTGCAGATGAACACACATGTGTTCCAACAATAATCCTGATCCAATGTTCCAAATCACTCCTCTTCCTGCCAGAAAACTATGGTACAAATAGAAGTAAGAGCAAGGTTCAGAGAAGCTAAAAACCACACACACTAATCAAGTACACTTGTTTTAAAAACAAAAATTACTCTTTCACAGATTTAAAAAAAGAAACATTTTAATGAGCTCCCTGTGTGTGTGCCTGATGTCATTATAGCTGTCATGGAAGCTTTCTTACCTCACTTGTGTTAGGTCTGGTACTACAACTTGGTTCAATTAGGCATTCGTTCTGCTGTCGCTTGCAAAAAATATTGCACCTGCCATCCTGCTCAATCTCAAGCCGACTTTATCTCTGCTTGTGACTGGCGTAAATGCACAATTGTTGCTGCTAAACACAACTTCATTGAAAGGAAACCTCAACTGCTCTCTTCCTTCCCCTCCAGCAGACAACCCTCTGGTCACTGGCCAAACTGCCTCTCCTGGTGGTCTAGCTGTGAGCTCACCCTGAAGAGATAGCTAACTTTGTTGCCTGACTTTTTCTCTTCCAACTCTAATCTCAATGGTCTTGGTAAAGAAGCTCCCTCCCATTACTTCATTCTGTTTAACCATTATGACCAGCATCGCGTCTTAACCCCTACCATTTATGTTGAATCTTCTGCTCTCTGAACTTTAATAATACTGCTGGTTGTCCCGCCCATCATCCTCAAGATTCCCCAAAATTCTGGTCTAATCCATGATGGCCAATATGGTTTTCACTATGACCGTTCTTCTGGTGATCTTATGGTCATACTTTGAGAACTCTGCTCTTGGATAGTTTGGTGACCCAAACTTAGACATCTTCAATGACTGTTGGTAGGACCATGGTTTCAGGTGCATGTCAATGTGAAAGTGACAGTCACATTCTGATCTGACTCCAGAACGCACTGAACCGCAGACAGCTTCCTGGAGTGTGGGGGGGGGGGGGGGGGGAGGGGAATCTCAAAACACTTGGGCCTGGCGCATTGTGGGATCTCACTCTGGTGTGGTATGAAGCCAGCTTCAGAAAAAATCCTTTGGCTCTCCGGGGAACTTTAAAAACTGTCTGCAGAGTCTTTTTCTATATTTCGTGGGAGTGACCCGTGCTGCCCGCGCTCTCTCTGTTAATATTAAAGAAAAACTCTTGGCAGGGGAGCAGAGAACTACACCTATGTGTATAAGCACAGATGTGCCGAGCTGTCCCTTGGCAAGGAATATGATTTGGCAGACACATGCAGCCCACAGTTTGGCTTGGGTGTTGCCAGCTGTGCTTCGCAATCTGCACCTACTGGTCTCAGAACAATAATGTAGTATAACTCCAGTCTTGCGCTGGCAAGATATACCCGTCAAACTCACAAAGCAAGCTCAAAATTAGAGGGGGTAGGTACACAGGCAGTTTAGATTTAACTATTTTTTTCTTTATTCATTCTTGAGATGTGGACTTCGCTGGCAAGGCCGGCTTTAATTGCCCTTCCCGAGTAGCTCTTGTACAAACGAGTAGCTTGCCAGCAAGCCAGGCTAATGCCGAGGGCAGTTAAGAGTTAACCACATTGTTGTGGAACTGAAGTCACATGTAGGCCAGACTGGGTAAGGACGGCATGTTTCCTTCCCTCAAGGACATTAGTGAACCAATTGGGTTTTTAATGACAAAATCCAACAGCTTCATGATCACTTTTACTGATACAAGCTTTTTGTTTAACCAAATTCAAATTCTTAAACTGCCATGGTGGTGGGATTTCAACTCACATTCTCTGGATTATTGGCCGAGGCTTCTGGATTCCTTGTCAACTTAATTACTACACCACCGTAGTACCCTTTACACAGAGGGTGGTGAGCATGTGGAACATACGTACATGCAAATTAGGAGCAGGAGTAGGCCTCTCGGCCCATCGAGCTTGCTCCGCCATTCAATAAGATCATGGCTGATCCAATTACTCCACATTCCTGCCTACCCCCCATAACCTTTCACCCCCTTGCTTATCAAGAATCTATCTACCTCTGCCTTAAAAATATTCAAAGACTACTTCCACCGCCCTCTGAGGAAGAGAGTTCCAAAGACTCACGACCCTCTGTGAGAAAAAATTTCTCCTCATCTCTGTCTTAAATGGGCAACCCCTTATTTTTAAACAGTGACCCCTAGTTCTAGATTCTCCCACACGAGGAAACATCCTCTCCACATCTACCCTGTCCAGACCCCTCAGGATCTTATATGTTTCAATCAAGTCACCTCTTACTCTTCTAAACTCCAGCGGATACAAGCCTAGCCTGTCCAACCTTTCCTCATAAGACAACCCGCCCATTCCAGGTATTAGTCTAGTAAACCTTCTCTGAACTGCTTCCAATGCATTTACACCCTTCCTTAAATAAGGAGACCAATACTGTACACAGTACTCCCGATGTGGTCTCACCAATGCCCTCTATAACTGAAGCATAACCTCCCTACTTTTGTATTCAATTCCCCTCGCAATATACAATAACATTCTATTAGCTTTCTTAATTACTTGCTGTACCTGCATATTAACCTTTTGCGATTCATGCACTAGGGCACCCAGATCTCGCTGCATCTCAGGGCTCTGCAATCTCTCACCATTTAGATAATATGCTTCTTTTTTATTCTTCCTGACAAAATGGACAATTTCACATTTTCCCACATTATACTCCATTTGCCAGATCTTTGCCCACTCACTTAACCTATCTGTATCCCTTTGTAGCCTCCTTATATCCTCTTCACAATTTACTTTCCTACTTATCTTTGTGTCATCAGCAAATTTAGCAACCATACCTTCGGTCCCTTCATCCAAGTCATTTATATAAATTGTAAAAAGTTGAGGCCCCAGCACTGATCCCTATAGCACACCACTCGTTACATCTGGCCAATCAGAAAATGACCCATTTATGCCTATTCTCTGTTTCCTGTTAGCTAGCCAATCTTCTATCCATGCCAATATGTTACCCACTACACCATGAGCTTTTATTTTCCACAATAACCTTTGAAGTGGCACTTTATCAAATGCATTCTGGAAATCTAAGTACAGTACATCCACCGGTTCCCCTTTATCCACAGCACATGTTAGTTCCTCAAAGAACTCCAATAAATTGGTTAAACATGATTTCCCTTTCACAAAACCATGTTGACTCTGCCTGATTACCTTGAACTTTTCTAAGTGCCCTGCTATAACGTCTTTAATAGTAGCTTCTAACATCTTCCCTATGACAGATGTTAAGCTAACTGGCCTGTAGTTTCCTGCTTTCTGTCTCCCTCCCTTTTTGAATAAAGGAGTTACATTTGCTATTTTCCAATAGACAGAACCCAGGGAACCAAATAGTGCGGAAAAATTTACGGTCGATTGGGTAGGTATTTAAGGGAGCGGGCGATCAAAGGTTATTAATGTTGGGGGCCAGCCAGATGGCGCAGTCTTTTCCTGTCCTGTACTTTCCTATGTTCCTGTGTCACTGAATAATGAGGGGTTGAGGCTGCTCGTTTAGATAAACAGTGAATATATTGGTTTCTGCAGAGGTTGTACCCTGTGGCATTAATCCATCGACAAAACTATTCAGTCAAAAATGAAAATTACTCTTATTACACACTGAATAATAATAATTAAGTGAAATGGACTGCACTTGTGCTGCTCTGGGAATAGAGAACTGACCAGTCAGTCTGGAGAAGATTTCTGCAGGGTAAGTCCTTCAATCAGCCCTGCTGCCCTCGGTTCCCAACACAATACAGCTGGAGGTCACTATTACTATTCAGTAACAGTTTCTGCGCCTGATTGAGCCATGCCTTGTTTTACTGATCTGCAGCTGTCAAAAATCTCCAATCCCAGACCACAGCCTAGGACTTCCCATTGTCGCTTGCACAGTGAAGTGATGCTTTGGTCGATTGGTTGTGCCTGTCCTTAATCAAGTCTTTCTAATCAGAACATAGAAACATAGAAACATAGAAGATAGGAGCAGGAGTAGGCCATTCGGCCCCTCGAGCCTGCTCCGCCATTCAATGCGATCATGGCTGATCATCCAAATTCAGTACCCTGTCCCTGCTTTCTCCCTATACCCCTTGATCCCTTTGGCCTTAAGAAATATATCTAACTCCTTCTTGAATATATTTAATGAATTGGCCTCCACTGCCTTCTGTGGTAGAGAATTCCACAGGTTCACCACTCTCTGGGTGAAGAAATTCCTCCTCATTTCTGTCCTAAATGGCCTACCCCTTATCCTTAGACTGTGACCCCTGGTTCTGGACTCCCTGACCATCGGGAACATCCTTCCTGCATCTAGTCTGTCCAGTCCTGTCAGAATTTTAAAAGTTTCAATGAGATCCCCTCTCATTCTTCTAAACTCCAGCGAGTACAAGCCCAATCGTCCCAATCTCTCCTCATACATCATTCCTGCCATCCCAGGTATCAGCCTGGTGAATCTTCGCTGAACTCTTTCCATGGCAAGAACATCCTTCCTCAGATAAGGCGACCAAAACTGCACACAATACTCAAGATGTGGTCTCACCAAGGCCCTGTACAACTGCAGCAAGACATCCTTGTTCCTGTACTCAAACCCTCTCGCTACAAAGGCCAACATACCATTTGCCTTCTTAACCGTCTGCTGCACCTGCATGCTTACCTTCAGCGACTGGTGCACAAGGACACCCAGGTCTCGTTGCACTTAAATCTAAGATCATGGATAATAAAGGGCTTTATAATCCTTGGCTCCTCACTGATCTATACTGGCTCATAGGAACAGGAGTAGGCCATCCCGCCCCTCGAGCCTGTTCTAGCCATTCAGTTAGATCATGGCTGATCTGTATCTTAACTCCATTTACCCACTTTGGTTCCCCAACCCTTAATACCCTTGCCAAGCAAAAATCTTATTAATCTCGAAGTTTTCCATTGACCCCCCAGCCTCAGTCGCTTTTTGCGGGAGAGAGTTCCAGATTTCCACTACCCTTTGCTCCCAGTCTCCAACGTATTAAATATAAAATTCTCATCCACAAATCCCTCCATAACCTCTCCCTAACCCATCTCTGCAATCTCTTCTAACCTGATAACCCTTTCTGAAAGCTCTTCCGATTCCAGCCATCTGTGCATCCCTTCCTTGACCCACCATTGTTGGCAGAGCCATCAGCCATCTTGGTCTTACTCTCTGTAACTCCTTCCCTAAATCCCTCCACCTCTCCATTACACCAAGCCTGCTCACTCAGTGTCCGTTTAATGTACGTATCTTAGTTTTAGTTTGTAAAATGCCACGGGACATATTTTTAACGTTAAATGAGCAAGTTGTTGCTGTTCTTTGCTTTTATTCTTGGGATGTGGGCAACACTGATGGTTGCCCTGAGGACCTTTAAGAGTCAACGGCATAGTGTGGGACTTGAGTCACATGTAGGTCAGACCAGGTAGGGGTGGCAGGTTCCATTCCCCGAAGAACATTAATAACCTGGTTGGGTTTTTCAACAATCTGGTAGCTTTCATGGTCACTTTCTGGTGCTAGCCCACAAATTACCAGATTTATTGAGCCAGAAATTAGGATCGGGTGCTTGCCGCGCGTGCAAGCCCCCGATCTGCACTCACCCTGCGCGCTGACATCTGAAGCCCGGGCCTGCTTGCATTTCCTGTCACTGGCCCGGTTCAGATGTCGGCACGATGTGCTTACCTGATCCAACGGCGTAGTTAGTGCGATGTGCCGGCTGGGATCAGGTGAGCACTCTGCAGCCAATCAGGGGAGGGGAAACTCATTCATGAGTTTGATAGTAAAGACTGTCAAACTCATGAAAAGTACGGGCGCCCAAAAGACTAGTTTAACTTTAATTAAAAATTATAAAAACATCCCAATAATTAAATAAACTATAAATAACTTTTAAAAACTATTTAAAACAATTAATAAAATTTTTGAAATTTTTTTTTTTTTTTTACGAATTCGGGTCTAAAAATAAACTTACCTTACTGTAAAGTCCTTAAAAACAATGAAGCTGTGGAAAAAATGTAATAATTTTAAATAATAGACCACTTACCTTCAAGAATCCACTGCTTACGCCTCCTTTTTTCATTTCCAAAAAGTCCAGGCCCTTGCACACGCGCAAACCTGTCAAAACGAAGGAAGTTCAACGCGTGCGCGCAGAGTCCTGTGCGCATGGGTTGGACCTCTTAACCCCTTAGTTCGATGGAGAGGAAATGCCAGTTTCCCGCGCATGCGCTGTGCATGCTGGAATCCGGCAATTCCTCCGGCCACACGTGTGAGTACACCGTCCATACTCACGCGTTGGGAACGGAATTACTGGCCCATTGAATCTATGCCATGGTGGGATTTAAGAACATAAGAACGAGGAGCAGGAGTAGGCCATACGGCCCCTCAAGCCTGCTCCGCCATTCAGTGAGATCATGGCTGGCCTTCGACCTCAACTCCACTTTCCCACACTATCTCCATATCCCTTGATTCCCCTAGAGTCCAAAAATCTATCGATCTCAGCCTTGACTACACTCAACAATTCAGCATCCACAGCCCTTTGGGATAGCGAATTCCAAAGATTCACAAGCCTCTGGTTCACAATCTCTGGGCTGCTAGGCCAGGACCATAACCACGTGACAACTGTAGCCTGTTTAGGTAACATCATAAATCAGAGGAGCAAAGTGGTTTATAAACATCACATAAATGACAAGAGATCAGGCTTTTCTATCTGTTAGACTTATACATAGATACATAGAAGATAGGAGCAGGAGTAGGCCATTCGGCCCTTCGTGCCTGCTCCGCCATTTAATGAGATCATGGCTGATCCTTTAATTCAGTATCCCGTCCCCGCCTTCTCTCCGTAACCCTTAACCCCTTTTGCCCGTAGAAATATATCTAATTCCCTCTTAAATATATTTAATGAGCTGGCATACACTGCCCTCTGTGGCAATGAGTTCCACAGGTTCACCACTCTCTGAGTGAAGAAATTCCCCCTCATCTCTGTCCTAAATGGTTTAGCCCTTATCCTTAAATTATGTCCTCTAGTTCTGTTCTCACCCGCCAAGGGAAACATTCCTTCTGCATCCAGTCTGTCTAGACCTGTCAGAATTTTATACACTTCTATGAGGTCCCCTCTCAATCTTCTAAACTCCAGTGTGTACATCCCTAAACTACATAGTCTCTCCTCATAGGTCATTCCCGCCATTCCTGGTATCAGCCTGGTGAATCGCCGCTGCACCCCCTCCATGGCAAGAACATCCTTCCTCAGATGAGGCGACCAAAACTGTACACAGTACTCGAGGTGTGGTCTCACCAGTGCCCTGTACAGCTGCAGCAAGGTATCCCTGTTCCTGTATTCTAACCCTTTTGCTATGAAGGCCAGCATACCGTTTGCCTTCTTGACCGCCTGTTGCACCTGCATGCTCGCCTTCAGTGACTGGTGTACAAGAACACCCAGGTCTCTCTGTACTTCCCCCTCTCCCAATCTATTGCCATTTAAATAATAATTTGCCCTCCCGTTCCTGCACCCAAGGTGGATAACTTCGCACTTGTCCACATTATAGTGCATCTGCCATTTATCCGCCCAATCGCCCAGTCTGTCCAAATCGCTCTGGAGCTTCCTGGTCTCTTCCTCTGAGCCCACCCCCCCTCCTAGTTTAGTGTCGTCTGCAAATTTGGAAATGCTGCATCCGACTCCCTGATCCAGGTCATTAATGTAAATTGTGAACAGCTGGGGGCCCAGGACAGATCCCTGTGGTACCCCACTTGTTACTGCCTGCCATTCAGAAAATGAGCCGTTTATTCCAACTCTCTGTTTTCTATCTGACAGCCAGTTCCCTATCCACGCCAAAACTTTCCCCTTTATCCCATGAGCCTCAATTTTCCATGCTAATCTTTTATGTGGGACCTTATCGAAGGCCTTTTGGAAGTCCAGGTACACCACATCTACTGGCTCTCCCCCATCTATTCTACCAGTTACTCCCTCAAAAAATTCCAATAGATTAGTCAAGCACGATTTACCCTTTGTAAATCCATGTTGACTCTGTCCTATCCTGTCCCCATTTGCTAAGTGCTCCGCTATTTCATCCTTAATGATGGACTCCAGCATTTTGCCCACAACTGATGTAAGGCTTACAGGTCTGTAATTACCTGCTTTTTCCCTACCCCCCTTTTTGAATAGTGGGGTAACGTTAGCTACCCTCCAATCCATCGGCACTGTTCCCGAGTCTAATGAATTCTGAAAAATCATCCTTAGTGCATCCGCTATCTCTAGGGCCACCTCCTTCAGTACCCTAGGATGCATGTTATCAGGCCCTGGGGATTTGTCCACCTTCAATCCCTTTAGCTTCCTTAACACCATATCCTTAGAGATATTGATTTGCGTCAGTTCCTCCTTTGCCAATGTCCCTATTTTTCCCGATATCCCAGGGAGGTTTTTTGTGTCTTCCTTCGTAAAGACTGACCCAAAGTATGCATTTAGTTGCTCTGCCATTTCCTTATTTCCCATTATATATTCCCCCGTATCTGACTGCAATGGACCAACTTTGGTTTTCACCAGTCTTTTCCTTTTGATATACTTATAAAAGCTTTTGGAGTTAGTTTTTATATTTTCCGCCAGCTTGTTTTCGTAAGCTATTTTGCCCCTCTTGATTATGCCCTTTGCCCTCCTTTGCTCTATCTTAAACTGTTCCCAATCTTCCGCTCTGGCGCTTTTTTTGGCTATTTTATACGCCCTATCTTTGGATTTTATGCTGTCTCTAATTTCCCCTGTTATCCACGGTTGAGTCACCTTTTTAGATTTCCTTTTATGCCAGATTGGTATAAACAATTTTTGCAATATTGTCATTCTATCTTTAAATGTTTGCCATTGTTTATCTACCTCCAGTCCTCCCAGGAACGTTGTCCAATCAGACCTACTCAGTTCCCGTCTCATGGCATCATAATTCCCCTTGTTTAAATTCAGGACCTTAGTCTCTGAGTCAATTTCTTCGCTCTCCATTTCGAGTGAGAAATCGATCATGTTATGATCGCTCTGACCCAAGGGTCCCCGTACAACAAGATTACTGATTAGTCCCTTCTCATTGCACAGTACCCAGTCCAATATAGCCTGTTCCCGAGTTGGTTCCTCGACATATTGATCCAGATAACCATCCCTCAAACACTCAAGGAATTCCTCCTCCTCATTATTTTTACTGATTAGGCTAGTCCAATCTATATGTAAGTTAAAGTCACCTATGATGACAGCTGTGCTCTTATTGCACGCTTCTCTAATTTCCCTCGTGATGCCCTCCCTAACCTCTATTTTACTATTTGGAGGCCTATATACCACTCCTATTAATGTTTTTCGCCCCTCGCTATTTCTTAGCTCCACCCATATAGATTCTGTATTAACTGAGTTAATATCCTTCCTTTCAATTGCATTTATCCCCTCTTTTACTAGCAATGCTACCCCTCCTCCCTTTCTTTTTTGTCGATCCTTCCTAAATACTGAATACCCCTGTATGTTAAGCTCCCAGCCCTGCTCACCCTGCAACCATGTTTCCGTAATCCCAATTAGATCATAATTATTAACCTCTATTTCCACAGCTAATTCATCTACCTTGTTCCTGATGCTTCTCGCATTAAGGTATAAAACCCTCAGGCTTTTTTTATGCTCACAATTTTTATGAATTAGTTTGGCCCTTCGTTTTTTGTTCCTCACCCTTTTACCATTTATTTCTGTCTGCCTTTCACTTTCCTCTATTTCACTACATAGGTTTCTAGCCCCCTGCCATACTAGTTTAAATGCTCCCGAACTGCTTTATCAAAAATTACCCCGAGAACATCAGTTCCATCTCTGCACAGGTGTAGACCGTCCCTTTTGTATAGGTCACACCTACCACAAAACTGGTTCCAATGCCTCAAAAATTTAAAACCCTCCCTCTTACACCACTTTTGCCAATGGGGAGCTTTTGGAGGCGGGACTCCCACTTTTCAGTTTTCAGTCCCACCTCCATCAACTTCTGGCTAACCCACGCTATTTTCCCTTGATTGACCTTGTTAAGCCCGCCCAGTGGGCTTAACAGGCCTATTAAGGGAAAGCCGGTTGCAGAGAATGTCAACGTATGACGTTTCATCTGTCAAAAATCGATTGACAGCTCTGTGAAGCTGTCAAACACTGACATTCTCTGTAGTTTGATGAGGTCTTGAATTCAAGACCCCATCAAACTTCTTTCTTTTACAGAAATGAGATGGTTGTTGCATCTGAGAATGTAACGGCCACCTGTCATCCCCAACACGGAGGTGCGAGACTCTTCACATACAAAGCCGACTAAAGCCTGCAGGAAGAAACAAAGGTAAGTACACTTTCACTAACACTTTGCACTTACCTCAAATACTCACCACTCCACTCTTGCACCCATCACTTATCTTCACACCACACTTTTGCACCCCTCCGACCCCCGCAGACCCAGTACTCGCCTCGTTGACCTGGCGGGTTTCAGAGCCTTCGGGAAGCCCGCACTTGTGAGGGCAAAAAGGGGATAATCCAAATTTCTGCCTGTTAACCACCTGTTAACAGGCAGTTAATAGGCTTTAATCCCTTCCCGCCTCCAAGGAGACGGGACCCGGCGTGGGACAGCTACCCGCCTCCTGGCAAGATGGCACGGAGGTGGGTTGAGGGCGGGTTGGGCAAATTCTGCCATTTTCCCAGCAGTCCTGCCTCATGCATACCCGCCTCCCCAGGGCTGGTAAAATCACCCCCATAATGTGTATATATTGGGTATATTTCTATGTGTTATTCCATCAGTGAGGTTGAGTGTATTCAACCATGGTCCCATGATTGTGAGCAAATGAATTTGTGGACATATATAATTTACTTCTCCTGTTTCTCCTCAGCTGCAAATAGGACTTCCTACGCTCTCTTCCTCCGCCTCCGCACATCATTATGCTGAAATCAATGCTGAAAAGATCTCCTATCCTACCCCTGCTTTTCTTTTCCAGGAATTGTAGAGCTCTTTATCATCCTACTAGATTCACTAGATTGATTCCTGGGATGAGAGGGTTGTCCTATGAGGAGAGATTGAGTAGATTGGGCTGATATTCCCTGGAGTTTAGAAGAATGAGAGGTGATCTCATTGAAACATAAAAGATTCTGAGAAGGCTTGACAGGGTAGATGCTGAGAGGCTGTTTCACCCTGGCTGGAGAGTGTAGAACTAGGGGGTCACAGTCTCATGATAAGGTTTTGGCCATTTAGGACTGAAATGAGGAGAAATTTCTTCACTCAGCGGGTTGTGAATCTTTGGAATTCTCTATTCCAGAGCACTGTGGATGCTGAGTCGTTGAGTATATTCAAGACAGAGATCGATAGAATTTTGGACTCTAGGGGAATCAAGGGATATGGGGATAGGGCGGGAAAGTGGAGTTGAGATCAAAGATCAGCCATGATCCTATTGAATGGCAGAGCAGGCTCGAAGGGCCTATGTCCTACTCCTGCTCCTATTTCTTATGTTCTTATGTTCTGATCCTCACATTCCATTTACTCTTTCAAAAGCCAAACTTGTGTCACCTAGTCATTACTTCTTGATTCATCTGCAGGTCTCGCCAACTCTTTTCAAACTTGGTGGTCCTGCAATATGGCCCTTGACCCTCCACCTCGGTTTCTCAGTCAAAAAAATAACGTTGGTAGTTATCAATATGTTTTTTTCTTGCCCATTAGCAGATAAAGAAAACTGTACTCCTCAGTCTTATAAATTGGACTGGCAGAAACTGAGACTATTTATTTGATTCTTATAATGCTGTCATCTTTGAGATGTCAATGCTTAGACTCTTTGCTATTGCATAGTATTCACAGCGCAGAAACAGGCTATTCGGCCCAACAAGTCTATGCTGGTGTTTATGCTCCACACGAGCCTTCTCCCACCTTACATCATCTCACCCTATCAACATAACCTTCTATTCTTTCCTGCCTCATGCACTTATCTAGCTTCCCCTTAAATGCAACTACTCCATGTGGTAGCAAGTTCCACATTGTAACCTGTGTTATTCTGTGTTATTCTGGTGGCTATGTATTAGAGTATGTTACAAGAGTGTGTGTTATTGATGGGCCAGAAATTCGGGTCCCCACAGGTGAGTACGCGCTGGTTACTCACGCGTAGGGCCAACGAAAGTGCTGGTTTCGTGCATGCACTGTGCATGCGCGGGAAACCGGAACTTCCGTTCCCTTAAAAGAAGGGGTTCACAGGCCGAACGCGTGCGCCGGAAAGGCAGCGTGTACGCCTGGAACTTCCGTTTTTTGCAGATTTTTCCGGGAGGGTAAGTCTCCAGCAGCTACGCTTTTAAAAAGCAGTCGCAAGGCCTGCTTTTAACAAGGTAAGTGGTGAATTAAGTAAAATTAAAACATTTTTTCCACAGGTTTATTATTTTTAAATACTTTAAAGAAAGGTAAGTTTATTTTTAGCCCTGTTAAAAACTGTAATTAATTTTTTCAAAAATTTAAATTATTGTTTAAAATAGTTATTTTATGTAATTTATAGTTATTTTAAAAATGTGATTTTTAAAAAATTTATTTGAAGTTTTAGTTATGTTTTGGGGCCGATTTCTATTCATGGATTTGACAGGTCTTCCTGTCAAATCTATGAATAGAGATTCCCTGCTACGATTGGCTCTCCATGGCCCACGTGATCCCAGGGGACGCTTCGAACTAACTGCACCCCTGGGATACGCAAGCACTGCGCACCGGCAGTTGGAGGAGGCCCAGGATCAGAATCCCACGCGGGCCCACAGCACAACGGCCGGCACGCTAGGTAAGTGCAGGTCGGGGGCTTGCATCTGCGGGAAACCTCCGACCCAAGTTTCTGGCCCATTGTTTATGACAGAATTACTGCAGATTGACAGAGAAATGATCCACATCTAATGACAGAGCAACAACATGTCCAGTATGTCATACGGAGCACTGTACAGAGATGGCTGGGAGTGAGGGTTGTTTTTATTATGTGTCAAGGCCCATAGTGCAAGACATAACCAAAATTGAAAGAATCGGAGAGAAGATCAAAAAGAATGAAACAGAAAGGATAGATAAGTAAAGAGGAAGAAACACAATATGACACTAGAACATCTTGGTGCAACTTAGCCATATCTCTAAGAGGTGATACTATCCCCAACAATCAAAGAAGATCTACCGCCCATTAATAGAGATGTGCCTGGTTGCAATCAAATTTTACCACCATATTCATTGCGAATGCAGTGATGAAAATGAAGGATAGACTCATGGTTGTAGTCCTATTTTCACTGTGCCAGTAGGAACAAAGCCCCCTGTTAAGGTAGTGATTCTCACACTAGGGTAATGCCATGTTGGTGCAATTACACACATGGGGAGGAAGGAGAAGAACAAGGTAGAACTCCAAACCTCAGCCCATTCCAAGGACCCAAACCTCTGGCAAAACTTTGTCCATGAGCCGCTAAAGCCACTGTGTTCCTCAGAGCCACATTGTAGATCCTCGCATTATTACATCAGAGCAATGGATCTGGAATGCTGCATAGGATTCCAGCAAACGTCATTTGAGCCTTGAGATAAGATGGCAGCTTTGGCCCGTGCATCTGTTATAGTTCAATATATACACTGCAAGATTGATGTGAGAGGTTTGTTTTGGTTTTGAGTCCTTTTTGTTTTAATATTGTCATTGGGTGCCATGGGCAGCACAGACAGCCAGAACATCCCATGTAGTTGGTTCAAGACAGTATCTACATTGTGGGTCTACCAAAAATGATAAAAGCCGAGAAATTCCTGCTGATGATCTTATCTAAGATCACTGCTACTTTAACAGAGATGTCAAGCGATTTAAAATAAACATCTGCATTAATATAACAAGTAAACCCAGTAAGAATTCACCCACTAACATCACCAACAGTAATTTCTCAGTTATACTTACCACAAGTTTATCAAGTGAAAATTCACAGTAGATTACCAGAAACTAAAGCAGTCGGTGTATATTTCATGATGCACATTTAGTGCAAACACGTTGAAACAGCTGATGGAAAGCACCAATTCACAAACCACAGATAAATACACATGAAACTAGGTCAACAGTCCAGGATTAAACATACCTCTCACCTCCTGTCTACATGATAAGAAGGGAAGAGCTGTAATCAAATTGTGACACGCAGAAAAAGTAGGACTGGTGTTAACTCAGACATCAATAACTAGATGTCAGAACAGGCTTCCATAGAAGTGAGTGTAGAGCTTTGGCCTTAAAACACTCTGGTCTAAAAGGGTAGTGTCACCATGATGTGGAGTGGCACAAGTAAACTTTCCCTTATATTCCATTTTTGGGTCTTTGCATAGGAACAGGAGGAGGCCATTCAGCCCCTCGAGCCTGTTCCGCCATTCAGTGAGATCATGGCTGATCTGCGACCTAACTCCACATACCCACCTTTTCCCCACTTCTATTAATACCTTTGGTTAACAGAAAGCTATCAATCTCAGATTTAAAATTAACAATTGATCTAGCATCAATTGCCATTTGCGGAAGAGAGTTCCAAACTTCTACCACCCTTTGTGTGTAGAAGTGTTTCCCAACTTCACTCCTGAAAGGTCTGGCTCTAATTTTTAGACTATGCCCCCTAGTCCTAGAATCCCCAACCAGCGGAAATAGTTTGTCTCTCTCTGCAATATCTGTTCCCCTTAATATCTTGAAAACTTCAATCAAATCACCCCTTAACCTTCTAAAGTCCAGGGAATACAACCCTAGTTTGTGTAATCTCTCCTCGTAATTTAACCCTTGAAGTCCGGGTATGATTCTGGTAAACCTACGCTGCACTCCCTCCAAGGCCAATATATCCTTCCTAAGGTGTGGTGCCCAGAACTGCTCTCAGTGCTCCAGGTGTGGTCTAACCAGGGCTTTGTATAGCTTAGTTTACTCTAATATTTTTCTTGGATTTAGCATTTCATACCACTCCCATCAAATAGACAATCCTTGTTGCTGTATGTTGACTCCCTGGCTGCATCACATGCACCCCCTCATGATCTTGTGCAACCTCAGAAGGTGGCAGAATAAACATTTCACCACACCGTGGCTAAGACTGTACACTGTTAAACAGCCATGGTCTAATTGAATGGTGGAACAGGCTCGAGGGGCTGAATGGCTTCCTCCTGTTCCAATGTTCCTAATCAAACAGGGAAAACCCACAAAATGTTTGTTTTGAATTGAATAGTTAAAAAAACGAACTTACATTTATATAGCACCTATCACAACCTCAGGACGTCCCACAGTGCATTACAGTGAATGAAATACTTTTTGAAGTGTGGTCACTGTTGTAATGTAGGAAAACACAGCAGCCAATTTGCGCACAGCAAGGTCCCACCATCAGCAGTGTGATAATGGCCAGATAATCTGTTTCAGTGATGTTGTTTGAGGGATAAACATTGGCCAGGACACCGGGGGAGAACTCTGCTGCTCTCCTTCGAAATAGCACCACGGGATCTTTTACATCCACCTGAGAGAGCAGACGGGGCCTCGGATTAACTCAACTTCATTCTGATTGTTTTCAACATAGGTGCTGTCCTGGACAGCAGCTCTTGGTCTTTCAGTCAATTAAAAGGAAAATTCAGATATTTCCAAATTCAGACTGTGATGCTGTTCATTCCCAATCAACACATTTTCAGTTTTTACTTTACTTAAAACAAACAACAACATCTTTAAAAAGTAGAAGCAAAATGAAGGTTATGGAAGAAACTTGATTCTAGAGAGCAGGTTGAGGGGTGACTTTAATGAGACATATTAGGTATTAAATAGCACAGATAAACCCGAGATTATTATTTAAATATGGGGGGAAAATTCAGTTGTTGGCGCCTCCCGTTAGCACCTTAAGTGGGCGCTAATGGGGCGCAAAGCAATTCGCGCCCGGGCGCGGCGATGTTTGCGGCGCTCGCGAAATTAACTAGACATTTTGCGGTGGTGCTAAACACTGCGCCGGCAGATCGTGACGTCAGTCGAGTGCGCAATGCCCCGGTAGCACCCTGGACCGGATATTGAGTGGCGCCCCCTGCCTTACCGCCTGCCGCTAGCAATAACAGGTTGAGGGGAGCGTTTTGCTGTCAGAAAGGGACTGGGGGAGCGCTATATAAAGGCGGCCGCTTCCTGCCTTTTTTTGTCGGTGACATTTTTGCACCACGCATTCTGAGAGAGAGAGAGAGACTTCTGGAGAGATTCAACGCTGTGTGAAGGAGTTTTGGGTGCTGAGCAGCACTTTGCAGGTTCATTTTGATTTGCCCTTCCTTGCTTCGCCAGCTCTCTGAGGTAACACCTCGCTCTTTGGACTTTACACCTTAAGACAGGTGTGAAGCGCCTGATTTAGCGCTCCAATCACCTTCAGGGGCGATAAAAGCCAAGTTTGCCGTCGGAGGCGATAATTAGCGCCAGGCGCTAAACTTTGCGCACGGCCGATAATGGCGGCCCAAACGGGGCGATACTGAATTTTTCCCCCTATATATTTAAATTCATGAAAAGTAAAAATCGTCTTTAGGAGAAGTGTCTTCACTCGATTGGTGATGACCACTTGGATTGATCTGCCAGGAAAGTAGAATCAAGGAGATTAGAGGAATTCAAAATGCATTTGGATGTTGGGCCGGGTGCGTTGAAATATAATAAGACAAGCTTTGATCGGCCAAATAGTCTCTCCTCATCCCTGATTTTTTCTTAAGTTCTTAAAGTTGTGCCAAAGGCTTGCACAACCTGTGATGGAATCTGAATTCAACACTGATTCACTCACCATTTCTCGTCCTATTATACTCCTACCAATTCATAATTCAACATTATATGAATTGCATTTTAATATTTACCCACCACTCAGCAAATGGATATTACATTCAAATTAATATCATATAAGTTCCTAACTCTCTAAATATTGTTTCGATGTTAGTACAGTGACCATATGCCCTAAATTGTCCAGCTGGCAAACCCGAATCTCCAACGATATTAATAGTGTTGTTACTTAAAGCTGCTCTGTCCACGCTCGGCCTGTATTTAAACTTTCCTCATTTGTAGCTGGGTGCTAAAGATACCAATCTCTGAAGGAACAAATATACCTACCAATATGAGTGTACACTGACTTTGGTCTTCACTGCAAAAGACCTAAAGATATAAGGCCAGTATCGCCAATAGAGATAATGTCACCGTCTGCTACAAAGATCCATGGCCTTTGCCCTTAAAAGTGCGCTGCCCTCATACTGGGAAAGGAAAAAGAGCCATAGTCAATGTCTTCATACTGATACTGCATCAACGCGGCATCATGATATTTTCATATTGTGCTACAAGTTTTTGTTGGTAAATGGGGTTTTTTTCCCCCCGATAAAGACTGTGCCTCTTTGTTAAATGGTGAGTGTTGATGAGAATGTCAAAGGGAACAAGCTGGGAAGAGCTGCTGACCCCAACAAAAGAAAAGAAAGAACTTGCATTTATCTAGCGCCTTTCATGACCTCAGGACATCCCAAAGCGCTTTATCAGCCAATGAAGTACTTTTCTGAGGTCTAGTCACTGTTGTAAAGGAGGAAACGCGGCAGCCAATTTGCACAGCAAGCTCCCACAAACAGCGGTGAAATACATGGCCAGATAATCTGTTTTTTAGCGATGTTGATTGAGGAATAAATAGGGCACTGGGAATAACTCCCCTGCTCTTCTGTGAAATAGTGCCATGGGATCTTGAATTCAAGGCTCATCAAACCTATCTGCCGAGAGGGCAGACGGTTTAATGTCTGATCCGAAAGACAGCACCTCCGACAGTGCAGCACTCCCTCACTGGAGAGTGTCAGCCAAGTCTCTGGAGTGGGACTTTAACTCACAACCACATCAATAGAGGTGCAGATAATAATCCAGAGGTGAGGCAACTTTAACAGCGTGTGTATGTTGATCCGGCACTCGCACTCTGGTGGGCTCAACGCTCACTACTTAAGCATAAAAATTTAAACAACAGGAAGTTCGTCATCATTTTGTTTTGTAGCTGTTGTTTTTTAAAGGGATAAGAAATATTTCCAAGCTTGATTACCTTTATCTCTTACCTTTAGATGCTGAAAGTTCAATGACCGAATAATCGTGGGACACTGTACATTTTTTTTAAAAATGGCACAGTGCAATATTTTGAAAAGAAGGAACATGCTCCTAAGAAGAATGTCAGAAAGGGTTAGAACACAGAAGTAATATTGAGATGGAAGTCGTTTTGGGATTAAGTGCTCTGTGAGACAGCTGGACTGCCCATCCCCCTTTTAGATGTATTTCACTATCATTAGTCGCTATCTTGAATTGACAGTGGAGTAATTTGAACCCTTCTTCCCAAGGGCCTACTCTCTTACTTCCTGCTCTAGGAATAAGTTGTGTATTGATTAGATATCAGGCTGTAATTGGGCCCCAATCTCCTTGCTTGGAGATATATGATGGGGCTGACAGGAAATGGAAGCTGTGTTGCTACATGTAAACAGTGTCGTCGAAGCCAGAGTATTTCGAGCACTGAATCATTGCTGCTTTTCTTAATATTGTCTTACGCTGAAGAAACGAGGAGCCAAAAATGAAAATCTAATTGTTGGATGAAAAAGCGCACGGAAGCGCGGACTGAAACTGTAGGGTGTTGTGGGCATGAGAGCAGAAATCCGATGCCTTGGTAGATACCTTGAGGAAGGGAGCTACATGGCAGGATATCCACTTACAAGGCTGATTAATGCATTTAAAAATTCCTCCATACTGTAAGAATCTTCTTCCAAACCACAGCTGATGCATATCTAGTTTCTTCCGTCATTAACACCATCATTAAACAGTCAAAAAAAATCACAGGCAGAATGTTCTTTTAATCTTCAGCCCTTTGTGTCATGCCTAACTGTATTTGAATTTTTTTTTATATAAACAATTGCTCTATCTGTTTCACTTTCTGTGAATGAATATTTAATACGAAATACATAGCAAAGACTCACTTAGTCTTTTGTTCCCCTTTAGGTTATTGACATGCTGTGTCGCTGGATAGTGTGAGACACAGCCCAGGGTATTAAAAAGACTTGCTGTGACACACAACATTTAACGGCGTCAAATGTCCTTCACTTTATTCTGTTTGTGTCGTGTTCAACAGAGGCTTGGGAGTCTGTGCCGACTGCGCTTTGAATGCTCCTGAGAGTGATAGATTTTTGTTAGGCAAGGGTATTAAGGGTTACGGAATCAAGACGGGTAGATGGAGTTAAGATACAGATCAGCCGTGATCTAAGTGAATGGTGGAACAGGCTCGAGGGGCTGAATGCCCTACTCCTGCACCTGTGTTCCCTTCCTATGAAGCCTTTTCAAATCACTTGAAGAGCAAACGACTAGATTAAGGCTTTCCAAACTCTAATCCAAACTGAAGGGAGGACAACCTCCTCTCTCGGATGCCTGTTAAGAGCCCAATGCAAAATGAGTCCGAGGCAGTCTCAATCCACCCCTTGAGCCCTCAGCGTAAAGCTGCCCACAGTTCAGCGCATGTTGGATCAGGAAGACTGCAAAGACTGCCGATGCAGATGGAATATGGAGTGATCTCCTGCTGGTTGGGAAGAGGTAGAATAGTGCAGTAGGAGCTTTAGTCACACCCGGTGCTCAGACCCATCACCTTAATGACCATTCCCCTTCTCCTGGACAAAATGAAGACATTCCAAAAACTCAGCAGGCTCCCACACCAGATGTTAAACCAGTTTGGCTTGATCTGGTTTAAGCTTAGGATCACTTTTCTAGGAATACCCCCTCGCTCAGGACATTCTTAGTTCCGAACCAATTATGGTGTGGAACCTCCAAGAGACCGCTGTGTCACAGTAATAGCAGTCAGTCCATGCAAAAAGTTAATGCCTCACTAATGTGCCTTACGCCACTGCACAAAAACATTGGCTGTTAGCTAATAGGTTAGCAATTCTTGCTAATGATCTTGGAGCTGCACTGGTAGAGTACTCAGGGAAGCCCTGTCCCTGGGACATTGGGATAGGGAGCAAGCAGGGGGGGTGGTTGGGGGGGTGAGGGGGAGGGGGACTGTGAGGCCTGATTCTTTCCCGACGTCATGGCATCAGCCACAGGTACAGCAGCTTTAGAGCCAGTACAGGAAGCATTGAAACCAAATGTTTGGCACAGCGACCATCCAGTCTGACGGCTATGGAAGTCGGAACGCAAATGTTAAAAAGCACTGTGGTGCCAAATCGGGTCCCGTAGCTAGCAGTGTATCCTGCCGCAGCCAGTGTGCGCGTGTGAGGCAGGAGCGACATCAGGGCAGCCAACTGCAGCAGCCTTTCAGATTCACCCAGAACTACTTTTCTTTTCCCAAGAGGTAGTCTTTATATTTTTTTTGTCACAAAGTAATACATGAAAATATCGTTTCCTACACAGACCTGGCTTTCTTATTTAGGATTTCTCCACCAACAGCGCCCAAGGGGGGGCGATCTTGCCAGCCCTGGGGAGGCGGGTTTGGAGGCGGGACTACCGGGAAAATGGCAGAATCTGGGGGCGGGTACCCATCCCGCCCCCAACCCGCCTCCGTGCCATCTTCCCAGGAGGCGGGTAGCCGGCCCGCGACGGGCCCCGTCTCCTCAAGGCAGGAAGGGGATTACAGCCACTTAACTGCCTGTTAATAGGTAGTTAACAGGCAGTTAAGAGGATTGTCCCCATTTTTCCACCAGAGGCGCGGTCTTCCCGACGTCGGGAAACCCCCGCCAGGGTCAGCGAGGTGGGCAGTGGGTCTGCGGGGTTCGGAGGGGTCCAAAGGTGCGCTGTGGCGGTAAGTGATGGGTGCAAGTGTGGAGAGGTAAGTATGTGAGGTAAGTGGAAAGTGTTAGAAAAAGTTTACTTACCTTTGTTTCTTTCTGCAGGCTTCAACAGTTGGGGAACCGGAGACTCCCGCATCTCACCGGCAGAGATGACAGATGGCTGCTGCATTCTCCAATGCAACAACCATCTAATTTCTGCTCAGCAGATAGGTTTGATGAGTCTTGAATTCAAGACCTCATCAAACCTCTTTCTTTTGCAGAAATTAGATGGTAGTTGCATTGGAGAATGAAACAGCCATCTGTCATCTCTGCTGCGGAGGTGCGAGATGCTCCGCATACCCAACGATTGAAGCCTGCAGGAAGAAACAAAGGTAAGTACACTTTTTCGAACACTTTCCACTTACCTCAGATACTCACCTCTCCACACTTGCACCCATCACTCACCTCCACAGCACACTTTTGGACCCCTCCAACCCACGCAGGCCCACTACTCGCCTCAGTGACCCTGGCGGGGTTCGGAGCCTTTGGGAAGCCTGCACTTGTGTGGGTAAAGTGGGGATAATCCTCTTATCTGCCTGTTAACTACCTGTTAAAAGGCAGATAAGTGGCACCAATCCGCTTCCCGCCTCCAAGGAGATGGGAACCGGCGCGGGGCGGCTACCCGCCTCCTGGCAAGATGACACAGAGGCGGGTTGGGGGCAGGATCGGCACCCGCCCCTAAATTCTGCCATTTTCCCAGTAGGCCCACCTCCATATCCGCCTCCCCAGGGCAGGAAGGATTACGCCCAAAGTTTCAGGTCGATGACCTTTCCTCAGAACTTTTGCTCATGCTTCCACTGATGCTGGCAGTCCTGTATCCAAACACTGGGCTAGATTTTCGTGGAGCCATCAGGCGGGGTTTCAGGTGTGTGGGGGGGAAATCCTGAATTTGGGGGTCCCGACACCATCCCGCCCAAAACCCCGCCCCACGTAAGTTTCAGGGGCAGCGGGTACTCGCCACACACTGGGACCCGCCAAAACCAGGTGGGAAGGGATTAGTGCCAATTAACTGCCTGTTAACAGCTAGTTAACAGGCAGTTTTTAGCCTAATCCCTATTTTGAGGGGTTTCGTGGGGGTTTCCCGACGGCTCCAAACCACGCCAGGTTAGAGCAGGCGGGCCGTCGGGTTGAAGGAGTTGGAGGGGTCGCGATGTCGGTGCTCAGGTGAGTGATGAGTGCATGAGTGTAAAGGTAAGTGTGTTTGGTGTGTCTAAAGTGTGTAAAGAACTTTTACTTACCTGTACTTACCTTAACAGCCTTTCTTCCTGTAGCTGTCGGGAGCCCATCAGTCAGCCGGAACTGAAAGCTGAATGGCTGCGATCTGTCAAAAGTGACAGCCTTCAGCTTTGAGTGCCGGTAAGAGTCCTAACTGAGTCTGCGCAGAAGGACTCATGTCAGAACACAGAGTGTCAGTGTTTCACAGCTTGAAACAGCTGTGAAACGCTGATATTTCATCTGTCAAGAACTCTTGACAGATGAAATTGCAGTCTGTGACGTCACCTGTTGCCGGATGGCTCTTAATTGGCCTGCTGAGCCCACTGGGCAGGCTCAACAAGGTCAATCAAGGGAAAATCGCGTGGATTGGCCGGACGTCGAAGTAGGCGGGTCAAAAACCCGAAAGGGGCAGTCCCGCCTTCTTCCCAACAGGTTCGGGAAAATCTACCCCTTACTCTCCATATGCAAGCACTGATGGTTAATCTTTGCAGGCTAACTGAGCGGAGGCCATCACAGTCAAGTCTGATTCCATCCTCGCCCAATGTCTCCACATTCACATTTCCCCTGAGGGCAGCAGACGCAATGGGAACACCACCACCTGCAAGTTCCCCTCCAAGTCACACACCATGCTGATTTGGAAGTATATCGGCCGTTCCTTCATCGTCGCTGGGTCAAAATCCTGGAACTCCCTCCCTAACAGCACTGTGGGAGTACCTTCACCACACGGACTGCAGCGGTTCAAGAAGGCGGCTCACCACCACCTTCTCAAGGGGAGTTAGGGGTGGGCAATAAATGCTGGCCTTACCAGTGACGCCCACATCCATGAATGAATTTTAAAAAAACTCCCAGCTATCTATTTATTCTCCCTACAGTACTTCATGTACAGATTATTAGCTGGAAATTCACCAGGTGAAAATACATGTAGTTCCCTAGCACCTGTCATGTGACAGCAATTACCTTCTGACCTTCCATCACTATTATCTTTACCACCCGTTCCCCTGCACTGCGCTACCTGTAACAGCACCAGTACACCTCAGTGAACCTGAGTCTAAATAGGGTAGAGGAGCAAAGGGATCTAGGGGTACAAATACGCAAATCATTAAAAGTAGCAACGCAGGTTAACAAGGCCATAAAAAAAGTAAACAAAGCACAGGGACATTTCTAGAGGAATAGAATTTAAAATGCAGAGAAGTTATGTTAAACTTGTATAGCACCTTAGTTAGACCACACATAGGCCTAGAAATTCAGTAAGGCGCTGCCAGCTTTGCGGCCAGTTACCGCCCAAAGAAGGCTTCTGCGCCAATAGAGGAGCTTGCGCTGATATTCGGCGCAGCGGTAATGGCGGTGGTAGCCGTTAGCGCTGCGCCGGCACCGATGACGTCATCGGTGTGCGCAGTGCCCCGCTACCGCCCCGCTACCGGCCCGACCCCCATATTGAGTTGCGGCCGCCTCTTCCGCAGCGGCCGCAAACAGCGATCAGAAAACGGGGCCGTACTGTAGCCTTAGTGGGGCGCTTTAAGGTGGAGGTGCGGCCGGCCGCTTTTTCGGCGGCAGCCTGCCCGCACCTCCTTCCCCGGCCTCCTCCACCCCCCCCCCCGCGGCATTGCCGGCTGCTTTCCGCGAACCCGGCACTTCTCCGTGGTGCCGGGCTCATTTGCCGGCACTATCCAGCGGCGATCTCCCCGTTGCAGGCACCTCCACCTTAAGAGAAGGAGGAGGCCTGCAGTACCGCAGCCTGCCGCTCTGCAGCGGGTGGCGCAGCGGCGCCTAGAGCGCTGAAATTCAGTTTCAGCGCCCCAAGCGGGGGCGGGCACACCCTGGAATAGCGCCCGGTTCCGACTTGGGGCGCAAAAACTGAATATCTGACGGTCGCAACTGGCTCCGCGCTCAGCGCTAACTTTTGGGCGCACGCCAGCTGGCGGGCCCAAAGTGAATTTCTAGGCCATAGAGTACTGTGCGCAGTTCTGGTCTCCATATTACAAAAAGGATATAGAGGCACCGGAGAAGGTGTAAACAGGATCTGCATGAATGATACCAGAACTGAGAGGTTATAACTATCAGAAAAGACTGAACAGGCTGGCGCTTGTTTCTCTAGGAAAGAGAAGGCTGAGGGGTGACCTAATAGAGGTCTATAAAAATATGAAGACGTTTGATAGGGTGGACGTAGAGAAGATATTTCCACTTGTGCGGAGCCCAAACGTAGGGGTCATCACTATAAGATAGTCACTAATAAATCCAATAAGCAATTCAGGTGAAACTTCTTTACCCAGAGAGTGGTGAGAATGTGGAACTCGCTACCGCAGAGAGTAGTTGAGGCGAATAGCGTCGATGCATTTAAAGGGTAGCTGGATAAACACATGAGGGAAAATGGATTAGAAGGTGGCATAGTGGTATAGTGGTTAGCACTGTTGCCTCACAGCGCCAGGGACCCGGGTTCGAATCCGGCCTCGGGTGACTGTCTGTGTGGAGTTTGCACATTTTCCCCGTGTTTGCGTGGGTTTCCTCCGGGTGCTCTGGTTTCCTCCCACAGTCCAAAGATGTGCGGGTTAGGATGATTGGCTATGATAAATTGACCCTTAGTGTTAGGGGGATTAAATACGTGGGGTTACGGGGATAGGGTGGGATATGTGTTGGTGTAGGGGTTACGGGGATCGGGTGGGATATGTGTCAGTGCAGGCTCGATGGGCCGAAATGGCCTCTATCTGCACTGTGGGGTTTCTGTGATTCTGTAATTCTGTGAAGGTTATGCTGATAGAGTGAGATGAAGGGGGGTGGGAGGAGGCTCGTGTGGAGCACAAACACCGGCACAGACCAGTTGGGCCGAATGCCCTGTTTCTGTGCTGTAAATTCTCTTGTCATTCTGTGCAGTAAAAGAAGAGGAAATTTTTAGTCGTAAACAATATTTTTGTGTATGTAAGAGTCTTAGCACTTGTCAAGCTGAAGGATGTCAGGACTGGGGAATAAAACATGTTTCCATTTTTAAAATATATTCTTGTAAAAAGGAACAGCAAATGACATGGCACCGAGCATAAAGCAATAATTCAACCCCAGAGTTCTGCTGCTATTCATAAACCAATCAAGCTTTAGCCTCATGTTTTACGATATTATCAGCACCGCTCGATTGAATGACTTCCTTGTGACTCACTGCAGCCATCTGCTGTCCTACATCTTCTGTGGTACACACAGATAGTTTCAACACCAGCTTACAATTAGTGGTTCATTGTGTGCTGTCGTCGGGTTGGAGAGCTTTTGCCTGAATTAGACACATGCATCACAACAACTTGGATTTATGTAGCACCTTTAATGTAACAAAACGTCCCAAGGTGCTTCACAGGAGCGATTATCAAACAAAAAATTTGACACCGAGCCACAAAAAACAGATATTAGGACAGGTGACCAAAAAGCTTTGGTCAAAGAGGTAGGTTTTAAGGAGCGTCTTAAAGGAGGAGAGAGAGAGGTAGAGGTGCGGAGAGGTTTAGGGAGGGAATTCCAGAGCTTAGGGCCTCGGCAGCTGAAAGCACGGCCACCAATGCAGGTAGTAAAACCTGCCGTGATCGTCACTGTGGAGCAGCCTGAGCTGTGTTAGGGCTCTCTGAGTCCCCCTGACTAATTTAACTTTTCCACCCAATCCCCCTTCTCGGAAGACAATGGCCTCGATTTTCTGGTCAGCATTATTTTAACCCCAGTGTTAACTTGTTTAAAATAAACAGACTGGGTGGTAGGACTAAATGGTGTAGTGGGTTAAACACTGACCTTTCACTGATCCCATCCTCGCCCAATTTCTCCACATGTACGTTTTCCCTAGTCATTCCCAACTATCCATTTATTCTCTGTACAGCACTTAACGTACAGATTATTAGCTGGAAATGGTGGCAATGGTGCTCCCACGGTGGTTGTTAGGTATGGAATTCCAGGATATCGGCACGATGGCGATGAAGGAACAGCAGTATATGTCCCAGTTAAGATGCTGTGTGACTCGAAGGGGAACTTAGAGGTGATAAGAATTCCCAGAACGTAAGTCACCTTTCACTGCTGGGACCAAGGTTCAAATCCAACCCAGACCGATGTAGCGAAGGTGTCCTCTGTCTGCTGCATGTAACACTGTATGAGTTTGGGCAATCTCAAGCCAAACCCTAGGCGACATGAGCATTACCGCCGAATTCCACTGCCATCAACATCTTGAGGGTTACCATTGACCAGAAACTTAACTGCACCAGCCACATAAATACTGTGGCAATAAGAGCAGGTCAGAGGCTAGGTATTCTGCGGCGAGTGTCTCACCTCCTGACTCCTCAAAGCCTTTCCACCATCTACAAGGCACAAGTCAGGAGTGTGATGGAATACTCTCCACTTGCCTGGATGAGTGCAGCTCCAACAACACTCAAGAAGCTCGACACCATCCAGGACAAAGCAGCTCGCTTGATTGGCGCCCCATCCACCACCTTAAACTTTCACTCCCTCCACCAGCGGTGCACCATGGCTGCAGTGTGTACCATCTTTAAGGTGCGCTGCAGCAACTTGCCAAGGCTTCTTCGGCAGCACCTCCCAAACTCGCAACCTTTACCACCTAGAAGGACACGGGAAGCAGGCGCATGGGAACAGCACCACCTCCAAGTTCCCCTCCAAGTTACACACCATCCTGACTTGGAAATATATCGGCCGTTCCTTCATCGTCACCGGGTCAAAATCCTGGAACTCCCTCCCTAACAGCACTGTGGGAGTACCTTCTCCATAAGTACTGCGGCTCACCACCACCTTCTCAAGAGCAATTAAGGATGGGCAATAAATGCTGGCCTTGCCAGTGACGCCCTCACCCCAGGAACGAATAAAAAAAACAAAGCAGTCCCTAATTAGGCAGTTTTGCTCAGGGTAGCTGCTGAGGGAAATGGAAAAACATCTCAGCTGGTGACCAGGAATTGAAGTAGGGACCTTCTATCATGCATTGGCTCAATATCACACCAGGCAGTGCCCTTACCCACTCGGTCCTTGGGAGAGCTACTCTCCAGCAATTTGTATTTCAATAATCTAGCTGTGGTTTATACCTTTTAAGTTCTAAAACACTATATAGGCAGGATACCGCAGTGGCCTCAGTAAGTGTCCAAACATATCACCTGGTTTTTATTTATTATCAGAGTACAAATTGGCTGCCACGTTTCCTACATTACAACACTGACTACACTTCAAAACGTAATTAATTGGCAGTAAAGCACTTTGGAACATCCTGAGGTCATGAAAGGTACTATATAAATGCATGTCTTTATTTCTTTCTTTCATTCTTTCATTCTTTCTTTCCTTCCTTCTTTCTTTATTTCTTTCTTTCTTTCTCTCGTTCTCTCTTTCTCTCTTTCTATCTATTTTTGTCCTTCTCAGTCCTCGAGGTCATGGGGCTACGGGGTGCTGCCAATGTAAGCTCAGTGAGTTGCTGCAGTACATTCTGTAGATAGTACATACCTCACCCATAGCGCCTCGGTGTTGGGGGAAACATAGAAGATAGGAGCAGGAGTAGGCCATTCGGCCCCTCGAGCCTGCTCCGCCATTCAATGAGATCATGGCTGATCATCCAAATTCAGTACCCTGTCCCCGCTTTCTCCCCATATCCCTTGATCCCTTTAGCCTTAAGAAATATATATAACTCCTTCTTGAATATATTTAATGAATTGGCCTCAACTGCCTTGTGTGGTAGAGAATTCCACAGGTTCACCACTCTCTGGGTGAAGAATTTTTAAAAAATTTTTTTAATTCATTGATGGGATGTGGGCGTCGCTGGCTAGGCCTGCATTTAGTGCCCATCCCTAATTGCCCTTGAGAAGATGGTGGTGAGCCGCCGTCTTGAACCGCTGCAGTCCATATGGTGTAGGTACACCCACAATGCTGTTAGGAAGGGAGTTCCAGGATTTTGGCCCAGCGACAGTGAAGGAACGGCGATACAGGTCTAAGTCAGGATGGTGTGTGGCTTGGAGGGGAACTTGTAGGTGGTGATGTTCCCATGCGTCTGCTGCCCTTGTCCTTCTAAGTGGTAGAGGTCGCGGGTTTGGAAGGTGCTGTTGAAGGAGCTTTGGCGAGTTGCTGCAGTGCATCTTGTAGATGGTACACACTGCAGCCACAGTGCGCCGGTGGTGGAGGGAGCGAATGTTGAAGGTGGTGGATGGAGTGCCAATCAAGCAGGCTGCTTTATCCTGGATGGTGTCGAGCTTCTTGAGTGTTGTTGGAGCTGCACTCATCCAGACAACTGGAGAGTATTCCATCACACTCCTGACTTGTGCCTTGTAGATGGTGGAAAAGCTTTGAGGAGTCAGGAGGGACACTCGCCGCAGAATTCCCAGCCTCTGGCCTGCTCTTGTAGCCACAGTATTTATATGGCTGGTCCAGTTCAGTTTCTGATCAATGGTAACCTCCAGGATGTTGATAGTGGGGGATTCAGTGATGGTAATGCCATTGAATGTCAAGGAGAGATGGTTAGAGTCTCGCTTGTTGGAGATGGTCATTGCCTGGCACTTGTGTGGTGCGAATGTTACTTGCCACTTGTCAGCCCAAGTCTGAATGTTGTCCAGGTCTTGCTGCATATGGACACGGTATCTGACGAGTTTCGAATGGTGCTGAACAGTGTGCAGTCATCAGCGAACATCCCCACTTCTGACCTTATGATGGAGGGAAGGTCATTGATGAAACAGCTGAAGATGGTTGGGCCTAGGACACTGCCCTGAGGAACTCCTGCAGTGATGTCATGTGATTGAGATGAATGACCTCCAACAACCACAGCCAACTTGCTTTGTGCTAGGTATGATTCCAACCAATGGAGAGTTTTCCCCTTGATTCCCATTGACTTCAGTTTTGCTAGGGCTCCTTGATGCCACACTCGATCAAATGCTGCCTTGATGTCAAGGGCAGTCACTCTCACCTCACCTCTTGAGTTCAGCTCTTTTGTTCCTCCTCATCTCAGTCCTAAATGGCTTACCCCTTATCCTTAGACTGTGACCCCTGGTTCTGGACTCCCCCGCCATTGGGAACATCTTTCCTGCATCTAGTCTGTCTAGTCCTGTTAGAATTTTATAAGTTTCAATGAGATCCCCTCTCATTCTTCTAAACTCTAGGTTGAGGGGGGGGTGCGGAATTGAGTCCAGTGGCAGGGGTGCCGATCAAGTGTACATGTTGTGTGTGTTGGATGGTGCTGAGCTGCTTGAGTAACATGCAGCACATTCTAAATGCTGGCAAGTATCCTATAGGTATCAGAGTGAAGAGAACATCCTTCTGCATTTCCTGAGAGAACGCCTCCACAGCACAATATGGCTTTGGGTGGCGGAGGGGGGAGGGGGTGAAGGAGGGAGGCAGTAGACATAAATTCTGCTACACGAAGACAAAGAGAAAATAAAAATCACAGGCATTTATTTTTCTGTTGAAATATGCGGGAAACTTAAAAAAAAATCTGTAGTACAAATAGAAAACATGACAGGGAATCAATATTTTATGAAAAATAAACCACTCAATCAATTCTTCTTATTTATACACAGTAGCGTAGCTACATGATCTGTGTTAGAGGTCATGGGAGTATGGGGACTCATTTTTTGGGACCATTTATTGTGTAATACAGGAATAGAATGAATGCAAATGTCCGAGGAAGAGAGTGAGCATGTGGCTGATAATCTGCTTTATTTAAGGGGTGTCTTTACAGTACAAATGTAAGAAGTCACACAACACCAGGTTATAGTCCAACAGCTTTATTTGAAATCACAAGCTTTCGGAGAAATGCATAAAGACACAGCTTATATAGTCAGAGAATAATGTCAGATGTTTACAGGTAATCTTGCCAACTGCCATTTATCACACCTCGGCAGAGAGATAATCACAGCAATCAAAGGTGTGAATGGTGTCCAAACAGGTCAGTCAGGAAAACATTACATCAAAGAACAATGAGGTGGGGTCACAAGGGGTCAACTATTGCAGATGCTGGGGTCTGTATGAAAAACAAAAAAACAGACAAAAAACATTTTTTTTTGCTGGAGATCACAGCAGGTCCGGTCGCATCTGTGGTTAGTCTCTCACTCTGCTCAATTCCAGTATCAGCTCGGGTCTGACCCGAGACTCAGGCTGCACTCCCACTAGAACTGCAGCATTGATGTGAAGTGAAACCACTTCATACCAACACTATTGTGGTGTGAAGTCGGCCTAACGAGAGTTACAAGCAAGGAAAATGGGTGGGTGTCTTGGATTAAAAACTGCTCTTTTGGTTCACGGGCCCAGGTTCGAAGCCTACTCAAATGGATGAGGTGAAGATCCTTTCTCTCGCTTTATGGGTCCAACACGTAAAGAGTTTGGGACCTAGTTCCTGGTGAGTGTTGAGCACAAAATGCCCACTTTTTGACACCAATTTGCACTAAATTGCCAAGCTCACTCAGAGCTGCCATGGGGTGGATGGCATAGCTGCAATCCGCATGGGAAACGCATGTAGTGATCATCTTAGACTGCTGTTAAAACATATTTTGCAGTGACGTGCAAGCTGTACTTGCACCCCAGCCTGCATTGTGCCTTAGCCACATGACAACAATAACTGCAGAACGTAATTTGTTATATGTGAAGCCACTTTGAGATATTTCTGAGATACGATAGTGTGCTAAATAAATGCAAATTCTTTCTTTCTACCTGGGAGTGGCAGTGAAAGAAGAAAGAAAAACTTGCATTTCTATAGCACCTTTCACGACCACCGGACGTCCCAAAGCGCTTTACAGCCAATGAAGTACTTTTTGAAGTGTAGACACTGTTGTAATGTAGGAAACGCAGCAGCCAATTTGCACACAGCAAGCTCCCACAAACAGCAATGTGACAATGACCAGATAATCGGCTTCTGTGATGTTGGTTAAGGGATAAATGTTGGCCAGGACACCGGGGATAACTCCCCAGTTCTTCTTCAAAATAGCGCCATGGGATCTTTTACATCCGCCTGAGAGAGCAGACGGGGCCTCGGTTGACCGTCAACTGTTCGGGGCAATTATTTTCAACCCTATTGTTGGTGGCAATTATTTTCAATTACATTCAGAGGTATTGTGCTCCCATCATGGTGACATTGAGCCGGTTAAGTAGCTGTAATTGCCCTCAGTGATGGAAATAAATTAATAATTACATTTTTTGCATAGGGCGTACTTTTCCTGTCCTGTTGTCACTATTTTTGCGCATAATTTTTGTGTCAATATTTACTTTCGCAGATAGCTACGGTAATATTTCCAATCCAATTTTGCTGTCAACAGTTATGATGAAGTGCAAACTCTAGCCATTATGTTGCTCTGTGGAGTGAGATTCTGAAAGCTCGTCCCATTTTATTGTCGTCGTGTACGTATATGAATAAAAAGTTATATTCATCAACTGAACATGGGCAATGCCACAGTCAATTTATTGTGTTTAATATACGGACGAATTGTTGGTGGCAATTATTTTCAATCATGTTCAGGGATTGTGCTCTTATCATGGTGGCATTGAGCCAGTTAATTTTTTTTTGCATTCATTCACAGGATGTGGGCGTCGCTGGCAAGGCCAGCATTTATTGGGGAGCACGGTGGCATAGTGGTTAGCACTGTTGCCTCACAGCGCCAGGGACCCGGGTTCGAATCCGGCCTCGGGTGATTGTCTGTGTGGAGTTTGCACATTAGAAACATAGAAGATAGGAGCAGGAGTAGGCCATTCGGCCCTTCGAGCCTGCTCCGCCATTCAACAAGATCATGGCTGATCATCCAAACCCTAGCACCCGGTCCCTACACCGACAGCCATCCCACCCAAGCCCTATCCCCGTAACCCCCCGTATTTAATCCCCCCTAACACTAAGGGTCAATTTTTTTTTTTTTAATCATGGCCAATCAACCTAACCCGCACATCTTTGGACTGTGGGAGGAAACCGGAGCACCCGGAGAAAACCCACGCAAACACGGGGCGAATGTGCAAACTCCACACAGACAGTCACCCGAGGCTGGATTTGAACCCGGGTCCCTGGCGCTGTGAGGCAACAGTGCTAACCACTATGCCACCGTGCTGCCATTCTCCCCGTGTTTGCGTGGGTTTCCTCCGGGTGCTCCGGTTTCCTCCCACAGTCCAAAGATGTGTGGGTTAGGTTGATTGGCTATGATAAATTGACCCTTAGTGTTAGGGGGATTAAATACATGGGGTTACAGGGATAAGGTGGGATATGTGTTGGTGCAGGGGTTACGGGGATCGGGTGGGAAATTTGGATGATCAGCCATGATCACGTTGAATGGCGGAGCAGGCTCGAAGGGTCGAATGGCCTACTCCTGCTCCTATCTTCTATGTTTCTATGTTTCTATCCCTAATTGCCCTCAAGAAGGTGGCGGTGAGCCGCCTTCTTGAACACAACTGAGTGGCTTGCTAGGCCATTTCAGAGGGGCAGTTAAGAGTGAACCACATTGCAGTGGGTCTGGAGTCACATACAGGCCAGACCGGGTAAAGATGGCAGGTTTCTTTCCTTAAAGTGGTGGAATTTGAACTCATATTTCCAGATCATTATTCTCTGGATTGCTAGTTCACTAACATAACCCCTATGCTACCGTAGCCGGTAGCTGCAACAGCTTACAGCAAGGACTCTCCTCAAAACCTAACGCATTGGCTACCACATGAGTAGGTCAACAACAACAACATCAATTCACACTTATATAGCATTCCTCGCGTGGGAGAAAAATCTCGCAGCAGTTTACAAGGGGAAGAAGTGGACACTGAACAAGGAGTAAAGGAATTTAAGGGGCAGTCTGAAGACGCAGTCAAAGAGAAAGGTTCAACGAAGATATTTGAAAGCAGGGAAAGGTAGTGAGTCAAAGTGGTTTCAAATGAGAGTTCCAGAGGTTACAGATGCAGGAGCTGAAAGATCAGCTTGCTGAATGTGGAGTGGAAGGAAACAGGGAATGAAAATAATAGAGTCAGAGAATCGGCAGGCACAGGCTGCAACATATGGTTGAAGAGCCTTGTACAGGTAGGGTGGGACGTGGCAAGGGAGGGATTTGAATACAGGAATAATGAGATTGCATTGGTGATGAAGTGATAGCATTGTATTAATTATGTCTTCCGGGTGCATACTTCCGATTCATAAATGAGGTAAAGTATCTCAAAAAACACCGGGACAGGTGACAAGATTAAGTTTATTTGATGATTCTTTACTCATCAAATTTTATTTGATAGCACACCTGTGACGTGCCTTGGGGGCATTTTATTACGTTAAAGGTGCTATATAAATGCAGCTTGTTGTTGTTGCTGACATTAAGGCAGCATGTGACCGAGTATGGCACCAAGGAGCCCCAGCAAATCTGGCGTCAATGGAGGATGAAAATGGAGACTTTTTACATTCAGGATTGAATGTTCTCCTGTCAGGTAAAACGTAAGTTAGATGGAGAGTAAGTCTCCTTCTACTCTGCCGCAATGCAGTTTAGCCTTAATGTCAGAACAGCATCTTCGACATCAGCCAATCTTCTGGTGTCTCCAACTGTGATTACCACAAGATAATTACAATAAATAAGGCCATTCATCCATCTCAAAAGATCCTAAATTTCCAGTCCCCCACCACCACCCTCATTGTAGCATCCAATTGTTTCTTGAATGATTCCAGGGTTTTCACCTCAACTAAATGCAAGTCTATTCTACACCAATTTAAGAAAGAAAGACATATATGCCTCTAGCCAGGCTATTCTAGTGTATGACGCTTCTATAAGACAGGCATCTGCCTGTCAATGTGGAAAATTGTTCAGGTATGTCCTATCCACAAAAAGCAAGACAAAAATTGGGTCAGTTACTGTTTTATCAGCCTCCTCGCAATCATCAGCAAAGTGATAGAAGGCGTAATCAATCGTGCCATCAAATGACACCTACTGATCAATAACCTGCTCACTGATGCTTAGCTCAGGTTGTGCCAGAGCCAATTGGCACCAGACCTTGTCATAGCCTTGATCTAGGAATGGACATGAGCTTAATGCCAGCTGAGAGGTGAGTGTAACTGCCCTTCACTTCGTCCCTCCCCATCTCTGTAACTTCCTACGACCCTCCGAGATCTCTGCGCTCCTCTAAATCTGGCTTCTTGCGCATCCTTGATTTTCATTGCACCACCGTTGGCGGCTGTGCCTTCAGGAGCCTAGGCCCTAATCTCTGGAATTCCCTCCCTAAACCTCTCCACCTCTCTACCTCTCTCTCTCCTCCATTAAGACGCTCCTTAAAACCTACCTCCTTGACCAAACCTTAGGTCACCTGTCCTAATATCTCCTTACATGGCTCACTGTCAAATTTTATTTGATAACGCTCCTGAGAAGCGCATTGGGACGTTTTACTACGTTAAGGGTGCAATATAATTGCAAGTTGTTGTTATTGTTGCTGACATTAAGACAGCATTTGACTGGTTATGGCATCAAGGATCCCTAGTAAATCTGTGGTCAATGGAGGTCAACACCACATTTATTGCCCATCCCTAGTTGTCCTGAGAACTGTTGCAGCCTTTGTGCTGGTGGTGCTCTCGCAATGTTGTTAGGTATGGAATTCCAGGATTTGTCCAGCAGAAGAAGCACAAAGCTTTGCCCTCACACACACACACACACACACACACACACACACACATATCGCTGTGCAAAAGTCAGTCAGCAAAAGGAATTGGATAAGTACCTGAAGGAAAAACATTGCAGGGCTATGGAGAAAGGACAGGAGATTGGGACTAGCTGGAGTGCTCTTGCAGAGAGCCGGCGTGGGCTCGATGGGCCGAATGGCCTCCGACTGTGCTGTAACCATTCGATGATTCTAATTCACTATTGCTTGGTGGTTCATTTTCCACAGTCCACCTTACAGGTTCTGATTAGCTTCTGCAACAGTCCAAACCAGGTCGTGCCACACCCTGTCACATAGCTATACATTCACCTATCCCCACCCTAACACACAGTGGTCCCACAAGTTATTAAGTGCATGTTATCGGGGTGTCAAACTAGGTTCATTGTGATTTCCCCACCAATAACTATTAGCTGTAATTACGGAAACTAGATCATGGGAATACCATCACCTCCGAGTCACACACCATCCTGACTTGGACATATGTCGCTATCCTTCAGCGTGACTGGATCAATATCCTGGAGTACCCTACCTAACACCATCGCAAGGACTGCAGTGGTTCAAGTTGAAGGCATCTTCTCAAGGCAACGACAGATCAGCAATAAATGCAACACTCACATCCCGAGAAGAAAGAAAAAGAAATTTGTGCTTTGCCAAAGTGCACTGATATCTCAGATTTATATATATATATATATATATGTGATGTCCCTCCCAAGGCTGCTTCGGCAGCAACTCCCAAACCCACGAGCTCTACCACCTAGAAGGACAAGGGCAGCAGGCGCAGGGGAACACCACCACCTCCAAGTTCCCCGCCAAGTCACGCACACACCATCCTGACCTGGAAGCATATCGGCCGTTCCTTCATCGTCGCTGGGTCAAAATCCTGATACTCCCTCCGTAACAGCTCTGTGGGAGCACCTTCACCGCACGGACTGCAGCGGTTCAAGAAGGCAGCTCACCACCACCTTCTCAAGGGCAATTAGGGACAAGCAATAAATGCTGGCCTTGCCAGCGATGCCCACATCCCATGGACGCATTTAAAAAAATTTTTTTTAATGCAAGTTATTATTACATCTCTTCTGCACTCACTTTATCTCTGGAATAGAGTTATGTTGAAAATACAAGAATTCTTGCCTCTATGTGGTGGGATATTTTTAACATATTTGAAAGGACTCAGATCTCCGCCTCCCCCAGGTCCACCCAAACCTACGAATATTTGTCCATTAAACTGATTCAAACTGATTGCCACCGGCCGTGGGAAAGTTCTTGGCGGTTTCCTTCCAGTCTCAATGGTGTTTCATTTTCTTTGGCTCAGTGTTTCTCCGTGGCCCGGGCCTGACGGGAGTCCTTAAAAATTAGCATAAAGGTCTCCTTTATGCATCGCAGCATTCTTTAAATATCCTCATTCTTAAAATGCCACGCTCTCGCCCGAACCTCCGTGTTTTCTCAATCCTGCATTTGTTTGTTTGTTCAATGATACATTGTGGTGGCCCACATTGCAATAGGAAACTGTGCTCTGATTCTTTTCCTCTGTTGGAGAGTCTAGTGTTCTCTTTCCCCCTCCCCCCACCCCCCGCCCCCCGTCTCACTCCACCACACACCTCCCCCACCCCCAACCCCCTCCAAGCACGGTTTGCTCTTTACTGTAATTTTATTCTCACATGGTGATAGACTGTGGAAAAATTGAAAAAGATAGATTAGTCACAAGAATGATTTATCATGAAACCTCTGCCAGCAGCAGTGTTATGAATCTGACTGCGATGCTGATCAGCAGAGATAAGCACAAATATCCTGCTTTGTCGTTTTTCTACTTTTAACGGTCCTCTGTCAGCCAACTTCGGGGTGTCCATCGCACCCCATTTTTTATTTTTTGGTCTTTTGTTTTTCCAAATGTAATAGCTGCCCTGATAGCCCAGTTGTTAACAGCACCACCTGGAGTATCACAGAAAGAAAGGCTTATATTTGATACGGCGCCTCATTGTCTGCCTCAGAAGTGCCTCAAAGTGCTTTGCGTACAATGAATTACTTTGAGATGCAGTGACTGTTGTAACGTTGGTAAACCGCTTTGTACACCGCAAGATCGCAAGTTTCCCCTGGCTGGGGAGTCTAGAACCAGGGGTCACAGTCTCAGAATAAGGGCTCGGCCATTCAGGACTGAGAGGAGGAGACATTTCTTCACTCGGCGGGGGGGGGGGGGGGGTGAATCTTTGGAATTCTCCACCCCAGAGGGCTGTGGAGGCTCAGTCATTGAGTATATTCAAGACAGAGATCGATAGATTTTTGGATATTAAGGGAATCAAGGGATATGGGGATAGTGCAGGAAAGTGGAGATGAGGTAGAAGATCAACCATGATCTTATTGAATGGCGGAGCAGGCTCGAGGGGCCGAATGGTCGACTCCTGCTCCTATTTCTTATGTTCTTATCCCACAAATGGCAATAAGCTGAAAGAGCAGGCAATCTGTTTGTGGTGGTGTTGGTTGAGGAAGGAATGTTGGCTAGGGCACCAAGGGAACTACCTGCTCTCCTTCACAGAGTGCTATGGGATTTTAAAGAGCCACAACATAGGCCAGGGCCTGATGTCTCATCTGAAGAATAGCACTTCAGGTAATGCAGAATCTCCCCAGTAATGCGTTGGAGCGTTGGCCTAGGTTATATGCTCAAATCCTGGAGCAGGGTTTGAACCAACATTCGAGTGGTTATGATGCTGGACCAGCAAACCAGAGGTCTTGAGTTCCAACTCCACCATGGCAAGTTGTCAAATTTGTGGGTTGGCACCAGAAGAATAACCGTGAAAAGCTTCTGGATTGTCATAAGAACCTAACTGGTTCATAAATGTCCTTCAGGGAAGAGAACCTGCCACCCTTAACTGGTCTGGCCTATAAGTTACTGGAGTCTCACCAGATGTGGTTGACTTTTAATGTCCTATGAAGTGGCCTAGCAAACTATTTAGTCATAAAACAGAATAAGGTAATTCCCCACCCCAACGTTATCATGGCAGCACCATCGGCACAACGACTGCAGTGGTTTATGAAGGTCCACCCACCACCACCTTCTAAGGCAGGTAATGAGGGGTAATAAATATATTCAGTGTCACCTACGTCCCGAGAGCAAAAATTAAAAACATTCTGTTGTGGTATATCTCCATGAACTTTGGCCTGTGCATGACCAAAGTGATATATGCCATCCAGTGATAGGGTTACTCACAATGATTACTGAAGATAAATAAACAGAGGGTGCGCATTGAAGAACAATGCGATAGACAGATAATTTTGCAAGGGGAGAGGATCTTATCCCCAAATTGAGTTGCTTAGGTGCGATACACTGCAGGTTCAATTGTTACCCATGATATAATCTGTTAATGCAACAGGCACATTTTGTTTTCGGCAGATGAGGGGCGTTCCAATGTTTCACGGTAAGATTGAATGTCCAACATTGTAACTTGCTCTATTGCTTTGGGTCCACACGTCCACTCTTCCGATACTGTTTTACTGCCCATCCCCTACTCCACCATCGAAGCTCGCTACCACATGGAGTGGTTGAGGTGAATAGCATAGATAGATGCCTTTAAGGGGAAGCTAGATAAACACATGAGGGAGAAAGGAATAGAAGGTTATGCTGATAGGGTCAGATGAAGTAAGATGGGAGGAGGCTCATGTGAAGCATAAACACCAGCATAGACCAGTTGGGCTGAATGGCCTGTTTCTGTGCTGTAAATTCTATGTAATTCTATGTACATAGAATCTGATCATGGTTTCTGCCACTGTGATAATTTCTTATCTGCTATAGTAATGTTAAATGTGAGAAGTCACACAACACCAGGTTATAGTCCAACAGCTTTATTTGAAATCACAAGCTTTCGGAGCGCTGCTCCTTCGTCAGGTGAAGTCTTCACCTGATGAAGGAGCAGCGCTCTGAAAGCTTGTGATTTCAAATGAAGCTGTTGGACTATAACCTGCTGTTGTGTAACTTCTCACATTTGTCCACCCCGGTCCAACACCGGCATCTCCACATCACAGTAATGTTAGTTACACCAGTCAAATGGGGATAAACCATGGATATCATCAGACAAAAAAAAAATAACTATCATACAGTAGAACATCAGACACCATACAGTAAGGTCTTAAGTCTTGACATTGCAGGTATCTGAATATATATTTTAATAATGCAGATTCACAATGTGCAATGCGACCTCTATTATCCTTTAACAACCACCGCAATGATGCAGAGTTCCTTTGACTGCACACACATTGCCTTGCGTGCTCCCGATCACCAGCATGGAACCTTTATCAATTGAAAGGGATTCGTGCAGCTCTGTGCCTGCTATCCCGGCAGCATTCGTGACTATTTCATCCTGCGCCAGTCCTCTGTGCACCCTTTGTTCCAAACAGGCTGCCAAGTTACAGGCTGGCTATTGAGCGACAAGGGCTATCCCCTCCAAACGTGATGACTCTTGTCGGGAACCCGTGCAATACAGCTAATATGATCTTAATCCTTCTTGGGCTGTGAGGTTTTAAGAGGCAAGGGTATTAAGGGTTACAGAACTAAGGTGGGTAGGTGGAATTAATATGCAGAGCAGCCAGCATCTAATTGGATAGCAGAACAGGCCCCGTGGGGCTGAATGGCCTCCTCCTGGTCCTATGTTCCTTTTGATGTTATGTCAGGCAGGAGATTGGTGCAGGCAGGTGTGCATTGAGGCAAGGTCTCACCTGAGTCTTTGTCCCAAGCAATCGGGCAGGTGGATAATCAGAAGACAAATAAAGGAGGTTGCATGATACCAGGAGACCCACAAGCATTCACTTTGTCATACAAACATAGAAACATAGAAGATAGGAGCAGGAGTAGGCCATTCGGCCCCTCGAGCCCGCTCCGCCATTTAATGAGATCATGGCTGATCATCCAAATTCAGTCCCCGGTCCCTGCTTTCTCCCCATATCCCTTGAACCCTTTAGCCTTAAGAAATATATCCAACTCCTTCTTGAATATATTTAATGAATTGGCCTCAACTGCCTTCTGTGGTAGAGAATTCCACAGGTTCACCACTCTCTGGGTGAAGAAATTCCTCCTCATCTCTGTCCTAAATGGCTTACCCCTTATCCTTAGACTGTGGCCCCTGGTTCTGGACTCCCCGACCATCGGGAACATCCTTCCTGCATCTAGTCTGTCTAGTCCTGTTAGAATTTTATAAGTTTCAATGAGATCCCCTCTCATTCTTCTAAACTCCAGCGAATATAAGCCCAATCGACCCAATCTCTCCTCATACGTCATTCCTGCCATCCCAGGTATCAGTCTGGTGTCATGGTTTTGTAGTCAACAGTGATATGGCTCACTGCCAACTGCAGTTGGACGGGGTATTAAATAGGCCACACTCGCACTTGGCACGATACAGTATTTAAACAACAAATGGACCAACTGGCTAACACATGGGAGACAACATTTTCTGTACAGTTTAGGACCACAACTAATGCAAGTAAAAATCATTTTGTTTACAACCACATATCGCAACAGTGTGAACTGTGCCGAAACTTACACGTCATTACGAAACTGATACATGTCTCTTCTGGCTGTCCAAAAAGAAGAGATATTTGCCAAACATTTTAGAAGTAGCCCCTTGTCGCATGGGAATCAAAACAGTACTGCATTCGTACAATGGTCTATTTTGGTGATGCATTGTTTCTGAAATTATTGAAGTGCCGTTTCTGTGGTTTGTGATGACTGATCTACTTCGTACTGATGAATGAGCAGGTTATGTGACACAGTGTGGAATACGGATGTGCATTGGCACCAGTTCATCGCAAGAAACTGAGAGCAAAGTTAAAGTTGGCACCGGTTATCGAGTCCAAAACTGGACAAGGCTGGGTTAGGGGCAGGGCAAGGAGGCATGGGATCGCAACCTGAGTTCCAATGTTAGCTTTGTTCCTGAAGAAAATTCCTCAACAACCTTATTAATCTCAATCGTTAATATCTCCGCATCTGCACAACCCACACAAAACCAGATGGGTAGCAGCCCGAAGGAGAGCAGGATATCCACCAAGTCAGAAAAAAGCAAGGAAGTAAAGGAAGTCAAAAAATGAAGGAGGTGTGGATTAGGCATGAGGAAAAGGAGAAGGTAAAATAAATAACAAGAGGGAAGAAAAAGCAGAATTGAAATCTGGGACAGAACAAGGATGCACTGAAAAACGTACATCCCATAGACTTGCTTTATGGCAAGTGGCCGCAAGGATTTTGTTAGATTTTGCATACAGCACATATTCAAGTATACGTTCCTGCTTTTCATTGAACTGTTTATCCCCAACAATTTTTTTTCACCTTTCCTGCCCCATTTCTCAAAAGTATTCCTTTACCTTGCCTACGCGTGAGCCCAGAGTGTCAGCCGACTGTCCAACCATGGAGAGCATCACAGTGGACCCCAAGCATGTCCGCACCCGACGCCAACTTACGTAGAGTCGCTGGATCAAGAGCGGGAAGCATGGCTGATTTCTCCCGCCCCTTCCCCCTTTCTAGCTCAGAAGCACAGAGCATAATTGTCATGTCACCACTTGCCTGGATGAGTGCAGCTCCAACAACACTCAAGAAGCTCAACGCCATCCAGGACAAAGCAGCCCGCTTGATTGGCACCCCATCCACCACCTTAAACATTCACTCCCTCCACCACTGGTGTACCGTGGCTGCAGTGTGTACCATCTACAAGATAGAAACATAGAAACATAGAAGATAGGAGCAGGAGTAGGCCATTCGGCCCCTCGAGCCTGCTCCACCATTCAATGAGATCATGGCTGATCATCCAAATTCAGTACCCTGTCCCTGCCTTCTCCCCATATCCCTTGATCGCTTTAGGCTCAAGAAATATATCCAACTCTTTCTTGAATATATTTAATGAACTGGCCTCCACTGCCCTCTGTGGCAGAGAATTCCACAGGCTCACCACTCTCTGGGTGAAGAAATTCCTCCTCATTTCAGTCCTAAATGGCTTACCCCTTATCCTTAGACTAAGACCCCTGGTTCTGGACTCCCTGGCCATCAGAAACATCCTTTCTGCATCTAGTCTGTCCAGACCTGACAGAATTTTATAGGTTTCGATGAGATCCCCTCTCAATCTTCCAAGCTCCAGTGAGTATAAGCCCAATCGACACAATCTCTCCTCGTACGTCATTCCTGCCATCCCAGGTATCAGCCTGGTGAATCTTCGCTGCACTCCCTCCATGGCAAGAACATCCTTCCTCAGGTAAGGTGACCAAAACTGCACACAATACTCAAGGTGTGGTCTCACCAAGGCCCTGTATAACTGCAGCAAGACATCCTTGTTCTTGTACTCGAACCCTCTTGCTACGAAGGCCAACATACCATTTGCCTTCTTAACCGCCTGCTGCACCTGCATGCTTACCTTCAGCGACTGGTGCACAATAACACCCAGGTCTCTTTGCACTTGCCCTTCTCCCAATCTATTGCCATTCAAATAATAATCTGCCTTCCTGTTTTTGCCACCAAAGTGGATAACCTCACATTTATCCACATTATAGTGCATTTGCCATGTTTCTGCCCAATCACCCAACCTGTCCAAATCGTACTAGAGTTTCACGACATCCTCCTCACAGCTTACCCTCCCATCCAGCTTTGTGTCATCTGCAAATTTGGAGATATTACATCCAATTCCCTCGTCCATGTAGTGTATGTAACCGTTCCACCTTTAAGAGAACTATTTTAAGGGTTGCACTACTTTATCTTGGCTGCGGTATACTGTAATACCGGTGGTGACCACACCGGTATATAAGTGCTGTGTAATGATTTATTGGGCAGTTCCGCCCTGACCTTCGACTAGTAAAGACCTGTTAAAATTTACTCTTGTGGTCTGTGTAATAATTCTCATTATAACACACAGACTTAACAGTGGCGACGAGTACGATCTTACCCTGCGGCAGAGATACATCCAAGGCAGTTTAACGGGCGTCGAGAAGAGGCATCCGCCCTCATCATTCTGCTGAGAAAAGACTCGGGTCTGCAGAGCAAAGGAAGAATTCTGACACGAAGCCTTCCATCAGCAACAGGCAGTGATCATCCCTTCTATCACGGTGGTGGGTAAGCCGATCAGCGACGAGCAGCCAGTCGGCCACGTTGGCTGTGAAGTAGGGGAGGGAAAAACGGAGGATACAAGGGCGGAGAACTCGACCACGGCCGGGGAAAAGAGCCGGACAGAAGTCGGGGCCAGAGGCGCTGAGACTGGGGCAGCGTAAGGCACGGAAGCCGCGGTGAATGCAAACGCAGCCGGTGTGAGAGACCGGGCTACAAGCGGGCTGGGAGACGCAACAGCGTCGAGAGAGAGCTCGACCGCGACCGGTGAAAAAGGCCGGGCAGCTACCGAGGCCGCGAGGCGCAGCGACCGGGACAGCGTAAGCGCGGGAGAAAATTTTAAAAAAAACGCGGAGAACTCAGCCGCAGCCGGGGGGGAAAGGACCGGACTGCAAGAGGGGCTGGGAGGCACGATTTGAAAACCGCTGGGGAGGGCGAACGCAGCAATACAGCAATCGCCATTACAGCCAGCGGGGGAGAAAGGCAAACGCGGGAAGCCACCATTTTCGTAGGCGGGGGAAGAAGATGAGCGCGGGAAACCGCCATTTTGAAAAAAAAATAAAAGAAAAATTTCTTTTTGTCTCTCAAGAAGATTGCGAGGATGCCTAAGCGTGGTAACATCAATGATTTCGATCCCGATGTTGAAGATTGGGCCACGTATGTAGAACGCATAGAGATATATTGTAAGGCAAATAAAATATCAAATGAAGATAAAGCTCTAACCTTACTAAACTCAATGGGTGCGAAGACATACGGGCTATTGAAGCATCTTCTATCACCAGCTAAACCGGCGGATCAGACTTTCGCTAATATTGTTGCTGTCCTGAAGAATCATTTGAACCCCACACCGCTGATGTTAGCGGAACGATTTAAATTTTATGCGAGAACGCAACTGAAAGAGGAAAGCAACGCGGAGTATTTAATTGAACTGCGTAAGCTAGCGAAATACTGTCAGTTTGGGGAAAGACTGACAGAGGCACTGAGAGACAAATTCGTGTGTGGATTGTCGAAAGAAGGAACACAAAAGCGGTTGCTTGAAGAGAATGATCTTACACTTGGTAAGGCTGTCACTATTGCAGCATCGCACGAAGCCGCAGCGAGAGGCACTGCGGAAATGCAGCTGAAGGCAGCGGTACTCAGCGTAGATCAAATGGCTTTGGGTACAACGAAATGTTATCGTTGTGGAAAGACAACACACGATCAGAACCAATGCTGGTTTAAAGACCAGGAATGTAGAAAATGTGGCAAGCTTGGTCACATAGCTAAAGTATGCCGGTCAGGAAAGAAGACCAGCAACAAAAAGTCACCGCAGGAAAAGTGCAGAAAGGTACATAAGGTGGCTGAGAAGAGTTCGGATGAACAGAATTCGGATTCAGACTCCAACAGCAAGGAACTGGGTAGTCTGAGAATTCACAATGTGAGTAAGGAAGCTGACCTACAAACTATCTGGGTCACACTTCAGATAGCAGGAGTCCAAATGAAGATGGAATTGGACACCGGATCGGCGTTGACGGTCATGAATAAGCAAGATTACAAAAGGTTATTCACACATATTCCCCTACGGGATACGAAGATAGTATTGCAGACATACATGGGGCAAAGAGTATACCCCATCGGAAAGATAAAAGTCAAGGTGGTACACAAGGGCAAAGAACACCAAGGAATGGACATATATGTACTACCTGAGGGAGGTCCACCACTTCTGGGACGGGAGTGGATCAGGAAAATAAATATGGACTGGCACTCCCTAAAAGCAATAACAGTAGATTCCGGAATAAAAGATGTCAAACCTGAACGATTGTCCAGAATATTGGATGAGGGCATATGCAGCAGTGACAGTGACAAAGAAGAGTGAGAACTCGGTGAAGACAATCAGCTCAGACTCTGGAACTGATGATGGTAAGACCAGCCCATGTGCAAAAGACAAGTCTAAAATGGGCTTGCAGACTAATGATGGAAAAACGAAGGAGTGCATAAATGCTTCAGAAGAGAACAAAGTATCAGAACAGAATTCCACTGAACAACAACAACATAGTTTGACAGAGAATTCTGAGTCTGTCCAGTCTACAGACATGCACATTTCTGAGGAACACCGGGCTCGAACTCAACTCAATCTCAAACTACAACAGCAATTAGAACAAATGATTCGCCGTTTTGAGCAAGAGATGAATGCAAAGAAAAAGTTCTTTGACACAGAGTGGGAGAATCTGGAAAGACAGCAGAAGCAGCTGATTGAGAAAATGGAACAGGAACACACAAACCGTCTGCGCGATGAGGCCAAACGAATCAAAGCTGAGCAAGAAAGGGAATATGTCAAATTCATCGATCAGTTGAAAGCTAAGAAGAAAGAGCACCCTTTTGTGAGCAGTGTCAGCAGTAATAAGCCACTCAGGGAATTGGTGGCAGAGGCAAAAGCTGAAGTGATGGAGGAAATAGAAGACAATAGAGAAGAAGCAGAAGATGATGACTCATCTGAACCATTATCACCCCTACCAGGTCACGCACGTGGTCCCTCTGAACTGAGCCAAATCAGTCTGGAAGTAGAAAAACTTCCCAAGGTACTCGAGCCTTTAGAAGTCAGCAATGCTGGTTCTGCAGTTACGAAAGTTCAAGCTGTTAAGTCCAGTGAAGGACTATTAGATGAGTCACCCCAGCAACAAGAACCTACTACACCACCGAAAACTACTACACCACCGAGGCGTTATCTGGACCGAGTCAGGAGGCGCAGGAGGCGCCGCCTCAGAGACTGAATCTGTGAACTGTTTTTACATGAAGTTGTGTATATATGTTAGTATGTTATGTTTAATGGGGAATATATACTGTTAAGCTAAAAAGGGAGGATTGTAGTGTATGTAACCGTTCCACCTTTAAGAGAACTATTTTAAGGGTTGCACTACTTTACCTTGGCTGCGGTATACTGTAATACCGGTGGTGACCACACCAGTATATAAGTGCTGTTTAATGATTTATTGGGCAGTTCCGCCCTGACCTTCGACTAGTAAAGACCTGTTAAAATTTACTCTTGTGGTCTGTGTAATAATTCTCATTATAACACACAGACTTAACAGTCCAGATCATTAATATATATTGTGAACAGCTGGGGTCCTAGGACCAATCCTTGCGGTACCCCACTAGTCACTGCCTGCCACTCGGAAAACGACCCATTTATTCCAACTCTTTGCTTTCTGTCTGCCAACCAGTTCTCTATCCAAGTTAATACCTTGCCCCCAATCCCATGTGCCTTAATTTTGCACGCTAATCTCTTATATGGGACCTTATCGAAAGCCTTCTGAAAGTCCAAATACACCACATCCACTGGTTCTCCCTTATTTATTTTACCAGTTACATCCTCAAAAGATGTACTGCAGCAACTCGTCAAGGCTTCTTTGACAGCACCTCCCAAACCCATGACCTATACCACCTAGAAGGACATGGGTAGCAGGCACAAGGGAACACCACCACCTCCAAGTTCCCCTCCAAGTCATACGCCATCCTGTCTTGGAAATATATCGCCTTTCCTTCATCGTCGCGGGGTCAAAATCCTGGAACTCCCTCCCTAACAGCACTTTGGGAGCGCCTTCACCTCATGGACTGCAGCGGTTCAAGAAGGCGGCTCACCACCACCATCTCGCGGGCAATTAGGGATAGGCAATAAACGCTGGCCTTGCCAGCGAAGCCCACATCCCATGAATGAACTTTTAAAAATCTGCTGAGATAACCAACTCAGCGTTGCCCAGGGATCAAACCTGTGACTTTCCAGGTGGAATTTACCCAGTGAGTCATTGCGGTGCTTTGTGAAACTGTTTCACCATGCTCGCTGAAACCTATCAACAAAAGTCTTTGGGGGAGAAATTCATTATTGCCCCGTTTGGGGGCGGTAGCCTTTGAAAGCTGGGAAAATTAGTGCCAGGCGCTAAAGATTCCCAGCTTTCACAAAATTGCGTTTCGCGCTCTAGGAAGGAAGTGGATCAGTTTAAGCACTCCACTTCCTTCCTAGAGCGCTAAAGGACGCAGGTGCAGCAGTAGTGGTGCAGCGCTACACAATGTCCCGTGCAGCGTGTAACGTCCGTGTGCAATTGAGACACGGACTGCAGGAGTTGGTTATAACAGGTGTTTACTGAATGGAGACAAAACTGGAACTACTATACAAAGTTACTTCACAGGCTTATATACAGGGGTGGTCACTACTGGTACTGCAGTATACAGGGGCTGCAGAATATAGTTCCTTCTTCAAAGTACATACACTACAATTCCTCCCATTTTAGCTAAACAGTACATAACATTCGACTACTAATTAAATAACATATTTACAATTACAGTTGCTATATACATTAGCTGAAGTTAAGCAATTATAAATTCAGTCTTTGAGGAGGCTTCCTGATTCTGTCCGGATAACGCCTCTTTGGGGTATCAGGTTCTTCTGGCAAAGTTGATTCGGGATCAACGTCGTTGTTTGGTTCGTCTGCTTCCAATATCACCGGTTCTGCGGTAGCTGCAATTGGTACTTCGGTTTCATCACCAGGTGTATCGGATCGTGGTGTGGATTTGACGTTTTCCAGTGACTCTAGAATCTGGTCAGCATGGCGTCTTACAATGCTCTCTCCAACGTCCACGGTATACAATAGAGGTCCTTGCCGTGTGCAGATCGTTCCTGGCTGCCATTTCTCTGTGCGGTAGTCCCAGGCCAAAACTGGTTGACCTATCTTAAAACTCCTGGTCGGCCTTTCATTCATATTCTGAAACTGCCTGTTCTCCACCTCTCTTCTGATGTTTGGCTTAACCAAATCCAAGCGGCATCTTAGTCTTCGATTGAAGAACATCATGGCTGGAGTTTGGTTGGTAACCGCATGTGTCGCATTCCGGTAGGCAAACAAGAAGTTATCCACCTTGTGTTGTAGGGGTATGTCTTCATTACACATTGCCTTGATAGCCTTCTTGAATGTTTGAACGAACCTCTCAGCCAATCCATTGGTGGCTGGATGATATGGGGCGGATGTGTAATGCTTAACACCATTGTTCTTTAAGAACCTCCGGAACTCTTCAGACACAAACTGTGGTCCATTGTCGGAGCAAATCTGTTCAGGCAGCCCATTTCTGGCGAATATGGTTCGTAAGACTGTGATAGTTTTTTCTGTGGTGGTTGAGGACATTTTTATTACCTCTGGCCACTTTGAATGTGCATCCACCGCAATTAAAAACATCGAGTCCATAAATGGACCAGCAAAATCAATGTGCACCCTTTGCCATGGAGATGAGGGCCACTCCCATGGATGTAGAGGGGCTTGTGGTGGGGCGTTTTGGACCTTCTGGCATCCTGTACAGCTCTTGGTCATCTCTTCAATTTCTCTATCGATTCCCGGCCACCACACAAACGCTCTGGCTAAGTTCTTCATTTTTACCCCTCCCAGATGACCCTCATGAAGCTCATTGAGCACTCTATCTTTCAATTTGGGTGGAATTACTACTCTCGATCCACACATCAAGGTTCCTCGGCACACTGACAGCTGTTCTCTTCTCGGCGAGAATGCTGGCAACAGTGGTTCGCCATGTGCTTGCCATCCCTTCACCGTTAAATCATAGACCCTGGAGAGTGTCGGGTCATTTCGTGTTTCCTTTTCTATGTTTGCATTCGTCACAGGTAGACATTCGACTATGGTCGAGTGGAATATCTCCACAGGATCCACTGCACGTGCTTCTTCCACTGTCGGCAACGGTAGGCGCAACAATCCATCAGCATTCCCATGCTGTTTAGTTCCTTTGTACTCGATGTCATATTGGTGTGCCCCTAGGAAAAGGGACCACCTCTGTAGCCGTTGTGCTGTCATTATCGGGACGCCCTTCTGAGGGTTGAAAATGGAGACAAGAGGTTGATGATCAGTTAGTAGAGTAAATTTCTGTCCGTGCAGGTAGTGATTGAACTTCTTCACCCCCCACACCAGGCTGAGGGCCTCTCTGTCAATCTGGGCGTAGTTACACTCGGCTGAAGTTAACGAGCGTGACGCAAAAGCTATCGGCCTCTCTGAACCATCAAGGAATTTATGTGACAGTACCGCTCCAATGCCGTAGGGAGACGCATCACACGCCAGTCTTATCAGTAGTGATGGGTTGTACTGAGCCAATACTTCTCTTGAAGTGATCAGGTCTTTACATTTCTGAAAGGCCCGCTTACATTCATCGCTCCATTTTCCATGCTACTCCAGTTTGTAGTAGGGGGTTCAGTGGGTGCAGATTTGTGGACAAATTCGGCAAAAACTTATGGTAGTAATTCACCAATCCGAGGAATGACCTCAGTTGCGACACATTTTCAGGTGCTGGAGCCTTAACTACCGCTTCAATTTTGTCAGGGGACTTATGTAACCCCTCTTCATCAATCACGTGGCCACAATACAATATCTGTTTCTTAAAAAACTCGCACTTGGGGTGATTGGCTCATAGCCCATGTTCTCTTAGCCTAGTGAGCACCTGCTCTAGGTTGACAAGGTGTTCACTGTCATTTTCACCTGTCACTAGGATGTCGTCCAAGTAACACTGAGTCCCCGGACTTGTTCCATCGCTCTTTGCCATATCGCCGGAGCTGATGCTACTCCGAATACCAGTCGATTATACTGGTAAAGACCTTTGTGAGTGTTTATCGTGAGATATTTCCTAGAGGATTCTTCAACCTCCATCTGCAAATATGCTTGTGCTAGGTCAATTTTTGTAAAACGCTTCCCTCCAGATAGTGAGGTGAAAATATCTTCTCCGGTACTGTGTGAAGGACTGGGTTCACAGTCACCTTGAAGTCCCCACAGATGCGAACCTTCCTTGGCTCCTCAGACTTATTGTTTAACGTTTTCTTCATGACAGGAACGATGGGTGTCGCCCACTCGCTCCAGTCTACCTTAGATAACACGCCTGCATTCTCCAGATTCTCCAGCTCTGCCTCGACGGCTGAGCGAATTGCATACGGCACCGGTCTTGCTTTGAAAAACTTGGGAATTGCATTCTCTTCTATTTTTATCGAGGCGGTTACGCCTTTAAGAGTTCCCAGTCCTTGTTGAAATACCTCTTTAGCGTTAGCTAAGATTTTTGACAATCGTCCAGGTGTGACGTCGTCATCCTTTTTACCAGCCACAGTCAGTGCCTGAATGGAGTGCCAGTCTAAACTTATCTTTCTGATCCATTCACGTCCCAATAACGGTGGTCCACCATCTTGCAGTATGTACAGATACAATTTCTGTATTTCCTTGCCGTTGTATTCGACAGGCACCCTTATTTTCCCTCTGGGGTATACTTTCTGCCCCGTATACATCTTCAAGACAATGGATGTGTCTTTCAAGGGTATGTGTGAGAATAGCCGCTCGTAGTCTCGTCGATTCATGACGGTCAAGGCTGATCCTGTATCCAATTCCATTTTGACTTGGGACCCTGCTATCGTGAGGGTGACCCAAATGGTTCGGTGATCCTCTTTTGCGATTACATTGTGTAGTTTGAGACAGCTTAGTCTCTTGTTCCCGGATTCACTATCACTCATCTGGTCTTCGGAACTACTGTCCATCATCTTTTGTACTTTCCTGTACTGTTCCTTAGTAGACTTTTTGTTGTCGTTAGTCTTCTTCCCGGACCTGCAAACTCGTGCAATGTGTCCCATCTTTCCGCATTGCCTGCATGTTTTGTCCTTGGACCAGCAGTCCTTCTAGTCATGGGTTGTTCTGCCACAGCGATAACATTTTTCAAATCCCCATGTCATTTCATGGGTGCCGTATTCCTGTGGCTTTTGCTGTATTTCCGCAGCTCCCCTTGCTGCTGCTTCGTATGATACTGCCACGCTGAAAGCCTTATCTAGCGTCAGCTCTTTCTCTGAGAGTAACCTCTTCTGGGTTCCTTCACTCAGGAGTCCACAGACAAATTTGTCCCGTAGGGTATCTGCCAGTCCTGCTCCGAACTGGCAGTGCTTTGATAGCTTGTGTAGTTCCGTAAGGTAATCAGCATTGCTCTCATCTTTATGCTGATTTCTCTTGTGGAATTTAAATCTTTCTGCTATCAGCAGCGGTGTAGGATTTAGGTGTTCCTGTAGGATATCAACAATTTCGTTAAAACTCTTCGCCATCGGTTTGACTGGAGTGATCAGGTTCCGCAATAGGCCGTACGTTCTTGCGCCCATTAAGTTTAGTAGTACCGATGCCTTTTTCTCATCAGCTACTTCATTTGCCTTGCAATATACTTCGACTCTTTCCACATACGTGGTCCAGTCTTCTATTGCATTATCGAAGCCAGTGATATTGCCAGTCTTCGGCATCTTGGAGGTCTAAGATGGCGCCTCCCGCGCTTTGCCTTCTTCCCCGATTGAACAAAATGGCGCCTCCCGCGCTTTGCCTTCTTCCCCACTGGATTAAGATGGCGCCTCCCGCGCTTTCTGTCTTTTCCGCTGCTGCTAGCGCTGTTGCTGGCGTTTTTATGCCTTGATGGCGACGCCCTATGGTCTTCGTGCACTTCCCCCCCGCGCTGCTGCCAACGCCGCTCTCCGCGGTCCCCGTGGCAGACTGCAGCTCCTCGCGGCTTTCTGCGCTTCTAATTTCTTTTATTTTAATTATTGTTCCCGTCGTCAGAGCAGACCCTATGGGACACTTTCCTCCCTCTTCTCGGGTCTGTATGCTGCCCGGCTTCGTAGCACCGGCCGCGCCCTGTGTGCTCCACCCTCTCTCTCTCTCTCCTCTTCCCGACAACGCTGCTCGGCCCCGTTGAAAAGCCACCCGATCGAGCTCTAGCCCGCCGCAGCCCAGGAAGGATCAGTGTACTACCTGGCACCAGCCCGATTAGCTGGAACACCATAGACTGGATAACCATGCCCAGCTCTCGACAGCCTCCCCTGCAAATCTTCGAATTCGATGAATCAGAGGGCGGTTGCCCACGGTCGACGCCCGTTTCTTCTGTTTGCTTATTTTTCCTTTTGGATTTCTTCCGTCTGGCCTCGACCTCTAACAACTTCGCTTCAGGGATGGATCCCCGTGAGGTGGTGCAGAACTGTAGGTAAGTTCGGATCTGTTCGTCGCCAGTGTAACGTCCTTGTGTAATTGAGACACGGACTGCAGGAGTTGGTTAAAGCAGGTGTTTACTGAATGGAGACAAAACTGGAACTACTTATACAAAGTTACTACACAGGCATATATACAGGGGTGGTCACTACTGGTACTGCAGTATACAGGGGCTGCAGAATATAGTTCCTTCTTCAAAGTACATACACTACACAGCGCTGCCGCATTCCAAGGCTCTTTCCCTTCCTTAAAGGGAAGGGCCGTCGCTGCAGGCTTTGCCTTGGGACCAGTTAGCTGGTCCCCGACGGTGGCCGTGATTCAGCTCCATCAGCCCCAGGCACTCCAGCAGAATGCCGGGCTGACTGATTGCGGCCCAGGAGACGGAAAAACATTTGACCAGAACCATTTCAAAAATTTAGGGACTTACCTCGGCAACCTCCCCCTTAAGTCTCGCCCCCCGAAGCGCCCGGCATCCCGATGAACGCCTCCTGCAGCTGTCGGTGTTGTCGCCTAGCGATGCTGCAGGGGGCGGAAGCGAAGTTCGGGTCCGGGGCGCTACCGGGGCGATGCGCCGGGTGAAGGAGATCGGGGCGCAACGTCATACCGCCGCCGCAAACCTCCCACCGAATTTAGTGGGAGGTGATATTCTCGCCACACCCGGGTGGTAAGTGGACGATAACGGGAGGCGCAAAGGTACCCAATTTCTCCCCCACTGTGAGTTGTGGTGCATTACATGGCTGCGGGGTAGGGGAGGCAGTCCTACTGTGCAACTGGCAGAAGGTGAACGAGCTACACTGGGCATGGCTGTCATGCCCCCTTACCAACATACAAAAATTGACAGGCAGGGAAAGACCAGCTGTTCCATCAAGCCTGGCCCACACCATGGTGGCTGGAGCATTGTGAGTAAACACCCACCCTCCTCACCCCCACCCACCTGCCCCCGCACCGCCTCACCACCCCTCCCCCCCGACCACCAGCCATGTAATGTCCTGGGAGAGGCAAAGAAAAAACAGAAAAATAAACAGGGCCAATAAGGGAAAAAGTACTTTGGAAAATTCCTCTCCAAACCCCGTCAGCAGGTCGAAATAAGTCCAGGAGCTCGCACGGACCAAGTGTTGTCTATAAAGACATTTGGCTTCTATATGATGCGCTCTCTGCCCCAGTCAGGAACCGGTCCCGCTCCCTCTTGAAGCCAATGGAGAGTCAACACCCATCGCACCAGCCGGCAACACATTCCAGGACAAGGGGCTCGATTTTCATTGAGGTGGCGGGTAGGAGGCGGGACTACAACTTTCGGGGTTGTAGTCCCGCCTCCATCGAGTTCTAGCCAACTCACCCGATTTTGACTTGATTGCCCTTGTTGAGCCCGCCCAGCGGACTCAGCAGGCCAATTAAAAGCCACCCGGCAACAGGTGACGTCATCTTTTGACAGATGAAATAACAGCGTTTCACAGCTGTTTGAAGCTGTCAAACACTGACAATCTGTATTCTAAGTTAATTCCTTCCTCTCAGGATGATTTAGAGATCTCCCCAGAACAGAAAGCTGAATGCTGCAATTTTTGACAGATCGCGGCCATTCTGCTTTCTGTGCCGGTGAGATGAGGGACTCCCGAGACCTGAAGGAAAGAAGGCTGTAAAGGTAAGTAAAGATTAGTAAAACTTCTTTAAACACTTTACACACACCAAACACACTTACCTTTGCACTCATGCACCCATCACTCACCTGTACACCGGACATCTCGACCCCTCCAAGCCCTTCATCCCGACGGCCCGCCTCCTCTAACTTGGCGTGGTTTGGAACCGTCGGGAATCCCACACTTCAACATTAAAAATAGGGATTAGTCTAAAAACTGCTTGTTAACTACCTCTTAACAGGCAGTTAATTGGCACTAGTCCCCTTCCCACCTCGGGGAGGCGGGTCCCAGTGCAGGTCGGGTACCCGCCTCCTTTGAAACTGGCATTGGGGGTGGGATGGGTTCGTGCCTCCCGATTTCGGGATTTTAACCCCCCACACGCCTCCAATCCCGCCTCCATGGCCCAATGAAAATCCTGCCCAAGGTATTCACTAAAATCAGCGAGGACTTTGAAAGGCACTGGGGGTATAATTGATCTTCGGCCGTAGCGCAAAACGGGAGATAGCGAACCGGTCGCCCTTTTCTCGCTCCGCCTGGTTTTCCTTTCTGTGGACTGCAATTGGGCGGGGTGTAGAATAAGTTATCGCCCATGCTGCACTGCCCTCAATGACCAATGTCGTCCCGGTTAACTCATGCACCTGGAGAGCAGTAGATGGTATTTAACTGAGATAGTAAAAGGGTGGATTCACACTAAAAATATCTGGATGATCGGTTTGTGTTATGCACGAGGCAATGTTTCTACTTATGTGTCCTCAACATTTGTCCTGTTTGCTCTCTGCTGTCTGCTGAATGCTGTGCACTGTCAGCTGCCTCTTGTTTGCTGTGTGTTGTCTGCAGTGGGAAATTCATGTTTACAATGTATTGTTAGCTGTCCCCTGTTTGCTGGGTTCAGTCCCAGTCACAGTTAGGTGCTGTGCTCTGTATCCTGGGATTCTTTTCTGTTTTTTTTTGCCTCTCCTGGGTGCTGTGCCCTGTTTCCTGGGTGCTGTGCCCTATTTCCTGGGTACAGTGCCCTGTTTCCTGGGTACTGTGGCTTTTTCCTGGGTACAGTGCCCTGTTTCCTGGGTACTGTGCCCTGTTTCCTGGGTGCTGTGCCCTGTTTCCTGGGTGCTGCGCCCTGTTTACTGGGTGCTGTGCCCTGTTTCCTGGGTGCTGTGACCAGTTTCTTGGGTACTGTGCCCTGATTCCTGGGTGCAGTGCCCTGTTTCCTGGGTGCTGTGCCCTGTTTCCTGGGTACTGTACCCTGTTTCCTGGGTGCTGTTTCCTTGGTGCTGTGCCCTGTTTCCTGGGTACAGTGCCCTGTTTCCTGGGTGCTGTGCCCTGTTTCCTGGCCGCTGTTCCCTGTTTCCTGGGTGCTGTGCCCTGTTTCCTGGGTACATTGCCCTGTTTCCTGGGTACTGTGCCAAGTTTCCTGGGTATTGTACCCTGTTTCCTGGGTGCTGTGCCCTGTTTCCTGAGTGCTGTGCCCTTTTTCCTGGGTGCTGTGCCCTGTTTCCTGGGTGCTGTGCCCTGTTTCCTGCATACTTTTACCTGTTTCCTGGGTGCTGTGCTCTGTTTCTTGGGTACTGCACCCTGTTTCCTGGGTGCTGTGCCCTGTTTCCTGGGTACTGTGCCCTGTTTCCTAGGTGCTGTGCCCTGTTTCCTGGGTGCTGTGTCCTGTTTCCTGGGTGCTGTGCCCTGTTTCCTGGGTGCTGTGCCCTGTTTCCTGGCTGCTGTGCCCTGTTTCCTGGGTACTGTGCCCTGTTTCCTGGGTACTGTGCCCTGTTTCCTGGGTGCTGTGCTCTGTTTCTTGGGTACTGTGCCCTGTTTCCTGGGTGCTGTGCTCTGTTTCCTGGGTGCTGTGCTCTGTTTCCTGGGTACTGTGGCCTGTTTCCTGGGTACTGTGCCCTGTTTCCTTGGTGCTGTGCCCTGTTTCCTGGGTGCTGTGCCCTGTTTCCTGGGTGCTGTGCCCTGTTTCCTGGGTGCTGTGCTCTGTTTCTTGGGTGCTGTGCCCTGTTTCCTGGGTGCTGTGCTCTGTTTCTTGGGTACTGTGCCCTGTTTCCTGGGTGCAGTGTCCTGTTTCCTGGGTGCTGTACCCTGTTTCCTGGGTGCTGTGCTCTGTTTACTGGGTACTGTGCCCTGTTTCCTGGGTACTGTGCCCTGTTTCCTGGGTGCTGTGCCCTGTTTCCTGGGTGCTGTGTCCTGTTTCCTGGGTGCTGTGCCCTGTTTCCTGGGTACTGTGCCCTGTTTCCTGGGTACTGTGCCCTGTTTCCTGGATGCTGTGCCCTGTTTCCTGGGTACTGTGCCCTGTTTCCTGGGTGCTGTGCCCTGTTTCCTGGGTGCTGTGCCCTGTTTCCTAGTTACTGTGCCCTGTTCCCTGGGTGCTGTGCCATGTTTCCTGGGTGCTGTGCCCCATTTACTGGGAGCTTTGCCCTGTTTCCTGGGTGTTGTCTCCTGTTTGTTGGGTGCTGTGCTCAGTATCCTGGGTGCTGTACCCTATTTCCTGGTTGTTGTCTCCTGTTTGTTGTGTGCTGTGCTCGGTGTCCTGGTTGCTGTTCCATTTCCTGGGTGCTCTCTCCTGCTTGTTGTGTGCTGTGCTCGGTATCCTGGGTGCTATGCCCTGTTTCCTGGGTGCTGTCTCCTGTTTGCTGGTCACTGTGCCCTGTTTCCTGGGTACTGTGCCCTGTTTCCTGGGTGCTGTGCCCTGTTTCCTGGGTGCCGTGTCCTGTTTCCTGGGTGCTGTGCTCTGTTTCTTGGGTGCTGTGCCCCATTTACTGGGAGCTTTGCCCTGTTTCCTGGGTGCTGTCTCCTGTTTGTTGTGTGCTGTGCTCGGTGTCCTGGGTGCTTTACCATTTCCTGAGTGCTCTCTCCTGCTTGTTGTGTGCTGTGCTCGGTATCCTGGGTGCTGTACCCTGTTTCTTGGGTGCTGTCTCCTTTTCCTGGGTCCTGTGCCCCGTTTGTTGGGTGCTGTGCCCTGTTTCCTGGGTGCTCTCTCTTGTTTGTTGTGTGCTGTGCTCGGTATCCTGGGTGCTGTGCCCTGTTTCCTGGGTGCTGCCTCCTGTTTGCTGGTCACTGTGCCCTGTTTCCTGGGTACTGTGCCTTGTTTCCTGGGTGCTTTGCCCTGTTTCCTGGGTGCTGTGCCCTGTTTCCTGGGTGCTGTATCCTGTTTCCTGGGTGCTGTGCTCTGTTTCTTGGGTGCTGTGCCCCATTTACTGGGAGCTTTGCCCTGTTTCCTGGGTGCTGTCTCCTGTTTGTTGGGTGCTGTGCTCAGTATCCTGGGTGCTGTAACCTATTTCCTGGGTGCTCTCTCCTGCTTGTTGTGTGCTGTGCTCAGTATCCTGGGTGCTGTACCCTGTTTCCTGGGTGCTGTCTCCTTTTCCTGGGTCCTGTGCCCCGTTTGTTGGGTGCTGTGCCCCGTTTCCTGGTGCTCTCTCCTGCTTGTTGTGTGCTGTGCTCGGTATCCTGGGTGTTGTGCCCTGTTTCCTGGGTGCTGTCTCCTGTTTGTTGGTCACTGTGCCCTGTTTCCTGGGTGCTGTACCCTGTTGGGCGCTGTTCGCTGTGCCCTGTGCCCAGCACTATAATCCATGGCAGTTCAGGTGCAATTCAGTGATTGAAATCTGTAAAATAAAAATTTGGCATCTTTATGAAATGTGAGGCAGACAGAATATGTAAAACTTTCACAGTTCTGTTAAATAAAATATTCAACCCAACAAATCAAACCAAACAGAGCGCCAATTTTTCAAACACTGTCAACTTTTGGAGGTACTGTATTGTTTGACTCCTGAACTGGAGTGAATATTAATTTACCATTTAAATGACACTGTAGCATACAGTGTACTTATACTGCCAAGATGTCTGAATAATTCAAGTTTCACTCACAGTAATTCATAGTCTATGCGACAGCGTAGATGGAAGAAGGCTGTTTCCACTTGTTAAAGGGTCAAGAATGAGGGGCCATAGATATGTGATTAAATGCAAAAGATTTAGAACAGAGGACAGGTTGAACTTCTGTACACAGAGAGTTGTGAAGCTGTGGAATTCACTTCCAGGGTTAATGGTCGAGGCAGAAACTATGCCAGCATTCATGATTAGATTGGAGAGGTGGATGAAGAAAAAGAGGGTTGAAGGGGTATGGGAACAGGACGGGCAAATGTGATTGAACTAGTTACTCATGTGGGAGGCTAAATGACAACACAGACTGGTTGGGCCGAATGGCCTGTTTCAGTGTTGTAACTTGTTAAAGGTTCATGAACGTGGTCCAAATTTGTCCACGGCATTGAGCAAGCTATTAGGGTGAGTGGTAATCATGCACTTCCTGATGTCAATGGTGAAGATGCACTAATGGGTACGGTGCACTTACCTAATGGAGCAGCTGTTTCACCTTGTTTGCATGTGGTAATTAATTGAAGGAACTGCCAGTGAAAGTAAGTGTCTTATGACAATAACAAGGGAAAATCCACAGCCAGGAAACCTTTCTGGAGGAGATGAATGGACAGGACTGGGTTCCTTTTTCTTAATCCATGTCTAGTCATGTAGCCGTTTACGCCAGTGGAGCACAGCTGTCCACACACTTGTAGTTCTCTCTCCATCAGCTCCACTCTGACTTTCAGGGAACTGACTGCATTGTTGACCGGTCAGGTTAAGGACACCAGTTTGATAATGGCCCAGAAATTCAGGTCAGGGCTTCCCGCGGGTGCAAGCCTCCGACCTGCACTTACCTAGCACGCCGGCCGTTGAGCTGTGGGCCCGCGTGGGATTCCGATCCTGGGCCTCCTCCAACTGCCGGCGTGCAGTGCTTGTGTATCCCAGGGGCGCAGTTAGTTCGATGCGTCCCTTGGGATCACATGGGCCATGGGGAGCCAGGGAATGCTCCATTCATAAGTTTGACAGGAAGACCTGTCAAAACTTAGAAATACTACGGGCCCCAAAACATCACTAAATCTTCAAATAAATTTTTTTAATCTATCACATTTTTAAAATAAACTATAAATTACATGAAATAACTATTTTAAACAATAATTTAAATTTTTGAAAAAAATAATTTTATTTTGTAACAGGGCTAAAAATAAACTTACCTTGCTTTAAAGTATTTAAAAATAATAAACCTGTGGGAAAAATGTTTTAATTTTAATTAATTCACCACTTACCTTGTAAAAAGCAGGCCTTACGCCTACTTTTTAAATGTGTAACTTCTGGAGACTTACCCTCCCGGGAAAACCTGCAAAAAAAACCTAAGTTCGATGCGCACGCGCAGCCTCTCCTGCGCACGCGTTCGAACTCTGAACCCCTGCTTTCAGGGGAACGGAAGTTCCAGTTTCACACGCATGCGCAGTGCATGCAGGAAACCGGCACTTCCATTGGGCCTACGGGTGAGTACCCCATGCGTACTCACCCGTGGAGACCTGAATTTCTGGGCCAATATTGTTGTGTATGTACCTTTAAGAGAAGAACTGATTTTATACTGCAGTACCGGCAGTGATCACACCTGTATATAAAGCCATAGCAGGCTTCTGTACTTCAGTCTTAAGTTACCCTCTGTTCAGCTGCAAGCACGAGCAGAGGGAGCAGCCAGACTTTGGAGAGTGGATTAAAGTGGTGGTCCCCTGACCAGGAAGAGGAGGAGAACGTTGGACCACCACCACCAACTCCACCATCATTACATCAACTGAGGTGCCTGGAGAGAGAGGACAGAGGAAGAGAAGGAGAAAGGAGGCCTACATCAACATCAACCAGGGGAGAGGCCTTTCTATCACTGCCTCCCCAAATTGGCCTCCACTTCAGGAGAGGGAGAGAGGGGAGAGAAACCAACTGCTTGAAAGGAGGGAAGAAAACTTCATCCGGAACATCACATCTACAGGTGGGTGTTATTTGGGGCACTCTCCCAAGACTTTGTATTTTAGGTGGGGGGAGAAAAGAAGAAGCAAGGCCGGATCATCAAGGGGTGTAGTGTGTGCATGTGTGTGCTCTTGTTAAAAGCTAGGCCACACACACCACTAATTAGCATCCCTTCTATTGCCTGCCCTGGGAGAGCTTGGAGCTGCCCAAGGTGAAGTCCTTAATTTAATTTAATTACATCGTTAAGACCTGTTGCAGGACTAAGCCTGGGCTTCTCCAGCTTTTCCAGGTGAAGACGTCTTCTCCCCCTGCCAGAAGACCACCATCACCAAAGACTTTTTCCATCGGAGAGTGCAACCCTGCCAACACCCACCCACCATCCTGAGTGGCAACACTGCCCTTTGCGGCCTCCCTCCTTCCCACCCCCCCACCTCTCTCTCTCTCTTTGTCTCTCTCTGCCTGTCTTTCTAAGGCACCTTAGTTTCATCTATTTTATTAATTGCCAATTGAGCAGAGGGGAGAGGGCTCCTCTCCCAATTTAAATCAATAAGGAGAGAGGTGTGTCCTCATTTTAATCAGCTCCCTCTGCTCAATAGAGGACAAAAAAAATATATATACACCGAGGCCATTAACACCTTCAGGCCTGTGACTTGGGGTGAGTGTAGCCCTTAAAAAAAGCACCCCAGAATGGCGACTGCGTCTTCGCCGGTGGCGGGGCCAGCCGGGACCTATGCGAGAGTGGTAGCCACAGCCACAGCTGCTCCCGCTGTTCCTGCTGCCCCGTCACCTTTTCGATTAATAACAAAAAAGCTTGGGGTGAAGAGCTACACTCACCCCACTATGACCATCGAGGCCTGCGTCAAGGCCATGGCTGGGGTTGTCGGCCCCTCAGCCATCGTCGCGGCCTCGAAAATGTATGGGAAGGCTGTGTTCTTCCTGGGGTCGGAGCGGGCGGTGTCCCTGGCTGTCGCCAAGGGGCTCACCGTGGGCGGGACCTTCCTGCCGGTGGATCCTCTCGAGGCCACCGCGCAGAGGATCATTATTTCCAATGTCCCGCCCTATGTTCCTGGTGAGCTCCTCCTTCCCCATTTGCGACAACTTGGGGAGGTGAGGTCGGGGATCACACCCATCCCGCTCGGCTTCCGGGAGGCCAGCCTTCGCCACGTCTTCTCCTTCCGGCGCCAGCTGTTTATCCAGCTGGCGCGGGAGGAGGACACTGAAGGGGCGTTCGTCGTCCTCCACGAGGGGACCGCCTACCGCGCCTTTTGGACGTCGGACGGTGTGAGGTGCCATGCCTGCAGGGAGGTGGGGCACATCAGGAGGAACTGCCCTGCCTCCAAGGCCACCGGATCATCTCGTGCGGCCGAGGCTGGCGCCGCCGCCGCCGCCCTTCCCCCCGGATCTGCCCGCGCGTCAAGTACGTCTGATGCGCGGTTGACGTCGGGGGCTGATGCCACCAAGGCCTCCGGCGGGGGGGAGGGAGCGTGTCCGGCCGGAAAGAAGGCGCGGGGAAAAAAGAAGCACCTTAGGGCAGGTCCCCCCGTGGATGGCGAGCCCTTGCCCCTTGAGCCCCTTACACCCGCGCTCCTCGCGGAGTTGATCAGGGCAGATGTGAGCGGGAGGGGCCCCGTGCCCGAGCCTGTGGCCGCAACCGCCGCAGCGGTAATGCCAATACCTGCGGCCGGGCTCGGGCCCGAGGAACCCGACAAACCTGCTCCGCTGGAGGGAGTCGAGGAGGAGGCCTTTGCAGACATGGAGGTCTCCCTCGCTCCCTCCGTGCTAAAAAGAAGGCGCGACCCCCTGGATGAGGAGGAGGACCGGGAGGAGGAAGGTCCCTCCGAGCAGGGGGAGTCGTCGCCCGCCGCGGGTACTGCGCCCACCCCCCCCCCCCAAGCGCTGTCGTCATCACCAGCGATCGGCAGGGGTCGCCTGTCCCTCGGGAGGCTGAGGCAGATGTGTCTGTCCAGCACGTGCCTCCCGGGGATGGGGATGAGACCCTGCCCGTGGGGGGGGTTGCGGAACAACCCGCGGCAGTAATTGAAGTTGACCTTTTATCGGTGTCGTTACCCCTCGCCGGGTCGGGCAGCCTGGGGGCTGGGTCGGGCGAGCTCGAGGATAATGAGCTCGCCCAATGCGACCCGGACGTCTCCCAGGGGATGCTCGTCCTGGTAGAGCTTTTAATTCAAAACCCCCCGTCCGCTGGGTCGGAGGTTGGTGGCGGGGAGGAGGATGGCCCCCTGGCTGCGTCTCTGGTGCCGGACGTACTGGAGGAGCTGGAAATTGTTCTCTCCCCGGTTTCTCCGGTCGTTCCGGCGTCTGAGGCGGAGGGGGGCTCTGAACCGCCGCCGTCTTCTGGCCCGGCACCCCTAGAGGAGCCCAGGGAGAAATCCTCTGCCGCCGATCCTGGGGGTGGGATCCGGGCGGAGGCGGGGCTGGCTGGCGCGGCCGAGTCGTTCGCTTCGCACTGCGCGGCGGACGGGTCGGCCGCTGGGGACTCGGTGATGGGCACGTAGGACGATTCGGACTCCAGCGCCGACGTGGCGATGGATGACCTCGTGCCCCTTGCCGAGTCTCCCCTCATTTCCGTAAGGGAACTCCGGGATTTTATGGCCACGTGCCTGGGTCAGCGCAATAAGGTCCGGCTGGCCCTCGACAGGTGGTCGGAGCTGGCGCTGCTCATCGATTCCGTCCGCGCCGCCGTTAAGATCTTGGGCGCGGACGAGGGTGTGAACCCGCTCGAGCTGCGTTGGCTCACAACGTTTCTCACTGGGCTGCTGAGGAAGTGGCGGCGGACCAGCGGCTGCGCTTCCTCCCCCCGTTAGGTGTAGGTAGAGGTTGCACTATGCTTCTGACATGAAGATAACCATAGCCAGCCTCAACATCAACGGCAGCAGGGAGGCGCGCCGCAGATTCAATAACTTCTCGGTCCTTCGGGACGGGAAGTATGCGGTGTGCTTCCTGCAAGAAACCCACACCGTTCCGGGAGACGAAGCCACGTGGCTCCTGGAGTGGCAAGGAGGGGTCAGCATGAGTCACCTCTCCAACAATTCCAGCGGGGTGGCTATCTTGCTGGCCCCGCATTTTCAGCCAGAGATCTTGGGGGTCAAGGAGCACGTGCCGGGCCGCTTGCTCCAGGTCACTGTTCGCCTGCGGGGCATGCCGCTCCATCTAGTGAACGTGTACGCCCCTCAGACCAGTGCGCAGCAAGTGCGCTTCTTCGAAGAAGTGTCCGCTCTCTTGGGCTCCATCGATGTGGGCGAGTGCGTCATCCTCGGGGGGGATTTTAACTGCACCCTCGAGGCGAGGGACCGTTCGGGTCCCCCGCGAAGCCCGGCGGCGATGGAGAAGTTGAGGGACCTGGTTGGGTCCTTCGACTTGGTGGACGTCTGGCGAAATCTCCACCCCGACTCCAGCGCCTTCACTAGCGTGAGGTCTGGGGGAGGAAGGTCCAGAATCGACCGCCTCTACATTTCCCAGGCGTACGTCTCCTGCGTTCCGGCAGCTTCCATGCGGCCGGTGCCGTGCACAGACCACCACCTGGTGTGGGCGGAGCTCGCTCCGCTGCGCGCGCGGGGGGGGTCCGTGTACTGGCATTTTAACAACCTGCTGCTGGAGGACGCACGGTTCCGGGATTCATTTCGTCGATTCTGGGCCGACTGGAGAAGGAAGCAGGGGGGCTTCCCCTCCTTGAGGCTATGGTGGGATGTGGGCAAGGCTCACATCCGTCTCTTCTGTCAGGAGTACGCGAAGGGGTCGACCAAGAGGCGGGAGGCCCGGGTCGGGCGGTTGGAGAAGGAGGTGCTCGACCTGGAGTCCCGTCTCGGTCAGGTCGTCGAGGACCCGGCCCTGCGGAAGGTGTACGAAGAGAAGAAGGGCGCGCTGAAGGACCTGCAGCTCGTCGGGTCCCGAGGCGCGTACGTGAGGTCGCGGATCCAGCTCCTGCGGGACCTGGACCACGGCTCCCCCTTCTTCTACTCGCTGGAAAAAAGACGGGGGGTCCGTAAGCAGCTCTTGGGGCTGCTGGCCGACGACGGATCTCTGGTCTCGGATCCGGAGGGAATCAGCGCGGAGACCCACGCCTATTACGGGGCTCTGTTCTCTCCGGATCCGTCCAGCGAGGATGCGCGCAGAGTTTTGTGGGAGGACCTGCCGAAGGTTGGCCCGGAGGGCGCCGAAAAATTGGACGCTCCGCTAAGTCTGGCGGAGCTGACCGGCGCCCTCCGCCAGCTCTCTAGGGGAAAGTCCCCGGGGCTGGACGGGCTGACCGTGGAGTTCCACAGGGCGTTCTGGGACGTCTTGGGGGGCGACTACGCGCGGGTCCTGGGGGAAAGTTTGGCGACCGGGGAGATGCCCCTCTCTTGGCGCAGGGCGGTCATTGTCCTGCTGCCTAAGAAGGGCGATCTCCGCCTCCTTAAGAACTGGCGCCCGGTCTCCCTCCTCAGCACGGACTATAAAATCTTTGCCAGGGCCATGTCTGCTCGCCTTGGCACCGTGCTGGCCCACATGATCCACCCCGACCAGTCCTACACGGTCCCGGGCCGGACCATCCACGATAACATCCATCTGGTCCGGGACCTGGTCCACCACTCCCAGAGGGCTGGTCTGTCGGTCGCCTTCCTTTCCCTGGATCAGGAGAAGGCGTTCGACAGGGTGGATCACGAGTATCTCTTCGGGACTCTGCGCGCATTCGGGTTCGGGACGCATTTCGTCGCCCGGATCCGACTTCTGTACGCCGCCGCGGAGTGTCTGATTAAAGTTAACGGGTCCTTGACGGCGCCCCTTCGCTTCGGGAGGGGGGTGCGTCAGGGATGCCCCATGTCCGGTCAGTTATATGCCATTTGCGTGGAGCCTTTCCTGCGCCTCTTGCGGAAGAGGTTGACGGGACTGGCTCTGCAAGGGCCGGGCGTGGAGGTGGTCCTCTCGGCTTACGCCGATGACGTGCTCCTCATGGTCACGGATCCCGCTGACTTGCGGAGGATGCGGGAATGCCAGCAGATTTACTCGGACGCATCCTCCGCCAAGATCAACTGGGAGAAATGTTCCGGACTCCTGGTGGGTCAGTGGCGGGTGGACTCCCTGCCGGAGGAGTTCAGGCCTTTCGCCTGGAGCACCACGCACCTCCTCTATTTGGGAGTCTACCTTAGCCCTGCCGAGGACGCTTGGCCGGCGAACTGGCAAGAGCTGGAGGCCAAAGTCACCGCTCGCCTAGGACGCTGGACAGGACTGCTCCGAGTGTTGTCCTACAGGGGTCGAGCGCTGGTCATAAACCAGCTGGTGGCCGCCATGTTGTGGTACCAGTTGGTCACTTTGATCCCTCCCCCTGCGTTTGTCGCCAAGATTCAGAAGAAGCTCATCGACTTCTTCTGGGACAAAAGGAAGCACTGGGTCTCTGCCGCGGTTCTGTGTCTCCCGCTTAGGGAGGGCGGTCAGGCGCTGGTGTGCCTTCGCACCCAGGCTGCGACTTTCCGTCTTCAGACGCTGCAGAGATACCTGTACGTCGAGAATCCTCCGAGATGGTGTGCGCTGGCGACGTTTTTCTTCCGCCAGCTGCATAGCCTCAATTACGACACGCAGCTCCTGTTTGCGAAAGTGGGCAGCAGGCGTGCCGGCCTGCGGGAGCTGCCTGTCTTCTACCAGGAACTACTATGGGTTTGGAACTACGTCGCTTCCAGGCGGAGCTCTCCCCCGTCAGGAGCAGCGGCTCTCCTTCGGGAGCCGCTGCTCAGGAATCCGCACCTCCACGAACACGGGTTCGGGCGGCTGGCGGAGGGTAGGGCTGTGGCTGGCAAGGTGACCAGAGTCGGGGACCTGCTCGATGGCGGAGGAGCGGGCTGGATGGCGCCGGAGGAGCTGGCGCGGCGCCTGTCCTGGGCCAACGTCCAGCTCGCGGTCGAAACCATCGAATCGGTAAAAGCGGCACTGGGCCCCGACTCCACTAGGTGTATCGAGGCGGCTCAAGCACGTGGGGCGATCCCGTCCGAGCTTACCCCCGTTCGGACGGAATTCCTCATCGGCGCCCGGCCCCGAAACTCCCCTCGGGAACCGGCGCCTCACAACTTGAGCCGTCTCGAGGAAATACCCTCCGTGCCTTTTCATTCCGCGCGGAGGGGTTTCCTGTACGGGCTGCTCCTGCACACTCTCCACTTTGCCATCTTCGTCTACCGTCCGGACACGCCTTGGCGTGGCGTTTTGCCGACCGGCGGTAGCGGAGGTCCCCAATGGAGGGCTCTCTATGCAGGAGTCCTCCCTTGTTCCATCGGGGACTTGGCCTGGAGGGTGTTGCACGGAGCGGTCCCGTGCAATAAGGTTTTAAGTACGTTCACGGACTCCCAGGCCGCCTGCATTTTTGCGGCCTGGAGGAGTCTGTGTTTCACGTTTATATGGATTGTGAGAGGTTGCAGCCCCTCTTTCACTACTTGAAGGGGCTGCTCCTCGATTTTTGGTTGCACTTCAGTCCCACGCTCTTGATCTACGGTCACCCGGTGCGGAGGGGAGCGGACAGGTTGGAGGACCTCCTTGTGGGCCTGCTCCTGGGCCTGGCTAAAAGAGCCATCAATTGGTCCAGGCAGCGGGCGGTCGAGGGGGTCGTCCAGCCGGATTGCCTGCATCTCTTCCGCGGCCATGTTCGCGCCCGGGTGGCCCTGGAGATGGAGCACGCGGTGTCCGCCGGTGCGCTTGAGTATTTCCGCAACCGGTGGGCGCCGCGGGGACTGGAGTGCATCATCAACATGGAAAACCAAATTTTAATTTGATTTGTTAAGCTTTAGTTGAACTTTTGTTTATTTACAGTCGAATTGTTTTTTTTGGGTCCAAATAAAAGAGTACCCTCTGTTCAGTAAATACCTGTTATTATTGTTCTCCTGCAGTCCGTGTATTATTGATACTCGGACACTACAAATATAAATGCCAGGGCCAATCCCTTCGCTTCTGGCCTCAGCTCCATCTTCCCAGCTCCCTTCTCAGACTTAGCCCAAAGCAACGTTGAGTAACCGCTCCGCTTCTTTCCCACATTCCATCTGTCACCAAGATCACTTTCTTTCACCTCTGCAACATTGCCTGATTCAGCCCCTTACCTCAACCTCTCCACCACCTCTGTCCTTAAGCTCTATCCCTCTGCTTCCGAAACTCTCGTCCACAGTTTTATCACAGGTTCAACGCTCTCCTTCCTGGTCTGCCCACTTCTAACGTTCATAAATTATAAGTTATCCAGAATGGCTCATCCGGCAGCTTCATCTGGACTGAGGCTCACGTCGCCACCGCTCCGGAGCTCACCAAGTTCCACGGGTATCCTGCTTCTTGGAATGATGTAAAACATCCCAAGGCACTTCACAGGAGCGTTATCAAACAAAACTTGACACCGAGGCATGTAAAGAGATATTAGGACAGACGACCAAAAGCTTGATCAAAGAGGTAGGTTTTAAGGAGCATCTTAAAGGAGGAGAGTGAGGCGGAGAGATTTAGGGAGGTAATTCTAGAGCTTGGGGCCTGGGCAGCTGAAGGCATAGCCACTAATGGTGGAGCGATTAAAATAGGGGATGCTCAAGAGACCAGAATTTGAGGAGCGCAGAGATCTCGGAGGGTTGTAGGGCTGGAAGAGGTTACAGAGATAGGGAGGGGCAAGGCCATGGAAGGATTTGAAAACAAAGATGAGAACTTTAAAATTAAGGCATTGCCGGGCTTAGAGCCAATGTAAGTCAGCGAGCACAGGGGCGAAGGGTGAACGGGACTTGGTGCGAGGTTAGGACACGGGTCAGCGAGCACAGGGGCGAAGGGTGAACGGGACTTGGTGCGAGGTTAGGACACGGGTCAGCGAGCACGGGGGCGAAGGGTGAACGGGACTTGGTGCGAGGTTAGGACACGGGTCAGCGAGCACGGGGGCGAAGGGTGAACGGGACTTGGTGCGAGGTTAGGACACGGGTCAGCGAGCACAGGGGCGAAGGGTGAACGGGACTTGATGCGAGGTTAGGACACGGGGCAGCGAGCACAGGGGCGAAGGGTGAACGGGACTTGGTGCGAGGTTAGGACACGGGTCAGCGAGCACAGGGGCGAAGGGTGAATGGGACTTGATGCGAGGTTAGGACACGGGGCAGCGAGCACGGGGTGAAGGGTGAACGGGACTTGGTGCGAGGTTAGGACACGGGGCAGCGAGCACAGGGGCGAAGGGTGAACGGGACTTGATGCGAGTTAGGATACATGTAGTAGAGCTTTGCATGAGTTGAAGTTTATTTAGGGTGGAAGATGGGAGCCCGGCCAGGAGAGCATTGGAACAGTCAAGTCTAGAGATAACAAAGGCATGGATGAGGCTTTCATCGACTTGAAGATTGTTCTCCTCACTTTCAATGGCCTGGCACCACCCTACTCTGTGATCTTCTCCAGCCCTGTGTTGCTGTGGGAACCCTCCAGACCTCCAACACTGATCTACTTCTTATTCACCGCTCTTTCCACTCCACCATTTGCTCCTTCCCGTCCCTCTGCAACCCTCTTCCTCAACATTTCCATCGTCTCACTTCTGTCTCTGCCTTCAAAAAGCCGCTTAAGACCGTCTTCTTTGACCGTGCTTTTGCACTTCCTGACCTCCTCCACGACCCCTTCATGTCCACTCACTGTCCACCATCTGGTGAGGCATTCTGAGCAGTCTCTTTGCAGACAATCAGTGCTGATTATATGCAGAGTAATTTCTCCAGGTCTCCATATTAGCCAGCAGAGCTCAGCATGTGTACAGAGATTGCCTTACAATGTCCAGTGTAAAGTCAGCGCGAAGACTGCTTTCTAGTAACAGGATCTCTTCATCTAATGTAAAGGCACATTACATTATAGAACTGTATAAAAGAATAAGAAGTTCTGTGATACAAGAGGCTCCCGGTGCTGTGGAATCCGCCTCCTTTTTATTGTGCAACATATGTGCCGTAGAGCCAGAGCAGCAAGTCTCGGGGATGCAGTTTGCAAGTTAATGTCTGGCATGTCAATATCTGGGGAAGGTCTATCCTGGCCGCTGATGGGACTGTTGGGCCGATATAGGCGGCTGAACAGTTCAGCCTATTTGACAGGCATAATAGGTGGTTGTCTCTGCCTCCATAAAGCGTTGGAAGGAAAAAAAGACTTGCATTTATATAGCACCTTTCATGACCTCAGGATGTCCCAAAGTGCCTTACAGTCAATGAAGTACTTTTGAAGTGTAGCCACTCTTGAAATGTAGGAAATGCAGCAGCCAATTTGTGCAAAGCGAGGCACCACAAACAGCAAAGTGATAATGACCAGATAATATGTTTTTTTTACTGATGTTAGTTGAAGGATAAATATTGGAGAACTCCCCTGCTCCTCTTCGAAATAGTTCCACGGGATCTTTTACATCCACCTGAGAGAGCAGACGGGGCCTCGGTTTAACGTCTCATCTGAAAGACGGCACCTCCGACAGTGCAGCACTCCCTCAGTACTGCACTTTATTGCAAGGGGGATGGAGTATAAAAGTAGGGAAGTCTTGCTGCAACTGTTCAGGGTGTTGGTGAGACCACACCTAGAGTATTGCATACAGTTTTGGTCTCCTTATTTAAGGAGGGATATATTTGCATTGGAGGCAGTTCAGAGAAGGTTCACTCGGTTGATTCCTGGAATGAAGGGCTTGTCTTATGAGGAAAGGTTGAGCAGGTTGGGCCAAGACTCATTGGAGTTTAGAAGAATGAGAGGTGATCTTATTAAAACATATAAGATTCTGAGGGGGCTGAACAGGGTAGATGCTGAGAGGATGTTTCCCCTCGTGGGGGAATCTAGAACTAAGGGGCACAGTTTCAAAATAAGGGGTCGCCCATTTAAGACGGAGATGAGGAGGAATTTCTTCTCTCAGAGGGTCGTGAATCTTTGGAATTCTCTACCCCAGAGAGCTGTGGAGGCTGAGTCGTTGAATATATTCAAGGCTGAGATAGACAGATTTTTGAACGATAAGGGAGTCAAGGGGTATGGGGAGCGGGCGGGAAAGTGGAGTTGAGGCCAAGATCAGATCAGCCATGATCTTATTAAATGGCGGAGCAGGCTCGAGGGGCCGAACGGCCTACTCCTGCTCCTATTTCTTATGTTCTTCTGAGTGTCGGCCTAGATTTTTGTGCTCAGGTCTCTGGGGTGGGACTTGAAGCCACCGCCTTCTAAAACTGCGTGAAACTGGTCTTATCTTTGTCGTGCTGCAATTAGTGATGGCCCTAATTTCAGCAGCAGTTCTGTAAGATCAATGAAGTGAAGCCGTTGTCTCTGGAGGGGTGGAGGCCCACCCACGAAGGTTGGTTAATGGACATGTAGTAGCCCCAGAAAAAGCAACGCCTCTTGCAGCAGGTGTCAACCATGGCTCAGAGGGTAGCATTCTCAACTCTGAGTCAGAAAGTAGTTGAGGCTGGGGGAGGGGGGGTGGTCAGTTGATACAGAGCTCATTTCTCATATCTTGTTTTAGACTATTTTTCATAGGAACAAAAGGAGGCCATTCAGCCCCTCGAGCCTGTTCCAACATTCAATTAGATCATGGCTAATCTGTATCTTAACTCTATCTACCCGCCTTGGTTCCATATCCCTTAAAACCCTTAGCTAATAAAAATCTATCAATCTCAGTTTTGACATTTTCAATTGATCCCCCTTCTCCCAACCCCTCATCGCCAGCCTCAACAGCTTTTTGGGGGAGAGAGTTCCAGATTTCCACTACCCTTTGTGTGAAGGAGTGCTTCCTGACATCACCCCTGAACGGCCGAGCTCTAATTTCAAAGTTATGCCCCCTTGTTCTGGACTCCCCCCACCAGAGGAAATAGTTTCTCTCTATCTACCCTATCAGCTCCTTTAATCATCTTAAATACCTCAATTACAATTGTCCTCTCACACCTCAGTTCTCAGGCATGAGCACCAACCTGAACTGGCAGACTCATTTCCCAAGCCTAGTCATCAACTTCCTCTTGGTATGATTTGGGGGTTGTGGGGATGGGGGTCATGGATGGGTAGGGCAGAAATTTTATTGAAGGCAACATTCAACAAGCATTTAGATGAGCACTTGTAATGCCATAGCATACAAGGCTACGGACCAAGTGCTGGAAAATGGGATTAGAATAGACAGGGCTTGCTGGCCGGTGCGGATACGACGGGCCGAAGGGCCTCTTTCTGTGCTGTATAACTCTATGGGGGTGATTTTCATTCAGAAGTCAGGAAGGAGGCGGGACTACAACTTTCGGGGTTGTAGTCCCGCCTCCATCGAGATGTGGCCAATCCACATGATGTTAACTTGATTGACCTTGTTGAGCCCGCCCAGTGGGCTCAGCAGGCCAATTAAGGACCACCCGGCAACAGATGACATCACAGACTGAAATTTCATCTGTCACGACGTTTTGACAAATGAAATATCAGTGTTTCACAGCTGTTTGAAGCTATCAAACACTGACAGTCTTACTCTAACCTGGGTCCTTCTACACAGACTCAGTTAGAAATCTCACCGGCACAGAAAGCTGCGGGCTGTCACTTTTGACAGTTCACAGCCATTCTGCTTTCTGTGCCAGTTAGATGATGGACTCCCGAAACCTAGAGGAAGGAAGGCTGAAAAGGTAAGTATAGGTAATTTAAACTTCTTTACACACTTTAGACACACCAAACACACTTACCTTTGCACTCATGCACCCGTCACTCACCTGAACACCGATATCTCAACCCCTCCAAGTCCTTCAACCCGACGGCCCGACTCCTCTAACTTGGCGTGGTTTGGAGCTGTCGGGAATCCCACACTTCAAGCTTTAAAATAGGGATTAGGCTAAAAACTGCCTGTTAACAGGCAGGTAATTGGCACTAATCCCCTTCCCGCCTCGGGTAGGCGGGTCCCAGTGCGGGGCGGGTACCCGCCTCCTTTGAAACTTACATGGAGGCGGGTTAGGGGCGGGATGGTGTCGGGACCCCCGAACTCGGGACTTTAACCCCCCGCACGCCTCCAATCCCGACTCCACGGGTCAATGAAAATCAACCCCTATGACTTTATGAATCCATTTGCTTTAAATTTGTGTCAGCTCGCAAAAAGAAATCTCCCTGAGCATGCTCAAATAATAGTTCTACATGAGAAAAATTGAGTTGGCCTTTGCAGCTGACCATCAATCTTTTGGGCAACTAATCTTTACATTTTGGTTCTCAAGTGTTCCGCTTTCAAATGTGATGTAGCTTTGATATCTTTACATCTCGGTCTGTCTTGGCAACTTCCTGCATCAGGCTGCTTCTGTGTGAACTGCAGAGTGACTAATCTCTCAATCATTGCAGAGAGTCCACTGGTTGTCGTGACATATTGGTAAGATGATTAGCTCCACAATTCGAGCCTATTCTTACCGAGAGAAACAACTGGCTTCCACGCCACAGGCAGGACGAGACTCCATGTTCATTTGTAATCCTCTGTCAGACAAGGCGACAATGAGATCAAATCTTCCCTTCTCGTCCGGTTCAAAGGAAAGAGAAACTCTGAAAGTATTGCTTCCATCTTTGAAAGCTGCCATGGGTTGGTGTCTTCTTGAGAATAGCCGAGTGACCACAGCGGGTCGGATTTAATGAGATTTATTTGTCTAATTAGAGGTGGGCTGGCTGGCGAATTAGACTGCGGCGCAGGTCTTATTGGTGGCCTTTTCGGACAAAATGGTCAAGGACGCTGTCGTTCATGCCTCTTGCTTCTTCATTTCCAGTTCTGTTTAAGCTATTCAGGCAGCTTGCCCGGTCAAGGACATGAGTCGTCCCTTTCCTCAATTTAGCCAAAGTTGACTTTGTGGCATTGGACCTGTTCAGCATAGAAATCGGGATTTGAAAGTATTTTTTTGCCGTTGCCTTGTGAATGATACGTCAGCTGCCAACTCTCCTTCACCCAAGGCCTACATCTGGGTTACTCAATTCAAGAAAAGTAACTTCCTTGGAGGTAAATATGCAATAGTGTAAATCGGATGATAGCAAATCGGCAGCCCGTTTTACATCTCTCCTGGCTTTTATTTCCATGAACTTTTCCATTTACTCTCCCTAATCTGAGGAAGGATGTTCTTGCCATGGAGGGAGTGCAGCGAAGATTTACCAGACTGATACCTGGGATGGCAGGAATGACGTATGAGGAGAGATTGGGTCGATTGGGCTTGTACTCGCTGGAGTTTAGAAGAATGAGAGGGGATCCCATTGAAACTTATAACATTCTGACAGGACTGGACAGACTAGGTGCAGGAAGGATGTTCCTGATGGTGGGGGAGTCCAGAACCAGGGGTCACAGTCTAAAAGGATAAGGGGTAAGCCATTTAGGACAGAGATGAGGAGGAATTTCTTCACCCAGAGAGTGGTGAACCTGTGGAATTCTCTACCACAGAAGGCAGTTGAGGCCAATTCATTAAATATATTCAAGAAGGAGTTAGATATATTTCTTAAGGCTAAAGGGATCAAGGGATATGGGGAGAAGGCAGGGACAGGGTACTGAGTTTGGATGATCAGCCATGATCTCATTAAATGGCGGAGCAGGCTCGAGGGGCCGAATGGCCTACTCCTGCTCCTATCTTCTATGTTTCTATATTTCTAATCAACGACACAATAGAGTCGATTTTCACTGACTTCACCAATTGTCAATGGGGTGTTTTAATGGCCTCAAAATGGGGTTGGGGGCCTAATCGCCTTGTTACCACCGACGATGCAGCCAGCTCCATTTTAAAAGTGGCCTACTGCCAGGTGTCCAAAGCACCTGCCTGTTTCAGGTGATAAGCCCCCTTTTAATATGAAAATGGGTCCTATGACATAAAGAGGACCCCGGTTGCCATTTTAGGGAAGAACTGTGCCGATCAGCTCTATGGGAGATAGAAGGCACGAGGCCCACTAAAGGCAAGCGTTGAACTATTTTATAATGACAAGATTACAAAAATAATCTGAGCTGCTGCCACCCCGGGACACCCACCCTCCGCAACCCTGACCCCAACTGCAACTTACCTAGCCGGCGGCAGCTCCAGCCCGATCTTCAGGCTTCAATCTGGCGAGCCTTGTCGGGGCGTCTGTTTGTTGCTCTGCAGCTTACCTGAAGAAGTTAACAAAGGCCAGGGCCAAAAGTCAAAATCTACCCCAATATCTTGGCTTCGGACACCACAAGTGTAATAACCATACCTCAGTTTCCATAAAAACTATCATAAAAAAGACGAAAAGCACATTGAGAGAGTACCTGGTGCAATGGGTGTGGCATCTGCTGTAACACGTTGATAGGGCAGCTTGTTCCAGAGACCGGGCTACCCGAAACACTGCCTAATATAGGATACCGTACCTCGCCTCCTCTTCCCTGAATTTAACCCCATACACTTTGCACATCACGAGGATAGTTTGCAAGATCTTTTATTGCCTTTGATAGCACATCCAGCATCTCAGTTGTGCGGCAGTGTGGATGCGATTTTGGTGTTTCTGCATTATTCGCATACACACGCACACATGTGCTCTTATGTGTTCTTTACTAGAATGGTTCCAGGAATGGGGGATTACAGTTACATGGATAGACTAGAGAAGCTGGGGTTGTGCTCTTTGGAGCAAAGAAGGCTAAGAGGAGATTTGAAATGAGCTTCCGACCACATATCCGCGCCATAACAAAGACCGTCTACTTTCATCTCCGTAACATTGCCCGTCTCCACCCTTGCCTCAGCTCATCCGCTGCTGAAACCCTCATCCATGCCTTTGTTACCTCTAGACTTGACTATTCCAATGCACTCCTGGCTGGCCTCCCACATTCCACCCTACGTAAACTTGAGGTCATCCAAAATTCAGCTGCCCATGTCCTAACCCGCACCAAGTCCCGTTCACCAATTACCCCTGTGCTCGTTGACCTACATTGGCTCCTGGTTAGGCAGTGCCTCAATTTCAAAATTCTCATCCTTGTTTTCAAATCCCTCCATGGCCTCGCCCCTTCCTATCTCTGTAATCTCCTTCAGCCCCACAACCCCCCAAGATATCAGCGCTCCTCTAATTCTGCCCTCTTGCGCATCCCTGATTATAATCACTCAACCATTGGTGGCTGTGCCTTCTGTTGCCTGGGCCCTAAGCACTGGAATTCCCTCCCTAAACCTCTCTGCCTCTCCGCCTCTCTTTCCTCCTTTAAGACACTCCTTAAAACCTACCTCTTTGACCAAGCTTTTGGTCACCTGCCCTAATTTATCCTTATGTGGATTGGTGTCAAATTTGTTGTCTTAAAATACTCCTGTGCAGCACCTTGGGACATTTTACTACGTTAAAGGCGCTATATAAATACACGTTATTGTTGTTGTTGTTAAAACCATGAAGGATTTAGATAGAGTAAATAACGAGAAACGGTCTCCAATGGCTGAAGGGTCGCTAACCAAAGGGCACAGATTTAAGGTGACTGGCAAAAGAACCAGAGGCGACATGAGGAAAAAGTTTGTTATGCAACGAGTGGTTAGGATTTGGAATGCGCTGCCTGATAGGGTGGTGGATACAGATTCAGTAGTAGCCTTCAAAAGGGAATTGGAAAAATACTTGAAGGAGAAAAAATTGCAGGGATATGGGGAAAGAGCGGGGGAGTGGGACTAACTGGATTGCTCTTCGAAAGAGCTGGCGCAGACTCGATGGGCCGAATGGCCTCCTCCTGTGCTGAACCAATCTGGTTCTATGATAATATAATAGCAAAATACTGCAGATGCTGGAAATCTGAAATAAGTGCAGAAAACGCTGGAAAAACTCAGCCGGTCAGGCAGCATCCGTGGAGAGAGAAACAGAGTTAATGTTTCAGGTCGAAGTTTCAGGTCAGTTCTGACGAAAGGTCTTCGACCTGAAAAGTTAACTCTGCTTCTCTCTCCACGGTGCTGCCTGGCCTGCTGAGTTTTTCCAGCGTTTTCTGTTGTTATTTATGATTCTATGATGCTGTGTGACAGATTAATGCTTTACGGCCTCTGTCAATAGACACAAGTGTGCCTTCCACACAAACAGGAGCTGGAGGAAATCCAACTGTCTCCTTTTTGATCTTTATTAGGTGAATTGCGTTTTAAATGATGATTCAGTGCGAACGAGGGCTCTCGGCCTTGCTCGTTGGGCATGATATGATTCGCATTCGACGTCAATGCGAAGAGAGTCCAAGCAAGCAAGCACTGTGAGAACCAAGATCCAGCATACACACAGTTAATGGCCCAGAACTTCGGGTCTCCATGGGTGAGTACGCACGGGGTACTCACCCGTAGGCCCAACGAAAGTGCCGGTTTCCTGCATGCACTGCGCATGCGCGGGAAACCGACACTTCCATTCCCCTGAAAGAAGGGGTTCAGAGTTCGAGCACGTGCGCGGGAGAGGCTGCGTGTGCGCATCAAACTTACGTTTTGTTTACAGGTTTTCCCGGGAGGGTAAGTCTCCAGAATTTACACATTTAAAAAGCAGGCGTATGGCCTGCTTTTTACAAGGTAAGTGGTGAATTAATTAAAATTAAAACATTTTTTCCACAGGTTTATTATTTTTAAATACTTTAAAGAAAGGTAAGTTTATTTTTAGCCCCATTACAAAATAAAATTATTTTTTTCAAAAATTTAAATTATTGTTTAAAATAGTTATTTCATGTAATTTATGGTTTATTTAAAAAATGTGATTAAAAAAAAATTTATTTGAAGATTTAGTGATGTTTTGGGGCTCATAGTATTTATAAGTTTGACAGCACTTCCTGTCAAACTTATGAATGGAGCATTTCCTGCTCCGATTGGCTCCCCATGGCCCACGTGATCCCAGGGGACGCTTCGAAATAACTGCGCCCCTGGGATACGCAAGCACTGCACGCCGGCAGTTGGAGGAGGCCCAGGATCGGAATCCCACGCGGGCCCATAGCTCAACGGCCGGCGCGCTAGCTAAGTGCAGGTCGGGGGCTTGCACCCACGGGAAGCCCCCGACCCGAATTTCTGGGCCAATATCATTTGTTGTTTTCTTTTTCCCTTTCAGATTAATCAACAGTCCTGCCAAGGCCGGACTTGACCAGCTGTGGATTTCCAGGGTTAATTGTCAATAACGAAATGGGCATGGGGTGTGTTTAATGGATTACCAGGTGCCCGTGTTTCGTTTTCGCCCTCCCTCTCTCTTCTTCAAGTAAAAGCACCTGTGGAGCAGCGTGTTTGCCCCAGTTCCACAGAACGAGCATGTGATGGAAGAGAATTGACAGCGGCCTGCTTACTGTGTGAAAGGAAGCCTTTTGTCATTGTGAAATGCTGCAAGTAAACGGGCAGCACAGAAAGTGATCGAAATCGTTCAGCGCCAAGCACAAAATGATAATATAAAAGCTTCCAGCTCCACTTTATTGATTGACAAGTAGGCTGGAGTGAGTCGCCTTGCGTTGTATTGTTTTTCCAACTGGCCACTTTCTTTCCCTCAGCCGACCCTCTCCCCGTTGAGCAACGTTCGCCAGCTTCCCCGGTGGCCCAGCCAGTTTACCTGGTGACCCGCGGAGCCACGCTGGAAGACGGCAGGTATGATTCCTCGTCCATGTTGAATTGGCCGCTTGCAGTTGATGGTTGGCCTCAGTACCCCTCTGGACTTAAGGAAGGGCAAACTATCAGCCAGAGTTCCTGCTCCTGATGTCTATTCAATGATTCTCGCCCTCCCCTCCCCTCCCCTCCTACTGGAAAGTGCGTGTGGGTGTCAGGTGAGGTCAGAATGTGATGCCCTCCAGGGTCTGAAAGCCTCACCAATGTTCATTATCAAGGCTCAGACATGAACATTAGCCACTTGGACAAGAAAAAAATACTTACATTTCTATAGCACCTTTCACGACCTCAGGACGTCCCAAAGCGCTTTACAGCCAATTAAGGACTTTGGAAGTGTAGTCACTGTTGCAATGCAGTAAATGCCCTACCCAGTTTGCACACAGCAAGCTCCCACAAGCAGCAATCTGATAATGGCCAGATAATCTGTTTTTAGTGATGTTGGTTGAGGGACAAATATTGACCAGGACACCGGGAAGAATTCTTCTGCTCTTCTTCGAATTTGTTCCGTGGGCTCTTTTACGTCCAACTGAGGGAGCAGACGGGACCTCGGTTTAATGTCTCAAGATACCAGAGGGCAACATGAACACCAGAAACTGGGCTTCCCTGAACATTACCTAATATAGGATACTGATTCCTCATCTCCATGTCCCTGAATTTAACCTCATACACTTTGCATAACATGAGGATATTTTGCAAGCTTTAATAAAACATCTAACATCCCAGTGTTGGTGCACTGCAGTTGTAAGGAAGGATTTGCGTGCAGTGTAGATGCGATTTGGTGTTTCTGCATTATTCATACATACGCGCATGTGTTCTTATGTAACAGAGCAATGCTATATAGCTCCTGTCAACATACATTGCTTCCGGAACCGTACTCCAGGGTTCAATGCCTTCAACAGAGGGGAGGGGGCAAACATTATTATTTGTTTTTATACATTCTGCTGCCATGATTTTTTTTCTTCCTGCCTTTCATGCACCATCATAAACCAGATCTGCTTTAGAGGGCAGTGCTGAGTTATTGATTCCGGACTATTTTATTCCTCTGTCTTGCCTCCTCTCCTGGAGATGCTGGGGGCGGTGCTAACCTTACGCCCAGTACCAGGCGCGGTGTCAGAGGTATATCCGCTGCAGCTGCTCGAACACCTCGGCCGGCAGGGAGCCCAAATCCTTTCCCGATTCGGGCCTCGTTAGAATGCCGCTCGGTGAGCACTGGCGGGCTGCTCGCTGAACCGGGGGAGAGCGGAAAATTCGGCTTCTCCCTCAGCAAGCTGAGCCGGAAGTCTGAACCGAAAGAGGGGTGAGGTGCCCCGGGCGGGGAAGGGAGGGGGACAGGCGCTACCCAGCGGCCAGCAGCAGGCTGCAGTATTCTTGCGGGGCCCAGGAGGAGCATTCCTGTCCCCCTGGCCCCACAAAAATTCCTTCTCCAGAGAAAAAGTTCCAGGGTGTTTATGGAGTTGGTCGGACCACTCACCGCCTGGTACAAAATGGGCATGGCAAGCTCCGCCCATTTGTACCTGAGAATTGCAAACGAGGTCCTACAACCAGCGTAAGACCTTCATCAACTTCTGGCCACCTCGTAAACAGGGATGGCCAGCAGTTGATAATCTCCCCCGCACACTCTTGCTAGGGGACCATTTCATAGGAAACCCTCCCATTCCAGTATTTCATCCAAGACCATTCTCTACATTTGAGCCCAGGCAATGACTGTCAACAGAAAAAGAAAGACTTGCATTTATGTAGTGCCTTTCACAACCTCAGGACATCCCAAAGCGCTTTACAGCCAGTGAAGTACTTTTTGAAGTGTAGTCACTCTTCTTCTTCTTCTTAGGCAGTCCCTCGGAACTGAGGATGACTTGCTTCCACATTAAAAATGAGTTCTCAGGTAACTGATGAGTCCAATGCGGGACCTACAGTCTCTGTCACAGGTGGGGCAGACGGTGGTTGAAGGGGCGGGTGGGTGGAGTTCTTGGGTTGATGTGCGCTCCTTGCGCTGCCTGCGCTTGGCTTCCGCTTGCTCCCGGCGAAGAGACTCGAGGTGTTCGGCGCCTTCCCGGATGCGTCTCCTCCACTTTGTGCGGTCTTGGGCCAGGGATTCCCAGGTGTCGGTGGGGATGTTACACTTTTTCAAGGAGGCTTTTGAGGGTGTCCTTGAAGCGTTTCCTCTGCCCACCTGGGGCTCCCTTGCCATGCCGGAGCTCCGAGTAGAGCGCTAGTTTTGGGAGTCTCGTATCGGGCATGCGGAAAATGTGACCCGTCCATCTTCACCGCACGTCAATTACAAGAGAAATGCAGGGAACATCACCAACCTTCTTTGATCTCACAAAGGTCTTCGACACTGTCAACCATGAGGGATTATGGAGTGTCCTCCTCAAATTCGGCTGCCCTCAAAAGTTTGTCACCATCCTCTGCCTGCTTCACGAAGACATGCAAGCCGTGATCCTGACCAACGGTTCCACCACAGACCCAATTCACGTATGAACCGGGGTCAAGCAAGGCTGTGTCATCGCACCAACGCTCTTCTCGATCTTCCTTGCTGCAATGCTCCATTTCACCCTCAGTAAGCTCCCCACTGGAGTGGAGTTAATTTACAGAACAAATGGGAAACTGTTCAACCTTCGTCGCCTCCAGTCCAGATCCAAGGTAGTTCCATCCTCTGTCGTCGAATTACAGCATGCAGACGACGCTTGCGCCTGCGCTCACTCGGAGGTCGAACTCCAAACCATCGTCAACACCTTCACCGAAGTGTACGAGAGTATGGGCCTTACACTAAACATCCATAAGACAAAGGTCCTCTACCAACCTGCCCCTGCCACACAGTACTGCCCCCCCGATTATCAAAATCCACGACAAGGCCTTGGACAAAGTGGACCACTTTCCATACCTTGGGAGCCTACTGTCAACAAGGGCAGACGTTGACGACGAAGTCCAACACCGCCTTCAGTGTGCCAGTGCAGCCTTCGGTCACCTGAGGAAGAGAGTGTTTGAAGACTAGGACCTCAAACCCGGCACTAAGCTCATGGTCTACAGAGCAGCAGTGATACCTGCCCTGCTGTATGCCTCAGAGACATGGACCATGTACAGCAGGCACCTCAAAGTCACTCTTCTAATGTAGGAAACACGGCAGCCAATTGCACACAGCAAGCTCCCACAAACAGCAATGTGATAATAACCAGATAATCTGTTTTATTTACGTTGATTGAGGGATAAATATTGGCCTGGACACTGCGGAATAACTCCCCTGCTCTTCTTCAAATTAATGCCATAAGATCTTTTACCTGAGGATCTGAGAGGGCAGACAGGGCCTCGGTTTAATGTCTCATCTGAAAGACGGCACCTCTGACAGTGCAGCACTCCCTCAGTACTGCACTGGAGTGTCAGCCTAGATTTTTGTGCTCAAGTCTCATGGAGTGGATCTTGAACCCACGACCATCTGACTCAGAGGTGAGAGTGCTGCCCACTGAGCCATGGCTGACATTACAGATGAGCCCTCACCCCCCTGACCACTGACGCACCCTTACCACCATACCACATTCCAATGAGCTTACCCTTTCTGTGAACCCAGCGCTGGTGGTAATGTTAACAACTCGATTTATTTGATGTTGAAACTGGAGAACCATTAAGGCCGACTCAGCCTCAACACCACTCCAGAAAAAAACGGACCTCACCAGTATTACTTAAAAAGTGTAACTGTAGGCACTGACCAGGGAGTGGCTGGGGCATAGACCCTGACCAATTTTGGCAGGTAGTCAAGCCTTGCGCGCACTTATCCCAAAATAGGCCTTATTAGACTTTAACTAAGAAAAGCATTGATAGCAGCACAAACAGAAACCAAGTAGATGCCATCTGGAGCTCTGTTTGCTCAAAGTGTCAAGTAGGGAGATGGGTTAAACTATCAGAACCTCAATGTGTACCTTGTCTGATTGAATTGGAGCCAGTTTGTTTGGTTGAGTGTCATCATGTTATTTAGCATGAGGTAAAAGATTTCTATTTTTCTTCTCGCCCCCTTTATTGTGTATTTTTAAGGAAAAGCAAATTATTTTAATTAAAGATTCTTACTCAACTTGGCCCTGAGGGCCCTGAAAAGCTATGGGCAAGTGAGCGTGACATCTCCACCGGGATTGACATGCCAGGAACCTCCTTCGCAGGCCTTATGAACTTTGCAGGGTCAGCGGGAGGTTTCCTTACCACATCACAAGGGGCCCACCATATAAAGGAAAGCGGAAAGTCCAGCATAAATGCTTGGTCCAGGGGAGGGGGAAGAAGGGGGGGTCCCACCAGAAAAAAAATTGTAGCTGCCCAGCATGTCCACCTTACAAAGGGAGGGGCGTGGGGGAGGCACTTGCTGCAAATCTTTGGGACGCCAGGTCAAGATCCCATCCTGAACCCTCAGGGAGTCCCCACGCCTGTTGCTGGGTCTCACCAAAACCAAAATATTGCGCATGCTGGAAATCTGTCATAAAAAGAGAAAATGCTTGAAACACTCAGCGGGTCAGGCAGCATCTTTGGTGAGGGAAACAGAGTTAACGTTTCAGGTCAATGACCTTTCATCAGAACTGGAAAAAGTTAGAGATGTAATGGTCCAGAAATTCGGGTCGGGGACTTCCCGTGGGTGCAAGCCCCCGACCTGCACTTACCTAGCGCGCCGGCCGTTGAGCTGTGGGCCCACGTGGGATTCCGATCTTGGGCCTCCTCCAACTTGCGTATCCCAGGGGCGCAGTTAGTTTGAAGCGTCCCCTGGGATCACGTAGGCCATGGAGAGCCAATGGTAGCAGGGAATGCTTCATTCATAAGTTTGACAGGAAGAGCTGTCAAACCTATAAATACTATAAGCCCCTAAACATCACCAAAACTTCAAATAAATTTTAAAAAAACATCACATTTTTTAAATAACTATAAATTACATGAAATAAATATTTTAAACAATAATTTAAATTTTTGAAAAAAATAATTCCATTTTCTAGCAGGGCTAAAAAATAAACTTACCTTTCTTTAAAGTATTTAAAAATAATAAACCTGTGGAAAAAATGTTTTAATTTTAATTAATTCACCACTTACCTTGTTAAAAGCAGGCCTTGCGCCTGCTTTTTAAAAGTGTAACTGCTGGAGACTTACCCTCCCGGAAAAACCTGGAAAAAACGTAAGTTCGATGCGCACGCGCTGCCTCTCCGGCGCACGCGTTCCGCCTCTGAACCCCTTCTTTCAGGGGAATGGAAGTGCCGGTTTCCCGCGCCTGCGCAGTGCATGCACGAAACCGGCACTTCCATTGGGCTTACGGGTGAGTACACCGTGCGTACTCACCCGTGGAGACCCGAATTTCTGGGCCAATAGGTTTTAAGAAAGTACAGAGGTAGGGAAAGTGGAGGAGGGCAGGAAAGAACAAAAGGGAAGGTCTGTGATAGGGTGGAAGGCAGGAGAGATTAAATGACAAAAGGGATGATGGTGCAAAGCAAAAGGCAGTGGTAATGGGACAAGTAAAGAAACAAAAGATGGGTCTAGAGTTGGTGTAAATGGCACCAATAGAATCATTACAAGCAGTTACTGTCTGAAAAAATGGGAGCAATAGTTATGATCTTGGTTTGGGTCTCACCAGGTGTATTTGCGCCGACCACACACAAGGGTGTCCTTTGAAGGCTGAGGACAAAGGGACATTGGGAGTCCCTGGCCCAATCTCATCCATCCCGCTGTAAGGGGCGGGAGGAGGATCTTCCTCCATAAGTTCGTCCCGGAAAGTAAGGTCGGGACCTGAGCGTATCTGGGTCCCAGCCCAAGTTTCCAGCCATCCCTCCACTGAAGTTACAGCAGGAGTGCCCCAGAATGACCATTGATTTTCTGGACCTGGCAGTTCAATCTCAGGTAGGGGTCAGTAGCAAATCCAAATTTAACCAAATGTTGAGCTGCCTTTCTTTCAACGGACTTCAGTTAATATAACCAAGACAAAGGGTCACAGACCTGAAACATTGGGCCCGATTTTCTGGATCATGCGGGAAATTTTCGGGTTCCCGAATGTCGGGTTCCGACCCGAAAAAAAATGGGTCAGCCAGCTGCACACAATTTTCCCTCAAGTGGCCAATTAAGTTCCAGCGTGTGGACAGCCTTGCTAATTGTCCATTTCCAGTCAGAAAGCCCCACAGTATGATGTCATCATTCGTGGTGCTTTCAAGGTCCACTGCAAGCATTGCTTCCTCTGTTGGCTTCCAAACGAATCTTACAGGATGGCAGAGGAGCCTGCAGCAGCTGTGGCCAGTGCCAGACCCCGAGCTGCCTCCAAATTCGACGAAGCTTCACTGCAGGCATTATTGGATGGGGTGAGGGCCCACAGGGAGGTCCTCTTCCCTAGGTCAGGCAGGAAGAGGCCTCCCACTGAGACCAAGGCTGCATGGATGCAGGTGTCAGCAGATGTCAACTCATTGGGAGTCACCAGAAGAACCTGGATACAGTGTCGGAAACGATTCCATGACCTTCACCGTACAGGAAAAGTAAGAATGAAGTTTCCAACACCCTCAGCCTGATCCCCATTGCCTTTCCCCACCAGCACTCAGCTTTAGCACTCTCTTCCTCCACATCCCACTTCACAGTCACATCCATGCACCCTTACCCATTCCCTCTCTCTCTATGCTCACATTCACATAGCTATTCCACCATGCAGCCCTCACACTCCCTCTCACTCTGATGCTTTGAACACAGCTGACAACACACAGGGAGGGCCCTTGGTCTTGCAGCCTCACACCATCTTTGTCTCCCTCTAAGTATCTATGCTATGCAATCTCTACACTCACTCCTTCCTTCTCACTGGAAGATGGAGATGGAGATAGAGAAGTCGAGGAAGGGAAGGGAAGAGTCGGAGATGGACCAAGTGAAGGTGAGGGAAGGATGGAAATTGGAAGCAAAGTGAATGAAATTTTCTAGTTCAGGGCGAGAGCAGGAAACGGCACCAATACAGTCATCAATGTACCAGAAAAAGAGGTGAGTGAGGGGACCTGAGTAGGACTGGAACAAAGCATGTTCCACATATCCCACGAAACAGCAAGCATAGCTAGGACCCATGCGGGTTCCCATAGCAACACCTTTGATTTGGAGGAAGTGAGTGGAGTATTTTTTGTTATGTTGATTGAGGGATGAATATTGGCCCCAGGACATCGGGGATAATTCCCCTGCTCTTCTTCGAAATAGTGCCATGGAATCTTTTACGTCCACCAGAGAGAGCAGACGCGGCCTGGGTTTAACATCTTGTCGAAAAGACGGCACCTCCATCAGTACGGCGCTCCCTCAACACTGCACTAGATTGTCAGCCTAGATTTTTGAGCTCAAGTCTCATGGAGTGGGACTTGAAACCACAACCTTCATGACTCAGAGGCGAGAGTGCTGCCCACTGAGCCACAGCTGACACTGACATCAAGCACAAAGTGATGAGTAAGTGACTGTTGGCCATACTAATTCAATCGGCCTTCCTTCCCTGACATCCTTGGTAAAGGATTGTGTTGGATAAGTCTTCTCCCATTTAACAATAACTAGAATTATTTATAGCATTTATGCCCTCGAGAATACCACTTTGCTTTTCATTTTTATAACTAAAGCTTTTTGTTTTTATAACTAAAGCGTAGGACAATTTACAATTCATATCATTTTGTTGGTTGCAATTCTAGGGCAAGAGGTGGGCAGGGGGAGGAATGACGAACCCGGTTGTGCAATACATTGACGGATCAACATACCACAACCTAGTGCAGAAGTTACTATCTACAATCACTCCCACAATGGGTTCCACCATTTACCAAGTATAGGAAACTCTCGATTTACCGGCACCCAAACAACCGGAAATCTCGGTTAACCGGCAAAATTCAGGAGTAGGTTCAGGTAAGTTTTTCTTCATATTAGTGGCCGTTCCTGGATCTGTGGCTGTGTAATTGGGGCTTTCTGCACTTGTTGCTAAGCAACAGGGACGCTTGGTCTGTGGCCGGGGTTCCTGCAGCTGTTGCTAAGCAACAGGGAAGCCTGGATTTGTTGCTGTGTACGGAGCTCTCGTACCTTTTAACTATAACTCTCTGTAATCCGGACTTATTGATAAACCGGCACCACGCCGGTCCCGTCGGTGCCGAATAAAAAAGAGTTTCCTGTACCTGCTCGAACTGTTATGTTTCCTCAGAGAAATGCAAGAAATCCAAAGAACAAGTCAGCCCACAATGCTCCAGTGGACCCGGCTAAAGAAAAAAATTAGAATACCGTGCATTGTTCTGCTCTCCATTTTACAAAAAGAATATAGAAGCACTGGAGAAAGTGCCAAAAAGATTTACAAGGATGATACCAGGACTGAGAAGGTACAACTAACAGGAAACACTGAACAGGCTGGGCTCTTTTCTCTAAAAAAAAAGAGAAGCCTGAGAAGTGACTTGATAGAGGTCTTTAAAATTATGGTAGACGTAGAAAAGATGTTTCCACTTGTGCGGGAGTCCAAAATGAAGGGCTATAGATATAAGATAGTCACTAATAAACCCAATAAGGAATTCAGAGAAAACTTCTTTACCCAGAGAGTGGTGAGAATGTGGAACTTGCTACCACATGGAGTAGTTGAGCGAATAGCATTGATGCATTTAAGGGGAAGCGAGATAAGAACATGGGGGAAAAAGAATAGAAGGATAGGCTGATAGGGGTCAATGAAGTAGGATGGGAGAAGGTTCGTGTAGAGTATAAACTAGTTGGACTGAATGGCCTGTTTCTGTGCTATAAATTCTATGTCATACAGGAAACTTTGTGATATCCGGCACCGACGGGACCGAGCTGTTGCCGATCTATCAAAACTGCCGGACATACAAAGTTAATGTTGAAGCATACGGAGGTTTTCATCTCCGTATCTGACAACAAACACTGTTGCTTAGCAACAGCTTGTAAACAGTCGGCCCGTACCTTGGAAGCGTCTCTGTAGCTTAGCAACAACTTCAGAGAGACTTTCCAGAGCCCGACTGTTAAAAACAAAACCACGAGAAGAAAAAAAACCTAACAAAACGGCTCCTGATTTCTGCCGGTAGATCGAGGTTTCCGGACATACAACCTCCGGATAAACCAAAGTTTCCTGTACTATGTAAATTTGGAAGGGGGCTAGCTGTATGAGGGGTTTAAGAACTAATAAAGAAATAAAAGCTAAAAGTAGTGAGAAATATTAATAAATTGTGAGGGGGGAATTATTTACTTAACATTGGCAAACCTGACGGGCTATAATGAATCTACTCCTCCAAAATCTGAAAGATTTTAACACTTGGAGTCAGCCAATCACTATCTTGATTTGCATTGTCTTCTCCCGTACTCTTTTCATCCATGGTGGTCTTGGGTACTACGAGGCTTGACACTTCACTATCTCAATTAAAAGAAAACTTTGAGGTCCATGGGTGCCTCAATGAAAAATAAGGTCACTGGTTGAGAAAGAGAGAATGCTAAACTTCTTCAAACGCCCACACTTCAGCAGTTCTGCTTACTTTAAGCTTTGGCTCTAGAACACAGCAGGCTATTTGACTATTAAATTCTAAGGTGATTCTAGAAAGGCATTGCATTTAGCCAGGGTCATTGGATTTTACAGGAGGACTTTATAGCATTGGACAATGTTGCATGAAATCAAGTCATTGTTGGCGACCATTTTGGTAAACTTTCTGCACTCTGCAAGCCCAACAGCAAACATAGAGTGGAAAGTTATATCATCTTATTCACCACAATAGCCTAATTAAGTATATGCAATGCACAAAATTATTTATCTTCTTGACTTATTTTTGTGTGCATAAGGCAAGAACAACTTAGTTTAATATCAGTAGTTCAGTTATGTATCAGCGCATTTCAGATAGCATCAGTAGAATCGCAGAAGAGAGTTAGCTGATTAGATAGAGATTGGAGAATAGCAGAATTTACTGAGTGACTTTTGATGGCCTTCATAATATTATAAGGCCAGATTGAATGAAGAAATCTATCATCCCTATTGACCTCGTCCTTCCAGAATACCAGCCCTACCGATTACCCATTGCAGTTTTTTTTAACATCCACTGGAACAGGCAGCTGGTATTTTTGGTTTTGCATACCACTGGCTCAGTGGGTAGCACTCTAATCTCTGAGTCAGAAAGAAGGCCGTGGGTTCAAGACCCACATCAGAGACTTGAACAGTAAAACTGAAGTCAATGGGAAGCAGGGGGAAAACGCTCCACTGGCTGGAGTCATACTTAGCACAAAGGAAGGTGGTTGTGGTGATTGATGGTCAATCATCACAGCCCCAGGACATTGCTGCAGGAGTTCCTCAGGACAGTGCCCTAGGCCCAACCATCTTCAGCTGCTTCATCAATGACCTTCCCTCCAACATAAGGTCAGAAATGGAGATGTTCACCGACGACTGCACAGTGTTCAGCGCCATTCACAACTCTTCAGATAATGAAACAGTCCATGCCCGCATGCAACAAGACCTGGATGACGTTCAGGCTTGGGCTGATAAGTGGCAGGTAACATTCACGCCACACAAGTGCCAGGCAATGACTAACTCCAACAAGCGAGAGTCTAACCACCACCCCTTGACATTCAATGGCATTACCATCATCGAATTCCCCAGCAACAACATCCTGGGGGTCACCATTGACCAGAAACTTAACTGGACCACCACATAAATACTGTGACAACAAGAGGAGGTCAGAGGCTAGGTATTCTGCGGCGAGTGTCTCACCTCCTGACTCCCCAAAGCCTTTCCACCATCTACAAGGCACAAGTAAGGAGTGTGATGGAATACTCTTCACTTGCCTGGACGAGTGCAGCTGCAACAACACTCAGGAAGCTCAACACTATCCAAGACAAAGTAGCCCATTTGATTGGCACCCCATCCACCCCACCTTAAACATTCACTCACTTCACCACCGGCGTACCGTGGCTGCAGTGTGTACCATCTACAAGATGCACTGCAGCAACTCGCCAAGGCTTCTTCGGCAGCACCTCCCAAACCCGCGACCTCTTCCACCTAGAAGGACAAGGGCAGCAGGCGCATGGGAAGACCACCACCCCCAAGTTCCCCTCCAAGTCACACACCATCCTGACTTAGAAGTATATCGCCAATCCTTCATCGTTGCTGGGTCAAAATCCTGGAACTCCCTAACTAACAGCACTGTGAGAGTACCTTCACCACACGGACTGCAGCAGTTCAAGAAGGTGGCTCACCACCACCTTCTCAAGGGCAATTAGGAATGGGCAATAAATGCTGGCCTTGCCAGTGACGCCCTGATCCCATAAGCGAATTTAAAGAAAAGCCCCTCGAGTCTGTTCCGCTATTCCATGAGATCACGGCTGACATTAAAGTGCAGTACTGAGGGAGTACTGCACTGTCAGAGGTGTGGCCTTTCCGACGGAAGGCTAAATGAAGGCCCCTGTTGCCCCCTCGGGTGAACATTACAATATTACAGCAGTTTGTAAATTTCAGTTAAATTGAACAAAACTATTAAAAAGAAAGTCACTCAGGATTACTGCAGGAACTGCCGTAAGGAATTCTTGCCCACTTTTAGACAATGCGCTTATAACTATCACCACAAAATAAGCTTTGTTGCTGCAATAATGTAAATATTGTGACCGCCAAAAAATGTTATTTGGCACAGTCAATTTTAAATTTCCCTCAATTTCTGGAACTAACCACAACTGGTCTTGCAAAACTGAAAGAAGTTCTCAAACCAACATTTCACCTCATTTAATTATGAAAGTTAAAAATGTTTTAGGAGCGGTTAAAGAGATCTTGCCGCTTTGGATTCTAAACCTAATGGGCAATTAAACCCTATTTTAACAATGGTGCACTTTTGGTGGTTTAATCACAAGCTGCTTCCTCTGGCCTTTGCTCTCAGCCCTGTACGTCTTTGTTATGGAGAAACCGAGCCTGAAATGCTACATTTTATTCATCGCGATAGCAGTAAGATTTTTCCTCTTTTCTACTCCCAGGCTGCCTTCACCGAAAGCATTTATCTGAGTAGGGATTGGCCCTTGCAGAGTGTTGCAGCCTCTACATTGGAATACAAATTACTGTTTGTATAAAGTGACCATTTTGCTTTTTTTCCGGTCCACCTGCAATAACATAATTTTGACAGGGCAGCCAAGAAAAACGCAACTTCTCCTCACCCTTGTAACCGAAATAAATCCAATGGCACGGATTTTTGCGGTTGGGATGACGGCAACCTGGCAGCGTTCGCCGTCACGCCGCCTTTGAGAATGACCGCGGCTTTGGGATTTGGCGCAAGCTCGTGCGGAAATCCCGGAGTTCTGGTCTGTCAATTAAAGCTCCGAAACTGGCTGCGCTGTGCACAACCCCCCCACCCCCATCCCGCCCCCGACAGCGCCGGCAATCAGTGAATTCTCGTAAATCAGGAAAACTGACTGAAACTTCGGCTCTTCCGCAATAATTACGCTGTTAAGTTCCCCTCTAAAAGTAAGACCCAAAGGGATTAGGTGAAACTGGGGTTTTAACAGCTAAATTAATGTTAAGTGCCTGGAAAACTAATTTTCATTTTGTGCAGTGTGAAATTTGTCCATTTTAATAAAAATTTAAATTTTTAAGAAACTTTTCCAAAAATTTTTATTTTATTTTATTACCTCTGTGCATTTTTATTTCAGGTTTGCTTTTTCCCCATGTGAGAACCCCAATCTTTGTAACTCTTTTAAAAAGTTAGAATTTTAAGGGCTTACTCACTTCCTAGTTCGCTGTCTGTGAGAATTCTGCCTTTTGATTGGCTGCTTAGACAGCCCGTTGACGTCACAGCAGCTCGCACAAGGGGATCCCCATTAATTTCCGTCGGATTGAATTGAAGTTCTCGACACAGGGATTGCGAGATCCCTGCACGGCGTGTACTTTGGGGTCGGCAGTGAACGCCTTCGCCTCGCGGCTGGCCGCAAATTCCGGGCCAAATACTCCAATTTCCACAGTGTAGCTTACAGATCAGCGGACTGGGCTGGGGATTCTGCCTATGAGTTAACTACAGTACCGTATTTCTCTGTTTTGTTTTGTCAAGGATGTATTGTTACCTTTAAGGAGGCTACGGTGTCAAAAATACAGTTAGAGTATTAACACGACCGCCAGCCGTTACAAAGGGTAGTGGAAATCTGGAACTCGCTCCCCCGAAAAGGCTGTGGATGTTGGGGGTCAAATTAAATTTTCAAGACCGAGATCCATAGATTTCTGTTGGGTAAATGAATCGAGGGATATGGAGCAAAGGTGGGTAACGGGAGTTGAGGTAAAAATCAGCCCTGATCTAATTGAATGGCGGAATGGGTTCAAAGGGCTGAATGGCCTCGTCCTGTTCCTGTGTAAAGGTCCCTCCACTTCAAACTCTGAGTGACATTTTCCATCCCCCACACCAACCATCCTGTGCCTGGATAGTGCAATATTTAAGGTTTGTAGTGCAATATTACTGAAGTCAATCAGTGACGGGCAGTCACTGTTCTCAGTATTATTAGACTACCCAAGAGTTTGAAGCTACAACGGTTCTGTTTCATTGGGCCCTTTCATTTCATTGTCTGTGTCCCCTGACTTTGTGATCTGCGAGCACAGCGGCAGCCTTGATGACTGTTTGCTAAAATCATAAGTAGATGGCACCAATTGACTTGGTGATGAAACGAGGTACGAGGATGAGTTGACAAACATTTCCTGTCTCTGTTTGTGTGTAACAGTTATTGATGGAAATGGAAGCAGGTGTTCTTTGAGGCTTCAAACTGTGGTAATACCATATTGGCTTATTTTCCCTAAAATTTGTTGCTCTACAAAGCCTGTTCTTTGTGTAGACATCAAATTAAGAGGTAACTCAACATTATTTGTTAACAAATATATATTTTTTTAATTTGTAAAAATCTAGTTGCATCGATGATAAATACTATGGAATGGAAAGGTATGGATGAGGAAGGTTGAGGTCTGATCCCCAGTCTATGTTACACTAATGCAAGTGGCAGTAGGAGCACAGTTGGCATCAATAGCCCCTGCGCTCAGAATGGGGGTGAGGGGGATATAAAAGGCAGCCAGGATTCCTGACCCTTATTGCTATCCAATGACCACTGCTGGATAGTGTGCTTGGATGAGCATCAGGTGAGGGCAGGATTGGGTTCAAAACCCTTCCGGGGGGTCAAATAGCCTGCTAACCCTCAGTAGCTAAGCTCGCAAATAACGAATAGCCAAGTAATGAGGTATCGGCGGGGGCGGGGTGGGTGGTGGGGGGCGGGCAGTGGTGGATGGCCATTGCCAAGGAACCATACCCTAGCTTGACGACCGGTGGGCGCCGCGGGGACTGGAGTGCATTATCAACCCAGAAAACCAAATTTTAATTTGATTTGTTAAGTTTTAGTTGAACCTTTGTTTATTTACAGTCCAATTGGGGTTTTTTTTGGGGTCCAAACAAAAAGAGTACCCTAGTTTGAGTCAGCGTCTTCAGGAGAGGAATGAACATAAGAACATAAGAAATAGGAGCAGGAACAGGCCACTTGGCCCCTCGAGCCTGCTCCGCCATTCAATAAGATCATGGCTGATCTTGGGCTCAAAGCCACTTCCCCTCCCGCTCCTCATAACCCTTCACTCCCTTATCTTGCAAAAAATCTGCCTATCTCCACCTTAAATGTATTTAATGACCCAGCCTCCACGGCTCTCTAGGGCAGAGAATTCCACAGATTCATAACCCACTGAGAGAAGAAATTCCTCCTCATCTCAGTTCTAAAAGGGCGACTCTTTATTCTGAAACTATGCCCCCGAGTTCTATATTTCCCCACGAGGGAAACATCCTCTCTGCATCTACCTTGTCGAGCCCCCTCAGTATCTTATATGTTTCAATAAGATCACCTCTCATTCTTCTAAACTCCAATGAGTATAGGCCCAACCTGCTCAACCTTTCCTCATAAGTCAACCCCCTCAGCTCTGGAATTAATGGAGGAAACTGAAGGGAGGAGAAAAATAGACAGTTTTAGATGAGGATAGTTTCTACTTCTCTCAACTCGACCACTCTGGTCATCAAACTAGACATCCCCAACATCTGTGTGAATCATTGAGAACATAAGTTCTCAATGAGTCACACAAAATACGCTGCATAATAAAAGTAAGGAATCGGGAAGAAATGCAGCCAATCTTCTCCAAGTGAAGTTAATAAGAGATTTTTTTTTAAATATTTTTTCTTACCAGCTAATACTGTCAGATTCACCTCTCATATCAAAGCGATTGTGAAATGGATCATTTCCTGTTTTTTTTAAATATTCTGAAGCCTGTGAATGAACGTTCTAGCCAAAGATTGCAACATTCTCATTTACATGGGCAGGCTTTTCTTTTTTTTAATCTCACAAGCTTGAAAGGTTCCTGTTAATTGAAAGTGTTCATTGTGCAGCTTGGATTGAGTTGGATTGAAGAGAAATTGGTGTCGGTTTTCAATTTGTCGCCCCGGCCTAAAACTGGCACTTGCGGATCGGTTGCCCGTCGTAGAAACGGCCCAGCTTTAGATTGCATGGAAAGGAAAATCGGACGGTCTCCATAGCGGGTGCCCGACCGGCAGCGGCAGGCTTAGGCCCAGGTGGCAAGTTGAAAACTGACCCCATTATGTTTGATAGTGTTGTAACATTTTACTGGGGACAGCGGCGGATCAAAAGATTGTAACTCAGTGACCCAATATTTGTGCCTTTTGAGGCAGTGCCTCTCCAACTCAGTAACTCTCATCAGAGATCAGCTTCTCAGTAAAGCTCAGGTGTCTTTCCTGATTGAATTTGCTTTCGGGATCTGAGGGAATTATTCAACTTCTCAAGGGATCAAGCGTATCACGAGTTCGCCACTTTTGTGCCAAAGCCAGACTGGCAATCGGGGCTCGAAGTGTTCACTGCGCCACACCTGGCTGGAGCTAGGAACACATGTTGCAAAGTTGCATGCTCCCAGCCCCTTGATTTTGTGCCTATTAAAATTAAGATCGCAGGCCGGGTGTGTGTACAGATTTGCATTCTGTGGTCCCTGCACGTGCTAGGAGAGACGCAGCAGGATCTTTCTCCCCACCCCCCCCCCCCCCCGCCCCCGCCCTCCCCATGAGCTTTGACACAGTTGGCAGGAAGAATACTGGTTTGGAGTTGTTAGGGTCTGAATAGGCCCTGACTAGAATGGGCATGAACAAGGAGCCTCGATCAAAGAGACCGCAGGTCAGCACTACAGTGTTGTAGGCCTATCTCTGTCCAGCGCTCCCTTCAGGAGAGACTCCTAACTGGAAGCAGAGGACCTGTGAATTTACCCTGTTTGCTTTTTTCCCCATCTGGATGCTTGTCAGTAACAGTGAAATAGATGCGTTAGTGAAGGAGCTGATTCCTCAGTGAAGGCTTGAAGAATCCAAGCACCAGTGACATCCAAGTCACCAGCTCTTCTAGAATCAAGTTTGGGAAGGTTATACCTAACCTTCTTGTGGCTGACGTTGATTTCAAAAAAGAAAAAAAGAAAGACTTGCATTTATATAGCGCCTTTCACGACCACCGGATGTCCCCGAGCGCTTTACAGCCAATACAATTCAGTTGATTAGATAGCTGCAATTCAGTGCCTCTTTTGGTGCCTGACTTTGAATTTCAGGTTACTTGTTCTGCAGATATGATGTTCAACATTTCCTTTTACACATAAATATTGGATGTAACTTCATTCTTTTTGATAAGAGGGTCAATGATGTTGAGCTGGTGTTTGAAAGCAGATTTGAAGATCTTCCATCAGTCCTTTGAATATTTTTGAGAATTATGCAGTTTGCAAATTATCACATGATTCTTGCATATTAGGATTCAACATGGAGATACAAGAAAGGTTGAATTTATATAGCCCCTTTCATGATCCCAGGACATCCCAAAACGTTTTGCAGCCAATTAAGTGCTTTTGGAGCGCAGTGACTGTTGTAATGTAGGAAACGCGGCAGCCAATTTGCGCACAGCAAGCTCCCACAAACAGCAATGTGATAATGACCAGATCATCTATTTTTGTGATGTTGATTGAGGGATAAATATTGGCCCAGGACACCGGGGATAACTCCCCTGCTCTTCTTCGAAATAGTGCCATGGGATCTTTTCCATCCACATGAGAGAGCAGACGGGGCCTCGGTTTACCGTCACATCTGAAAGACGGCACCTCCAACAGTGCAGCACTCCCTCAGCACTGCACTGGGAGTGTCTGCCTAGATTTTGTGCTCAAGTCTCTGGAGTGGGAGTTGAACCCATGATCTTCTGAATCAGAGGTGAGAGTGCTGCTCGTGTGAGCCATGGCCGACACTACAGATACATTTCTTGATCTCTTCATTTCCCCCCATACTCCCCGTCTACCAGACCAGGGCCCCATGATCCACAATGATTTGGCACACCTTTCATTAAAACAAGGCTTTGATCCACTACCAATACTTAGCTCTCTAGTAGGCATGTGGAACTCTATGACACTAGATACTATCTAATTTTTCTAAACCCAGATGAAACCTGTATCTTCGGGTGAAATGCCACTTTGAGGTAGCAACACCCTACTTGAGGCCATTCTAATTAACCTTGTCACGGGGTCAAGCCTTACGTTTGGTACCCTTTTCGAGGTAACGCTGGAAGATAATTTTGATGGCCAAATGGTGGTGAAGATGCTTTGTTGATTGTTTTCAAGTGATTGGGCAGCTGATCACCGTTATATCTATGTCGGCATTTCCCTTGGTGGTAAAGTAAAAAAAAATCTGCTGTTCATATGTGTCTTAGAGAAACAGAAGACCAAGGTTGTGTTGAGGTTACTGGCTTCACTTAACTGGGCAAAGGGAGAATTGCTTTGATTGCTGTATGTAGCACAAGGGTAGATGTTCCTCTCTGGACACTCAGTGAGCAAGGGCTGGACATTCAGGCTTGGGCTGATAAATAACAAGTAGCATTCGCACCACACAAGTGCCAGGCAATGACTATCTCCAGCAAGAGAGAGTCTAAGCACCATTCAATGGTGTTACCATTGCCAAATCCCCCAACATCAACATCCTGGGGGTTACCATTGACCAGAAACTTAACTGGACCAGCCGCATAAATACTGTGGCAACAAGAGCAGGTCAGAGGCTGGGTATTCTGTGGCGAGTGTCTCACTTCCTGACTCCCCAAAGCCTTTCCACCATTTACAAGGCACAAGTCAGAAGTGTGATGGCATACTCTCCACTTGCCTGGATGAGTGCAGCTCCAACAACACTCAAGAAGCTCGACACCATCCAGGACAAAGCAGCCCGCTTGATTGGCACCCCATCCACCACCTTAAACATACACTCCCTCCACCACCGGCGCACTGTGCCTGCAGCGTGTACCATCTGCAAAATGCACTGCAGCAACTCGGCAAGGCTTCTTCGACAGCAGCTCCCAAACCCGCGACCTCTACCACCTAGAAGGACAAGGGCAGCAGGCGCATGGGAACGCTATCACCTCCAAGTTCCTCTCCAAGTCACACACCATCCTGACTTTGAAATATATCACCGTTCCTTCATCGTTGTTGGGTCAAAATCCTGGAACTCCCTCCCTAACAGCACTGTGGGAGCACCTTCACCACACGGACTGCAGCGATTCAAGATGGCGGCTCACCACCACCTTCTCAAGAGCAATTAGTGCCAACGATGCCCACATCCCATGAATGAATAAAAGAAAATGCCAGACACAGGCTGGACCTCATGCCTGAAAATTGCGCAGTAAAGTTAACCACAGTTATAGACTTGAAAACCCGCTCTCTCCTATCTCATTAAAACAGCAACACTGAGGCTGTGCCTTCTACAGTAACATATTGCGGGGAAACCCCAGGGATTCCCAGGGCAGCGCAATGAAGATAGAGACCTGAATTGACAGGTCTCCACCCCTATGTCACAAGTCCTGTGCCTGAGGAACAGACGCAAGACAGAGAAAAATCTTTGTCAAATGCATTTACATCCTTTTTCAGATTAATTTGCAATGTTGCTACACACAAGAACTAAAGCATTGCTATCCCTATGGACAGACAGTCATATTGGTATGAGAAGCCGCCCCTTCGCTTCTATAGTAAGAAGCAAGATAAATATTGATCGTTTTTTTCTTTTGGATTTTTCTGTTATTTCCCCCTCCCCCATTACCTATAAAGTGACCTTTGTGTCATCTCAGAGTAGAAATTGCCAATTCATTCCCAAATTTTGGAAATTTTGCTGTATGTAGCACAAGGGTAGATATTCCGTCTCCGGACACTCAGTGACCATGGTCTGGACATTCAGGCTTGGGCTGCTAAATGGCAAGTAACTCTATCCAGCTAGGGACTCGGTCAAGTTGGTCCAAATAGTGTGGTGGGGGGAGGGTCCAATACTCGGGGTCTTAAATATAAGATGGTCACTAATAAATCCAATAAGAAATTCAAGAGAAACCCAGAGAGCGGTTAGAATGTGGAACTCGCGACCACTGGGAGTGATTGAGGACAAATAGCGTAGATACATTTAAGGGGAAGCTACATAAACACATGAGGGAGAAGAGAATAGAAGCATCTACTGATGGTGGTAGGGTGCGAGGAGGCTCGTGTGGAGCATATACACCGACACAGACCAGTTGGGCCGAATGGCCTGTTTCTGTGCTGTAAAATTCTATGTAATTCTCTGTAAAATGCATCTCACATAGGATATTTACCGCAGCAGAGAAGGGAGCCTTTCGTCTTACCAATCTTGCCTGGATTTGAATCAACATATCGGAAGTAGTGGAGGGCTGCACTAACCCAGTCCTGCGGGGAAGACATAGTCCTTGAGCAAAAATACGACTGAAATTAAAATAGATTAAATCTAATTTAGTAAGAAACCGTCTCTCAAAAGTTTCGGGTTTGTAACTAAGAAGTCAGGATACATTCCATGCTTTCTTCACTGGAATATTTTTGCGCTTGCATGATAGTTGGATGACCTGGTAGCTCTCAGCATGAAGCATCACTCTCCCCATCAGAAGGTCGTGAGTTCAAATCTCAGTCACCGCTGAGATTGCCAGGCACTCGCCCTATGTGGTTCGACGTTGCACAGCCAGACCAGTAAATAGCGTGTGTTGTAGTTGCCTTAGTAACACCTCGGCCTCCCCAGCCAGTCATAGAATCACGCAGCACAGAAGGAGGCCATTAGGCCCATCGTGCCTGTGCCGGCTCTTCTGAAAGAGCTATCCAATTAGTCCCTCGTTCCCCACAGCCTTGCAAATTTCTCTTTTTTTTAAGTCGAGATCCAATTACCTTTTGAAACTTACTATTGAATCTGCTTCCACCACTCTTTCGGGCAGTGCATTCCAGATCACAACAACTCGCTGCGTAAAAACGTTTCTCCTCATCGCCCCAAAAGAATTGACATCAAAGAAATACCCTTTTTTATATCAGTCATGGAGTGGCATTGCTGGTTATGGATGAGCATTATATCTAATGTCAGAATATGTAGTTGCTGGTGAATATTAGTTCAAGAAAAATTACAAAGTGTGTAGGAATTTCCAGTTCCACGTATGGTGTCTATTTGGTGATAATTTTTGTGTTGGGTTTAAATATCACCTTGGCTCATTTGGTAGTACTCTTGCCACGGAGTTAGAAAATGGTTTGTTTAAGCTTCACTCCAGGACTTAACCACATAGTCTAGGCTGACACTTCTGTGAAGTACTGCATTGTCAGAGGTGACATCTTATGGATGAGACGTTAAAGAAGTGATGTTTCCACCTGCGGGGAGTCCAAAACTAGGGACCATAAATACGAGATAGTCACTAATAAATCCAATAAGGAATTCAGGAGAAACTTCTTCACCTAGATAGTGGTGAGAATGTGGAACTCGCTACCGCGAGGAGTGTTTGAGGCGATTAGCACAGATGCATTTAAGGGGAAGCTAGATAAGTACATGAGGGAGAAAGGAATAGAAGAACACGCTGATAAGGTGAGATGAAGTTAATAGAGGGGGAGGAGGTTTTGTGAAACATAAACACCGGCATGGACCTGTTGGGCCAAATGGCCTGTTTCCGTGCTGTAAAATTCTATGTAATTCTATGTAAAAACTGAGGCCCTGCCTGCCTCTTTAGGTCACTGTAAAAGATCCCGATGCACTATTCAAAGAATAGCTCTGAGCAACAATGTCTCTCAACGGACACCAACAAATGCAAATTGGTCATTCGTCAGTTTGTGGGATCTTGCTCTGTGTAAAAATGGCTGCCGCATTTCCCTAGGCTGTGTTTCAAGAATGGTCATTCAACTGTGAAGCATTATGGGATGCCCCAAGAATGTGAAACGCGCTATCTCAATGTAAGTTCTTTCTTTCTCCTTTACCATCAGTTTCAATGGCAGTATAGTGCGAAGTTTCTGACTGTTCTCCTGCAGGATCTGAGCCCTCACACCCCTCACTCACAACCATTGTCCCATTGAGGAGTGCACGAAATGAAGTAACTTCCAGCTTGTGATGATGGTTGAGGAAGATCTTGCGTAAGATGTATTGCAGGAAATGGCAGTAACCCCAGTTTCCTGGTTGGTACCTTCCTGTAACAACTCTGCCCCGGTTTCGTCAATGTAAATGAGATCTTCATAGTCATTGGGCAAACCCCAAAAAGGGTCATATCTGATCCGGTGGTCTGTTCCAAGTATAGAAAACTTTAAAGGACAGCATTGACTTCGTAAAGTTATTGGGCAAAAAGTATCAGAATTGGGTCGTGCGTACCTTACATCACCATGTGTGGATCTTCTGAACTCTTTCATCAATGCAATGATGATTGGCGTCCTTAAGAGAATTGTACACACTGTACTTTATATGTCTAAATGGGATTAGGAGTGAGAAAGAAGTGACAGGAAAAGGGGAGTGATGGAAAAGGCCATGGTGGCAGAAACATTTTTACATTTCATCGGCAACTTAAACCTTTAAATCCAATATAGGTGAAATGTAGACAATGCATTCTGAATTTTTTACGCAGCGAGTTGTTGTGATCTGGAACGCGCTGCCTGAAAGGGCGGTGGAAGCAGATTCGATAGTAACTTTCAAAAGGGAATGGGATATATACTTGAAAAGGAGAAATTTGCAGGGCTATATGGAAAGAGTAGGGGGGGAGTGGGACTAATTGGAGAGCTCTTTCAAAGAGCCGGCACAGGCACGATGGGCCGAATGGCCTCCTTCGGTGCTGTGTGAGTCTATGACTGTATTAGAGATTACATTAATTGTGGTAACTATGTAGGTTTTATGTGCGGTGTGTAACCTTAGTTACAATGCAGACATGAATTGGCAATCTCATGTACTGTAACAATGCATGGAAGATAACATAAGAACATAACATAAGATAAGAAATAGGAGCAGGAGTAGGCCATTCGGCCCTTCGAGCCTGCTCCGCCATTCAATGAGATCATGGCTGATCTTCTGCCTCAACTCCATTCACCGGCCCTTTCGCCATATCCCTTGATGCCCTTACTAGTCAGAAATCTATCGACTTCTGTTTTGAATATACCCAATGACTGAGCCTCCACAGCCCTCTGGGGTAGAGAATTCCAAAGATTCACCACCCTCTGTGTGAAGAAATTTCTTCTCATCTCAGTCCTGAATACCTACCCTTTATCCTGAGGCTATGACCCCTGGTTCTAGACTCCTCAGCTAAGGGAAACATTCTCCCAGCATCCACTCTATCAAGCCCTGTAATAATTTTGTATGCTTCAATGAGATCCCCTCTCATTCTTCTGAATTCAAGAGAATACAGGCCTAGTTTACTCAATCTCTTCTCATACGACAGTCCTGCCATCCCAGGAATCAGTCTGGTGAACCTTTGTTGCACTCCCTCTATGGCAAGTATATCCTTCCTTAGGTAAGGAGACCAAAAGATCAATGAAAGGTTGTCAAGCTCGCTCATTCCAATGCACAATTATGGATCCCATCCGATTGAGCACAGCGAGAATCATAAAAAAACACTCTCCCAACCACCAGCCAGCTGCCACTTCCCGCCGATTTTGGGTGAGCAAATGACCGGGGAAGTATGTAGGTGAGGCCCGGGAGTTAAAATCACCCGGACCCCTCGCGCTGCCAAAGTCGAGTGAGGGGATTTGGCACTCACCTCACAAATACCTCCCATACCCCGCGCAATTCCCGCTCCGAGTTTAAACTGGAGGCCTTAGCCTATGCGTGCCATGCATTGGATTGGCACTGCTCAAGCTCTATTTTTTTTCAATCGTAATTTATACCTCTATTAATAACTATTATTTGTACTCTGACCTTATCCTGAAAACTTTTTTAAGTTTCCTCTTAAGTGCTTACAATTCCCAATGAGGCTCTGAAATAATATCTGTCACAATTAACTTAACAATGCTTTATTACCAGACAGCTAATCGCTGAAAAAAAACGATTGCACAAAGCAGTTGTGCAAAAATCTCGGGAATTGTGTCCGGCAAAAACCTCGGGAATTGTGTCCAGCAAAAACCTCGGCTCCGAAGTTTTCTTTGCAGCTTTTAAAAATGTCCAAAACTCGGAAAGGGATAAAAAAAATCCTTTCTGTAACTTCCTGGTTACCGATAATATTTTTCTGGCCTCGCCGTGTTCTCAATGACTGCGCCACGGGATTGTAATCATGTTTTATTCTAAGGACACGATCGTTAATTTCACTACCCAAAAGATCAATAATTCACATGAGTGGAAATTGAAAATGATAATCACTTAATGCTTGGCAGCCATGCAGAGCAAGTCATTTAACACTCTTCCCCCTGACTGGACCACAGCTGGCCAGAGCATCCCATTCATTCCAATGGTTTAAAGAAAAGATCGTACCGGGAGGAGATAAACACTTTAAATATGTCTAAAGGTGTAACAGTCCCAATATATCGTAGGCCAGAGGAATGCCAAGGGGCGGCAAAGGCGGTTACTTCATTTGATCTTGGCAGGTGAGCGACACTGGCCTGGCAGTATCTATTGCCCATTCCTGGTTGCCCTGAGAGCATTAAGAGTCAATGATGTAGTGTGGGAGTGGAGTCGCATGTAGGCCAGAATGAGTAGGGGTGGCAGGTTCCCTTCCCTGATGAACATTGGCAAACTAATTCGGTCCATCAATGGCTCAAATTTAAAATTCTCATCCTTGTCTTCAAATCCTGTCATGGCTTCGCCCCTCCCTGTCTCTGTAACCTCCTCCAGCCCTACAACCCTCCGAGAACTCTGCATTTCCCCAATTCTGGCCCATGTGCATCCCTGACTTCCGTCGCCCCACTATTAAAAGCCCATGGGATCCAGGGCAAAGTGTCAAGTTGGATTCAAAACTGGCTCGGAGACAGGAAGCAGAGGGTATTGGTTGTTGGGTGTTTTTGTGACTGGAAGGCTATTTCCAGTGGGGTTCTGCAGGGCTCAGTACTAGGTCCCTTGCTTTTTGTGGTATATATCAATGATCTAGACTTGAATATAGGGGGTATGATTAAGAAGTTTGCAGATGATACTAAAATCGGCTGTGTGGTTGATACTGAAGAAGGAAGCTGTAGACTGCAGGAAGATAGCAATAAATTGGTCAGGTGGGCAGAACAGTGGCAAATGGAATTCAATCCGGAGAAGTGTGAGGTAATGCATTTGGGGAGGGCTAACAAGGAAAGGGAATACACATTAAATGGTAGGACACTGAGTAGTGTAGAGGAACAAAGGGACCTTGGAGTGCATGTCCACAGATCCCTGAAGGTAGCAGGCCAGGTAGATAATGTGGTTAAGAAGGCATACAGAATGTTTGCCTTTATTAGCCGTGGCATAGAATACAAGAGCAGGGGGGTTATGCTTCAACTGTATAAAACACTAGTTAGGCCTCAGCTAGGGTACTGCGTGCAGTTCTGGTCACCACATTACAGGAAAGATGTGATTGCACTAGAGAGGGTACAGAGGAGATTTACAAGGATGTTGCTGGGAGTAGAGAATCTTAGCTATGAGGAAAGACTGGATAGGCTGGGTCTGTTTTCCCTGGAACAGAGGAGGCTGAGGGGAGACCTTATTGAGGTGTATAAAATTATGAGGGGCCTAGATAAAGTGGATAGAAAGGACCTATTTCCCTTAGCAGAGGGGTCAAAAACCAGGGGGCACAGATTTAAAGTAATTGGTGGAAAGTTTAGAGGGGATTTGAGGGGAAATTTCTTCACCCAGAGGGTTGTGGGGGTCTGGAACTCACTGCCTGAAAGGGTGGTAGAGGCAGGAACCCTAACCACATTTAAAAAGTACTTGGATGTACACTTGGGATGCTCTAACCTGCAGGGCTACGGACCAAGAGCTGGGAAGTGGGATTAGGCTGGATAGCTCTTTGTTGGCCGGCGTGGACACGATGGGCCAAAATGGCCTCCTTCCGTGCTGTAACCTTCTATGATTCTATTGGCGGCAGTGCCTTCAGATATCTAGGCCCGAAACTCAGGAATTTCCTCCCTAAGTGTTTCCACCTCTCCCTCCTCCTTTATGACGCTCCTTAAAACCTACCTCTTTGACCAACCTGTCCTAATGTCTCCCTCCTTGGCTCGGTGTCAAAATGTGTTTGATAACACTCCTATGAAGCAGCTTGGAGTGTCTTACTATTTTAAGGGTGCTACATAAATGCAAGTTATTGTTGGGTCTTTATCGACAGTCCAACTTGTTATGGTGGGGTTGTGAACACGCACCCTCTGGGTGTTAGCCCAGTGCCATAACCATTATGCTCCTGTGCTCCAGTATTTCCCCACGTGGACCAGACTTGTCAAAATCATGCTAATGTTAATAGTGAGATATATGATCAGAATTGGTGAGCTGGATTGTAAATTTAAGCACATGAACATAGGAACAGGAGGAGGCCATTTAGTCCCTCAAGCCTGCTCCGCCATTCAATGAGATCATGGCTGATCTACGACCTAACTCCATATACCCGCCTTTGGTCCATATCCCTTAATACTTTTGGTTAACAAAAGTCTATCAATCTCAGATTTAAAATTGACAATTGACCCAGCATCAATTGCTGTTTGCGGAAGAGAGTTCCAAACTTCTACCACCCTTTATAGAAACATAGAAGATAGGAGCAGGAGTAGGCCATTCGGCTCCTCGAGCCTGTTCCACAATTGAATGAGATCATGGCTGATCATCCAAATTCAGTACCCTGTCCCTGCTTTCTCCCCATATCCCTTGATCCCTTTAGCCTTAAGAAATATATCTAACTCCTTCTTGAATATATTTAATAAGTTGGCCTCAACTGCCTTCTGTGGTAGAGAATTCCACAGGTTCACCACTTTCTGGGTGAAGAAATTCCTCCTCACCTCAGTCCTAAATGGCTTACCCCTTATCCTTAGACTGTGACCCCTGGTTCTGGACTCCCCGCCATCGGGAACATCCTTCCTGCATCTATTCTGTCTAGTCCTGTTAGAATTTTATGTTTCAATGAGATCCCCTCTCATTCTTCTAAACTCTAGCGAATATAAGCCTAATCGACCCAATCTCTCTTCATACGTCATTCCTGCCATCCCAGGTATCAGTCTGGTGAATCTTCGCTGCACTCCCTCCATGGCAAGAACATCCTTCCTCAGATAAGGCGACCGAAACAGCACACAATACTCAAGGTGTGGTCTCACCAAGGCCCTGTACAACTGCAACAAGACATCCTTGCTCCTGTACTCAAATCCTCTCGCTACAAAGGCCAACATACCATTTGCCTTCTTAACCGCCTGCTGCACCTGCATGCTTACCTTCAGCGACTGGTGCACAAGGACACCCAGGTCTCGTTGCACTTCCCCTTCTCCCAATCTATTGCCATTCAGATAATAATCTGTCTTTCTGTTTTTGCCACCAAAGTGGATAACCTCGCATTTATCCACATTATACTGCATCTGCCATGCATCTGCCCAATCACCCAACCTGTCCAAATCATACTGGAGTTTCTCTGCATCCTCCTCACAGCATCCTTTGTGTGTAGAAGTGTTTCCTAACTGCACTCCTGAAAGGTCTGGCTCTAATTTTTAGACTATGTCCCCTAGCCCTAGACTCCCCAACCAGCGGAAATAGTTTCTCTCTATCTACTCTATCAGTTCCCCTTAATATCTTGAAAACTTTGATCAAATCATCTAAGCTTCTAAATACCAGGGAAAACAACCCTAGTTTGTGTAATCTCTCCTCATAACTTAACCCATGAAGTCCAGGTATCATTCTGGTAAACCTACGCTGCACTCCCTCCATGGCCAATATATCCTTCCCAAGGTGTGGTGCCCAGAACTGCTCTCAGTGCTCCAGGGTTTTGTATAACTGTAGCATAACTTCTACCCCCTTGTATTCTAGTCCTCTAGATATAAAGGCCAGCATTCCATTAGCCTTTTTGATTATTTTCTGGTCCCGTCCATGACATTTTAATAATCTATGTGCATGGACCCCAATCACTTTGGACCTCAACTTTTCTAGCTTTTCACCATTTAGAAAGTACTCTGTTCTATACTTTTTATGTCCAAGGTGAATGAAGTTGTTCTTATTTTCCAGAATTGCATATATCAAGGTAAATTACACATTTAGCAGTTACCAGGACTGTGTTATCTGGTACATCTCCTATTGTACCAAGGGGCCATAGGAGCTGGGTCTCTGCCTGTGTTTCATCTCACTTTAAATTTGTCAGCTGAACTGGGATATGCTGAGCTGAGGCTAAGTGGGCATCTCAAAGGTGCCATGGGCACTGGGGCACAGGTCCTGCCCGCCTCTTGTTGGGTAATGCTGCTGTCATTTTCCGTCTTGTCACCTTGACCCAAATGCAGCCTCCGGACACACATGGGTAAATCATGTGAGGTACTGTACCATCAGGGGGCTTCTCAAACAGCTAGCAGGAGTCACAAAATCACGCCTGCATTGTCCGCGATTTTCTTGTCTGTTGATTTCAATGGACGGAAAATTGCGCACACACCCATAGCTTTGAAATCCCCACCGGCTGCCTTCGAGGCCCAGGAGACAGTGAGGGATCTCACAAAATTGACACTATGTAGCTCAAATATGTTCAAATATAAATGTTGAAAACAACTCAATACAACCTTCACCAACCCAACCTGTACTAGCTGCTTCCTGCAGCTCACTCTCTCACTTCTGACCACTGGACGTGTGTCAGATGCAAAATGTGGAAAGGTTAAATTTTTCTTTCATTCATTCTTCGGATATGGGCGTCGATAGCAAGGCCAGCATATATTGCCCGTCCCTAGTTGCCCTTGAGAAGGTGGAGTTGGTGAGCCGCCTTCTTAAACTGCAGCAGTCCGTGTGGTGAAGGTACTCCCGCAGTGCTGTTAGGTAAGGAGTTCCAGGATTTTGACTCAGTGGCGATGAAGGAATGGCGATATATTTCCAAGTCAGGATGCTGTGTGATTGGAGGGGGAATTGGAAGTGATGGTGTTCCCATGCGCCTGCTGCCCTTGTCCTTCTAGGTGGTAGAGCTCACGGGTTTGGGAGGTGCTGCCGAAGAAAGCTTAGCGAGTTGCTGCAGTGCATCTTGTAGATGGTACACACTGCAGTCACAGTACGCCGGTGGTGGAGGGAGTGAATGTTTTAGGTGGTGGATGGGCTGCCGATCAAGTGGGCTGCTTTGTCCTGGATGGTGTCGAGCTCCTTGAGTGTTGTTGGAGCTGCACTCACCCAGGCAAGTGGAGAGTATTCCATCACACTCCTGACTTGTGCCTTGTCGATGGTAGAGAGTCTACTTCAAGTGTCAGATACATAATATTAGACAGATCAATATGCTACAACTTGCCCACCCACATCTTGTAAAATCCTATCTGTGATTGGGTCATAAAGGAAGAACATAAGAACATAAGAAATAGGAGCAGGAGTCAGCCATTCGGCCCTTCGAGCCTGCTCTGCCATTCAATGAGATCATGGCTGATCCATTCCATTCACCGGCCCTATCGCCATATCCCTTGATGCCCTTACTAGTCAGAAATCTATCGACTTCTGTTTTGAATATACCTAATGACTGAGCCTCCACAGCCCTCTGGGGTAGAGAATTCCAAAGATTCACCACCCTCTGTGTGAAGAAATTTCTTCTCATCTCAGTCCTGAATGGCCTACCCTTTATCCTAAGGCTGTGGCCCCTGGTTCTCGACTCCCCAGCCAAGGGAAACATTCTCCCAGCATCCACCCTATCAAACCCTGTAATAATTTTGTATGCTTCAATGAGATCCCCTCTCATTCTTCTGAATTCAAGAGAATACAGGCCTAGTTTACTCAATCTCTTCTCATACGACAGTCCCGCCATCCCAGGAATCAATCTCGTGAACCTTCGTTGCACTCCCTCTATGGCAAATATATCCTTCCTTAGGTAAGGAGACCAAAATTGTACATAGTACTCCAGGTGTGGTCTCACCAAGGCCCTATATAATTGGAGTAAGACTTCTTTACTCCTGTACTCAAATCCTCTTGTAATGAAGGCCAGCATACCATTTGCCGTCCTAATGGTTTGCTGCACCTATACATTCACTTTCAGTGACTCATGTACAAGGACACCCAGGTCCCTTTGAGCATCTGCATTCCCCAATCTTTCACCATTTAGGAAATACTCTGCCTTTCTGTTTTTTCTACCAAAGTGGATAACTTCACATTTATCCACATTATATTCCATCTGCCATGTTCTCGCCCACTCAATGAACCTGTCGAGATCCCCTTGAAGCCTCTTCACAACCTTTTCTCAACTGACACTGCCACCTAGCTTTGTGTCATCAACAAATTTGGAAATGTTACATTTAGTTCCCTCATCCAAATCATTGATATAGATTGCAAATAGCTGGGGCCCAAGCACTGATCCTTGTGGTACCCCACTAGTCACAGCCTGCCAACCCGAAAAAGACCCATTTATCCCTACTCTTTGTTTTCTGTCTGTTAACCAATTCTCAGTCCATGCTAGTATATTACCCCCAATTCCATGTGCCCTAATTTTGTTCACCAACCTCTTATGTGGGACCTTATCGAAGGCCTTCTGAAAATCAAATACACCACATCTACTGGTTCCCCTTTGTCTACTCCACTAGCTACATCCTCAAAGAACTCCAATAGGTTTGTCAAACAGGACTTCCCTTTCATAAATCCATGTTGACTCTGCCCAATCTTACTATGAGTTTCTAAGTGCCCAGTTATTGCATCCTTTATAATAGATTCCAGCATTTTCCCAGCTACTGATGGGAAGCTAACAGGTCTGTAGTTCCCTGTTTTCTCTCTCCCTCCTTTCTTAAATAGCAGGGTTACATTTGCTATCCTCCAATCTGCAGGAACCGTTGCAGAATCTATAAAATTTTGGAAGATGACAACCAATGCGTCCACTATCCCAATGGCCACCTCTTTCAAATCTGTAGGATGTAGGTCATCCGGTCCTTGAGATTTATTGACTTTTAGTCCCATTAATTTTGCTAGTACTGTTTTTTTACTAATAATAATTTATTTAAGTTCCTCATTCTCGCCACATCCTTGCCTTGGTGTTAGATCCGTGGTTCAGTGGATAAATAATCACACGGATGCTGTACATTAACAAATAACAGGTCTTTACTGGAGGAGGGTAATCTCTAGACTGGGGTACAGAGGCATGCGCACAGCTTATATACCGGTGTGGTCACTGCTGGTACTACAGTATACAGAAGCTGTAAAAAGTAGTTCTGACTTAAAGGCACATACACTACACTTGGTTTTCTTGTATTTCTGGGAGGTTTTTTGTGTCTTCCTCCGTGAAGACAGAAACAAAGTATTTATTTAATTTCTCCGCCATTTCCTCATTCCCCTTTATAAATTCTCCTGTCTCTGACTGTAAAGGACCTACATTTACCTTCGCCAGTCTTTTCCTTTTCACATACCTATAGAAGCTTTTACAATCCGTTTTTATATTTTTCGCTAGTTTGTGCTCATATTCCATTTTCCCTTTCTTTATCAATTTCTTGGTCCCCCTTTGCTGATTACTGAAAAGGCCCCAATCCTCAGGCTGACCGCTTTTTCTGGCAACTTTATAAGCTTCCTCCTTTGACTTAATACTAGCTTTAATTTATTTTGTTAGCCATGGTTGGATCACTTTTCCTTTTGGGTTTTTATGCCTTAGAGGAATATATGTTTGTTGCAAATTATGCATTATTTCCTTGAATGTTAGCCATTTTATGTCCACCTTCATACCTTTTAGTGTAGTCTCCCAATCTACCATGGCCAACTTGTCCCTCATACCCTTGTAGTTTCCTTTGTTTAGATTGAAGGCATCCTTCCTTGTGTTCAAATCCCTCCATGGTCTCGCCCCTCCCTATCTCTGTAACCTCCTCCAGCCCTGACGTAAGAAAACTACGAGGCACTTGGTCTAAGCGTTAAACAAAGCTTTAATCAACTGTTTTACAACATGGAGGTCTAGTTGTGTCCTTCACTAGTTCCTGAATGTCCTGCGCAAGCAGGGCCCATGCCCGAGTATTTATACTCTCCCTGGACAGCGCCACCCGCAGGCCGCTCAGTATTATTTCATAAGTCTTTCTTTCATGAATGACTGATTCATGTCAAGCCCCACAACCCTCCGAGATCTCTGCGCTTCTCTAATTCTGGCCACTTGCACATCCCCGATTTTCATCGCTCCACCATTGGCGGCCGTGCCTTCAGCTGCCTAGGCCCTAAGCTCTGGAATTCCCTCCCTAAATCTCTCCACCTCTCTACCTCCCTCTCCTCCTTTAGGATGCTCCTTGAAACCTACCTCTGTGACCGCCTGTCCTAATATCTCTTCGAATGGCTCGGTGTCAAATTTTGATTGATCGCGCTCCTGTGAAGCGCCTTGGGACGTTTCACTACGTTAAAGGTGCTGCATAAATGCAAGTTGTTGTTGTTGAGGCCTGAGAAGAAGCAAATGGTTCCCCTCCCCCGGGGAAGGTTGAGTCAAGTGAGGCTGCTCTTGTGCGCACTGCCTGACCATCGGCTGGAGATCGGCTTTGGCAGAGAGGGTTGAGGGATGGTTTCTGCGCGCACCCTTTCGGTTGAGCATGAGTTGGTGACACAAGAGGAGAAACTAAAAAAAAAATTAGACGTGGAGACAAAAATAGCCCCGCTTTAAAATAACTAATGCGAATCAGCACTACTCTCATTTGGGCAAAGCAATTTAAAAAAACAAAGGGTGGTAAATGTAATGGCAAAAAAAATCATGCAAATCTGTTAATACAACATTGGGAACAAGAAAATTAATTCACTTTAAATGTATGTTGTGTGAGAAATCTATCTGCGTAGTTTACTTATGAGACAGTGTAAGATATTCAAGGGGAACGGGAAGGTTTTGATGAATGCCGACTGCCTTAAGTTTAGCACATCTTGTTTTATTTTTAGCATGGAGGAAAATGTAGCCGAATAATAAATTGGTTTTTTTCTTCTTCCCCAAAGATGCTTTGCCTCCCTTTCTAAATGTTCCTGCTGCTTATGAGGAACAGCTGTTTAGAAGCATTGGAGTTTCTCAACATTTTTTTCATAATGTCTGGGTGGGGAGGGGGGAGAAATATCATCAACCATGTGCATAACAACACACTAAGTAGATGTTTAAATCTCCATAACCTGTGATGAATGACGGTTTTATAAAAAAACAGTTACTTTATTGCAGCCCCATCAGATTCTTTTGGCAAATTTCTCCCTTACAGAGGCTGATTCATGCTGAGGTGCAGATCTGCAGGTACCAAGCCAATCTCCACTATCTCACCCAAGTGACCATTCTCCATGTGTGAGAGTCAGCAGTGAGGTTGGTAGGATTTTGAAAGGGATTGATAAGATCGATAGAGAGAAACTTTTTTCCACTGGTGGGTGAGTCTAGGTCAAGGGGACTTAACCTTAAAATCAGAACCAGGCCATTCAGGAGAGAAGTTAGGAAACATCCCTTCATACAAAGGATGGTAGAATTATGGACCTCCCAAGATGCTAAAATAATTTTAAATCTGAGATCGATAGCCAAGGGTATCAAAGGATATGGAGCCAAGGCAGGTGGATGGGGCTGGGCTACAGATCACCCATGATCTCATTGAATGATGGAACAGGCTCGAGGGGCTGAATGGCCTACTCCTGTTCGTATCTCACCGGGGGGGGGGGTGGGGGGTGGGTGTAGTGGGAGAGGGTGTCACTGCCGAACTCGATTCTGTCCTCACCTAACACCAATGTGCTCAAACTTGCCAGCACGAATCAGAGATTTTTTAAAATTCATTCTCAGGATGATGTTGGGACTGGCACTTATTGCCCATCCGTAATTGTCCTGAGAAGGTAGTGGTGGGTCGTCACCTTCCAGTTGTTTGATACAACTGAGTGGTTAGCTGGAGGACCATTGACAAGTGTCAACCACGTTGGTTGTTGACTCCACTAGAGTCCAATATAGGCCAGACCGGGTAAGGATGGCAGGTTTCCTTCCCTAAAGGACAGTAGTGAGTGAACCAATTAGGTTTTTACGACAATCTAACAGCTTCATGGTCACTTTTACTGATACCAGCTTTTGAGTTCCAACTGAATTCAAATTCTCACACTGTCGTGGTGGGATTTGAACTTGAACTCTCTAGATTACACGTCCAGTAAAATAACTGCACACTGCATTACCATACCAATGTGCATGGTTAGAATTGATGCAGAATACAAGAGTATTGGCTGATTTTCCCACCGCCCCCACACCCCTTCCACGTCCACAGTCCAAGGACAGTTGAGTTTTCTTTTCTCGAGGGGAACTGTGGGCTATTCTAACATTGATCAGGGTCTTGGATTGTCTCTCCTGACAGGTAGCAATTTCACGCTGTATGTTTATGCGTTCAGGATGGTGCCCTGCTGCTTAAACAGGGGCGATTCATGGGCACCTTTAAACTTTACAAGGTTGTGAAGCACTGTAGTCATTCAGCTAATAGATGGTTTTAATCTGCACTTTTTGGGGGGTCTGTTACCATGGCAGGCAGAATCCCCACCGTTTTGAACATTAATGACCATGTCAATTCCATTTGCAGTTAGCTCCCCATTAACTGTGCACGTGCTACTCCATGTGGTAGCATGTTCAAACATTCCAACCACACGCTGAGTAAATAATATAACATAAGATAATCACCAATAAATCCAATAAGGAATTCAGGAGCAACTTCTTTACTCAGAGAGTGGTGAGAATGTGGAACTCACAATGAGTAGTTAAGGGGAATAGCATAGATATATTTAAGAGGAAGCTTGATAAGTACATGAGAGAGAAAGGAACAAGCACTCTACTCGGAGCTCCAGCACGGCAAGAGAGCCCCAGGTGGGCAGAGGAAATGCTTCAAGGACACCCTCACAGCCTCCTTGAAAAAGTGCAACATCCCCACCGACACCTGGGAATCCCTGGCCCAAGACCGCACAAAGTGGAGGAGAAGCATCCGTGAAGGTGCCGACCACCTCGAGTCTCTTCGCCGGGAGCAAGCGGAAGCCAAGCGCAGGCAGCGCAAGGAGCGCACGTCAACCCAAGCACCCCTTCAACCACCGTCTGCCCCACGTGTGACAGAGACTGTAGGTCCCGCATTGGACTCATCAGTCACCTGCGAACTCATTTTTAATGTGGAAGCAAGTCATCTTCGGTTCCGAGGGACTGCCTAAGAAGAAGCACAAAATGGGCAATAGAGAGATTTTGCTTTTCCATTGACTTCTATGGAAACAAAAATCAGGAGCATGCTTAACGGGCTGCCTATTCACTGTCGCCCATTTTTCACTACCCCAAGACCAATTTCACCCTTGATGTGTTGACGATTTCAGTAGAGACACCAATCAGACAAGGTTCTCCTGTGTTTGCATTTATATAGCACCTTTCACAACCACCAGACATCCCAAAGCACTTTACAGCCAATTAGGTCATTTTGAAGTGTCGTCACTATTGAAATGTAGGAAACACGGCAGCCAATTTGTGCACAGCAAGCTCCCACAAACAGCAATGGATAATGACCAGATAATCTGTTTTTGTTATGTTGATTGAGGGATAGTGCCACGGGATCTTTTACATCCACCTGAGCGAGCGGACCGGGCTTCAGCTTAACATCCCATTCGAAAGACGGCACTTCCATCAGTGCAGCGCTCCCTCAGCACTGCACTGAAGTGTCAGCTTAGATTTTTATGCTCAAGTCTCTGGAGTGGGACTTAAACCACAACCTTCTGACTCAAAGGCGAGGGTGCTACTAACTGAGCCACTGGCTGACCCACAGATAGGTTACATCTAGCACCAGATCCTCATTGATCTCCAATAAGAATGAGTTGTCACAGTTTCAGCGAGAGGTGGAAGAACTGTTTGTCATTTTCCATCTCGGGCAACTAACAATGATATTTTTGTGACACAGTTACACCGTGAAATAAGTGAGGTCACTGTAATTCAAAGAACCTCCCATCATATCTCAACTAAGCAAACACTCATAGGTCTTCGAGCACAACAATGCCTTAAAGGTTAGAATAATAAGGAAAATAGCTTTTAAGTGCTTAGTTCCACAGTCCATTTCCTCTATTCCAGGTACTGCAAATATTAATCTGTTAATTGTCCATATGTGCAGTCGAGTCTCGCCAGCAATAATAGTCTGAGCTCAGCATCTATAATCTGTCACATTATTGTAAATATAAAATGGCATTTTTCCAAATTGCTTTCTGTATTACAATGTATTTTAGATCTATTGTATTGAGCTTGAACAGCTGTAGATGTATAAAAAAGGTGGAAAATTAGTCGGACTTTTCTGCGGATGGATCTGAGACCTGCACTAATGCCTTGCATAGGCACAAGATGCTTGCCAGTGATTTTGCCGAACGAGCATAGATCAGCTTTTGCTCGACTGGTGCCAGCCATACCTAGAGGTTCCCTGAGAGGCACTGCTAACTTGTACCAAATTATGGACAGTTTTATGTTGTGGGTCCACAATCACTTGAGGCTGTGCCAAGCTCATTTCACATCGAACCTTTACAGCCAACAAAGACTTTCATCCCTTCAGTCAGAGCTCAGCTTGAACTCAGGTTCCAGAGGTGTAGGGTCGTGTTCTAAACCACTGCACCCCCCAATTCCTACTAGGCTAATGCTGAGGTCCAAATGAACGGTCTTCATGAAATAATGTGAGTATTATACCAGGTGGCAATTTGCTCCAACTATTCTCACACCTGAGAGAAAGATCAACGTAACTATACTTGTTCCTCTGGTGTTGTTGAGTTAAGCGTCTAACATGTATAAAGAGTACGCTAAGTCTTGGTGAACTGCCATGTATTTTGACTGGCTAATGTTGACACAGATGTGAATGACCACTTTGACAGTAGACAAAGTAGGCCTCCTCCCAAACCAGTGTTAAAAGTAATGGCTTTCATTCAAAAAATTTTGTGAGTTTACATTGTTTTAATTTATTGATGCATTTTGGCTGCTATCCCCTTTTTTTGAAATAACATGCTTAATAATGCTTTATGAGGTTCTGCCTTCTAATTCTTATCTTCATCTGGTGTGTGGCCTCTCAGACTGGCACTCCGACACAGACTTGCTGCACAGTGGTCCTGATCATCTGCTAAGGCCTTCTGATGAGCTCTGGGTGTATTGTTTGTCAAGGTCTGTTTTTTGCTGGCCATTTTTTAATGAAACTTTGAATAAAATTACACAAAAACAGGGCACTCCAATGGTAGGCCAGAACAGTGTGTCACATTGTGTTCAGAAGTCAATTCAAGACTGCGATGTCCTCCTACTTGTGGGGCAGACCTGAACTAGGGGCCATAAATATAAGATAGTCACTAATAAATCTAATAGGAAATTCAGGAGAAACTTCTTTACCCAGAGAGTGGTGAGAATGTGGAACTCGCTACCACAAGAAGTAGTTGAGGCAAATAGCATAGATACATTTAAAGGGGAAGCTAGATAAACACATGAGGGAGAAAGGAATAGAAGGATAGGGCAGCACGGTGGCATAGTGGTTAGCACTGTTGCCTCACAGCGCCAGGGACCCGGGTTTGAATCTGGCCTCGGGTGACTGTCTGTGTGGAGTTTGCACATTCTCCCCATGTTTGCGTGGGTTTTCTCCGGGTGCTCCGGTTTCCTCCCACAGTCCAAAGATGTGCGGGTTAGGATGATTGGCTATGATAAATTGACCCTTAGTGTTAGGGGGATTAAATACGTGGGGTTACGGGGATAGGGTGGGATATGTGTTGGTGTAGGGGTTACGGGGATCAGGTGGGATATGTGTCGGTGCAGGCTCGATGGGCCGAAATGGCCTCTATCTGCACTGTGGGGTTTCTGTGATTCTGTGATTCTGTGATATGTTGATGGGGTTAGATGAAGAAGGGTGGGGGGAGGCTCATGTGGAGCATAAACAACAACATGGATCTGTTGGGCCGAATGGCCTGTTTCTGTGCTGTAAATACTATGTAACTACGTAGGAAGTGATCTGCTTTAGTCATTGGCGGCAGGTAGAAAGCAGAGGCAATATCCCATCTCCAGAGGAAGAAAGAGAAAACCAGAAGGATGAAGGAATGAAGCACTGTTACATAACTCCTAGTGAACTGCTCAAGAGCCCCATTGGTAGATGCCTGTCAGCAGCTTAACTTGGCTATTCTTTCAGCCATGGCATGGAGAGCAGTGCAAGAACTGAAGGAGAGAAAAAAATTGACATCAATCAAATAATAAGTAAACCTTGCAAACAATGATAGCTCCCAAAGAAAATATTTTAACATGTTTTTTTGAATTTGCATCATTGCAACCAAGGGATTTGCCATCATTTAATGATACCTCGTTCTTCCTTGCTGCAATGCTCCATCTCACCCTCAGTAAGCTCCCCACTGGAGTGGAGCTAATTTACAGAACAAACGGGAAACTGTTCAACCTCTGTCGCCTCCAGTCCAGATCCAAGGTCGTCCCATCCTCTGTCGTTGAATTACAGTATGCAGACGACGCTTGCGTCTGCGCTCACTCGGAGGTCGAACTCCAAACCACCGTCAACACGTTCACCGAAGCGTACAAGAGCAAGGGCCTTACACTAAACATCCGTAAGACAAAGGTCCTCTACTAACCTGCCCCCACCACACAGTACTGACCCCGATTATCAAAATCCATGACAAGGCCTTGGACAACGTGGACCACTTTCCATACCTCGGGAGCCTACTGTCAACAAGAGCAGATGTCGATGACGAAGTCCAACACCACCTTCAGTGTGCCAGTGCAGCCTTCGGTCGCCTGAGGAAGAGAATGTTTGAAGACCAGGACCTCAAACCCGGCACTAAGCTCATGGTCTACAGAGCAGCAGTGATACCCGCCCTGCTGTATGCCTCAGAGACATGGACCATGTACAGTAGGCACCTCAAAGCACTGGAGAGGTACCACCAACGCTGCTTCTGCAAGATCCTGCAAATCCATTGGCAGGATAGGCACACCAACATCAGTGTTCTTGCTCAGGCCAATATCCCCAGCATCGAAGTTTTGATCACGCTCAATCAGCTCCGATGGACGGGTCATATTGTCCGCTTGCCCAATACGAGACTCCCAAAACAAGCGCTCTACTCGGAGCTCCGGCACGGCAAGAGAGCCCCAGGTGGGCAGAGGAAACGTTTCAAGGACACCCTCAAAGCCTCCTTGAAAAAGTGTAACATCCCCACCGACACCTGGGAATCCCTGGCCCAAGACCGCACAAAGTGGAGGAGACGCATCCGGGAAGGCGCCGAACACCTCGAGTCTCTTCGCCGGGAGCAAGCGGAAGCCAAGCAAGGAGCGCACATCAACCCAAGCACCCCACCCACCCGTCCCTTCAACCACCATCTGCCCCACCTGTGACAGAGACTGTAGGTCCCGCATTGGACTCATCAGTCACCTGCGAACTCATTTTTAATGTGGAAGCAAGTCATCCTCGGTTCCGAGGGACTGCCTAAGAAGAAGAAGAAGAAGAAGATAGTATACAGGCTGCTTAATACGGAGACTGTTTGTTACTCTTAGAGAATACCCATTTATCATTTAATGCCACAGGGAGTTGGTAAACAAGCCCTGGTAAACTAAACTAAAAACAGAAAATGCTGAAAATACTCAGCAGGTCGGGCAGCATCTGCGGAGAGAGAAACAGAGTTAACGTTTCAGGTCGATGACCCTTCGTCAGAACTGGAAAAAGTTGGAGATGGAACAGGTTTTTAAGCAAGTGTAGGGGCAGGGAAAGGGGAGAGGGGAGGAAAGAACAAAAGGGAAGGTCTGTGATAGGATGGAAGGCAGGAGAGATTAAGAGACAAAATGGATGATGGTGCAAGGTAAAAGGAGATGGTAGTGGGACAAGTTAAGAAACAAAAGATGACTCTAGATGAAGTGTAACGAGAGCAGGTCAGAGGCTGGGTATTCTGCGGCAAGTGTCTCACCTCCTGACTCCCCAAAGCCTTTCCACCATCTACAAGGCACAAGTCAGGAGTGTGATGGAATACTCTCCACTTGCCTGGATGAGTGCAGCTGCAACAACACTCAAGAAGCTCGACACCATCCAGGGCAAAGCAGCCCGCTTGATCGGCACCCCATCCGCCGCCTTAAACATTCACTCCCTCTACCGCCAGCGTACCGTGTCTGCAGTGTGTACCATCTACAAGATGCACTGCAGCAACTCGCCAAGGCTTCTTCGACAGCACCTCCCAAACCCGCAACCTCTTCCACCTAGAAGGACAAGGGCAGCAGGCGCAAGGTAACACCACCACCTCCAAGTTCCCCTCCAAGTCACACACCATCCTGACTTGGAAATATATTGCTGATCATTCATCAGGGTCAAAATCCTGGAACTCCCTACCTAACAGCACTGTAGGAGTACCTCGCCACACGGACTGCAGCGGAATGTCAAATTTCTCAATTATGATCAAAATTACAATTTTTAAGAAACTTAAAAAAAAATTACGTTTGTTCATCATATTTCAGGTTCTGCCTTATCCCCATATGAGAGCCCCAATCTTTGCTCTGCTCTCTGTAACATTTTTAAAAGTCCGGATAAAAGCAGCTTCTCATTTCCTGGTTCCCTGTCTGTGAGAATTCTGCAATCTGATTACATAGAAACATAGAAGATAGGAGCAGGAGTAGGCCATTCGGCCCTTTGAGCCTGCTCTGCCATTCAATGCGATCATGGCTGATCATCCAAATTCAGTACCCTGTCCCTGCCTTCTCCCCATATCCCTTGATCCCTTTAGCCTTAAGAAATATATCCAACTCTTTTTTGAATATATTTAATGAGCTGGCCTCCACCGCCCTCTGTGGCAGAGAATTCCACAGGTTCACCACTCTCTGGGTGAAGAAATTCCTCCTCATTTCAGTCCTAAATGGCTTACCCCTTATCCTTAGACTATGACCCCTGGTTCTGGACTCCCGGCCATCATAAACATCCTTCCTGCATCTAGTCTGTCCAGGCCTGACAGAATTTTATAAGTTTCGATGAGATCCCCTCTCAATCTTCTAAACTCCAGTGAGTATAAGCCCAATTGACACAATCTCTCCTCATAGGTCATTCCTGCCATCCCAGGTATCAGCCTGGTGAATCTTCGCTGCACTCCTTAGTCCAAGTTGCTCAGACAGCTTGTTGATGTCACAGCAGCATCGCTCTAGGGGATTCATATTACAGAGCGGTGAAATTACTTGAACGTCAAAAAAGACTAACTTCTCATCACTGAGATCGCAAATTCCAGTCCATTATATTGTCTTCTGGTAGGGTTTGTGATCATTGCTTTATTCCATGTTCTGCAAATATTCATTTTCTGCTGGGAGATGGGAACAAACTTCAGGCTCATGCAACAGATTATGTGATATGGGTCAAGTTACTGTTGGACAGTAAGATTTGAATAGCTGTGATCGAAGTGACTGACCTACCTTTCACGACCTCAAGATGTCCCAAAGTGCTTTACAGTCAATGAAATGCTTTTGAAGTGTAGTCACTGTTGTAATGTAGGAGAGGTGGGAACCAATATACGAACAGCAAGCTCCCACAAACAGCAATGAGATAAATGACCAGATTATCTGTTTTAGTGATGTTGGTTGATAAATATTGGCCAGGACACCAAGGAGAACTGCGCTGATCTTCTTCGAAATAGTGCCATGGGATATTTTACATCCACCTGAGAGGGCAGACAGAGCCTCGGTTTAATGCCTCATCCATAAGATGCCACCTCCGACAGTGCAGCACTCCCTCAGTACAGCACTGGAGTGTCAACCGATATTATGGGCTCAAGCCTCTGGAGAGGGGCTTGAACCAGATTGTTCCCAATTGAGCCAAGGTCAACATCAAATCCTGTGTCCATTATAAGGCAGTATTGTTTGAAGAGGTTCCAAGGATATCATAAACCAACCATAAGCATTTCAACATCATCTGAACTCAGCAGATGTGTTAATAAGAACATAAGAAATAAGAGGAGTCGGCCATTCGGCCCCTCGAGCCTGCTCCGCCATTCAATAAGATCATGGCTGATCATCGACCTCCACTTTCCCGCCCGATCTCCATATCCCTTGATTCCCCTAGAGTCCAAAAATCAATCTATCTCAGCCTTGAATATACTCAACGACTCAGCATTCACAGCCCTCTGGGGCAGAGAATTCCAAAGATTCACAGCCCTCTGAGTGAAGAAATTCCTCCTCATCTCAGTCTTAAATGGCCGACCCCTTATCCTGAGACTATGCCCCCTAGTTCTAGACACTCCAGCCCGGGGAAACAACCTCTCAGTATCTACCCTGTCAATCCCCTTCAGAATCTTGTATGTTTCAATGAGATCACCTCTCATTCTTCTAAACTCCAGAGAGTATCGGCCCATTCTACACAATCTCTCATCATAGGACAGCCCTCTCATCCCAGGAATCAATCTAGTGAACCTTCGTTGCACCGCCTCTAAGGCAAGTATATCCTTCCTTAGATAAGGAGACCAAAACTGTGCACAGTACTCCAGGTGTGGTCTCACCAAGGCCCTGTACAATTGTACCGAGACTTCCTTACTCTTATACTCCAACCCCCTTGCAATAAAGGCCAACATGCCATTTGCCTTCCTTATTGCTTACTGCACCTGCATGCTAGCTTTCTGTGTTTCTTGCACGAGGACACCCAAATCTCTCTGAATACCAACATTTGAAAGTTTCTCACCATTTAAAAAATATTCTGTTTTTCTAGTCTTCCTACCAAAGCGAATAACCTTACATTTCCCTACATTATACTCCATCTGCCATCTTACTGCCCACTCATTTAGTCTATCTATATCCCTTTGCAGATTCTTTGTGTTCTCATCACAGCTTATTGTCCCACCTAGCTTTGTATCATTAGCAAACTTGGATACATTACATTCGGTCCCTTCGTCTAGGTCATTAATATAGATTGTAAATAGCTGAGGCCCCAACACTAGTTACAGCCTGCCAACCTGAAAAAGACCCGTTTATCCCTACTCTCTGTTTTCTGTCCGTTAACCAATCCTCTATCAAGGCTATTATATTACCCCCAACCCCATGAGCCCTAATCTTGTGTAATCTTAATGTCTGAAATACGTTTCTAAATATATTGCAGAATTACCTGCTCCCTAATGGCCTGGTGGGCTACAAGAATCGCCCAGTGTATCAATAAGTCACATGGATCAGAAAGTCCCAGAGATGCCGCAATTAGCCTCACTACCTGCGGTAGAGGGAGAAGGTAAGCGAGCCAGGGATCCGCTCCTTGTGATCCAGTGATCCTTACTGGCAGAAGCATGTGTGGGTGTTGCATGAGGACAGGATCAGGCAACTGTGATGCCTCCTGTGACAAAATGATCCACTGAACTCACGGTCTGAGTTAACACTGGGTAACCACTTTTGATTTAAGTATTGGAAGGTGACCCATGGCCATGGAATAGACCCCTGCAAGATGAGTCAAGCAACTTCAGGGGAGGAAGAATGATAGGAAATATCTAAAAAATACTTTTGATTTTGAGCAGGGGTGAAGTCAAGCTGCAAATTTCCAGAGAGGAAAACATAAATAAATGGATGTACAGAACAAATAATTGCAGGGTTTGGTGACATAAATTGACTGAAAATACTGATCCTGTATTGATTTATCAATTTTGTTCATTTTTGAAAACAAATTGGAATTTGTCAACTGACGTCCATTTCGTGGAAGGAGCCTTATTCGGGGATTGTCGCTGGAATGCAAAGTAAGGACGAGCTCCAACAATAGTTGCCATTCTGTCTGTTTGGGTCTCTACCAGTTCTGTCAATTACTGGAGGTGATCTGTTGTAATGCTTTATGACCTTGCATTAAAGGGCGATATCATCTTCAAAAGTGTCTCAAAAGATGAAAACACCACGGAGGCCAGATCGACTGTATTCAGTACTGTCACTGAGTCTGCCAGTGTTTTAATGCGAATGAGCCTTTGAACTGTTTCAGTGGTGTCAAGTTAGATCTTTGATGCTGTTCAGTTACTAAAATTACAGAGCACTCAATGAGTATTGTCATTTTGGATACCCGGTTTGGTGCCCTGGAGTGTTCATTTCACAAATTTATCCAGTCGATGCTAGAATATTGAAGCCATTTTTCATCCAATTTCAACTTGGAAATAAGCAGTCTTAGTAAAAATGCAGCGAATGCCCATTCCATAGCCACTTAACAGCAAGTTAATCCACGCTGTTCTACATACTGTAAACTCAACATAAAGGGCAACCCTAGGATTTACAGTTTTAAGTTATGCCACAGTATTTGTGTGTGTGTGTGTGTATATACTGTATGTACATATGGCATTACAACAGGTCACATACAGTAATTGACAGAATTAGTCGAGATCCAGATTGAATGGTAATACTTGTTGGAACTCATCTTGACTTGATATTGCTGCATCTTCTTATTCTGCCCCATATAAACTTTAATATGTAGAAATAGTTGTTCTTTGCTGGTAAAATATGGAAAAGTCATTTCCCTCTAGTCAACAACAACAGCAAGCAACTTGCATTTATATAGCGCCTTTGACGTAGTAAAACATCCCAAGGCGCTTCACAGGAGCTTTGTTATGAAACAAAGTCAGTGGCTTTAACTTCCATCATGGTGATCAATAAGGAGCCATGGCCATGAGAGAGATTACCTGCGCCCGGTAATCTACGCAATGAAACAATGAGATGAGGATTCCTGCTCACCTTGGATTCCTCACATTGGATGCTGACCAGTGTTAGCAAGGGCACCAGGGGGGGAAACACAGGGTGGCACCAGGTGTATCAGCCATAGGGCAAATGGGAAAGTAAATCACACTCCTACACCTGCTAATCATCAGTTCTCTTCTTCTTCTTCTTAGGCAGTCCCTCGGGACCGAGGATGACTTGCTTCCACACTAAAAATAAGTTCTCAGGTGACTGATGAGTCCAATGTGGGACCTACAGGGCTGGATTTTGTCAATGGGGACGTGATGGAGGCGGGACTCCCACTTTTTGGGTTGTAGTCCTGCCTCCATCGATTTGTGGCCAAGCCACGTGATTTTCCCTTGATTGGCCTTGTTGAGCCCGCCCAGCAGGCTCAGCAGGCCAATTAAGGGACACCCGGTTACAGGTGACGTCAGGGATTGACATTTCATCTGTCAAGAGCTTTTGACAGATGAAATATCAGCATTTGACAGCTCTGTGAAGCTGTCAAACACTGACAGTCTGACTTCTAACTTGAGTCCTTCTCCACAGACTTAGTTAGAAATCTCTCCAGAACAGAAAGCAGAATGCTGCAACTTTTGACAGCTCGCGGCCATTCTGCTTTCTGTGCCGGTAAGATGAGGGACTCCTGAGACCTGAAGGGAGGAAGCCTGCATTAGTAAGTAAAGGTAAGTAAAACTTATTTAAACACTTTACACACACCAAACACACTTACCTCTGCACTCATGCACCCATCACTCACCTGAACACCGGACATCTCGAACCCTCCAAGTCCTTCAGCCCGACGGTCCGCCTCGCTAACTTGGCGTGGTTTGGAGCCGTCAGGAAGCCCACACTTCAGGGCTAAAAATAGGGATTAGGCAAAAAGCTGCCTGTTAACTACCTGTTAACAGGCAGTTAATTGGCACTAATCCCCTTCCCGCCTCAGGGAGGCGGCTCCCAGCACAGGTCGGGTACCCGCCTCCTGGGAAACGGGCATGGAGGCGGGTTGGGGTCGGGAAGGGTTCGTGCCCCCTGATTCTGCAATTTTCCCCCCGCTCCCGCCTCCAAACCCGCCTCCACGGGGCTTGGAATTTCGAGCCCACAGTCTCTGTCACAGGTGGGGCAGACGGTGGTTGAAGGGGCGGGTGGGTGGGATGCTTGGGTTGACGTGCGCTCCTTGCGCTGCTTGTGCTTGGCTTCCGCTTGCTCCCAGCAAAGAGACGCGAGGTGTTCGGCCCCTTCCCGGATGCTTCTCCTTCACTTTGTGTGATCTTGGGCCAGTGATTCCCAGGTGTCGGTGGGGACGTTGCACTTTTTCAAGGAGGATTTGAGGGTATCCTTGAAGCGTTTCCTCTGCCCACCTGGGGCTCTCTTGCCGTGTCGGAGCTCCGAGTAGAGCGCTTGTTTTGGGAGTCTCATATCGGGCATGTGGACGATGTGGCTCGTCCATCAGAGCTGATCGAGCGTGGTCAAAGCTTTGATGCTGGGGATGTTGGCCTGAATGAGAACACTGACGTTGGTGCGCCTATCCTGCCAATGGATTTGCAGGATCTTGCGGAGGCAGCGTTGGTGGATACTAATCGTCAGTTCTAGATTGGCATTGGTAAAGGTCTTGTAGCAGGGAATGGTGAGGTGGCCTGGAGAGTGAAGGGAAGGAAATCCTGGGAGCTGGGGGGGTTGGGGGGGAGCAGGGGAATGTAGCCAAGGTTCTAAAGTGTACTTATTTTGATTGCAGTTAATGATTATTAAAATGGGTACTAATTAGCTAAGTACAGGTAATTTGCAGAGAGAATGTTTCACAGACGACATTTCTCTTTAGATCCTACCCTTGTATGCCTTTGGCTGAGGAAAGAAACAGCATTTGGCATCGAGTGCATTGGAATCCAGCCCGAGCTGCGCAAGCTCTGACTGGTCCTTTCCAGCCTGTTGCTGGGGCAGTGATCCTATCCTGTCGCCCTGTCCTCGGGCCCCGCCCATCGCAACTGATGTGATCCAAAAAAAAAATCCTCAGATTGTTTCAGGCCTCCTTTTCCAACTTTGCGATAATGAAAAACAACAAGCTTTGAGCTTGTGCAAGCAAAACCAAGCCAGTCAATGCCAAGAACACAAAAACCAGCCGCTGTAGAGCGTTGGGTTTTTGCCACTGTCTGCCCCGGAGCAAATCCAGCCTCTATTGATTCTTATCCTGTCAAACTTGTTGTTCACTGTTTACATTTTCAGACCTTGGGGAGACATGTGGAGGCCAATGCATTAACGTTTTGTGATATCTTAATTAAAATTTACGTTCTGTTGTGCGCAAAGTCAAGAATCTTTTTTTAGGATATGTTTTGAATAATTGTTACATAGTAAATATTTATGAATGTCAGTCAGCTTTGAAATTCAGAGAATGTCATCGGCAGAACTGTGGTAAATCTCTGCGGGAATGTAAGATGTCATTGTGAGTGGACACAACAGTTTATAAACCTGCAGTACTTTCTTATTTTGTCCCATATCGAAGCATGAACCTCTTTGTGGGGCTGTACATGGTAGTAGAAATCTGGAACTATCTCCCCCAAAAGGCTATAGATGCTAGGACTATTGGATCTTTCAAGACTGCGATAGATTTTTGTTAGGCATGGGTATAAAGGGATATGGAGCTAAGGCAGGTAAATGGAGTTGAGGTGCAGATCAGCCATGATCTAATTGAATGGTGCTGCAGGCTCACGGGCTGAATGGCTTACTCCTGTTCCTAATGTTCTTAGATTCCTAAATTTAGCCCGCAGTAACACCCCAACAAAGCTGCAGTTAACACATCTAATGACCACTTGGCCTTCATCCAAATGATCTTTCATTGGTATCTTAAAAGAATTATTAGACAAGAAGCATGTACAGAAAGCAAAATAAATAGAGGGAAAGAAAGATGGGATTAAGAGCGAGAGAGATTAAAGAGACAGAAAGAAAAAGTTTTTTAGAAATGTATTCAAATCTTTTAATTTTCAAAAATCTCCAACAATAATCAAAATCTGAAGGAATAAGACTCCACACTTGTAAAGGTTAATTTTCAGTGCCAGAGAGGTTGTTTGGCAGTAATTAAGACTTAGTATGCCGTTAAAAATTTACTTACCCTGGAATGGACAAGCCCTAACTTTTTCTGTCGAGTTTAGTAGTTAACTATCGCAGCAAATTCACGTGTTCAATGTATTTGAATGCCGAGTCTCTCGGCGAGATACCAGTATAACGAAGCTTCTGGAGGAACAGGGCAACTCGGACAGCAACTTCCTGATTTCCGCATTTAACAGCGCATGTGCAGGTCGCTGGATGTCGCTGTCCGATTTACTCCTCAGCAACGGTGAGCGCTGATAGCCACACCGTTATTATTACCGCAAAATCCCGGCCAATGGGTTGACATCCGTTTTAATTTCCCCCCCCACCCCCCGGAACCGCTCCTCCTCATTTCCCTCTTCCCCATTCTCTCGGTGAGATCAAGAATTAGCCATGTAAGGAACCATGAAGGAAAACCCATTCATTACTACTTTATAATGCATTATGTAATTCCACCAATGCATTTAGCGACAGGCTTCCTATCCAGCAGGTCCCACTTAAGATCAAATTCAAGATCACAAGCAATCCCCATTCAGGACAATGTGAATTATCATGCCCAAAGTCACCAATATAAATCAGAAAACCTGCTTACAATTACATTTTGGACCACCTTTCTAATCCTGGATTACCTTAAAATCCATTTTCCATCTTTCTCTGCAATAGCTTTTAAATGCCTTCATCGCCCAATTTTTGGGAGAGTCAAGATAAAGTTTGTTAACGGCGGGGGGGGGAGTCAATTTTTGCCTTCACCCCATGGTGGGTAATCTGGCAGAGCAGGTTGCTCGCCCATTATACAACCCATTTGATTATCTTTTGATAGCAATGGAATCAAAATCAGACAGGTTCTATGTCAGTCAGGCAATTCATTCCATTAGATTATCGCCTGTGCAGTGAAAATAAAAATTAACTCCGTGATCTTAACAGCCACTCGATGCCTGCAGTATTGTATGTTATAAATACTCTATAGTATAATTATAAAACAATTACCCATATTTTGTGGCGCAATAGAAGTACTGTATTAATTATGTTCCATATTCATTCGTTCTCTTAAAATCAAATTACGCCCAAAATCAATGTTTTTTCTGTAAACTTGTTATCGATCCCGAGAGGCTTTCTGCCAATAAAGTCGTGAACCAAGTTCCTCCATGAGAGCAAGTTGCTGGTGAAAGGGTCATTATTAAATGTGAAATTGGCAAAAGGATGGTCTATGTTGGAGAAAAAAAAACACAGACTAGAGTTCTTCCTGAGCAAGTTGGGCTCAATGATCTACAGGACCTCCCTGTTTAAAGCTGCAATGATCTTCCGATCTCCAACAAGGCCTTCCTGTTTTAAACTCAAATGCCACAGGGTCTTGCAACATCTATATTGGCCTTCACCAGTGACTCAATATGCCTTGCAACCCATGAGAGTAAACTTGCGAGATTTCTATATTTCCAAGCAGTTTTACAGCCAAGTGTAAGTAAACGTAAGAGCAGTGAAGTGCCAATAAATCCGTTGCCCACTAGGCCCTCTTATTGACATATTGGCCGCTCACTGCTCTTGCATCTGTTCTGTCCTAGCTTTCCCAAAGAAGTGCTACATCTTGAATTTGGTAAATCAATATCAACTTGTAATGGTGATTTCAAGCTTTCTTGAAATATCTCCACTCTAATTAAAATTATTGACAAGCTAAAAATGGGCATCTACAATTCAATTGGGTACAGCTGCAACAACACTCAAGAAGCTCACCAATGCTCAGTTTGGGTTCCGGCAGGACCACTCAGCTCCAAACCTCATTACAGCTTTGGTCCAAACATGGGCACAAAAGAGCTGAATTCCAAAGGTGAGGTGAGAATGGCTGCCCTTAAGATCAAGGCAGCATTTGATCAAGTGGCACCAAGAAGCCTGAGTAAAACTAAAGTCAGTGGGAATCAGGGGGGAAGATTCATCAGAGCGTGGAGTCATATCTTGCACAGAGGAAAATGGTTGTGGTTGTTGGAGTCCAATTATCTCAGCTCCAGAACATCGCTGCAGGAGTTTCTCAAACCAGCGTCCTAGGCCCAAATATCTTCAGCTACTTCATCAATGACCTTCCCTCTATCACAAGGTCAGAAGTTCGATGATGATTGCAGTGTTCAGCTCTATTCACACTTCCTCAGACAATGAAGTCCATGCCCGCATGCAGAAAGACCTGGACAACATCCATGTTACACATGGGGAAGTAACATTCATGCTACACAAATGCCAGGTAATGACCACCTCCAACATCTCCTAACTGCCTCCCCATGACATTCAAAGGCACTGCCATCAAAATCCATTCCCCCATCACCCCCGTGCGCGCTGACCTACATTGTTTCATGGTCCGACAATGCCTCAATTTTACAATTCTCATCCTTGTTTTCAAATCCCTCCATGGCCTCGCCCCTCCCTATCTCTGTAACCTCCTCCAGCCCTACAACCCTCCAAGATATCTGCACTCCTCCAATACTGGCCTCTTGTGCATCCCCAATTTCCATCGCTCCGCCACTGGCGTGCATGTCTTCAGCTGCCTAGGCCTGAAGCTCTGGAATTCCTTCCCTAAACCTTTCTGTCTCTCTCACCTCCTTTAAGACGCTCCTTAAATGCTACCTCTTTGAGCAAGCTTTTGGTCACCTGTCCTGATATCTCCTTACGTGACTGGGTGTCAAATTATGTTCGATGACACTCCTGTGAAGCGCCTTGGGACTTTTTAAAATGTTAAAGGAGCTACATAAATGGAAGTTGCCATTACTGTATATAGGCACCAGGTAGAATTGTACAATTCACTCATATCTGTATCATATACATTAATGTAAGTCTCAGTAAGTGTACATTTGCAGAACATACCAGCACATCCGGTATTGTATAACTTCATTCACCACCAGGCTGCATCTCGATCTGTAAACTGAGTTACAGCCATGGCTCAGTGGGTAGCACTCTCTAGGTGGGAGGGGCTAGGAGTGAGCAGGTGTTACTGGTTGCCTGATTGCTGCAGGGAGTTGGAGTGAGTTTGTAAAAAGTTGGTGGTGGTTTTTTTTTCAGGTTTTAGGGCCTTTTTGGCCCATAAACAACAGCCAGATGGCTGCTGAGTGGTCCGGAGTGCCGGGCCCCTCAGAGGACAGTGTTCTCAAGATGAATTTAATTAGGGGAAGGGAAAGAAAAAGGCCCAAAGATTTGGGCCGGGACCCCAGGAGGTTTGGAAAAGAAAACACGGTGGTGGTTCAGTGCGAGGATAAGGAGATACGAGCTTGGGATATTAACCAAGCGGTACATGAGGACTGTGGTGAGGGAAGCTGCTTTGTCTGCCGACCAAAGCCAAATGTTGGGTTCGAAGTGACAGTCAGTGGCCAAGAGGAGGTGGAAAGACTTTTACTCACTTTGAAAGTTTGCGATAAGTTCTTGGAGGTATCTCTGCTATATTCGGAAGAGGTGTTGGTCTCAGTCTTAAACTTGTCAGTTTATATTGAGGACGATGTGCTAATCAAAAAGTTGGAGTCATGGGACATTAAAATTTGCTCAGCAATAAAGAGGAGATACTATCCAGGAACACGGGTAGCAGATGGAACCCGTTATGTAAAGGTGCGGTTCCCAGAGGGGGCGAAGTCATTGCCATACAGCATGAAATTCGAGACAATGAAAGGAGTGCAGTACTTCCGAGTACTGCATGATAACCAAGTGAAGGTGTGTTATTATTGTCTTGGACACGACCATCTTGTAAGAAACTGTCCAGACTTGTACTGTTATAATTGTGGTGAGTCTGGACACATCGTTCGGAGCTGCAAGGTGAAAAGCTGTGGGGTCTGTCCCCACCTGCTGTGAGTGTGAGGCAGAAGGAAGCTCTATGAGTGATGAGGAGATGGGAGAAGGAGCAGGAGGTGTGAGTGGAACGGCCGGAGGAGTGGAGCAGTCGGAGGACACAGCTGGTAAATTGAAGGAGAAAAGAGCACAGGAAGAGGCAGAAAATTGCGGAGCAGAGAACAGGATGGAGATGGCGAAAAACACACCAACTACAGTGGAAAAGAACAAAGACAGCAGAGGGAAGCAAGGGTCGAGTGCAGACTCGAGCCTTAATACGGTTCAGCTCACCCTAAAGAATCTGGTGTCCGTGGGGGGAAAGGAGGTGGGATCGGGGTGCGTGGTAAAAATAAGTACTCCAAAGAAAGACGGGGAGTTGGACATCTCGGTGAGCAGGAGGGGGCAAGACAAGGAGAGGGGGCAAGAGGCAGGATCCTTAAAGGGGCAGCAGGATGGGAGCGGCGAGACAAAGGCGGCAGAAGGGAGCAATATAGGGGCACCATTGTCCCAGAGAGAGAAGGATCAGGGAGCAAGGGTCAGAGGTGCAGATGAGGTCGAAGGGAGCGGCACTGTTGGAGAAACCATGATTGCAGGAAGACTTTCTATGGGAGATGATGTATCTGATGGGGAGCAGGCACAGAGGGTTACAGAAGAGATTGAGAGTGAGGAATTAGAGGGGGACAGAGACATGGAAGTGGGGGGTGGGGTGGCATCATGTGGAAAGGGAAAGGTTAGTGAGGAGCAGAAGGAGGGAGAAAGGGCAGCTCCTGGGCCCAAACTTAATGCAAGGAAGAGGCTGAAACAGCAGGGAAGGCTCAAACAGGAGGTGAAAAAGAGTCAGAGGCTGCAGGAAAAAGCAACAGCTGGCTGAAAAGTTGGGAAGGAGCATGAGAGGAGGGAAAGGCCAGAGATTAAATGATGGGGAAATTATCAGGCATACTTCCCTTCTTCAGAGCCATGATTACATTGGTCTCGATTAATGTGAACGGACTGAGGGGTGAGAAGAAATTGCAGCAGTTGTTGCAGGGTTTTAAAGGCACGGACTTGTGTCTCCAAGAAACCTTTTGGGATGAGGATATCCTAGAAAGAGTTCAGAAGGTTTGGAAGGGAGAGGTGTTTGCAAGTTGTACAAAAAATAACCGTAGAGGGGTAGCTGTTTTGGTGAGTCCATTCATAAAAGTGAATGTTGCTTTGGTGGACAAGGACACTGAGGGGAGATTTTTATGGCTAAGGGTAAAAATGGAGGAATTTAATTGCGATCTCTTTAATATCTATGCACCGAACGACCTTTGCAAGCATCGCGAGTTTTTTCGGGGGTTATTCACTGAAGTGGCAGAGGTGGAAAATCCTTGTATAGTGGGGGATTTTAATGTATTTTTATCTCGGATGGACATTTCAGCCCAGGTGACCTTTAAGGATGATAACTCCAGAGGGATGATTGTAAAAATGATGGCAAATTTAAATTTGAGAGACTTATGGAGGGACCGGAACCCCATAAAAGGGGACTTCTCCAGAACAGGTTGGGTGGGTCATGTTTTAAAACAGAGCTGAATAGATTTTGTGTTAATGTGGGAAGGGTTAAGTTCTGAGGTGATGAAGATTTATTATGAAAAAGTATTTTTTAGTGAGCACTCGGCTTTGGTTCTTAGAATTAGGAACAGCAGAGTTAAGATCGGTTCAGGGGTGTGGATTTTAAACAATCAATACCTGAAAGAAATTGCTTATATGAAGGAATTTTAAATATAATAAACATTGCTCGGAAGGAACCTTTGTTCTTGAAAGAAAGAAGAGTTTGGTGGGACAATTTCAAATATGAGGTAAAAGTTTTTTCGGTACGTTATGGGAAAAAGAGGGCGGCAGCTAACCGGCGTCGAGAAGAGAATATAAACAAAAGGTTTACGGATGTCTGTAAAGCAGTTGACGGAGGGGATAAGGGAGCTGAGACTAAGTTCCAGGTGCTAAAGGAAGAGTGGGAATTATTGCAAGCTGAAAAATGCAAGGGGGCCATTCTCCGTGCAAAGTCTAGAGATGCATTGGAGGGCGAAAGATGCACTAGATATTTTCTGGAGCAAGAGAAGCTGCGACAGAGATTATCATTAATTGGAGAGTTGAAGGTTGGGGAGAAGATCATTCATGAAAGTGGGGAGATTTTAGAGGCGGCTAGCAGCTTTTATCAAGAGTTATATACAAAAGAAGACATTTCCAATTTGGTGATGGAGAAGGTTAGTGCTTTTATTGAAGAGGGTTTAAAGGAGGATGAGAGAAGCATGTGTGACAAAGAAGTAGGATTAGCGGAAATAAAAGTAGCAATAAGTGGAATGAAGTGGGGGGAAAGCCCAGGGTCCGATGGACTAAGTGCAGAATTTTATAAAGAATTTTTCAAGATTTTAAGTCCATTGCTCTTAGGAGTTTTTAAGGAAATTAAAATTGAGGGAAGTCTGACCCCATCTATGAGGAGAGGTGTCATAAGCTTAGCTTATATAAAAATAAAGGGGATAGAAGGGATCTGAAGAATTGGAGGCCCATCACATTATTAAATGTGGGTTATAAGATCTTGGCGAGGGTTATGGCAAATCGTATGAAGGCGGTGTTGCCGCAAATAGTTTTGCCCTGTCAGTCCTATGGAGTCATAGGTCGGGACATCGCAGACTCTGTGGTCTCAATCCGAGATGCGAGAGAGCTCATGGAAGAGAGTGGGAGGGAGGCTTATGTATTAAAGATAGATCAAGAGAAAGTCTTTGATAGGGTCTCTCATGTTTTTATTGAAGGTTTTGGAAGCATTTGGTTTCGGGGAAAATTTCATTGAGTGGATAACGATTTTTTATTCAAACATATTTAGCTGTGTTAAATGTAATGGTTTTTTATCCAAGTATTTTCCGATACAGAGATCAGGCTTATGTGAGGTTTTTATGGGAGGGGAAACCAGCCTTGGTGGCTTACAATACCATCATTGGACAGAGAAATCAGGGAGGACTCAATTTCCCAGATATTGATTTGAAGAAAAAAAAGAGAAAGAGGGTGATCCTGGAGGGGCAGGAAGAAATGCAGGAGGCTCTGGCAGGTTTTGCAGCCGCTATGTCTGCAAATGTGCAGAGAATGGAGGAGTCCATCTCCAACATGAGCACCACCGAGTCACAGGCGATGTCGATGATATGCTCTTCCATGGAAAGGATGGTCAGCTGCATGGAGCAGCTAATGCGCCACTCACATGAGCATATGCTAGTTTTGAACAACAGCTGGCAGAGGCTCATAGACCTCCTCTCTAAGAGGGATCTAAACATAAACTTTGGCCCTCATGGCCCCACTGGTGTGCAGCAAGCTCGCCAGCTCCTTGCTAGCAGGGAAGTGCTGGTGGTCCATGAGAGGGATGATGGTGAGAGGGGACATGGAAGTGGGGGCTCCTCACAAAGCACTCCCACTTCTCCCCCATTGCCTCCCCCTCGGTCAGAGCCGCAGATACTTCCTCGGATCACGATGGCCAAGTCTGCCCCTGCACAATCGCAGGAGGAGCAGACTTTGGCAGGGCCATCACAGGCTCCAAAACCCAGAGGACATCCGTCAAATGTGTCTAAGCAGTCACAGTAGGGATGTGAGCAGCCTGCCTCTACCTCCGCTGAAGCCTCAGGGGTTGCACCTTGTAGAAGCACGCGTAAAAGAAAAATGACACAGACGTAGAGGCACATGGGAGTATAAAGAAGTGTTATTGTTAAGGTTCCATTACTGTTACATAGAAACATAGAAACATAGAAGATAGGAGCAGGAGTAGACCATTTGGCCCCTCAAGCCTGCTCCGCCATTCAATGAGATCATGGCTGATCATCCAAATTCAGTACCCTGTCCCTGCATTCTCCCCATATCCCTTGATCCCGTTAGCCTTAAGAAATATATCCAACTCCTTCTTGAATATATTTAATGAACTGGCCTCCACCACCCTCTGTGGCAGAGAATTCCACAGGTTCACCACTCTCTGGGTGAAGAAATTCCTCCTCATCTCTGTCCTAAATGGCTTACCCCTTATCCTTAGACTATGACCCCCTGGTTCTGGACTCCCCGACCATCGGGAACATCCTTCCTGCATCTAGTCTGTCCAGGCCTGAGAGAATTGTATATGTTTCGATGAGATCCCCTCTCAATCTTCTAAACTCCAGTGAGTATAAGCCCAATCGACACAATCTCTCCTCATACGTCATTCCTACCACCCCAGGTATCAGCCTGGTGAATCTTTGCTGCACTCCTTCCATGGCAAGAACGTCCTTCCTCAGATAAGGCGACCAAAACTGCACACAATACTCAAGGTGCGGTCTCACCAAGGCCCTGTACAACTGTAGCAAGACATCCTTGTTCCTGTACTCGAACCCTCTTGCTACGAAGGCCAACATACCATTTGCCTTCTTAACCGCCTGCTGCACCTGCATGCTTACCTTCAGCGACTGGTGGACAAGAACACCCAGGTCTCTTTGCACTTCCCCTTCTCCCAAACTATTGCCATTCAAATAATAATCTACCTTCCTGTTTTTGCCACCAAAGTGGATAACCTCACATTTATCCACATTATAGTGCATTTGCCATGTTTCTGCCCAATCACCCAACCTGTCCAAATCGTACTGGAGTTTCACGACATCCTCCTCACAGCATACCCTCCCACCCAGCTTTGTGTCGTCTGCAAATTTGGAGATACTACATCCAATTCCCTCGTCCAGATCATTAATATATATTGTGAACAGCTGAGGTCCTAGGACCGATCCTTGTGGTACCCCACTAGTCACTGCCTGCCACTCGGAAAACGACCCGTTTATTCCAACTCTTTTCTTTCTATCTGCCAACCAGTTCTCTATCCAAGTCAATACCTTGCCCCCAATCCCATGTGCCTTAATTTTGCATGCTAATCTCTTATGCAGGACCTTATCGAAAGCCTTCTGAAAGTCCAAATACACCACATCCACTGGTTCTCCCTTATCTATTTTACCAGTTACATCCTCAAAAAATTCCAGTAGATTAGTCAAGCACGATTTACCTTTTGTAAATCCATGTTGACTTTGTCTGATCCTGTCACTGCTTTCCAAGTGCTCTGCTATTACATCTTTTATAATGGACTCTAGCATTTTCCCCACTACCGATGTCAGGCTTACCGGTCTATAATTCCCCGCTTTTTCTCTACCACCTTTTTTGAATAGTGGGGTAACATTAGCTACCCTCCAATCCATGGGTACTGTTCCAGAGTCTATCGAGTTCTGGAAGATGACCAGCAATGCATCTACTATCTCCAGGGCCACTTCCTTAAGTACCCCAGGATGTAGATTATCAGGCCCTGGGGATTTATCGGCCTTCAATCCCGTCAACTTCCCCAACACCATTTCCCTACAAATACTGATTTCTTTCAGTTCCTCCCTCTCATTAGTCCCTATGTTCCCCGACATCTCTGGGAGGTTATTTGTGTCCTCCTTTGTGAAGACAGAGCCAAAATATGTATTTAATTGGTCAGCCATTTCTTTGTTCCCCATTATAAATTCCCCTGATTCTGACTGTAATGGACCTATGCTTGACTTCACCAATCTTTTTCTCTTCACATATCTATAAAATCTTTTACAGTCAGTTATGACACATATAAAAGTATTTATTTTCACCACTTTCCGGTCATGCTTATTTTTGTCTGCTACTTTGGAAGTGGCTTTGTGAGTTGGAGTGAATGGTGAAACATAACGTTACCTCCAGCAATGGGGGTCTGTGTGAAAGGAACGGCTGTTCATTGTAGGGATGCTTTATGGTGTTGTTGGGGGGGGAGCTTGGCACAGCATGTGGCAGCCATATAGGTGCAATGCAGGAAGTTAAGTAAATCTGGCCATGATGAGGCCATCCCTGGCCTCCTGGGCAGCAATGTGTCCGGTGCTGGTGGCATCTGGACCTCAGGTTCTTCCTGCTCCTCCTCCTCCTCATCTTCCAGCTGATGCTCCTCCTCCTCCTTCTCCTCCTCTGAAGAGGCTGTGCACTCTGCGCCTTGCTCCTCATGCAGCTTAATCCTTGTTGCTGCACTATGTTGTGCAGTGCACAGCAAGCAGTGGCAATTCTGGAGACCCTGACTTGTGCGTACTGAAGGGCTCCTTCAGATCTGTCAAGGCATCTGAAGTGCATCTTCAGCATGCCTATTGTTTGCTCTATGACACATCTGATGGACATGTGGCTTTTATTATAGCGTTCCTGAGCCTCATTGCTTGGCCTCCTCAAGGGTGACATGAGCCACGTCTTAAGTGGATAGCCTTTGTCTCCAAGCAACCAGCCGGTAAGTGTGTTTGGTGGTGCGAAGAGCTGAGAGAGGGTGGATTGGCGTAGGATGAAAGAGACATGGGCCCAGAAATTCGGGTCAGGGGCTTCCTGCGGGTGCAAGCCCCCGATCTGCACTTACCTTGCGCGCCAGCCGTTGAGCTCTGGCCCCCGTGGAATTCTGATCCGGGGCCTGGTCCAGCTGCCGGCGCGCAGTGCTTGCATATCCCAGGGGCGCAGTTAGTTCGATGCGTCCCCTGGGATCACGTGGGCCATGGGGGGCTAATCGGAGCAGGGAATGCTCCATTAATAAGTCTGACAGGAAGTGCTGTCAAGGCTTATAAATACTACGGCCCCAAAATAGCACTAAATCTTCAAATACATTGTTTTTTAATCACATTTTTTAAATAAACTATAAATTACATGAAATAACTATTTTAAACAATAATTTAAATTTTTGAAAAAAATAATTTTATTTTCTAACGGGGCTAACAATAAACTTACCTTGCTTTAAAGTATTTAAAAATAATAAACCTGTGGAAAAAATGTTTTAATTTTAATTAATTCACCACTTACCTTGTAAAAAGCAGGCCTTACGCCTGCTTTTTACATTTCTAACTTCTGCAGGCTTACCCTCGCGGGAAAACCTATAAAAAAAAACAAAGTTCGATGCACACGCGCAGCCTCTCCTGCGCACGCGTTCGACCTCTGGACCCCTTCGTTCAGAGGAACGGAAGTGCCTGTTTCCCGCGCATGTGCAGTGCATGCAGGAAACCGGCACTTCCATTGGGCCTACGGGTGAGTACCCCGTGCGTACTCACCCGTGGAGACCCGAATTTCTGGGCCATGACAGCTGCCAGTGAATTTGGCACACACATGCATGATGATCTTCCTCTGTTTGCAGACGAGCTGCACATTGAGGGAGTGGAAGCCCTTGAGGTTCACAAACACTCCTGAGTGATGATGGGGTGCCCTGATAGCCACATGTGTGCAGTCGATGATGCCCTGTACTCATGGGAAGCCAGCCAAAGCGGCGCAGCCAAGCGCACGCTCACTAACATTGGCTTCATCAGTGGCAAAGTTCACAAAATTGGCTGACTTGTTAAATATGGCATCGGTGACCTGTGTGATGTATCTGTGGGCGGTCGACTACAAGATGCCACAAATATCTGTTGCAGATCCCTGAAAAGAGCCTGAGGCGAAGAAGTTGAGGGCCCTGGTGACTTTGACAGCCACTGGTAAGGGGTGTCCACCTGCTCCTTTGGGCTGCAGGTCTTGCTCCAGCAAGACGACCTGACGCGATGGCCTGAGCCTCCTTTGGCACTACTGCTCAGTCATGTTGAGGAAGCTCATCCTCTGCCTGTATACCCTGAGTTGGGGGCATTGCCTCCGGCGCGGTGCAGCCCTGCGCTGATGCCCTCTGTCCTGTGGAGCATCAGGTCATTGAGGAGAAGGTTGGTGTGCCTGCTGCTGCTGGTGTTAGGGCTCATCTTGGTCCGATTCTGAGGACCAAGATGAGACAGTATAAACGGCACCTATGCTGATGTAATAGATGGCAGGTCAAGTAGAGATCAGAGGAGCAATCTGTCAATGGTGTGATAGTTACTAGCAATATAGTGAGAGTGGCTTCCGAGGTTGCAGAAAATACTTACAAACTCTAGATACCTAAATCTGTGCTCAAACTGAAGTTAGTAAGAGCCTTTCCCTTAGGCAAGTAAGCAGGTGTCATGTGGCAGTATTTATTTGGATTTCCATGCTCTGCATTAATGACCTCGCTCAATGGCCACTGAGCTTCCGCCTTAGCTTGACAGACATGGTTCCTGAACTGTGTGATTCCCGTGGTCATCCAGTCAAAATCAAAAGGCCTGGTTACAATCCCTGTTAAGGGTCTCACAACAAGGATTTAATGAGCTTAAGTAGGTCGCCCGCCTCTGCCGTTCGGGTCCGTGGCGCACTGGCAAACGCGCCCGAGTTAACAGCGCGAGGAGGCGGGTGACGGCCGTTTCCCGACACGCTCCCATTTTCTGCAACTTTTACTGCCGACCCGCCTCCAAACCCGCACGCACGACTGCGGGACAATTCCGGCCTGTGTGTCAGCCGAGGCTGAGCGGGTAGCGCCCCCGTCCCTGAGTCAGAGGTTTGTGGGTTCAAGTCCCACTCAAGCACAAAAATCTAGGCTGACATTCCAGTGCAGTGCTGAGGGAGCGCCGCACTGTCGGAGGAGTATATGTATGTGACGGAGCTCCGTTCCTTGGCTTTGCCATTTTCCTATTTCTGGGTTTTCTTCATTTAGTTTTGCCACATTGCAGCATGTGACTAACCTCTATCATGTTAATGCATCATGAGGTTGTATCTCCAGGACGTTGGATGTTTGCTTTGTGTGTTGATGTACTTTTTTCAGTAGTCTCGGGTTATCCAAACCTCCCCCAGTCACAGACGTCAATAGTCCTTAGTAATGTTAATTGGGCTTGATTTACCTTGTTGATGAAGTGTGATTTTTTTTACGGGCAACCTTTCTTCACTTTGTTGATGACTCTTTGGACCTGTTGATTTGTTCTATCAGCCTGCTGGACATATTGACCCTTGTCTTCAATCATCTCCCCAATGTAACGCCCTGCTCCTCCGCTCCTGGCCTTAATAACCCTCTGTCTCTGTCTCCTGGGCAATCCCCTCTTAGCCTCTGGAACCTGCCAATTACTTTCATCCATCTGGTCCTCCTGATTGATGTGCTCATTCTCTTTCCCCTGGTGTACCTCAAACATCTGGCTGAGATTTTCCTCCTCGGTAAAAGAATTACAGCAAAAAAAAAGAGTTACTGGAACAAAAAGAATTGCAACCCGAAAAATCTGGAAGTCAAGAGACTTTACTCTTGAACTGTGTTTGAGAAAGTGTGATGATTTTAGAATTTTCAGATCTTACAAACTTAAGCTTCGTGTCATCCTAATAACCACTTGTCTTAACTCATCTTCGCTCATCTTCTTCACTCTGTGGTGCTCTTCATTATGGGTCTTGACTCTTCACCGTGGTTTCTCAAATTTTGTATTTAAAAAAAAAATCCCAAATTTCCACGTGGCAAGTTGCACCAGATTTGCACCAATGAGTCAGGACCTGTGCCCACCGATGTTTTGTTTCCGAGCTGAATCTGCCACAATTTGCCGGGTCCACTTATTTAAATATCCATTGGCAGTTCTCCAGATCAAATCCTGTGTAAAACGGGAGTGCTATGCTGGGGGTATGCGGAAGTTAGAATGCAGCCTTTCAAAAGCCACGACCGGCTAAAGGTTGCAGCAGCAAAGTGGGAGAGTAGGAGCGAAGTAAGAAAGTGCTCGGCTCGGTGAGTTGACTATCAGGGTAGCTGTACTGGATGGCTCGTGTTTGATTTTGCTCCACTTTCAAGAATGTTTTCCATTGGAGTCACCTGGCAGAAGCACCCAAAGAAGGGGCAAGGGCATTGCAGCTGTGCAGCTGTGGCTCAGTTGGTAGCACTCTCTAGGTGGGAGGGGCTAGGAGTGAGCAGGTGTTACTGGTTGCCTGATTGCTGCAGGAAGTTGGAATGAGTTTGTAAAAAGTTGGTGGTGTTTTTTTTTTCAGGTTTTAGGGCCTTTTTGGCCTATAAACAACATCCAGATGGCTACTGAGGGGTCCGGAGTGCCAGGCCCCTCAGAGGACAGTGTTCCCAAGATGAATTTAATTAGGGGAGAAACTGTGGTTGGAAAGGAAAGAAAAAGGCTCAAAGATTTGGGCCGGGACCCCAGGAGGTTTGGAAAAGAAAACACGGTGGTGGTTCAGTGCAAAACAAGGTGTAGTTGGGATTGTGGTTCCCAGTTCCGGGCTGGTGTCGGTGATACACCAATATGCAGATGACACAACCTTAACATTGAGAAATGGTGAGTCAGTGGGGACAGCTATGGATGTAGTGGAGGAAATTTGTAGAGCTTCAGGAGCCAGAGTGAATTATAGAAAGTCCCAATGCCTGGTTGCAGGAAGGGGTAGGGGGGAATGCTTGGGGGGAAGTACCTTTAAGGTGGTGGAGGTTTTGGAAGTTCTGGGGGTGCATATGGGGTGCAAGGAAGACAGGGATGAAGTGGATCGATTAAGTTGGGAACCGAAGGTTATGAAAATTAAAAAGATTTTGGGAAGATGGGAAAGAAGGTGGTTGAAAGTGCAAGGAAGAACGACAGTGGTAGCTGCTCTCCTGCTATCTAAGCTATGGTACTTATTGACGGTAGAGGATCTTCCTGAGTGGGTGGAAAAGTCCATCCGAGAGGCTTGTGTAAGGTTTTTATAGGAAGGGAAACCAGCCTTGGTGGCTTACAATACCATCATTGGACGGAGAAATCAGAGAGGACTCAATTTCCCAGATATTGATTTGAAGAAAAAATCCTTTAGAATCAAATGGGTGAAGAGATTTCTTCAGAGGTCAAATACAAGTTTTGGGAAGAGTTGTTTTGAGCATTTTTTTAAAACGAAGTGGGATAGGAGAGCAGGGGATATTGTATATGGAATACAATAATATGTTTTTGAAATCGATTAAACTTCTCCCTAGGTTTTATAAGGGGGTTGTAGAGACTTGGGCCCAATTTTTAAAAAGTGTGCAGTTTATGCCCAAGGGGGCTGAGGAATTTTTAGAACAGCCCTTATTTTTGAACAGGTGGGTCAACATTGAAGGAGAGGTTTTATTTAATTAAGCTTTTATAAAAGCTGGTATTATATGTGTGAAAGATGTATTATACGAGGTAATTCCAGGTTGGTTGCCGGAAGCGATAGTGAGGGACATGGTGTGGGAGGAGGAGCAGGAGGTAGAGGAAAAAGCAATAGGGATCATGTATGAGAAGATTGTGAGGGCAATGCCACAAGATTGGATGGAAGAAATAAATGCGGAAATCTCCAAAGGAAGTAAAATGCGTCCCGCTTTTCCAAGTTTTCTGCTGGAGAAAGGGGGAGAGTTGGTCCAATTTGACAACTGTAATACTCGAGATTTCTATGAGGTATTTAGAGAATGGAGATTCAAGACACCTGTTGGTCAGGAGTTTTGGCAGAGTATATACCCACAGTTGGACTTCAATAGGATTTGGAAGGGAGAGTGGGCGAATTTTAAATGCCCAGAATGGATTGAACTGGATTTCAAATTGGCTCATAACTGGATTTTTACCATGACGGTCTTGTGCAAGATTGGACGAGTGGAGGGGGCAACTTGCCCAATGTGTGGGACACAGGATGAGACTCTGTCCCATTTACTGGTGTTATGTCCACAGTTAAATGACTTTAAGTACTATGTTCAACAGTTGTGTGCAGTTTTTTTGCTGGGTGGGGACCGAAGAGCGAGAATGGGAATCCCATGGGACTCAACTTTGAGATGGGGATTGCAGTAGAGTCTGCCCAAGTCTAGTGGAGCGGCAATTAATTTAATGTTCAGTTTAGCTAGATTCGTGATTGTGCAAAGAAGGAATGCTCTGTTTTTTAAGGGGAGGAGAATCAATCTAAAAGAGTATTTTAAATATAAGCTAAAAGATCATTATAAGGCTCTGTGGATGTTTTATTCAGAAAGGAATTTAAAGATAGTATTTTACAATCAATTTTTAAAGTACAATCGATTAATACATGTTACAGGAGACAAAGTAAACTTCAGGTTTTTATGTTAAAATGTGGTGGCGGAATGGCTGTGCAGAGTGACGGAATTGATTTGTATGATACAATGAAATGATCATGATGTAGTAAATGTTCTTAATGTTCAATAAAGTATTTTTTTTAAATGTTTTTAAGTGGGTAGCACACTCACCTCTGAGTCAGAAGGTTGGGGGTTCAAGTCCCACTCCAGGGACTTGAAGCACATAAATCTAGGCTGACACTCTAGTGCAGGCAGGGAGTGCTGCACTGTCGGAGGTGCTGTCTTTCGGGTGAGACGGTAAATTGAGGCCCCATCTGCTCTCAAGTGGGTGTAAAAGATCCCATGGCACTGTTTTGAAGAAGAGCAGGGAGTTACCCCCAGTGTCCTGGCCAATATTTATCCCTCAACCAACATAATAAAAACAGATTATCTGGTGATTATCACATTGCTGTATGCTGTGTGCAAATTGGCTGCTGCGTTTACCTACATTACAATGGTGACTACACTTAAAAGTTCATTGGCTGTAAAGTGCTTTGAGATGTCTGCTGGTTGTGAAAAGCGCTATATAAATGCAAGTCTATCTTTCTTTTACAAAGAGGAACAAATTTGGAGAAGTGGATAAATACTTGAAGGGAAAAATTTACAGGGCTATGGGGAAAGAGCAGGGGATTGAGATTAATTGGATAGCTCTACCAAAGAGCTGGCACAGCACGATGTGCTGTATCACTCTATGATTCTATGAAAAGGAGAGCATACAGTTTTGGTGAGAGAAAACTCCAAACCCTCCTTGACGAGTTTGTGTAGAGCAGCAAGAGACTGCTGGATCTCTATGGGAGGAAGCCACAAAAAATTGTCTCGTGCCATGTGGAGGGAGGTGGCGCTGGCACTGAGTCTCAACTCTCTCACTCCCAGAACTCCAGTACTGCAAGAGGTTCAGTGACCTGACTAGGGCAGGCACGTTTGCACACTGACCATGCTCCCTTTTCTTCCTTGGGCACCCTTGGCATCATTATACTCTTGACCTTCTAAAAGTAACCGCTGAACAACTAACCCTTGACACTGCACTCTGGTTAAGGGAAATCCTAACTCCGGATCTTGCAGCATGTACAGTCATCTCCCCTAGGAACAGGAAAAGGTCCTTCAGCCCATCTAGTGTGTTCCACCATTCCATTAGATCATGGCTGATCTACATCTTAACTCCATCTTCCCGTCTTGCTTCCATAACTCTTAATACCCTTGCCTAAGAAAAATCTATCAATTACTACATTCAGAACCTTAAAACCCCTTCCTCTACTTCATCAGAGTAAGGCCACCACATCTCTTACAGCAGCTATCTGATGCTACCTGGGAGACTTTGCTTAATTGCTAACCTTTACCTAATTCACTCGGTCTTGCTGCAAAATCAACCTGCGCACAATGTCCATGAGAAACCGGAAGGGATATCCCCAAATTTAAGGAGCTCATTCACTACAAAGAGTAACATGGAACTACTGGGGAGGCACTCTGCTCTAGCCATAGGTCATTGGCACAATACAATTCCAGATTAGTGGGTGCACACCCACACAATCGCTGCAGCATCCCTGTGAAACAACAATTAGCCATAAACTTCCACCCCTTTCTCTGTCTCCTTAATCCTAAAGGGGTGGCACTCACCCATTCTTAGCTTATTCCTGATGTAAGGAAACTACTAGGCACTTGGTCTAAGCATTAAACAAAGCTTTAATCAACTGTTTTACAACATGGAGGTCTAGTTGTGTCCTTCACTAGTTCCTGTTAAAAATGTCCTGCACAAACTGGGCCCATGCCCGAGTATTCATACTCTCCCTGGACAGCGCCACCCGTAGACCGCTCAGTATTATTTCATAAGTCTTTCTTTCATGAATGACTGATTCATGTCACCCTCCTTTCCTGCAGATCCAACACAGCAATTGGGGGGAGTAAGATAATGAGGAGGAGGAACAGGAGGAGGAACGCAACAGAAGGGAAATCACTCTCGTGGACAATGAGAATGAAGATGCTCAGATTGTGGGGGATGATGAAGGGGGCGATGTGAATATTAAACCCACCCATAAATTCTTGGACCTAGAACATGCCTCATGTTCCTCTGTCACAACCTCTCCAATCTCAGCCCCTGCATTACCTGCTACGCACCAGCTCAGATACTTTCACCTGGGAGGAATTAGATAGTGTTAGTGAGAATGTAGCAGCACTAGGAGATTTGCTGCGCACGTGGGAGACAGAGCAGTGGGAAGTGACTGAGGATGTGCTACCTTCCTAACAGAAGCCAAAGAGAAGGCTGCCCATGGCTTCAGAGCCGTGGGGCCTAGAACACTTGAATACTCACCTGAATAGGATGTTGGAGGAACATCATTGCCTATGTGCAAGGCTCTGATGTGCAGCAACTGAGAGGTGTGACTTTAGAGCCTACACATCTCATTTGTGGGACCATTAGGGATTTTTTTCTTCATTGCGGGCATCAAGGAAACGTGTGGCAGCTTCATTGCAATCTGTGATGACCCTCCCCCCACCCACACAACCTCAACCTAAAAAGCCACTAGGGACCAGTCAGGAACCTCCACCTCTGTGGAAGCACAGACTGTTGCCCTGGTGTCAGTAGGGGACAGATTAGGGAGCAACCTGCATGCTAGCTTTCAGACTCAAGTGGTCAGGTGGTAAGCTGCTGTCTCTCAAAGCTTTCGGAATCTGATGCCCGTCATTTGACCGGCCAGCCTGCTGGTCAGTGGAGACATAGATCCAGGGCTCAGTGCAAAGAGACAGGGCTGGAGTTGACCTTCTTGAAGCTGCCGTTTCTCAAGACGGCAGCACATGCCAGGCATCTGGCCTTCCCCCTCAGAGCGCCACACCTGTAGCCCGTAGGAGGCAACACAAGCTGCCCAGGCACAGGTACCAGAGATGCAACCAGTGGCAGCTCCCCTCCCAAGAGCAAGCTGTCTTGGGAGGAGAGCCACCTCAGTCCCATGAGCTTTTTGTAGCAAAGCAGCAGCCAACCACTCCTAGTGATACTGGTTCTCGGGTTAAACCTCACAGGTTAGAATAGGAGAAATTAAGGCACATTTAGACACCTGGGGAAACATGGTGTCAAGAAAGAGTTGGTTGGCTTCTGTTCACTTTGGAGTTTCTTGTATTAAAGGAGAATGTGCACTTAAGTCATGTTTTGTTATTCATGGAAGTCAGAATTATGTAGAAAGCAAATCAACCATGAGCTAATTGAATGGCGGAACAGACTCGAGGGGCTGAATGGCCTCTTCCTATTCCTGTGTTCTTATGTCAAAGGTGCCCTTATTTCATGCTGACTGATTTTCCGGGCCTTCGTAAGGATGTGCAATGCTCGTGGACCCTTGCAAATGCCTGCGACCTACCCAAGTGCACAAATGATTTGGGATTCTGGTCAGGTTCTACCTCATAGCATTTGTGCAGTCGATAGTTCCACTCCGCCGCACTTCCACCAGCACAGGAGGACTCCCGTAAATTCGGCCTCGTAACGTTAACATGGCATCAAGTGCTGACGAACCTATTGTGTATTTCTAGCAATTTATTTCAGATCCCCAGCCCTTGCTGTTTTTCCTTTTCTCTCTCTCTGATTACATCGTAACAGGATCAAAAGTCAGAAGGTTGTGGGTTCAAATCCCAATCCAGCACGCAATCTCGGCCAGCATTCGCACGTCACACAGAGCGAGTGCTGCATTGTTGGAGGTGCTGTCCTTTGGAAGAGACAGTATGGCTCCTTCTAATGGTTAGGTTGACATAAAAGATCCCATGGCATTATTTGAAAAAGAGCAACAGAGTCAGAAGGGTATGGGTTCAGATCCCACTCCAATGATTTTGAGCACAAAAGTCTAGGCTGACACTCCAGTGCAGTGCTGAGGGAGTGCTGCACTGTCAGTAGGTGCTATTGCACTATTTCAAAGAAGAGTACGGGAATTATCCCAGTGTCCTGGTCAATATTTATCCCTGAACCAACATCACTGAAACAAATTATCAGATTGCTGTTTGTGGGAGCTTGCTGTTCACAATTGTCTGCCATGTTTCCCATATTACCACAGTGACTCCACTTCAAAAGTACTTCATTGGCTGTAAAGCGCTTTGGAACATCCTGAGGTTGTTGAAAGGTGAGATATAAATGCCAGTCTTGCTTTTCTTTTTAATAGGCTCTTGTGTTTGCCTATATAACAACAGTGATTGCACTTCAAAAGTAATTAATTGGTTATAAAACAATTTGAGACCTGTGGACATGACTGCGTGCTTTACAAATGCAAGCGCTTTTTTTTTCTTTTTATATACACCCATTTTATCACAATCCTTAAAATAACCATCAATAACAGTATGAATGTATAGATTTAAAAATGAATCTCGACTGCAACAGCAGGAATAAAGTGAAAAGAATTTATCAAGCACTCGGTTTTTCTTTTAAAAAAGTCATAAGATTGAGAGTGAAATAATCCTAAATGGAGATCGTAAATCCACTCTGTCTTATTTTATGGTTATTTTTGTAAAATCTTTACTGTTCAATTTCCTTCATTAATACAACCATGACAATTATGGAAAGGTGTTGGTGGGAGATGGTATCAATTTACTCTTGTTTGGCACACTGATTGAACAGAAGTGGTGGCAAATGAGCTGTCCTGCATGATTTGACAAAGTGGTGCCAGCCGTGACTCAGTGGACAGCACTCTCGCCTCTGAGTCAGAAGGTTGTGGGTTCAAATCCCACTCCAGAGACTTGAGCACAAAAATCCAGGATGGCACTCCAGTGCAGTGCTGAGGGAGCACTGCACTGTCAGAGGTGCCGTCTTTTGGATGATACGTTAAACCGTGGTTCCGTCTGCTCTCTCAGGTGGACGTAAAAGATCCCCCAGCACTATTTTGAAGACGAGCAGAGGAGTTACTCCTGGTGTTCTGGCCAATATTTACCCCTCAATCAAAAATCACTGAAACAGGTTATCTGGTCATTATCACATTGCTGTTTGTGGGAGCTTGCTGTGCGTAAATTGGCTCTCGTGTTTCCCACATTACAACAGTGACTACACTTCAAAAGTACTTAATTGGCTGCAAAGCGCTTTGGGATGTCCTGAGGTTGTGAAAGGCAGCATTCTACACAAAACTAGGAATCCCACCTACATTAGTAATGAGTGTCTGGGTGTATTTCTACATCATAGAGCCACAAAACCAAGGTCAAACCAAATGCTGTGAACCACTGCCATATTCAACACCGAACTCAATCCCTGAATGGGCAGAAAATTAATGGGCCGGATATCCCAATCCGTACGAGCTGTGTACGCACCCGTAGGGACGTCGGAAATGCCGGTTTCGGGCACGCACTGCGCATGTGCTGAAAACCGGCATTTCCGATCTGTCAAGAATGCTCTTGACAGATCGGACGCCTGCCCTGGAGAAGGGCCTCCGCGGGCGGAGAGTTCCGCTTTCTGGAGACCCTCCGCCCGCAGAAAACCCTTAGAAATCTTACGCTTGGTAAAAGCGTAAGGCCTGCTTTTGCCAGGATAAGAGTTGAAAAGAGTAAAAAAAAAAAATTCACTAATTTATCATTTAAAAATACTTTTAAAAAAAAGGTAAGTTTATTTTTAGCCCCCAAAAAAACTTTTAATTTTTTTCAAAAAATTAAATTTTTGTATAAAATATTTAATTTATTGTAATTTCAACTAATTTTAAAAAGGTGGTGGCTATTTTTAAATTATTTAAAGTTTTACTATGTTTTTGGGGTGATCTCCATTCATGTATTTGACAGGTCTATCTGGCAAGTGTATGAAGGGAGATTCCCCTTCTCCTATTGGCTCTCCATGGCCCACGTGATCCCAGGGACGCTTGCGAACTGCCTGTGCCTCAGGGATACGTGGGCCCTGCGCACTTGGAGTTTGGAGAGGCCCAGGAGTGGAAGTATAGGCGCCTCGGGAGCCCTCAGGTAAGGGCGCAGATATTTCCAGATCGGAGGCCTCCGCACGCAGGAGGCCTCCAATCGGAAAATACGGCCCAATAAAAGCTGTTACTCCCTCTGTCATGTGTCCCATTGTATTTCCTCCTCACTTTCAGAATGGCTGGTGATACTCTCTGTGAAGCTTTGAGAAAATATAAAGGCCTAGAAATTCGGTGGGGTTAGCGCCCAATTAGAGGCGTTAGAGGGTCTTGCGCCGGAATTATAGCTGGTAACGAAATTGCGTTGGGCCCTACCATCGGCGTTAGCCGGTAGCGCTGCGCCGGCACCGATGACGTCATCGGTGTGCGCAGCGTCCCGGTTGCCGTGGTAACCCAGCCCCAAGCCCAAATTCAGTTGCGGCCGCCTCGCCCGTGGCAGCCGCAACCAACGATTGTTGAAAGGGATGTTACACACCTTTGCGCCGGCGCATAAAGGTGGAGCGGCGGCCGGCCGCTTTCCCGGCGGCCGCCTGCCCGCACCTCCCTCCCCGGACTCCTCCACCACCCCCCCGCGGCACTGATGTGTGTGGCCCGCGAGCCCGGCTCTTCCCCGAGGTGCCGGGCTCATTTGTCGGGCGAATCGACCGGCCAGCGGTCGGCTGCAGGCAGCTCCTCCTTAACAGAATGAGGAGGCCTGCAGTTCCCCAGCCTGCCGCACCGCCTCGGGTGCCGCAGCGGGGGATTAGCGCCTCAAAACTGCACTGAACGCCCATAGTGAGGCGCTAAAACCCTCCATTAGCGCCCGCTGCCGTCTGGGCCCGGGGCAACCGAATTTTCGTCGGGCGCAGTGGCATTAACGCCGGCGCAAAATTTCGGGCGCTAAAGCCCTGGCGGACCCACAACCGAATTTCTAGGCCAAAGTACTTTCACATTTCATTTGCAAATACGATAGCAAAATACTGCAGATGTTGGAAATCCGAAATAACAACAGAAAATGCTGGAAAAACTCAGCAGGTCAGGCAACATCCATGGAGAGGGAAATAGAGTCAACGTTTCAGGTCAAAACCCTTTGTCAAGACTGAAAAAGCACAGGAAATGAAACAAATTAAAAGGCCAATTTGGAGGCTGGGAGAGAACAAAAGAGAAGTGAAGGGACATTGGCCTAGAAATTCAGTTGGGCGCGCCAGCCGTTAGCGCCTTAGGAGGAGTAGATCTCGAGCGCTAGGCGCTTAGCGCCCGGGCGCAGCGCGATCTGCGCCTCGCCCCAACTTCAGTACACATTTAGCGCCGGCGCAAAGTCTTAGCGCGCGCCCTGCTGCGCGCGCAGATCATGACGTCATTTACTAGTGCAACGCCCTTTGTGCGCCCCGAACCGGAACTTCACTCGCGCCGCCCCATTGTGCGACAGGCGGCCCGAACGACTGTGAAGTGGAATGGTACACAGCCGAGGCGGGCCACGGGGAGCGCTAATTAAAGGGCACTTACCCTGCACTATAAAGGGCAGCCATTTTGCAGCATTCACTCTTGTGCAACGGTTTTTTGGAGAGAGACCAAGGAGGAGAGCTTACTGGTTTGGACCAACACTAGGACAGGTATTTTTGGCTCAGGCCAGAGCTTAGCAATTATCTTTGCCTTCATTGAGAGCTCATTGTTTGCCAGCATATAATGGGGGCTGCATTGGGTGCCAACGCTGACTTTCAGCCTTATGCCAGAAGGGCTTACAGACGCCGTGAGAGAGTGGCAGCCCTGGCTAGACGCAGAGGGGGCAACAGGCGTCGCCAACTGAGGCCTTACCCACCCAGGGTATACCGCCAGCAGTCCTCCTATCTGACCATGTCTGCCGCGATGTGTGTAAGGAGGCTGCGATTCAGAAGGGAGGTGGTTGCAGACATCTGCCAGCTGCTTCAGAGAGATCTGCAGCCACAGCTGATGCGCAGGACATCTCTGTCGGCGGCAGTGAAGGTGACAGTGGCTCTCAACTTCTATGCCACCGGCTCCTTCCAATCCGCTGCTGGGGACATCGCTAACATCTCCCAGTTCGCCGTGCATTGCTGCATCCGCCAGGTGACTGAAGCCCTTTTCAGAAGGAGACATCAATTCATCTCCTTCCCCATGACCCTGGACAAGCAGCAGCAGCGTGCAGTGGGATTTGCAAGAATAGCGGGCTTCCCCATGGTGCAGGGCGCCAATGACTGCACGCATGTGGCTTTGCGGGCACCTCTTGAGCATGCCGAGGATTACCGCAACCGGAAGGGCTACCATTCCCTCAACGTACAGCTGGTGTGTGACCACAGGCAGCGCATCCTAGCTGTCAATGCCCGCTTTCCAGGCAGCAGCCACGATGCCTTTATCCTGCGACAGACAACTGTGGCTGACATGTTCCAGGCACAGCCTCCCCCAAGAGGATGGCTTATCGGGGACAAAGGCTATCCTTTGTGTACCTGGCTCATGACCCCGCTCCGCGCGCCCACGACCCCTGCTGAAGAGGCATACAACGAGAGCCATCAAGCGACTAGGAACATCATAGAACAAACAATCGGCGTCCTCAAGCAACGGTTCCGCTGTCTCGATCGCTCCGGGGGAGCCCTCCAGTATTCGCAGGACCGAGTCTCCCAATTCGTCGTCGTTTGCTGCATGCTGCACAACCTGGCTATCCGCAGGACTCAGGCACTGCCACCTCACGTTGGACCCCCACCTCAGGAGGAGGAGCAGGAGGAGCATGAGGAGGAGGAGGACGAGGAGTACCAGCCCAGGAGGGAGGCACAAGGTCCAAGGGCCGCCCGTCGGCGGCTTATTGAACGTCACTTCTAGGCCCCCTGTCAGGGAATGGCTTGTGCCAATGAAAGAACATGATTGCAGCCGCTCCGCAAGCCCTCAGCCGGTTAAGGCAACAAACACTTCAAAGATCAAACATGGACAATGTTAATAAATAAAATGCTTTATTGTACAAACTCAGGGCCCCTCCCACATGAAAACCAAAAACAGACAAAACCCCCAAAAAACACTCAAACACATTACTCGCTCCCACAACCTGGAGAGGATTAACAAAACAGTGCAACTAAAATGGCCGTCATCCTCGGCCTTCGTAAAAAACAAACATCACATCCTCGGCCTTCAAAAAACAAACATCCAATTCTCGGCCTCAAAAAACAAACACAACTGGCCACACATTCGACTTTTTGGCCCGCTAGGTCGATGCCTTGGCCATCTTTGTGTGGCCCCTGCCCGCCCTGCTGCTCCTCCTCAAAGTAAGGCCATTGGCTGCTGCAAGGCTGGGGGCAGGCTCCAGAGGGGCACATGTCGTGACGGCAGATGCCCTTGGGGGTCGGCCTAGTCGAGGTCTGGCCGTCGAGCGGGCGGCTGTTGAATGCTGCAGCTGTGGCTGGCCAGCATCAGTCGCTGCAGCAGCTCCTGGCAGCTCCACTGGGGGAGTGGCAGTGGCGGCTGGAGGAATGGGGGCAAGCTGGCGGATGGCAGGCGCTCGCTGGTCGCCTGAGACACTGGCACTCGCCCGGGCCAGCCCTGCAGCATGCGCACCAATCTGCCGAGGGACATACCGCTGTGCTGCTGCAGCGCGCCGGGTGCCCTGGCGATGCCTGGCTGACACAGCGAGTGTGGCAGCAGTGAGTGCCCGTGTTGACCTGTTCAGTGACCTCATCAGAGCACCCAGTGACTGCACGGCGCCACTGATCAGCTGCCCACTCGCTGCCTGAGCTGCCCCGAATGCCGCACGACTCGCTGCCTGATCTGCCCCGAATGCCGCCCGACTCGCTGCCTGCTCTGCCCCGAATTCCGCCAAACTGATGGCCTGTGAGGCCCCGACGTCGGTGACACTCCGAGAGAGGGACTCAATGGCCTCAGGCAGCCATGCCACTACCCCCATGAGCTCCGTGTGCCGGCGCTCCGAGTCCGCGGACAAGTCCTCGAGGCGTTCCATCTCCTCGGCGAAGACCATCTCCGGACTGGAGGCCGGACTCTCCCTCTGGGGAGAAGGCCGCCGAGCTGGCCGACCCTTCCTGCGTTGCTGGAGGCCGCTGGGCCCAGCAATTGGACTCCCCTCCGACCCTTCCCCCCTCTGGGGAGAAGGCCGCCGAGCTGGCACCCCCCTCCCGCGTTTCTGCCGGCCGCAGGTCCCACGAGCTCCCCTCCCCTCCGACACTTCCGCGACGCTCCCCTCCAGGGAAGACGTGTCCCCTACATTGGCATGGGTTGCCACGGCTGAGGGTTCCCCTGATGGGCCGCCTTCCTCTTGCTCCTCCTCCTCCTCCTCCTCTGAGGGGCTGTCACTGGCAAGTTCAGGGACCTCCTCCTCACCATCTGAAAGCAGGAAGGCACAAGAGTAGCTTTAGAGTGAGGAGAGGGCGTCAGCGAGGGATGCATGAGTGGTGGCATTCAGCGCATTGGTCGGACAGTGGCAAAGGATGTAGATCTGATGCGCAAGTGGGACGAGAGAGGTCCAAACGTGGATGTCCTTACCATTGGTGCCCAGAACAGGGTCAGCATCTCCACATGCAACGGGGCCAATCACCCGGGCACCCATGATGCGCTCCACGCGATGTTGAAGCTCGGTGAGCGGCTGGATCTGGGGTCGGCCTCCCCCAGTCACAGTCCGGCTCTTCCTATTATTAGCCAGCTTGGCCTGCAAGAGAAAGGACAGCCTCTAAGTACAGTGTGTCGCCCTGATCTTGTGTGCACTGCCTCCCATGGTGGAATAGCCTGGCCAGTGTGTCGCCCTGATCTTGTGTGCACTGCCTCCCATGGTGGAATAGCTTGGCCAGTGTGTTAAGTGCAGAATGTGCAATTGATGTTCATGCCTGTTCCATAGCTGCTGGATGAGGGCTGGCCATTAGGGCTTTCAGGTCCCTTTGCCCATAATGTGAGGTGCACATGCAAGGATGAGGAGGTCACTGGAAAGGGTACTTACCCTGACAATCCGCGTGAGGTCATTAAACTTTTTGCGGCATTGGACACCGGTCCTGGGGACCTCGCTGTTGGCTGACACCTTGCTGGCGACATGCCTCCAGGCTCTCCGGTAGGCGCGGACCGGCGCCTTCCTGCCATTGTCCGGGTACAAAATATGGCGCCTCTTCTCCACACCACCAACCAGCACACTCAGATCACGCTCTGAGAAGCGCTGCGCTCGTTCACGGGCCCTCTGCATGGCTTCAGGCGCTATTTGGGTCCAGCAGCAGTGTTCAGGCCTAGCTGGAGGGCTCCACTATCCAGGGCGTGGCAGCAGACAAAGTCGACCCTTCCCCCTTAAGAGCTGGCCGGCGCCAGGGTGTCTGCTGTCAATCACGAGATGGCCACACCTGCGCTGCGCCCGGCCTGGGCGCTCTCGCTCAGCACCTCCGGCTTAGCGCCTAAAGAGAGGCGTCCAGCACCAGTTTTAGCGCTCGAGCAAACTCTTAGGGCGAAGCTAATGAATATCGGAGAAGTGGCCTCGATTTGGCGGCGGGCGCAAACTTTAGCGGCCGCCCGACTTTAATGCCCCAAAAGTGGCTACAATGAATTTCTAGGCCATTAAGCGGTATTCAAAACGAGACGAGATGGTGATAGGACTAGTGGAGACAAAAGACGGCACTAGATTAGGTGTGAAATGCGCTGGCAGAATGGGAGACAGCTGCCATGTGGGGGAGAGAAAAAGGGGGAAGGGCCAAAACAAAGGTGTGGATAAAAAATCTATATAAAAATGTAATAGGGGCCGAGGTTATGACCTGAAATTGTTGAACTCGATATTGAGCCCGGAAGGCTGTAAAGTGCCTAATCGGAAGATGAGGTGCTGTTCCTCGAGAAGACAGGGTTGGCTCAGCTATGATGTCTCCTGCAGTCAAATAGCCTTCTGACACTCCAGGTCTTACTTTCCAAGTGCAGGGGGCCAGCAGGGGGCCTCACCAGCCGACCATGCATATTAGCAAACCACAGGCACGCACCCCTGAGATTTCCCGCAATGCACAGCTGCTGAGAGAGGCTGTCCACCGGGTACAATGCACTCTTGCCTAACCCTAACCCTAATGCACTCTTGCAGAATCAGCCCCCTCACTGTCGCGGCTCACACGTGAATAATTACTACTCCGAAGGCAGACGGCAACCAGGAAATTGTATCTCAGTGTCTTTAGGAGAACAATTGGCCAGAGGAAAAAAATATGTAAAAGGATATTGTAAAGTCTGTGTGTTCTAGTTGTAATTAATAACACACAGGCTACAAGCTTAAAGTTCAACAGGTCTTTACTGGTTGGAGGTCAGGACGATCTGCAATACATCTTACTACACAGTGCTTATATACCGGTGGTCACCACCGGTATTACGTATACAGCAGCCAGAGAAAGTAGTACATCTCTTAAGGTGGAACAGGCTTAAGTTCTCTTAAGGTGGAACAGGTTACATACACCACAATCCTCCCTTTTTAGCTTAATAATCATATCCCCATTTAACATAACATCATAACATATATACATATATAACTTCAGGTATAAACAGTTCAAAGGTTCAGTCTCTCAGGAGGCCTTCTGATTCGGTCTGGATAACGCCTTTCAGTGGTCTCTGATTCTTGTTGCTGAGGTGACTCTGCTTGTTGGTTCCCTATGTATTGGACGTCATCATCAGGTACAGTCCCTGCCGAGGTAGATGCTTCAGGTTCATTAACGTCTTCCACAGTTGTCTCTGTCGCAACCATGGGTTCGACTCTTGCTCTTGATTCTACCAATTGATCCGCATGACGCCTTATCACATTGTTACCAATATCTACTGTGTACATCAGAGGTCCTTGTCTGGCCCGAATTGTTCCGGACTGCCATTTTTCGTTTCCATAGCCCCTTGCCAACACTGGTTGTCCTACTTCGAAACTTCGCGTGGACTTGTTATTAATATGCCGGAACTGTTTGTTTTCCACTTCCCTCCGCACATTTGGTTTTAACAAGTCCAACCTGGACCGCAACCTCCTGTTATAAAACATCATGGCAGGACTTTGGTTAGTCACTGCATGAGCGGCATTTCGATATGCCATTAGGAAATTGTCCACCTTGTGTTGTAACGGAATCTGATCATCGTTCATGGCCTTTATTGCCTTTTTGAATGTTTGGACAAATCTCTCGGCCAACCCGTTTGTCGCCGGGTGATATGGGGCAGAGGTATAATGTTTCACCCCATTCTTCTTTAAGAATTTTTGGAATTCTTCCGACATGAACTGTGGTCCGTTGTCCGAACAGATCTGTTCTGGCAATCCGTTCCTTGCGAATATTGTTCTTAACACCGCAATTGTCTTTTCTGAAGTAGTGGTATTCATCTTGATCACTTCTGGCCATTTGGAATGTGCGTCCACCGCAATTAGGAACATGGAGTCCATGAATGGACCAGCAAAGTCAATATGTACGCGTTGCCATGGGGCTGAAGGCCATTCCCATGGTTGTAGTGGTGCGATCGGAGGTGCATTTTGCACTTTTTGGCACCCAGCGCAGCTTTTCGTCAACTCCTCTATCTGTTGGTCAATACCCAGCCACCATACATAAGCCCTAGCAAGACTTTTCATCTTAACTCCCCCCAGATGACCTTCATGCAGTTCTTTTAGAACTCTTTCCCTTAACTTGGGAGGAATAATCACTCTTGTCCCGTACATCAAAGTACCATGGCAGACGGACAGCTGGTCTCGCCTTGCCGAGAATGCCGGTAACAGAGGATCACCACGTGTTGGCCATCCTTTCACTGTCACCTCGTAGACTCTGGACAGTGTCGGGTCGTTCCTGGTTTCCCTTTCAATACTTGCATTGGTGACTGGTAAACACTCGATGATGGTCGAATGAAATAACTCAACAGGGTCAACTTTCGTCGTTTCTTCTTCTTCAGGTAGTGGCAGGCGCGACAGCCCATCAGCATTGCCATGCTGCTTCGTACCTTTGAATTCTATTTGATATTGATGTGCCCCTAGGAAAAGGGACCATCTCTGGAGACGCTGTGCTGTCATCACTGAAACACCCTTCTTAGGGTTAAAAATGGATACCAACGGCTGATGGTCTGTCAGAAGTGTGAATTTTTGGCCCTGCAGGTAATGATTAAACTTCTTCACTCCCCATACAAGGCTGAGAGCCTCCCTATCGATCTGTGCATAGTTGCGCTCAGCGGAGGTCAATGATCTGGATGCAAACGCGACTGGCCTTTCCGTGCCATTTGGCAACTTGTGTGAGAGTACTGCCCCAATACCATATGGAGAAGCATCACAAGCCAACCGAATAGGCAGTGTCGGGTTGAAGTGAGCCAACACTTCCTCTGAGGTGATCAATTCTTTGCTTTTGCGAAATGCCTTCTTACAGTTTTCGCTCCATTCCCATGGTACCCCCTTCTGTAAAAGAGCGTTTAGCGGGTGCAGTACCGTGGATAGATTTGGTAGAAATTTATGGTAATAGTTAATCAATCCTAGAAACGACCTCAATTGAGAGACATTATCCGGAGCGGGAGCCTTTACAACTGCCTCTATCTTGTCAGGAGACTTACGAAGCCCCTCCCGGTCAATGACATGACCACAGTACGAGATCCGCTTCTGGAAGAACTCGCATTTCTGCTGATTAACTCTAAGTCCATACTCTTTCAGTCTGTTGAGCACCAGTTCCAAGTTTGCGAGGTGTTCTTCATCACCATCACCTGTAATCAGAATATCGTCCAGGTAACATTGTGTGCCTGGAATTCCCTGTAATACCTGCTCCATGGCCCTCTGCCAAATTGCTGGAGCCGATGCCACTCCAAAAACCAGTCTATTGTACCGGTACAAACCTCGATGCGTGTTGATCGTGAGGTATTGGCGTGACTCTTCTTCAACCTCCATCTGCAAGTACGCCTGCGCCAGGTCTATCTTGGTGAAGTGTTTCCCTCCAGACAACGAAGCAAAAATATCCTCAATCCGCAGAAGCGGATACTGCACCGTGTGAAGCACCGGATTAACGGTGATTTTGAAATCTCCACAGATGCGAACCTTCCCTGGTTCTCCTGGCTTGTTGCTCGAAGGACGTTTCATAACGGGAACAATGGGCGTAGCCCACTCACTCCAATCTACCTTAGACAGTACACCTGAACGTTCTAGTGCTTCCAGTTCCGCTTCTACAGTAGGTCGTATTGCATAGGGTACCGGTCTGGCTTTAAAAAATTTTGGTTGTGCATGTTCATCAATCTTGATGTTTGCCGTAATTCCTCTCAGTGTTCCCAGTCCCTGCTGGAACACCTCTTTAGCATCATCCCATATTCTGGACAATCGTTTAGGTTTGACATCTGTTTCCCCGGAATCTACCGTTAGTGCCTTCAAGGAGTGCCAGTCCATATTCATTTTCCTAATCCACTCCCGTCCCAGTAGTGGTGGACCTCCTTCAGGTAGCACATATAAGTCCATTACTTGGCTTTCTTCGCCCTTGTGGACCACTTTTACCTCTATCTTTCCGACGGGGTACACTCTTTGCCCCGTGTAGGTTTTCAATATAATCTCCGTATCCCGTAGGGGAATATGTTGGAATAACCTTTTGTAATCTTTCTTATTCATGACCATCAATGCCGATCCAGTGTCCAATTCCATCTTTACTTGGACTCCTGCTATCTGAAGGGTGACCCAAATTGTCTGGAGATCTGCATCCTTACCAACGTTGTGTACTCTTAAGCTACCCAGTTAATTACTGCTAGCGTCTGAATCTGACTTCTGTTCGGTCGAACTGTTCTTTGTCACCTTGTGTACCTTTATGTATTTTCCTTGCGGTGACTTTTTGTTGCTGGTCTTCTTTCCTGACCGGCATACTTTAGCTATGTGGCCAAGCCTGCCACACGTTCTGCATTCTTGGTTTTTAAACCAACACTGGTTCTGATCGTGCGTTGTCTTTCCACAACGATAACATTTTACAGTACTCAAACCCAATTTATTTGTACTGAGTTCCGGTGACCGTAGCTGCATTACTGCTGTGCCTCTCGCTGCAGCTTCGTGTGCTGCTGCCATAGTGACCGCTTTCTCAAGCGTCAGCTCATTCTCCTCGAGCAATCGCTTTTGTGTATCTTCTTTTAATAAACCACACACAAATTAATCTCGTAGCGCCTCTGTCAATCTCGTTCCGAATTGACAGTACTTTGCTAGCTTACGCAATTCCATTAAATATTCAGCATTGCTTTCATCCTTCAGCTGCCTTCTGCTGTAAAATTTAAATCGTTCCGCTAGCATCAGCGGCGTGGGGTTTAGGTGATTTTTCAGGACAGTAACAATCTCCTCGAACGTCTTATCCGCCGGTTCATCTGGTGATACAAGGTGTTTCAATTGCCCGTATGTCTTCGCACCCATTAAGTTTAATAATGTTAGTGCTTTCTCTGCATCTGGGATTTTATTTGCTTTACAATAATTTTGTATGCGTTCTACATACATAGCCCAATCTTCGATGTCGCTATCAAAGGTATTAATGTTCCCATGTTTAGACATCGTTGCAATTTAATTTATTTTTATTTTTATCCAAGATGGCGGCTTCCGCGCTCTTTTCTTCGTCCTCCACCTACAAAATGGCGGTATTCCCGCGCTTGGCGGTCTTCACCCTTCCCCCGACGCTGTCTCCGCTTCACCGCGGCTCTCGCGCCTTCAGTTGCCCCCAGACGCTGCGCCTTTTTAGCCCGAATGCGGCCCGGCCCTTATCACCAGCCGCGATCGATGTCCCCACATTGCGCCTTTTGGCCCGAATGCGGCCCGGCCCTTATCTCCGGTCGCGATCGATCTCACCGCCCTTATTCCTCCGTCTTCCCTCCCCGTCTGTACAGCCAACGTGGCCGATTTTCTGGTCGCATCGCTGCCCGGCTTACCCACTACCGAGGTAGAAAGAAGATAGCTGACAGCCACTGATGGAGGCTTCGAGTTCAGGGTGTCTTCTGCACTCTGGTTTCTCGATGTCTGCCGCGCGACGTGTCTTCCAGCAGGGTGATGAGGGTGGAAACCTCTCTTCGACGTCCGTTCAGTGGACGAAGCCGCCGTGGATATAACTGCCGCAGGGTAAGAATCAGACTCATCGCCACTGTAAAGTCTGTGTGTTCTAGTTGTAATTAATAACACACAGGCTACAAGCTTAAAGTTCAACAGGTCTTTACTGGTTGGAGGTCAGGACGATCTGCAATACATCTTACTACACAGTGCTTATATACCGGTGGTCACCACCGGTATTACGTATACAGCAGCCAGAGAAAGTAGTACATCTCTTAAGGTGGAACAGGCTTAAGTTCTCTTAAGGTGGAACAGGTTACATACACCACAGATATCAACCCTCAAATGGCAATCTCCAAGGCCTCGGCGCTCATCCTGATTCAGGTACAGATGTAGCAACGAGGCTATCATACGTGCCCTTCTATAGTGCTTTTTTTAATTCGTTTTTATGAGATGTGGGCATTGCTGGCAAGGCCAACATTTATTGCCCACCCCTAGTTGCCCTTGAGAAGGTGGTGCTGAGCCGCCTTCTTGAACCGCTGCAGTCCATGCGGTGAAGGTGCTCCCACAGTGCTGTTAGGTAGGAAGTTCCAGGATTTTGACCCAGTGACGATGAAGGATCGGCGATATACTTCTAAAGTCAGGATGGTGTGTGACTTGGAGGGGAACTTGGAGGTGGTGATGTTCTCATGCGCCTGCTGCCCTTGTCCTTCTAGGTGGAAGAGGTCGCTGGTTTGGGAGGTGTTGCCGAAGAAGCCTTGGTGGCTTGCTGCAGGGCATCTTGTAGATGGTACACACTGTAGCCACGGTGCGCCGGTGGTGGAGGGAGTGAATGTTTAAGGTGGTGGGTGGGGTGCCAATCAAGCGGGCTGCTTTGTCCTGGATGGTGTCGAGCTTCTTGAGTGTTGTTGGAGCTGCACTCATCCAGGCAAGTGGAGAGTATTCCATCACACTCCTGACTTGTGCCTTGTAGATGGTAGAAAGGCTGCTAATGGGACAGATCAACCATTGGGGGAGGGGGACTGCAAGTACACAGCAGTGGCTCCTTGTTCTGGCTCAGCTCCAGATTAGCAGGCCAAGTACAGGGGCCAGCAACCCATGATGAGTTGTTTGTTTTTATTTAAATGGATTTATTTTATTTATCGAGTTTCCTTATACTAATTGTTAGCAGTGGAATTGCTGTATTCGTTATTTGACCACAAGCAATTCCATCTTGGCCGGACAGGTCCTTCATCATTCAGCTTTACCTCACGCCAAGATGCATTTCTGGTGGGTGAGACCCTGCACTAAACTCACATAGTCTCATTACTTATTACCTCTATAATGTACTCTAGGGCACACATTCGTGTCAGAGATACAGCCGTTTCAATTTGTTTTCAGTATTTATACTCAGTGCTTGAATACTAATAAGGCAATGAAAACACAGCCATTCCACCTTGTTATACTTATTATGTCTGCTTTATCATTTTGGTACTTTTTAAGGTTTATTTTCCATTTGTTTGTTTGGGCAGGTTAAATACAGAGACATTGCACGGGCTTTAAGACTCGGCCTGTGTCGGAATCAAATATCAAAACAGGAAATTCCAATAAACACACAGCAGGTTGATGTGGAAGAGGAAGAGGAGTTACTGTCTGGGTTGTAATCACAATGTAGATACAGATGAGAAAGGCCATTCCGCCCATCCATCCTGAACAGACCTGCAGTGCTCCCTTATGGCATCCAACTGTTTCTTGGGGGATTCCAGGGTTTTTTTTGCCTTCTCTTCCCCACCCAGAAGTCCATTCGCAACATTAATCATTCTTTGTTTGAAGAACTTCCTACCATCAGCCTCTACATCTGCCATTCCCAGTTTGAACCTGTGCCTCCTTTAAGATGAACCATATAGCGCTTCCTGCACTGCCGTCGAGGTTTTTCAATACCTTCTGTGTCTCAGCAAAGGGAGTTGGACACAGTGGTCAAAGTGTCGTCTGACCAGAGCACTCTACAGTTCTGGATTCTGATGCCGGAGCTCCACCGTTAAAACATTCCGGGATTGGAATTCTGGCGATGAAAGTATCGGAGTTGCCTGGAGTGCCGCTGGTTTGGAGACTGCTCCCTATTTAGGGTATCGAAAGCTGCTTGCTGACAGTCCCGTGCATACATCAGCTGCTCTTGGGGTCGCCAACTCTGGTTGAATATATTCCTGGAGGTTCCATCGCTTTGCCTTCAAACTTTTTGTTTTCTTTCCAGTTTCGAAGAAGGGTTTCAACCCGAAACGTCAACTCAAATTTCTCTCCACGGATGTTGCCTGACCTGCTGAGTTTTTCCAGCATTCTCTGTTGTTATTTTGGATTTCCAGCATCTGCAGTATTTTGCTATCGTCACTTCCTGCCTCCAATTGGCTTGCCCCCCCAAAAAAAAACCATAACCCCACCCCCCACGCTCCCAACACTGGTTGCCCAACATGTCCCTCCTCACGGTATCCCGCCTTCCCACGGCAATTGGAAAGCGAAAAGACTCTTCTGATTGGATGATTCTTGACTGTCAGTCAAACAGCTTTTTTCCCCCATCTCCAATATTGCTAGAACAGAAGTGTTTGAAGAAAGTGAAAAAAACACGCAATTTTTTTCAATGTGCCTATGAGGTTTCTCCAGGGTTGGTCGCAGCCGTGTCCAGGAGATTAATCTTCGATTCCTGGAGCCTCCAGGCTAAATACTGGAGCCTTGGCAACCCAAGCTGCTCGATGAATTCTTCCCTAAAGACAGGAAAAGTGTTACTTTTGGTGTGGTGGCATTGAGAAAACTAACAATCAGAACAGGAGACTGGAGTCGAATGTAGATTTGATCCCAAGCCCCTTCCGTTCCTGATCAGAGTCGCCTTGACTGGGAAGACATGGAGATGAAGATGCAGAATCGCACTACAAATGGGAAAGGGAAAATTGAATGAGTCTATAGTTTCCTGGGTTTGCTTTATCACCTTTCGTGTAAAATGGGGACTCATTTTTCTCCAATCTGGTAGGACCTGTCCTGAATTCATTGACTATCTCACGACAACTGTTAGAATTTTGTAGATTTGATCCTTAGTCTCATTTCTCGCCCTTGAGTTGCACAACATGTGTCCCTGGGAATGTATCAGTGTTGAGCCTTCCTAGGACCTCTATGTGAGTGATATCAAAGCCCTTAAAGTTTAGTTGCAGGATCTGCTTTGACTGGTGGCATATGACTAATGAATACCTCCAGTGAATACTTCCAGGAAGTAACTTTTTATTATGTTAATTAGTTTTAGCATGCTGTCAAGTTCAAATTCTTAAGCAATCTCAATTCTTTGATAATTCTCCTGCTGTTATTATACTGGACATTTTTCAAATGAGAAACTGACTAATCCAGTAGGATTGCAATATTTATGAACTCCTACAGGAGTCGAACAAGGTGCAGAATCATGGCTTGAATTCTGATATTTTCTTTGTTAATGATTAAAAAATAATTGAAACTTTAAAGAAAGAACTTGCATTTATTTAGCACCTTTCACATCCTCAGGACATCACAAAGCGCTTTACATCCAATGAAGTACTTTTGAAGTGTAGTCACTGTTGTAATATAGAAAACATGGCAGCCAATTTGCATACAGCAAGCTCCCACAAACAGCAATGTGATTTTTCGTTATTCGTTCATGGAATCTGGGCATCGCTGGCAAAGCCAGCATTTATTGCCCATTCCCTAATTGCCCTTGAGAAGGTGGTGGTGAGCCTCCTTCTTGAACCGCTGCAGTCCGTGCACTAAGCTCATGGTCTACAGAGCAGCAGTGATACCCGCCCTGCTGTATGCCTCAGAGACATGGACCTTGTACAGCAGGCACCTCAAAACACTGGAGAGGTACCACCAACGCTGCCTCCGCAAGATCCTGCAAATCCATTGGCAAGATAGGCGCACCAACGTCAGTGTTCTTGCTCAGGCCAACATCACCAGCATCGAAGCTTTGACCACGCTCAATCAGCTCCAATGGACGGGTCACATTGTCCGCATGCCCGATACAAGACTCTCAAAACAAGCAGTCTACTCGGAGCTCCGGCACGGCAAGAGAGCCCCAGGTGGGCAGAGGAAATGCTTCAAGGACACCCTCAAAGCCTCCTTAAAAAAGTGTAACAACTCCACCGACACCTGGGAATCCCTGGCCCAAGACCGCACAAAGTGGAGGGGAAGCATCCGGGAAGGCGCCGAACACCTCGAGTCTCTTCGCCGGGAGCAAGCAGAAGCCAAGCGCAAACAGCGGAATGAGTGCCCGTCAACCCAAGCACCCCACCCACCCGCCCCTTCAACCGCCATCTGCCCCACCTGTGACAGAGACTGTAGGTCCTGCATTGGACTCATCAGTCACCTGCGAACACATTTTTAATGTGGAAGCAAATCATCCTCGGTTCTGAGGAACTGCCTAAAAAGAAGAAGGTACTCCCACATAGCTGTTAGAGGTAGTTCCAGGATTTTGACCCAGCGACGATGCAGGATCGGTGATATACTTCCAAGTCAGGATGATGTGTGACTTGGAGGGGAACTTGGACGTGGTGGTGCTCCCATGCGCCTGCTGCCCTTGACCTTCTAGGTGGCAGAAATCACGGGTTTGGAAGGTGCTGCTGCAGAAGCCTTGGCGAGTTGCGGCAGTGCATTTTGTAGACGGTACACACTGCAGCCACGGTATGCCGGTGGTGGAGGGAGTGAATGTTTAAGGTGGTAGATAGGGTGCCAATCAAGCGGGCTGCTTTGTCCTGGATGGTGTCGAGCTTCTTGTGTGTTGTTGGAGCTGCACTCATCCAGGCAAGTGGAGAGTATTCCATCACACTCCTCACTTGTGCCTTGTAGCTGGTGGAAAGGCTTTGGGGAGTCAGGAGGTGAGATACTCGCTGCAGAATACCTAGCCTCTGACCTGCTCTTGTTGCCACAGTATTTATTTGGCTGGTCCAGTTAAGTTTCTGGTCAATGGTGACCCCCAGGATGTTGATGTTGGGGGATTCGGCGATATAATGCCATTGAATGTCAAGGGGTGGTGGTTAGACTCTCGCTTGTTGGAGATAGTCATTGCCTGGCACTTGTGTGGCGCGAATGTTACCTGCCACTGATCAGCCCAAGCCTGCATGTCGTCCAGGTCTTGTTGCATGCGGGCATGGACTGCTTCATTATCTGAGGAGTTGCGAATGACCAGATAATCTGTTTTAGTGATGTTGGTTGAGGGACAAATATTGGCCAGGACACCGGGGAGAACTGCCTTGCACTTCTTCAAAATAGTGTCATGCAATGTTCCCTTTAAGCTGTGCAGCCACGCAACACTCTAGAGGTCCAGCGCAGCCGGTGAGCCAGCTTTTAAATAGTAAAAACACGCATGCGCAGAATTTTGAATGGCCCGTGCAGCCCGTTAAAGGGGCCACACGGGCCAGAAAAAGTTGGAGGGAACATTGGTGCCATGGGATCTTTTACATCCACCTCAGATGGGAGGCGGGTCCTGGGTTTAGCATTGCAGAACTCCCTCAGTACTGCAGCAAATAAGTAAAACTGAAATAGAGACTCATCCCCTCCCCCTATTTATATTCACATCTGCCATTTCTCTTCCAATAGGCTTATTGGTAATTGATTCATAAAATAGTGACCCTTTTTCTCACTATGGAGATTTTGAGACTGTACAGGGCTGGATTTTCATTGAGGCATCGGGTAGGAGGCGGGACTACAACTTTCAGGGTTGTAGTCCCGCCTCCATCAAGTTCTAGCCAACCCACGCGATTTTGACTTGATTGACCTTGTTGAGCCCGCCCAGCGAGCTCAGCAGGCCAATTAAGGGCCACCCGGCAACAGGTGACGTCACAGACTGACATTTCATCTGTCAAGAGCTTTTGACAGATGAAATATCAGCGTTTGACAGCTCTTTGAAGCTGTCAAACACTGACAATCTGTACTCCAAGTTAATTCCTTCCTCTCAGGCTGATTTAGAGATCTCTCCAGAACAGAAAGCTGAATGCTGCAACTTTTGACAGCTCGCGGCCATTCTGCTTTCTGTGCCGGTGAGATGAGGGACTCCCGAGACCTGAAGGAAGGAAGGCTGTAAAGGTAAGTAAAGGTAATTAAACTTCTTTAAACACTTTAGACACACCAAACACACTTACCTCTGCACTCATGCACCCATCACTCACCTGAACACCGGACATCTCGAACCCGCCAAGCCCTTCAGCCCGACGATCCGCCTCGCTAACTCAGCGTGGTTTGGAGCCGTCGGGAATCCCACACTTCAGGAATAAAAATAGGGATTAGGCTAAAAACTGCCTGTTAACTACCTGTTAACAGGCAGTTAATTGGCACTAATCCCCTTCCCGCCTCGGGGAGGCGGGTCCCAGTGCGGGTCGGGTACCCACCTCCTTTGAAACTGGCATGGAGGCGGGTTGGGGGCGGGGTGGGTTCGTGCCCCCCGATTTCGGATTTTAACCCCCCCCCCACACGCCTCCAATCCCGCCTCCACGGCCCAATGAAAATCCTGCCCTGTGTGTATGTACTTGTACGGTGCAATAACTGGGTGGTATGTCATCTGACTTTTAGTAAGGAGTTTGCTTCATCACGCAGGTTCCTGACCATTGATGGGAAGGGTAGAAGAGAACCGACCAGGGGTGGGAAAGCAGTGATGGAGGGAGATGTTTCTCTGCACCTGTGTCATTGCACCATGTCATAAAACAGCAAGGACACAGGCACATTGGGCCAACTCTGCGCTTTAAGCAGGCAAGGGCAAGGGGGGGGCGCAGTGTCCAACAGCAGCTGACAAGACCCCCCCGGGAAAGTTGATCTGAGATGCTGTTGGGATTCTGGAGACTGCAGTTTTGTATTTCCGTCATTGTCTGCAAGAAAACCATACATCTACTGTCAATGGCACTCCCTCAGGGTAAATGATTCCTCCAATGTTATTTGTGGCTCGGTTTAGGGAATGATGATTTCTCTTGATGGGGGATGGGGACTGATGCGAGTGTGTGTTGGCGGGGGCGGTGGGGGGGGGGAAGCGGGGGCAGTGGTGTTGGTGGAATAAAGATCAGAAACACAGCAGCAATCTGTCCAAGGCAAGAAATGCTCCGACCTGGCAGGAAAGCAATCATTGCCCGCAGTGGAGCGGTCAGTCTCAATGGGGAAACATTTATTTTCAGGAGAAAGGCAGCGCGTTCTAGCAGAAAAGCTGAGAACATAATATTGACCTTTTTTGACATCAAGCAATAATTCAGCAAGAAAAGGTCCTCGTATGAGGCAGCTCCCCTCTGTAGTTAGCTGTTTGTTCTCGGTGTGAGTGTACGCTGTCTTAACAGGAAATGAGCAAGCCTTGACGCCACTAGTGACAGCACCACATAATCTAGCATTTCCTATTACTTTAGTAATGTGCCGTATTAACAGAGAAACATGTCTATTCCGACGATAAAAGTCAATTTCTGGGAAGATAGCAGCTGGGCGTCACTGAGTTGCAAGACAGTAATTTAATGGAATGGTTCTGGTGGCCAGTTTACTGTTGTTTTTTGTGCTGTGTTAGCGCCACTGGCTCTCGGTGCACCCAGTAGGAAATTGGTTTTCCTTGTCGCTAGCCTCAACAAATCCAGCAAGCTTACTTTGGTTTTGCTACCAGCCACTGGGAGCTGGGCAGGGCACTACCACAATATTTATTTTATTCATTCACAGGCTGTGGATGTCACTGGCATGTTGTTGCCCATCACTGAGTGGCTCACTAGGCCAGCTCAGAGGGGAGCTAAGAGTCAACCACATTGTTGTGGGTCTGGAGTCACATATAGGCCCAGACCGGGTAAGGACTGCGGAGTTCCTTCTCTAAAGGACATTAGTGAACCAGATGGGTTTTTAATGACAATCTGATAGTTTCATGGTCATTACTGATGCTTTTTAATTCCAAATTAATGTAATAACTTTCCTAGCTGCCATGGTGAGATTTCAACTCATAGAAACATAGAAACATAGAAGACAGGAGCAGGAGTCGGCCATTCGGCCCCTCGAGCCTGCTCCACCATTCAATGAGATCATGGCTGATCATCCAAATTCAGTACCCGGTCCCTGCCTTCTCTCCATATCCCTTGATCCCTTTAGCCTTAAGAAATATATCCAACTCCTTCTTGAATATATTTAATGAATTGGCCTCTACTGCCTTCTGTGGTAGAGAATTCCACAGGTTCACCACTCTCTGGGTGAAGAAATTCCTCCTCATCTCTGTCCTAAATGGCTTGCCCCTTATCCTTAGACTGTGACCCCTGGTTCTGGACTCCCCCGCCATCGGGAACATCCTTCCTGCATCTAGTCTGCCCAGTCCTGTCAGAATTTTATAAGTTTCAATGCGATCCCCTCTCTTCTAAACTCCAGCGAGTACAAGCCCAATCGACCCAATCTCTCCTCATACTTCATTCCTGCCACCCCAGGTATCAGCCTGGTGAATCTTCGCTGCGCTCCTTCCATGGCAAGAACATCCATCCTCAAATAAGGTGACCAAAACTGCACACAATACTCAAGATGTGGTCTCACCAAGGCCCTGTACAACTGCAGCAAGACATCCTTGTTCCTGTACTCAAACCCTCTTGCTATGAAGGCCAACATACCATTTGCCTTCTTAACCGCCTGCTGCACCTGCATGCTTACCTTCAGTGACTGGTGCACAAGGACACCCAGGTCTCTTTGCACTTCCCCTTCTCCCAATCTATTGCCATTCAGATAATAATCTGTCTTCCTGTTTTTGACACCAAAGTGGATAACCTCGCATTTACCCATGTTACTTAGCTCATTAGTCTAAGCGTCTGGATTACTAATCCAGTAACATAACCACTAAGCTACCATTCCCTTGATTACAGCACTATTGCTGCTGCAAATAATTCTGAACTGTCTACGGGTCTCTTCCCCTATTTCTTTCTCAGCATTTGGCAGTCTATAATGGACACCTAATATTACTGTGACGCCCTTACGAGGTTTGAATTCAATTCGGACGAATGTGGTCTGAGCGTCACTTTCAATTATGTCCTTTCTTTCTAATGCTGTAATGGAGTCCTTACTTACTAATGACACTTGTCCTCCTTCACGCTTTCTCTACCTCTGCTCTAATAGCCTACATCACATGTTGTGTGAAAAAACAATCGCCGTCTGCCTCAATTAAGTTGTGTAAACCTGATAGGGAATTGACCTCAAAAAATACTGCAGATTAGTTAAGAGGCAAAGTTCTATCACCATTTCTGTGGGACAGCTTCGTGGGTTCAAGTCCCACTACAGAGACCTGAGCACAAAAATCTAGGTTGACACTCCAGTGCAGTGCTGAGGGAGTGCTGCACTGTCGGAGGTGCCGTCTTTTGTTTGTGATGCTAAACCGAGGCCCCGTCTGCTCTCTCAGGTGGACGTAAAAGATCCCCAGGCACTATTTTGAAGATGGGCAGGGGAGTTCGCCCCGGTGTCCTGGCCAATATGAATCCCTGAATCAAAAATCACTGAAACGGATTATCTGGTCATTATCACATTGCTGTTTGTGGGGGCTTGCTGTGTGCAAATTGGCTGCTGCGTTTCCTACATTATAACAGTGACTACACTTCAAAAGTACTTCATTGGTTATAAAACACTTTGGGATGTCGGTGTTCGTGAAAAGCGCTATATAAATGCAAGTCTTTCTTTTCTTTCTTCATAATGCAACCTGTCCCACAAAGGTGGCCTCTTAATCCAAATGCCAAGAACAGAATCAACAGGCTAGTTCTGGGTGTTGGAGTGCAATGCTACACCTTAGGTGTTTGAACAAAAGGCCAGTATATGTTTCAGGACATTATTCAGAAGATTTAAATTGTTGAACACCCCCCCCCCCTCAATTGCTGGGGCTCCACTCTGCCTCCCTAAGTGCAGTGGAGCAAGGACCACACACCCACCCTAGCCCCAAGCTTGACATCCCATCTCAAATGCTGCGGATGTGGGTCACTTGGATGCCCAGGCGGGCAGGTGGCACCTGCAAGGGCACATCCGCAGTGCACACTCCATTCTGGCCTTGTAATGTGCAGCAGCCCACTGCCCTGCTGCCCAGTGTCCCCCGAGCCCAGGGGGCCAAGGTAAAAATTCAACGTTTTGAAATCTTTGGCTCTAAAAAGAGCTACTCTGCCTTCAGACAAGGTAATCGATCTCCTCTGAGATTGACAGCCTTAGTCCAGGCAAGGTTTGGGGCCTTTCCGAAGGTCTCAGTGGGACTCACACCAGCTCTCAGTTGACATGAGTTCTGCTCAGGCCTTTTAAGGGCCTAAAGGCCAGGATTCCCAGGGTAACCTGTGATCTTTTCCTCAACATGGCCCTATTGACAATCGGGATGCAGGCAGAAGCTCCACCAATGGCGCCTAACAGAAAATAGCTGGAGTGAAAAAAACAAGGGGGAATCATGGTGGAACCAGGTTCCATACCAAAATCCAGGCACAGGCAGCCAATCCACTCCCTTTCCACCCTTGATCAGAGCTGGAATTTTGGGGCCACAATTTTTATTCCGCTATTCTAGCCAGTTTAATAAACTATTGTGTTATCAATTGAAATCACACAGTGCAATATTAATAATGAAAACGCTGACACGTCCATATAAAATTACTTTGTCTGCTGCCAGAAAGGAATTTCATACAAATGCATTTACATAGGAAAACAACCCTTTTTTTTTTCACTTTGGACATCCCCACTGTCTGCATCAGACACTTCCCATGAGTCAGGTGTGGAGTAAAACTCCCTCTATCTTCCCTACAACGAGCTATAACCACCAACGGCAGAAGAGCAGCCTTTATGACACCATTTATGGTGCCAACAAGCGAAATTGCCGATTTGTACAGAATTAACAACGACAACTTGCATTTATATAACCTGGTAAAACCGTCCCAAGGTGTTATCGGGCAAAATTTGACGATGAGCCACGTAAGGAGATATTAGGACAGGTGACCAAAAGCTAGGTCAAGGAGGTAGGTTTTAAGGAGCGTCTTAAAGGTGGAGAAGCAGAGCATGAGCAGTTTTGTGCTGCGGGCCTGGTGTCCAGAAGAACGTGAGTTGAAACTGCCCAAATTATTTTAGCTGAGGAATGTAGCAGCCACTGTAGAGAGGAGAATTGCATTCCAACCATCTGAACTGGATTTGAAATATAAAGTCCCAGAGGTGAAAGGACCAAACCCACCGCTGTGTATTGAATTTGAATTAAAGTTAATTGTGGACCACTGTATTTTTAGAACAGGCCTGGACGGGGTGAACAAGAAGCAGGAAGTTTCTTTAGAAGGGCAGAAAATAATAACTGATCCCTTCGCCTAAAGCTTCTGAGCTGAAAATAATTGATTTTTCAAAAGAAGTTGAATTTGGGATCCATCCTCAAAAGATCGATGGGTACAGGTTATTTCCTGTGCTATATCTTTAATGTACCCAGGCTGTCAGGAAATAAATTGGTGGGGGAGGGAAGTCAACCAGTTCATTCTTCTGTGTTTAAAAAAAAAATGTTGGAAATTCACAGTCAGTCAGAGAAAGACAGAGTACCGCGTTTTGGGTAGGATCCTGCCATGATCAGGCAGGAGATGTCTTTCCATAGGGCTGATCAAAACAAAGAAGGGTGGGGAGAATAATAAGTGAAGGTTAAAAGTTTCTATATTATTTGGTAAAGAGCCCATTCATTGCCTGGTTGGAAATAGAATTCAGCAAATCAAGGCAATTTCATATATTTTACTCTTCCGCGTTTCAGTGGAGACCTCAGGGTTACTGATAGATGGATTCACTTTTGACTCATTTAATGTTCATTATGACCTTACATTGAAGTTTCACACTCAGGTGTTCTGTAGATGTGTAAATGCTTGACTTCAAACATTCAGAATTGACTCCCATTAGCAAACTCGGTTACTCTGACATTTAATGACAACCACACACTGCACGTTACCTATTAATCACAGTCTTGTAGGACTCACTGAGCTGGTACTGACAACCTACTACTGCATTCTAATCTCAGGTAGATTTCAGTGATTTCTCATCAATCTCGGGACGCTTTTTATACCATTAGAGCGCCTGTTATGATCCAAGCTTTAATAATACTGGAGGGAAATAACAAGGTCTTTTCATGTAGAACCAGAAAATGTGGTTATAAGCAAGAGGGAATCACAAGAAAGTGTAACATCTTCGCCCTTAGAATTGTCCCTATTTTTCTGTTAACTCTGAGGAAATGGAACCCTTTCCCTTCCAGACACACCAGAATTAGCATCAAGTTCAGCCAGGTGTACCGCAAAGCTTCCTCTGCTCTGTTGTTCAGCCCCAACCTCAGAAGAACATCTCCTATTTCCCCATTTTTCTATTTCCCATGCCCATCATTCTTAGTCTTGTCTGAATCACACTGCCAAGTAGGACTGCCGAAGGGGTTGGTTGTTTTTGAGGATAGGCCCATGCCTGCTAGGAACTGGATTGAGACTCCCCAAACCCATTTAACATCAGACTCTTAGAGCCCTCAAATGGAGACTTGCATCTCACCAGTATGTGTTGCATTTGAACCCAGAGTCCAGATGAAAAACTAGTCCCACACCCCATTCTTAACCATTCCCCTCCCCAGCTCAGCATCTTCCCCTCCCTCTGAGACATTCCTCCATGTGCGGATGCTGTATAACTGTAAGTTGCTGTTATGGAAGCAGTAAGGCGACTAAAACTGGTCAGCGACATTGGACTTAAATAACATTGATTAATGAGTCCAACGTTTTTATGTCCTTGCATTCCTACAGATTGCCCCATTAAATGTAATTTACTATCTTCTATTGGTAAGTCTCATCTCTGCTGTCTTCCTTTTTTTTGTGCTGTCCTTTGTCAGCCGGGAGAGTGGGTCAGTGAAGGATCCTGGACCTCACCAAAGCTCTGTATCATCCAACAGGAGACAAGCTCTCCTCCGTAAGATGAAGGACTCCACCACTATGTAAGTTCTAGCTAGTGCCCGAGGTACGAACCTATGAACTTTATCTTTCTGGGTGAAGCCAGGTTTGAATGACGGTTAAAACTGGGTTTTAAACTCAGGTCATCTGCACGGGTCCAGTGCTCCACGACGAGAGCTAACAGAATTCCAATTATGTTGCTTCTTTATGTGCCCTTGTAAGGCCTCCAGCCTCACACTTCCTCTTCTGACTTAGAAAAAAGGCTGTTGGCATCTCAAGGGTCCTTGTCATCTATCTTGCTTTACGTTTAGCTATCAGGGCTATCAAGCAGCTCTGAGCTGCCTGTGGCTACAAAGATGCAAACAGAAGTGCAAACTGGATGATTACCATGACATTTGAGTGCCTTAAAACATTTTTTAAACATTAAGTAAGGACTAAGGTGATGCCCAGAATTGAAACCGTGCATTAATGATTAGAACCATCCACCTTTCAGTTCATTATTTTCAATGCACTGATGATAATCTCAAAATCTGTTCTTTTTTCTCCCAACTAAACACAAATTAGGGATTTAAACAGGTTATTGCTGCAATTCTTTTCTCTTTCGGATCACATATGCTGCAGCCCTTCATCTGAGCTCTTGGGGAGGGGGGGTCTCATTATACCACAGGTACTGGATTCAAGTCCCACTCCAGAGACTTGAGGACAAAAATCTAGGCTGACACTCCAGTCCAGTGCTGAGGGAGTGCTGCCCTGTCGAAAGTGCCGTCTTTTGGATGAGACGTTAAACCGAGGCCCCATCTGCTCTCTCAGGTGGACGTAAAAGATCCCATGGCACTATTTTGAAGAAGAGCAGGGGAATTATCCCCGGTGTCCTGACCAATATTTATCCTCAATCAACATAACAAAAAAAAAACAGATTATCTGGTCATTATCACATTACTACAAAAGCAAAATACTGTGGATGCTGGAAATCTGAAATAAAAACAGAAAATGCTGGAAATACTCAGCAGGTCAGGCAGCATCCGTGGAGAGAGAAACAGAGTTAACGTTTCAGGTCGATGACCCTTCGTCAGAACTGGAAAAAGCTGGAGATGGAACAGGTTTTTAAGCAAGTGTAGCGGCCGGGAAAGGGCCTTGCACCATCTCTTAATATTTCTTAATGTCTCTTAATCTCTCCTGCCTTCCATCCTATTACAGACCTTCCCTTTTGTTCTTTCCTCCCCTCCCCCCTTTCCCTGCCCCTGCACTTGCTTAAAAACCTGCTCCATCTCCAGCATTTTCCAGTTCTGACGAAGGGTCATCGACCTGAAACATTAACTCTGTCTCTCTCTCCACAGATGCTGCCTGACCTGCTGAGTATTTCCAGCATTTTCTGTTTTTATTATCACATTACTGTTTGTGGGAGCTTGCTGTGCACAATTGGCTACTGCGTTTCCTACATTACAACAGTGACTACACTTCAAAAAGTACTTCATTGGCTGTAAAGCGCTTGGGGACATCCTAAGGTCCTTGGGAACGGTAGCATAGTAGTTATGTTACTGGATTAGTAATCCAGAGGCCTGGACTAATAGTTCTGAGTGACGTTCATTCAAATCCCACCGCACAGCTGTGGAATTAAATTCAGTTAATCAAAAATCTGGACTAAAAAGCTAGTATTAGTAATGGTGACCATGAAACTATCAGCTTGTTGTAAAAATCCATCTGGTTCACTAATGTCCTTTAGGGAAGGAAATCTGCTGTCCTTACCCGGTCTGGCCTGTATGTGACTCCAAACCCCCAGCAAAATGTGGTTGACTCCTAACTGCCCCTCTGAAATAGTGACTCACCACCACCTTCTCAAGGGTAATTAGGGATGGGCAATAAATGCTGGCCTTGCCAGCGATGCCTGCATCCCATAAAGGAATACAGGTTAAGCGTCCTGAATCCGGCAACCACGGGACCGAGGTCGAGCTGGTTTTCGTGTTTTTCCGGACTTCGGAACGTGTTTCTGATGTCCGAAGTCTGGAAATATCGCAACCTTGGCTCGGGCGTTTCCGGACTTCGGACATCAGAAACACGTTCCGAGTCCAGAAACGCCTGGGCCGCTCCGCATAGCACTGACGTGTTTCTCCGCCCCGCCCCTTCTGTTAAAGGGGAGGGACGTTGCGAGCTCTGCAGAGCATCCGATGGCCCACACTGGGCCACCAGGGCGGCGTGGTGCCGTGGCCGCAGCCTGGCGGAATCATTTAGTGGAGCTGTGCAGATTAAGGAGGATAAAACACAACACTAAAGTTTTACTGCATCACTCGCATTTTTCATAGGATTTTTAAAAAAAAGACAACAAAAGTTAATGGCTTTTTGAAGTCTAGGTTGAGCATCTAAAATTCAGAGTTCCGGATTCCAGAACATTTTACGGATTCCGGGAGACCCTGTCACCAATCATCCCAGAGTCCGGATTCCGGGACTCCGGATTTTGGTCGCTCAACCTGTACATTTAAAGGAAAGGCGCTATAGAAATGCAAGTCTTTCTTTCTTAAAACTGCCATCTGTTTAAAGAAAGACAAGGACCAACAGATCCGAGTTATAATATTGGCCCTGTGTTCCTGCCTGGCTGGGATATCAGAATTCTGTACATGCGACCCACTCTTCTCACCCGCCTCCGAATAGTGTCAGCAAAGAATGAATAGGGCAGTCAGCAAATCTGCCATTATTAAAAATTGAATTTAAAAATTTCCAGCTGGCCCATTGTCAACCTGGCAACTTGTAAAATGTTACTTCGCAAAACCCAAAGAAGTGTCAGACTCTCTGCTCAATGTGATCTGACACTCCTGGTCTGAAGTCACAGCTTAACGACACTTCACCGGTTGTTTTGTTGCAAGACTGAAGCCATTTTACATCAGACAGGTTGCTGGGGTGAGTGTTGGCCAGGACACTGGGGAGAACTCCCTGCTCTACTTCAAACAATGCCACGGGATCTTTAATGTCCGCATGAACAACTGGGATCATTAGATCTGGCTCCGGTTCGTTGTACCTCCAACAATGCCAACACGCCCTCGAATCTGCACTGCAGGTCATCTTAGATTGGGCACTCAAAACTTAGGCTGGGCATTGAACCCATGGCCCAGAAATTCGGGTCAGGGGCTTCCCGTGGGTGCAAGCCCCCGACCTACGCTTACCTAGCGCGCCGGCAGTTGACCTCTTGGCCTGCGTGGAATTCCTCTCCGAGGCCTGTCCCAGAGGCCAGCGCGCTATGCTGGCGTGTCCCAGGGGCGTAGTTAGTGCGATGCGTCCCCTGGGATCACGTGAGCAACAGGCAGCCAATCGGAGCAGGGAATGCTCCATTCATAAGCCTTGACAGATAGACCTGTCAAAACGTATAAATGCTGAGGCTGTAAAACTGTACTTTACCTTCAAATATTTTTTTTTAAAACATCACACTTTGTAAATAAACTATAAATGACATTAAATAACTATTTTAAACAAAAATTTAAATTTTTGCTTTATTTAAAAGTAAAAAACCTGTGGAAAAAATGTTTTAATTTTAAATAATTGACCACTTACCTTTGAAAATGAAGTCCTTACGGCTGCTTTTTACATTTCTAAAATGTACAGACTTACCCGCACGTTAAAACCTGTAAAAAAAAAGGAAGTTCAACGCGCACGCGCAGACTCCCGCGCGCACGCGTTCGACCTCTGAACCCCTTGGTTCAGAGGATCGGAAGTGCCGGTTTCCCGCGCATGCGCTGTGCGTGCAAGATTCCGGCACTTCCATCGGGTCCACGCGTGAGTACTCCGTCCGTACTCACGCGTTGGGACCCGAATTTCTGGGCCATTTATACAGAGACAAGAGTGCTACCAAGTGCGTCAAGGTGACACCTAAGGTTGAATTATAAATATTTGTGCAGTACCAAAATGTATCCGAAGCCACACATAGACACACAAGGCCAGTAATCAGAAAAGGACCCCAAACTACTACCAGTGATGTGTGAATGAAGCTATAACTAGGGCTGTGTGATCCAGTACTGTGTAATCCAAACTATCAAACTACCACCAATTCTGTGTAATCCGGACTACCATCAGTGCTGTGTAACCACACTGCGTCAGGCCTAACATTACAGTTCTGGCAAAAATCAAATTGTTCCGATCTCAGAAATTCTCCAAACAAAATTCTCCCTTTACTCTTCTAACATCCTAAAATATTGCCTGTTACTGAAGACACTGCCTCTTTTTAAGTCAAATTTCCATCTTGTAGAAAGTAACGTGTAATTTATATTTATTAACCCAGGTCTGAGAATTTTTAGTTTTGTTTCCTTGTTTGTAATAAACTGCTGGTCTCCAGCAAGGACTGGTTGTATTTAAGTGATTTAGTTACAGGCCGTGACCAGAAAGGAGAAAATGTTTATTTTTAAATCACAATTTTTTTAATAGCGCTTTTCACGACCTCAGGATGTCCCAACCAGTTAAGTACTTTTGAGGTGTAGTCACTGTTGTAATGTAGGAAACACAGCAGTCAATTTGTGCACAGCAAGGTCCCGCAAACAGCAATGAGATAAATGACCAGATAATCTGTTTTTGTGATGTTGGTTGGGTTGAGGGATAATTATTGGCCAGGACACTGGGGAGAACTTTCCTGCTCTTCTTTGAAATAGTGCCATGGAATCTTATACGTCCACCTGAGCAGGCAGACGGTTTAACATCTTAAAGGGTGAAATGCCTCATCCGAAAGACGGCACCTCTGACAGTGCAGCACCCCCTCAGTTCTGCACTGAAGTGTCAGCCTAGATTTTGTGCTCATCGCTCTGGAGAAGGACTTGAACCTATGACCTTCTTGACTCAGAGGTAAGAGGGCTATCAACTGAGCCATGGCTGACACCTTAAACAACCATTCACTTGATTTATGGAAATGAGGGTACTGGTGCTGGGCTTTGTTGTTCACTGAAGATGGGGAGGGAGCTATTATTCCTGATGTTGAAATCTTTATCATGCTTGTAAGGGGGTGGTGTGTAGGGTCAGCTTCACCTCTGACTTATGAGCGGTTCGAATCGCTCCCACTCCCTTGGTTCTAGACCTTGGACATATTTGGGGGTTGTGATAAAAGTGCAGCAAACAAACTGCTTTTGGTGCAAGAACTTTGATCTTTATTTGAAAAAGAAAATACAGCACAATAAACTTAACACTCTAATAAAATGGGGAACACTTCGATACACACGAGGGAATTACAGTAGAAAAATACCTCACCCCTCCCAATCCCACCATACTAGCTAAGTTGGACTCTAAAGGACCGGGGATAATGCTCACCAAAGGATCCTTGACATTTTGTAGAGTGGGAAAACTTGAGAATCTTCGGTTTTCTTCCAAGTTGGTTTTCTTTGGTGGCGGTGGCCCAATATTACCCGGTTGGCTGATGGTAATGTTCAGTTGGTTGTTTCGTAAGGCCCTTGTTGCCGCGAGGTGTCCGATGGTCACTGAAGCTGTTGCTCTGGTTTCTTCTTGTGTGTTACTTCTTCGAGAGAGAGAGAGAGAGAGAACTGCTTCGAGATGCTTGCATTTACTGAACTCGAACTTGGAACTCTCTGTACTTCTTGAACTCCCACCTTGCTGAACTGTATACTGTTCGAACTGTCTTTCGAACTTCTTGCCTTCTCTGTCTTTAGAAAACAGGCTTTCAATTATACTAAATTGGGGCCTCCTAATCTGATTAAGTTGTTTAAAGTGGTTTCGGTATGGTTCCATGGGCTGTTGAAGTTTTTAAGAATGTGAGAAGTGGTTTCAGAATGGTTTTCCTGAGCTGTTGAGCTCTTATCCAGTTGTTGTGAATTGTCCTCAGGCTTTGAGTTTCCTGTGGGGCCTGAGATTCTTTGTAGGTTGGCTAAACAATTTGTATTATGTATGATTTTGGATGGGTTACTGTGAGGCTGTTCTTCTGTGGGTCTATTGTTAGCATGTAAATTTCTTGATAGGGGCTGAGTGATGTTTATAGTTCCCACAGACAGCTTGATTAACTCCAACTGCAGAGGTTGATCCCATTTCTTTGTTGCAGCCTTTTTCCAAACATGCCTGAACATGTCCTTTTAAAATGCCAAGTCTGTTTTTGACCTTGAATCCTCGTATTAGGCCTAACATGCCCTTTTATCACTCCTGAAGTTTTTAGCAAGGGTCCAAAATCACTTTAATAGGGTTTTCTTTCATATTGGGGGATCTGTTAATTTTGAGAATCCTACATGCTTCACATTGTGGGATCTGGGTGGATTAAATGGACTCCAAAGTCAAAGCTGTCATTCATTTCCAGGAACTCACTCATGTGAAAATCCTTAACTCACCTTAGTTTTTCCTTCCTCTGGGCTTTTTAAACTTAAGCTTTTAATGTCAGTTAATTTCCTTAATGTATTCTTTTCTTTTATCCTACTCATTTCAATCATGTCCTACACTTTGGGTCTTGGCTGTTCACCCAGATTTCTAAATTAAAATTTTCACTTGTGAGAACACAGCAAATGGACTGCAATATACAGGATAATAAATACCTGATAGTGTGTCCAAAACTTTAACGCAATATGGCATTCAAACCATGTGATAAATGACAGCAGTGTCGCTCAGATGGGTCATGCGTGTCGACTGAATCTTAATGTGTGCTGCGTATAAGGTGGTAAATAGGCCAATGTGTACAGTTCAGTAACACGCAGAGAGGGTGAGGAAGGGCCTGTGTCTTGGCACTCTGTTACATAATGTATTGAAGCACAAAATTGCCAAAAGCTGTTTACATTTGGAGAAGAGGAAGGCAATGGAGCTGAGTGGCAATAAATGGAGAAATGACTAAAACTGAAGCGATATAAAGGGTAAAAGAAAAAAAAAAGACTTGGATTTCTATAGCACCTTTCACGACCACCAGACATCCCACAGCACTTTACAGCCAATGAAGTACTTTTTGAAGTGTTGTAATGTAGGAAACGCGGCAACCAATCTGCAAACAGCAAGCTCCCACAAGCAACAGCGTGATAATGACCAGATCATTTGTTTTAGTGATGTGAGGGATAAATATTGGCCCAGGACACCGGGGATAACTCCCCTGCTCTTCTTCAAAATACTGCCATGGGATCTTTTACATCCACCTGAGACAGCACCTCGGTTTTGTTGTGTATGTAACCGTTTACCTTTAAGGGAACTATAGAATGTGACCGTTCGCCTTTAAGAGCACTACTTCAGGGTGGCACTATTTATTGGCTCATGTATACTGTAATACCGATAGTGACCACACCAGTATATAAGGGTTGTGATACGTTAACTAGGGCAAAAATCGCCCAGACCTCTGAATAGTAAAGACCTGTTTTGTTTGTACTTCTAAAGTCTCTGAAGTTATTTACTGCACAACTTACAGACTTTACAATGGCGACGAGGCCGATCGTACCCTGCGGCAACAGTAGTTCCTAAGCAACTAAGGAGCGTCGAAGTGAGGCACCCGCCCTCGTCGTTCTGCTGGGTGAAAACTCGAGGCTGCAGCGATAGCAAAGAGGAAGATTTTGGCATTGAAAACTTCCATCTGCAACAGGCACTGACGGTCCCTTCTGCCACAGTGAGGAGCGAGCCGATCGACAAGAGAGGCAAGGCTGCCACGGACTGTGAGTAAGGGAACAGTAAAAGAAAATAAGGAAGGAGTAAAACCAGAGGATAAGGGCGGTACACTCGACCACGGTCGAGGGGGAAAGGAGCCAGACAAAGTCGGGTCCAGAGGCGCTGAGACCGGGAGCAGGCCGGGTGAGACAGAGCCGAGAAATCGGGAATTGGCCGAGAGCCAGTTCAGAGGCTGTAACTGTCCGCCGTCATCGGGGGTACCCGGAGCCGGTTGCCTGCCGCGGGAAGGAGAGCGCTGAAGCCGACGCGCGGGCTGGGGATCTGAAAGCCAGCGGAGAGCGCTGAAGCCGACGCGCGGGCTGGGGATCTGAAAACCAGCGGAGAGCGCTGAAGCCGACGCGCGGGCTGGGGGTCTGAAAGCCAGCGGAGAGCGCTGAAGCCGACGCACAGGCTGGGGACCGGTAGCCAGCGGCCGTCGCCCGCGGGGGAAAGTGTACCCCTCCCGCCAGGGGAAGAAGCGGGAAACCGCCATTGCCGTGGGCGGGGAGAACAGAAAAGCGCGGGGAAAACCGCCATTAAAGTGGGCGGGGAGAGCCGAGAAGCGCGGGAAAGCCGCCATTTTTCGCGGGAAAACCGCCGAAGAAGAAGGAAGAAGCGGGAAACCGCCATCTTGGAAATTATTAAGAATTTCAGAAAAGTAATAAGATTTTTCAGAAAGGCTGGTGTGTTCTCAAGAAGAGAGAAGAAAATTAATAATAAGTAAAGTAATACTTGTACTGTTCTCAAAAAAGAGAAGAAGATGCCTAAGCGAGGAAATATTAATGACTTTAATGCAGAAATAGAAGACTGGGCCACGTATGTGGAACGCATAGAAATATATTGCGTAGCCAACGAAATTGAGGATGACAACAAGGCAATAACTTTGTTAAATTCGATGGGAGCAAAAACATACGGGCTTTTGAAACATCTAATAGCACCAGTTAAACCAGTGGACCAGACCTTCGAAGAGATCGTAACAGTGTTGAAGGATCACTTGAACCCCACACCGTTGATGCTGGCTGAACGATTTAAATTTTACGCCAGAACCCAGAGGCAAGATGAAAGCAATGCGGAATACTTAGTCGAACTGCGTAAGCTAGCGAAATACTGCCAGTTTGGAGGGAATTTGACAGAGGCGCTGCGGGACAAGTTCGTATGCGGCTTGGCCAAAGAAGGAACGCAGAAGCGACTTCTGGAAGAAAACGACCTCACACTGGACAGGGCTGTCCTCATAGCTTCATCGCACGAAGCCGCAGCGAAAGGGACGGCGGAAATGCAGCTAAAGGCGGCGGCACTCGGGGTGGACCAAATTACAACAAGCACTCCCAAATGCTACCGTTGTGGAAAGACAACGCACGACCAGAATCAGTGCTGGTTTAAGAACCAAGAGTGCAGGAAATGTGGCAAACTGGGTCACATCGCGAAGGTATGCAGGTCCGGAAAGAAGACCAACAAGCAAAGGAAGCCACCACCACAAGGAAAGTACAACAAGGTGCATCAGGTGGCTGAAAAGAGTTCAGACGAACAAAATTCAGACTCAGACCCAAACAGCCAGGAGCTGGATAGTCTGAGAATCCACCATGTGGGTAAAGTAACTGATCTACAGTTGATCTGGGTCACACTAAAAATAGCGGGAGTCCAAGTACGAATGGAGCTGGACACGGGATCAGCTGTATCCGTCATCAACCAAAAGGACTATCACCGGCTATTCTCTCACATACCCTTAAGAAATGCAAAATTCGTATTACAGACATACACGGGGCATCATGTATACCCCCTGGGAAAAATACGAGTCAAGGTGAGAGATAGGGGTAAAGAACACCCACGAATGTATCTGTACGTACTACCTGAGGGAGGACCACCACTTCTGGGACGGGAGTGGATCAAGAAAATAGACATGGAATGGCACTACCGACAAGCAATGACGAGTGAGGACTCGGTGCAGACAAGCAGCTCAGACTCCGAGCCGGAAGACGATAAGTCCAGCTTATGTATGAAAAACAAGATTAACATGGACTCACGGAATAAGGTTGGGAAATCGATGGCGTGCATAAAGACAGAGAATTCTGAGTCTGTTCAAGCTACAGACAGATGCATTATGGAGGAACACCGGGCTAGAACTCAATGTTATGTCAAAGTACAACGACAATTAGAACAGTTGAGTGCCCGTCTCCTACAAGAGATGGAAAAGGTGAAAAAGTTCTGGGACACCGAATGGGAGTCCCTGGAAAGACAACAGAGACAGCCCGCTCAAGCAGAGAGCGACCATAGAGCCATCGTGGTCAAGTACCAATCACATCTCCCTGAGGCTGTTCAGGAACTAGAATATACACAGAACGATCCAAAGGAAGAGGAATCTTCAGGAAGTCAGGATGGTATTCCAGTTCACCTCTACGACTTGTTGCAAGCAGAGTGTAACGAGTTGAAAGAACAGTATGAACAGGCTCGGACTACAATCCTGGAAGGGGTTAACTTGGCAACTTCCGAAAAGCTCGTGTTAGTGAAAGAACATGAACGACTAAAGGTTGACCATAAGCAAGAATTACAAAGTCTGCAGGAAATGTTTGATGAGCTTCAGGCCAAGGCTGACTCATCGTTAGGGATTCAATCCATAGGAAAAAAATTAGTGGTGGAAGACATACCAGAACAGGGAATTCAGGATGTCCAAGAACTCGTTAAATTATTAAAGGAAACACAAAATAAATATGAAGCGGCAATGGCCGAGGTCCAACGACTTGAAGAACAGATGCAACTGGAAATCTTTTCAGTGGAAGAAAAGGGAACTGTAAGAAACACAGAGACTGTAAGAATGGGCCATGAACATGAGCTTAAATCGTCAGAGGAGAAGGGTTTGGAGCTCTCAAAAGTTATTGAAATAGCCGAGGTTGCAACACAGACGGAGAAGATGGCAGCAGAGCAACCCTTAGATACCAAAAGTACGCTGACTCATGTCAAGGTTGAACAACAGAACGCTGAAACAACTGCTCCGGTAGAGGGATTGAATAGTCCGATCAATCAATCTCCAAAGGAAGTTGAAGTATTAAAATCACAAATGAGGTCATTAGTAAACAACTTGCTGAAAGCCCAGAAAAAGTTAGAGGAAGCGGAACACGTGAAGAAGTCTCTTCAGGAAAGATGTCTGGATTTGGAACAAAAATTGGCTGACGTCCAGCTGGGTAGGGAGGATATAGAAGACCCTCTCGCTGGCCTAGCTCAGGACGACTCCGAATATTACTATGTCCTGTCCTGCCCAACTTGTAACTTCGACTCCCACCATACAGAAATCATGGAGGAGCACCGAAAGTCTACGGAACATCGGGAGAAGGTGGCTCTACTACGGAAAAAGGAGGAAGAGAAGGAGGAACTGCGCATACAGCTGGCAGCTGACAGTGGAGCCCAGAGAGTCTCCAAGAAGCAGAAAAGGAAAAGTCAAAACAGAAGATGACCCATCTGAACCATGATTACCTCTACCAGATCACACACGTGGTCGTCCCTCCGAACGGAGCCAATTCAGTTCGGAAGTTCAAACTGTTAAACCCATGGAAGGACTATTGAATGAGTCACTCCAGCAATGTGAACCGACTACACCACAGAGACTGAATCTATGAACTGTTTTCCACAGAGACTGAATCTGTGATCTGTTTTGACATGAAGATATATATGTTATTATGTTATGTTAAACATGAAGTTATATGACGTTGACTCCATCGAGAGTATATCTGTAAATTGTTATATGACGTTGACTCCATCGAGAGTATATCTGCAACCTGTTTATATAAAATTGAAGATTGTATGTTTAACGGGATTCTGTAAGTAATAAGCTAGGAAGGGAGGAGTGTTGTGTATGTAACCGTTTACCTTTAAGGGAACTATAGAATGTGACCGTTCGCCTTTAAGAGCACTACTTCAGGGTGGCACTATTTATTGGCTCATGTATACTGTAATACCGATAGTGACCACACCAGTATATAAGGGTTGTGATACGTTAACTAGGGCAAAAATCGCCCAGACCTCTGAATAGTAAAGACCTGTTTTGTTTGTACTTCTAAAGTCTCTGAAGTTATTTACTGCACAACTTACAGACTTTACAGGTTTAACATCTCATCCAAAAGATGGCACCTCTGACAGTGCAGCACTCCCTCAGTACTGCACTGCGAGTGTCAGCCTAGATTTTTGTGCTCCAGTCTCTGCAGTGGTACCTTGAACCCACAACCTTCTGACTCAGGGGGCGAGGGTGCTGCCCACTGAGTCATCAACATCTTACAGTAGTTTTTCAGGGAGAGAATATAGTGCAAGAGAAAAGCAAAATACTGCAGATACTGGAAACACTCAGCAGGTCAGGCAATACCTGTGGAGGGCGAAACAGAATTAACATTTCAGGTCGATGACCTTTCAACAAAACCGTTCTGAAAGCACGCCAACCTGAAACACTAACTCTGTTTCTCTCTCCATAGATGCTGCCTGACCTGCTGAGTGTTACCAACATTATCTGTGTCTATAGTGTAAGAGCCTTTTCTTTGACCTATGCTGGCACCTCACTCGGCTCCACATTAGCAACAGAGCCCGGTGAGGTCACTCTTAGAAAGTCACCTAACAGGATATTCAATGTGTTATAGGTATTAAATGGAAAATAATGGATATCTTAGAATGATTAGCACACTGTAGTCTGGCCGAGCTATTCAGACAGTCTGTTCATAGAGCAATGGATAGCTCTGGGAGTAACTTCAAGGCGATTGCCTAATCGAGGGCTTCGGATGATTTATACAGAGAATGATAGATACCTGGGAATGACTCCAAGAGAATAATCCAATCAAGTGGTTCATAACTATTGGCTGAACCCTTAATTCAGAGGGCAACCCGGAACTTTCTGATTGGTGCCCATGGTTCCTTGAAGTCGCTATCTTAAGATTACATGAGAACTTTATTCCATCCCAGCCAGTTTGTGTGCAGGCAGTAGCTGTGTTTATGGGATGCTAGCTCTGTGCCCTCCATGCTGTTGAAGCCTGAAGCTCTTTACTCAACAGCCACACCACCATTCATTCACTGTGCATTTGTCAAAATAATCTAGGGTGAAACAATCTGAAATTGGATGGCTATTAAAGGGTAATGACATTCGACGTTGGGGTCCCTTTGTGTATAACGGAAAACTGTATGGGGAAAGATACGCCAGAAATTAGTCCAGGGATGTTTAAGGATCCCATCCAACGTCAAGCTAAATCCCAAGCCTGAATCGTTTTCCTAAATCCTGAAACGTGTTATTATAGTCGTTGTGTGCACACACACAGAACAATCGCTGATTGATGGACTGGTCGATTAATCGATTTTGAAAATATGAAAGTGATGTGAAATTGACGAGCAAATACTTGAGGGGAAAAAAGGGCCACAGCTAATGGATATCAAGAGTGGGCAGCGTGTAAATCAATCAGACACGTGTTTAAAGCCTCCCCCCCCCCCCCCCCCCCCCACTGTTCGCAATTACTCTGGAAGGCGGGTGTGTTTTTTTATTTATTTGGGAGTGGATGGATAATGTGTCGGAGTGTGAGTGAGGTGAATAACGTGCCATTGGGTTGAGCTGAAGGTCGATGCTGGGAGGTGATTGAATCTGTCGGCTCCTAGAGTTACACCCTCCCTGTAAACTGAGAGGAAGCTGAGGTGGCAGGGAGTCACGTTGTAAGGCGAAGGGTTGGACAGCAATGTTATCGAAACATGTTTTGGGGGGGGGGGGGGGGGCGGTGGCATCGCCTCGCTGGTCAGTTGCGAACTGGCTGTCGTTTGGATGGTGACGGCCAATATCTCCACCCCCCCCCCCCCCCCCACCACAGATCAGTTCAGCGATTATCCCGAGTTTAAAACGAAAACAAACATGTGTTTATTCACCTCAGGCTTTGGACGCAGAATCTTAACTAAATAGAATGTTAACACTCGGCTTGCAGAAGAGGGCTTGCGTCAGTAAAAAAAATTATTTATTTAGATATATAAATTTATTTTGACTGTTTGGGTTATTTTTATTTATTTATTGAAGCCTTTAGGTCAGGTTTGAAGGGTGGGGCATTGTTTTGAAGAGGTGCTATGTTAGGGGCTCAAGAGCCCTGGTAAAACCGGTTAAATGGTTATTTTATGGCGAAGGCGATATTTTAGGGGTGTGATTATTTTATATTGTCCTCCAGATAGCTTGTGAGTTTTCGATACCAGAATGGGTTTAATAAAATCCCTCTTCCCTCGTTTATACCGTCGAAAAATAACTGTATTGAGAAACTGGCACGGTGCAAGCGAATTTCATTCCACAGAACAGGCAAAGACTGATAACCAGGGTTAACTTTCATTGTTAAACTAAATAATCTAATGCTGTTCGAAGCATTAAATATATTCAAGAAGGAGTTAGATATATTTCTTAAGGCTAAAGGGATCAAGGGATATGGAGAGAAGGCAGGGACAGGGTACTGAATTTGGATGATCAGCCATGATCTCATTGAATGGCGGAGCAGGCTCGAGGGGCCGAATGGCCTACTCCTGCTCCTATCTTCTATGTTTCTATGTAAGCGGTTAACAAATGGAGAAAGGGTTCTGTGTCTGTGTGTGAAGCAGAGAGAGGGAGGGCAATAGAGAATGTGTCCCTTAGCCCTCAACTAGCACCGACAAAGACCCAGTGCTGTGTCTCACATTCTAGCTATATACAGACAGAGCTTGTTGATAACAAGAACCTATAGCTTATACGGGCATAGATTTAAAGTAACTGGTAGAAGGATTCGAGGGGAGTTGAGGAGAACCTTTTTCACCCAGAGGGTGGTGGGGGTCTGGAACTCACTGCCTGAAAGGGCGGTAGAGGCAAAAACCTTCACCGCATTTAAACAATACTTGGATATGCTCTTGAGGTGCAGTAACCTACAGGGCCACGGACCAGGAGCTGGAAAGTGGGATTAGGCTGGATAGGTCTTTTTCGGTGGGCACAGACACAATGGGCCGAATGGCCGAATATGATTACATAGAAGAAACATAGAAGATAGGAGCAGGAGTAGGCCATTCGGCCCCTCGAGCCATGCTATGTCCTTTTTTGTAAGAATCCTACCCATTTGTGCACCTACAACGTGCTAAATGCCAAACGTTAAATTGGAAGTGGAATTGTGAATCAAATGAAATACTAGAATCCGATGTGATTTTATGCATAGGCTAATAACAATGTGTCTTTCAAAAGGTTTTCGCCATACTTTGAAAACTGGGCCAAATCCCCCTTGCCTTTTGGATCAAACTGTTGCTTTTTCAGTCTCCATTTGTTTTCAGTAAGTTTATGCAGGTTAAGCGGGGATATAGAGCGTCACTCTTCGGCCCGAACGAACTTTAATCCAGTCCCACCTGCGCTGGGATGTTTGGGATCTGTCAGGAATGACCAGAGTGGGGAGGGAAAGGGCTCCCCTGTGTCCTAGTGCCCGTCGCGTTTTTGCAGATGATTTCAGGCGCTTTACTCCTTTTCCCTTCGCTTGTGAGTGAGCAAATTCAGACGCACGCACTCTACGCTGTCCTCAGTCCTGTCGTTCCTTCGGCCCTCCATAACCTTCTTTCAACTTTTAAAACAATCAGATCTGCCTGGAACACTTCAGTCCTTGAAACAAGCAACCGCCAATTCCCGTCCTTTGATTGATTTTTGCAAGGGGTTGGGATGATTGTCGGTTAAGTTGAAAGAAGAAAGAGCAAAAAGCAGAGGATTCCGTTAACTGGATGTTATAGTGCGAATAGGGAATAGGAACAGGAGTTGGCCATTCAGCCCCTCGAGTCCACTCTCCTCCATTCAATTAGATCATGGCTGATCTGCACCTCAGCTCAATTTACCCACATCAGTCCCATATCGATTTGTCTTGAAAGCTTCAATTGACCCCCAGGATCCACAGCCTTTTGAGTGAGGGATTTCCAGATTTCCACTACCGTTTGTGTGGGAAAAGTGCTTCCTGATTTCACTCCTAAATGGCCGAGCTCTAATGTTAAGATTGTGCCCCTTGTTCTAGATTCCCTCACCAGAGGAAATAGTTTCTCTGCATCTACCCTGTCGAATCATTTTAACATTTTAAACGCCTCGATCAGATCACTCCCTCAATCTTCTCTACTCGGTGGAATACAAGCCAAGTTCACGCAAGCTGTCCTCATAATTGCACCCTCTAAGCCCTGGTATCATTCTGGTGAATCTGTGCTGCACCCCCATGCCCCCGCACCACCCCCCCCCCCCCCCACACCGCCCCTCCAAGGCCAGTATATCCTTCCTGAGGTGGATAGAAATACCTGGACTGATTTAGACAACCTGTTTGTTCTAACAATTTAAAGAGGAACATGAAGGAAAATGAGTGAATGCTGACGTTCAATAGACGCAGTTGGTTCAATACGCCGCATGGGTCACCGAAACAGCCCTTAATCCAAAGCAGGACAGAGAACAAGACCAGGTGGACCGGTGCCTCGGATGTCACATCTGCTTCGATGCTGGTGAAAATTAATTTAAAAACGTAATCAACCTCAATAACTAATGGCCCCCGCATCATAAGACATAACAGTGAGTGGAATAAGCCGACTACTGTAAAAAAAACTTGGTGTATTTATTGGCAAATTTCCAAACATCCCACTCAAAAACTGCCCAATGCAAAATCAGCCAGGTTTTGGCCACACTGTTTTTGTCTAAAACGGACCCAGTTTATAAATATCAAATTTGACGATGTTTCTCTTTGGGTAAACTAAATTGAGCGAATATTTAAACTTGAAACCCGGGAATTGCATTCCTCTACAACTTTCTCACTTGCACGATGTTTGGTTGTCAATTCCTTTATTGCAAACAAAGCTTATTTTGGTAACATTCCCGATGTTTTAGATACATTAGATGTCTTAATCTAAATGTACACTCTCGGGAGCCGCAAGCCTACATTTCGTTGTACTGCACTTGTGCACTAACAATGACAATAAAAGTTGATTTGATTTTGATTTGAGATGGAATATATAAACAGCCAAACTCTTATTGTGGGCAATGACAACTAATACTGTAGAGGGGTCTCGGGGGAGATTACTCCAGCGGCGGGTCCCCACTTGCGATCTCCTTGTATTAAACGGCATTGCCCCACTCTGTTTATTCTGCATCTCAATGTGCAGTGTGAAGGCTGCAAACTCTAACGGGTCTTTTCACATGACACAGGAACTGTAGGAAGGGTGCAACTTCTGACTGGGAGCAGGTTGTCATTACATAACAGTAGACTCTGAACAATTGCAGTAGTTTTGTGTGTTATTTATATAGAATCACACAGCACAGAAGGAGGCCATTCGGCCCATCGTGCCTGTGCCGGCTCTTTGAAAGAGCTCTCCAATTGGTCCCACATTCCCTGCTCTTTCTCTATAGCCCTGCATTTTTTTTTCAATTTCAAGTATTTATCCAATTCCCTCTTGAAATTTACTATTGAATCTGTTTCCAACACCCATTCGGGCAGCGCGTTCCAAATCGCAACAACATCCTTGTGTTTGAAAATCTCATCCTCTTCCTTCTGGCTCTTTTGCCAATCTCCTTATATATGTCACGCAGAGTATTTGGAACTTTATTTAATTGCAGAAAGATGAAACGCAGCGATCAGATAAATGGCGTGCAATAAAGTGACACGGTCATTTGCGCTAGATTTACTGCACACTCAAATTCGCCGGTCTGAAGGCAGGGCTACAGACTCCGAATAAAACTCCTTCCGCAGCGAGTTCGTTTTGAGATCGGTTTAAAGTGGCGGGTGCGTCTTTTCAGTTAACGTTGCTGCGGAGGAAGGAATTCCCGGAGCAGAGGCGCAAAGGAGTCGGTGCAGATCCCGATACAAGTGAGCGATTGCAGTCAGTTGGACACTAACCGTTTGACGAGGCCAAGTTCCTCTTTCACCAGCGATTCTCCAGCACTCACACAAGGGGACATCGTCCTAGAAGCGATTAGTTTTGACATGTTTATAGTTTATCGCTAAATGTCCCTTCTGCCCTGTGTGTCTAAATATTGCTTAAAATGTCCCGCACCACCGGCAATCATTATTTACACTTCCCTTAGAGAGTTCAGACTATCAGATTCGTTGAAGTCTCCCCCTGGCCGTTACTATTATCTTTTGCAAAATGTCTTCCATGAATAGATCACGGACGCCTTGCTAACTGCACAGAGTAAGGTCACACCTTTACCTGTTGGGCTGTTGGTCTATTGCACGCACACGTTCTGTCGCCATTTCTTTCTCTCAAATTCAGAGCTCTCTGTATCCGGTAACCCAAAAGCTTTGCTTTGATCCCGGCCTAAATTGTCATCTATTTTATTTTCCAGTCATTCTCCTTCTGAGGAACTTTTCCCCCTTTCTCTTTATCTCACTCAGTTCAGTTCAGTTCAGTTCAAATGCTTTATTGGCATGAAAGTTTACAGAGAACCATATTGCCAAAGCTTACATAGCAAAAAGGTACAGTTTTCCAACATTCTGTAGGTGTCAATCGATTTGACATTTGTTGGGTATATACAATATTACTTTTAAACAATATTAATTTTAAACAGTCTTTCTACTTCATTTGGTACGTTCAATATTAATTTTAAACAGTCTTACTTTTAAACAGTCCTCAGGTTGTGACATGTTGTTACATATTTAGCCCCAAGGTATGGTCTGTCTCCTTCTCCTAGGACTAATCTCAATTTTGACAGATCATCCAATTCCTTGAAATCTGGGGTTGTTTGGCTTAGCTTGTTGAATAATATGTTTCTTGATGTGTTGAATTTTTCGCATTTTAGGAGGAAATGCATTTCTGTTTCAACCTCGCCAGCCAGACATTGATCGCATATTCTATTCTCTCTAGGCTGCCAGGATTTCTTGTATCTGCCTTTTTCAATTTCCAGTTGGTGGTCGCTTAGTCTGTACCTGGTGAGGGTCTGTCTCTGTTTTGTGTCTCTGATGGTCGTGAGGTAGTCTGCCAGTTTATATTCTCTTTTTAGGGCCCGGTAACATTCTAATCTGCTTTGGCTTTCGGTTATTTTGTTCCAATGTTCCAGGTAGGTTTCTTTGCATTTTTTAATGATTTGGTTCACTCGGATTGGTGTTTGGACGGCTGTGTTGGTCTCTCATTCATTCCCCTTGTGCCTCATCACCAAAGATGGTGCAAGTGTTATTTACCGGAGAACACGTAAAACCAATAAACGAGTACAAGAAAAGTTAGCCTCTGGTCAGATCTATATTTTCTTTCTCACTTGCCTCTCTTTCTTTCTGTACATCTATCTAGTTAGCTATTTCGCGATCTTCGACTATTTTCTATGGTCGCCAATGGCCATATCATATGTGTGCACAGTGTATATGTATAAATACACAGTGAAGCAGACTATTGTTTATATATACGCCCAGAATTAAGACTGCAAGCCTAGGTACAGTGTCTGAACACCGAACTCAAAATATGCAGCGAATTTATATAATCCTCAATGAACTATAAATGCGCAATGTGAGATTTGACAAACCTGAGATTTAAGAATATTCGTCAATGTTTTCCTCCAGTTAAATCTGTTGTCATTGAAACACCTGGAGTGCTGTTTGTCTTGGGGGGGCTATCGTTCTTTGGAGTAGGAAGGATCCACACAGATTCCCCGGGGGATAGGTGGAAGGGTCCTGATTGTGTTTGTATAGGTGCAGCGCCGAGACAAAATCCAGTGGGTATTTACATCTGGTTCCGCAGCTTACGAAATGTCTTTTTTTTTAAACTGCAGTTTTCACTTGGCGAGTTTAAAACGTGACATCTTGGACGTGACTCACTCCGTCGTTTGAATTTCCTGATTCTGTTATTTGGTCGCGAACTCGTTTCAACATTTGGAACTGTCAGACCACAGGACGAAACGAGCTGTGTCTCAGTGACTTTAGAAGTTCAGAACGCTCCCCTTTGCCCAGCTGTTGGTCGATAGAAAGTGTTTGTCTTTTTCTTCAGCATCTGGGTCTGAGCCAACTGACCCGTGATATTTCCACAGTCACTGCGGTAAAACACCATGAAATTCATTACATTTAGAGGTTCGAAGTCAGCAAACGGGGTGAAAAAACATATTTCATTGGTGGGTGTTTTTTTTTGCATAATTCTGGAAAAAATATATATTTAATTTGGAAAACCCACTGTTCGTGTCGCTTGTATTTAAGAACATATTAGTCACTAATAGACGATTATTGATGAGTGCGGTATCGATTGATTGTATCCATCAAAATTAAAAAGAAAATGAATTTGTTTTGTCTTCATTTTGTTGTAATTCTGACTGTGTATTTACAATTAAAACTTGCCCAAGGGGGGGGGGGGGGGGACGAATTCGTGGCCTTTTGGCGGATAGAGTGTGTAAACCGTTAAAGGCCGGTGGTGCGAGAGAATAAAACGCCAATGCAACCCAGCCAGCTTTAATTTATTGCTGCGGTGTCAGAGGTGACGGTTCTTGGAGTTAGAGGTGACGGTTCTTGGAGTCACATGTCCGATAAACCAGTTGACTGAGGGGCCCTAAACACTCCTCCCCCACCCCCACCCCACCCCATCCCTCTCACCCCCAGGCCAGGCAGTTTATCAATCAAAAAATAAATGCAACTTTATAAAACGATTGATCTGACCCCTACACGCTTTAAAACTCACTCAAGAGCGTGCTGTTTTGCATTAGGTTCGAATGCCATGTCCCCCCTGAATGTAATTGATGTGCGTTCTGGAACACCCCGAGATAATTCCTTCTTACTCAGCTCCCGCCCGGGTGTGTCTGGTTGGCTGGCGCAGTGACTCAAAAACTGGTTTCATTTCTGTCATTATATTGGAACAAAAAAAAAGTTATCACTAGACACTTAATTAGCACCAACAATGTCTCAAATATTGCTTTTGACGTGTAGTGATTATTATATCACGGGGAGTCTTTTGGCAAGTTAAAGAAATAACCTGCATTTATATAGCGCCTTTCACGACCTCAGGACGTCCCAAAGCGCTTTACAGCCAATGAAGGACTTTTTGAAATGTTGTAATGCAAGGGAAACTCAGCAGCCAATGTGCGCACAGCAAGATCCCACAAACAGCAATGTTTTTAAGGGTAAGTTCTGACGAAGGGTCATCGACCTGACACGTTAACTCTGTTTCTCTCTCCGCAGATGCTGCCCGACCTGCTGAGTGTTTGCCAGTATCCGCAGTATTTTGCTTTCATAATAATGTTTTTTAAGGTGTTGGTTGAGGGATAACTATTGGCCAGGAGGTTTTTTTGAATAGTGCCATCATGGGATCTTTTGTGTCCACCTGTGAGGGCAGGCTGGGCCTCGGTTTAAGCTCTCACCCGACAGTGCAGCACTCCCTCAGTACTGCGCTGGGAGCGCCATCCTAAATGTTTGTGCTCAAGTCTCTGGGGTGGGACTGTGAACCCACAACTTTCTGACTCAGAGGCGAGAGTGCTGCCCAGTGAGCTTGGGGAACACAAGGTTAACATAAGGGTTCTATGACTCGAATCTCTGAAGGTAAATTGGTGTGTTACTTAAATGCAAAGGAAAGTTGTATTAAAACATGGCAATGATGCGGCGAGGTCCAGTTTGCTTTACAGCAAAGTTAACGTTTCTTTTTGCACACGTTTGCGCTGATCTAGTCCACACGCTTCACAGAAAGTGCACCATTTGTACTCGACCTCTTTCTCACCCCGACACCCCTTCAGTTAAAGTCTGTTTCTGAAATCGCTCCTCTTTAGAACCCAGTTGTGGAGTTTAATGGGGACACGCCCTACTGCGCAATAAAAGTTGAAATCATGAACCGTGCGTGTGGGTCATTGAGGGACTTTGACAGGATTAAAGAATGCTTAAAAGTATCCAGCAGGCGAAAGCATATTTTGCGACTTCCCCCGCCCCCCCCCCACCCCCCACTGTTCAAACTCCCGAAATCAACAGTTCCGGGTCTGAATGCTAAATATGAACCCGATTTCACATCACAAATGAAGAGATTGTGCCCTGGCCGTCGCTCCGAATGCGATCACCCGCTGGTGAGCGAGCCCAAGGGAGCTTCACTGAAGCACTCCAGCGGTATCACTTGAGCCCACTAAAAGCAAGATACATCTGACAATACAACAATTGAATCTGTATCTTCGAGACTGTAAACCTCCGAACTTAAGAACATAAGAAATAGGAGCAGGAGCAGGCCATTCAAATCGGGTTTTTTGCCAGCGTTTCGTTTCTATGAGCGAGGCCTCCACCAATTATTTATATTGCGAGAGAAATGTCCAAAAACACCTCTGCCACCAATCTTTTTGTTTGTGAATTGGACCTGTTTTTAGAATGAACTCTTGGACAATAACGATGAAATTGTACTATCCATTAGATTTTTTTTTAAGTACTCATTTTAAAATCGTAATGCTGTAAAGCGGTACCTACCCCGCTTAAATGGCTATTGAAATATTATGCTAAGTTTTGTTCTGGGAATGTATATTCACAGTATTCCACCCCAAATGTTGTAACAATTAAAAATGTTTAGGTCCGAAAAGACCACCATTACCGTTTTGCTCCGCTAGGGGTCGGTGTGTCGGTTCCAAAACTCGAACTGAACTGGGGAATATTTTCTTCATTTGTGACCATGAGAGAGAAGCGTTTGGTGAAATTATTTTACCGCGTTCGAGAGCTGGACGCATGCAACCCAACATATAGGTCGAGTTTTAACGTAAAGGGGGCACTGGTTCACCCTCACTTTGTCTTTTACATTTTAAAACAGTGGAATCCTTAACTCAGAAGGTCATTTAAAAATGAGATAAATTCAGTAGCAGCCTATGAGGGGCATGTTTCACCCACTCGAAGTTGAGCAGTTTGATTTTTCTTTACATTGCATCGAACATTTGGCTGAATTCCTACAGCATATGTGTGTGGGCTTTTTTTTGTCTCCCTCTAGCTCCGATCATTTACAGTGAACATTAAGAAATGCGCTCAGTGCGGTGCCCGGATCCGCCTCCCCTCCACTTGCCCTTTAGCAGAGAGTGCAAGGGTTAAGATTGGCAAACGAGAAAGCCCGGCGGTCACCCGGTTAAAGTTCAAAGGCCAAGAGAAACCCCCCCCCCACCCCCAACCAGTAAACAAACTACACTTCCAGCGACTGGCCTGTCTAAAATTAATAAATGCTATTTCTATTGCACCGACACGGGCTGTACGTCAGACAGAAATAGCCGCCGAACGGCGTGCAGTGGCTGAATTGTGCGGACTGTTCCAGATCACGGATTTCCCAGGGCCATTTTAATCATACATTATGAATATTACCTATTAAAACTTCAAGAGCATACCCAGGCGCTTTTTAAATGCGATGAGGGTTTGTGCCTCTACCACCCTTTCAGGCAGTGAGTTCCAGACCCCCCACCCCCCCGCCCCCCACTCTAAAGGATGGCAGAAGCATTAAAAAAGTACTTGGATGTGCACTTGAAGTGCAAGAGACCTACAGGGCTACGGACCAAGAGCTGGAAAGTGGGATTAGGCTGGAGAGCTCTTTGTCGGCCGGCACAGACACGATGGGCCGAATGGCCTCCTTCTGTGCTGTAAATTTCTATGCTTCTATAAAAATGTTATCTTTGACACGGCCCCATATTATATATATATATATATAGACACACACACAGATATATTTCTCTCGGAGTTTGCCATCCCACGACACTTTAGTTCTGCATATCTCGCCCCTTAAAGTAAAAGAAAACTTTTCTCTCTCGCTCTTAGTTCCCCAGCTGACAGTCAGCTGATCCGGAGCGTGTGATTGACAGTTTCAAAAGTTTGCCCGGCCGCACTCTTATGCTAAACAGACAAGGCGATGCGCCGTCCCATTGGCTGCGAGTGTTAGTCAATTTCCCATTTGAAATCTGACGTCGGGTCCTGTATAAAAGGAGCGATGCTTTTAAACAGAGAGCCGGCGCTCCTCGTCCTCCTGCTAAAATCGCAACACGCGTTGGGGACTGTCTTATCCTTTCCCCCAAAACCTGCAAAACCATCGCAATCCCTTTTTATTTATCCCGTATTTCTTTCTCTCTCTCTCGGTGTGCCTCGCTTCCTTTTTCTCCCCCACCCTCCCCTTCTCTTACCTTCAACCATTATAAACTGTGCGAGCAGCCAGCAGCCAAAAAAAAAACCCCAAGAGCAGCCACGATGAAGCAGTGAGTGAGAGAGAGAGAGAGAGAGAGAAGCAACACTCAGAGCTGCTGTGCAGACTCCATGAAGCTAAGACTCAAAAGGCAGAGTGAAAGGTCGTATTCTACCGATGCTGTCAGAGATCGGAGCCCGGAACAAGTCTCATTTAAAAAAAATCTGAAGACTTGCTAATCATAATAACCTCCCCCCCCCCCACCACCACCACCAACCCCCCCCCCCCTCCTCCTCCCTCACTCCCTCCCCACCAAGCAACCAGCAATCAGAAAACCAACAAAGAAATCAAGCTGGCTCTCTCTCCTACTGCCCAGAACAGTCTGATCGCGGCGATCGCAGGCGTTTGCCCCGGAGTTTGGAGGACTGGGCGTCCTAGTACCAATTGTAGCAAAAGGATGGCATCTGAGTTGGCAATCAGCAACGCCGACCTACCCAACAGTCCCCTTGCGATGGAATATGTTAATGACTTCGATCTGATGAAATTCGAAGTGAAAAAGGAGCCCGTTGAGTCGGAAGGCAATCCGGGCAGTCACTGCAACCGCATCGGGGGATCGCTGTCTTCCACTCCAATGAGCACCCCGTGCAGCTCGGTGCCCCCGTCTCCCAGCTTCAGCGCCCCGAGCCCGGGAGAGCAGAAAGCGGCGCACCTGGAAGACTTTTACTGGATGACCAACTACCAGCAGCTCAACCCCGACGCTCTGAGCTTTACGCCGGAGGATGCGGTGGAGGCCCTGATCAACAGCACCCATCAGCAGATGCAAGGAGGCTTCGATGGTTACAGGAGCCAGCAACAGCAGCAGCAACAGCAGCAACAACAGCAGCAGTATGCACCGGCGGCCGGAGCCGGGGCTGGAGCCGGAGCCGGGGCTGGTGCAGGAATGGCCGGCGAGGAGCTGGTGGCTCATCACCACCACCAACACCATCACCATCATCACCACCACCAGGGGCACCAGCACCCCGGGGGAGGAGTGCCCGCCGTTGGCACCACCAACACCGGCGGCGGTACCGGCGGCACCGGCGGCGGGGGCATGCACCAGCACCCCCACCTGCGCAACAACGACGAGCGCTTTTCCGACGACCAGCTCGTCACCATGTCGGTGAGGGAGCTGAACCGGCAGCTGCGGGGCGTCAGCAAGGAGGAGGTCACCCGGCTCAAGCAGAAGCGCCGGACCCTAAAGAACCGGGGCTACGCGCAGTCCTGCCGCTTCAAACGGGTGCAGCAGCGGCACATGTTGGAGAGCGAGAAGACGCAACTCCAGCAGCAGGTCGAACACTTAAAACAGGAGATAAGCCGGCTCGTCCGAGAGAGGGACACCTACAAGGAAAAGTACGAGAAACTGGTGACCAGTGGCTTCCGAGAAACGGGATCGTCCAGTGACAACCCTTCCTCCCCGGAATTCTTCATGTGAGTCTTGTTGTGGATTTGCTGTGCCTCCCCACTCCTCCAAAAAAAAACTTTTTGTAAAAAAAAACAAAAACTTTAAAAAAAAAAGTTTTTTTTAAACACAAAAAACCTGCCGTCTCTCTCCCCCACCCTGTCATCTCATGCATTATATATGCTTGCTATATTATAATTTTTTTTGGTTTTTTTTTAAATGAAAGGACTATATTAATAATAAACCTGCATGCTGGACATGTATGGATTTAATTAGCTTGTTGAAAATGGATTTTTTAAAATGAATTATGGCATGGCAAGAAATAATATTCGTGACTTTTTTTTTGCTCTTTTTTTAAAACTTGGAAGCAAACTCGAAATCAAAATTGCACCGTTGTTCCTCATCAACCCTTCCTTGAAAAAAAAAGTTTGCATCTGCAATGGGGGGAGTTGCTTTGACTTTAGTTCCGGCCTTTGCAATCATCAGACTCTCTCATTATGTATTATGCACTGAACTATTTCTGCAAAAAAAGAATTTGACAGACTGGATTTCTGTATGACAAAAGACTGGGACTGTTGCTAAGGAAATGCAGTTACTGCCGTAATGTTTGGGACATTATATAAAAAAAAGTGGTGTTGATACGGAGAACAGTATATAAGTTTATTAAACATGGGCTAAAACCCTTTCCACGCGTTTTTTGGGTTAACTGTGTAATTCCGCGTGAAACTGGACGCTTCAATAGGTTCACTCGCCGTGTGTGTTTGGATGTCATCTAATTTAATTACACTTTTTATAGTATATTTCAAGAAAAGGACAGTTATGTATCCCTACCGGCTGTAGATGCGAAGTTGCGGAATGTTATGTAGATTATAAGAGGTAGGTCTATGTAGCTTATAGGTTTTTCTCCTCCCACCCCTCTCAAATGTATATGAAGTCTAATGCACTAAGGTAAGATTGTTATGTTTCAAAATTGAGTTTAATTGTTTTGATGGACAATGGAGGGAAAACATCTCGGAATGAATTTACAGGATGGTACTTCCATGGTCTCCGACCGCAAATAAATATTATTTTTTTTCTAAAAAATCACAAAAAAAAGTTGAGCTTTTTGCAACATGCGCAGTGCACCCCGGAAAGCGGAAGGTGATGGGGTTGGATGGCCCTTGGCTTTTATCAACAGACTGCATTTCAAAGCAAAGTCTTCTTAAAGGGGAGGAGCCCGTATTTAATCTCATATGTGTGTGTGTGAGAGTGTGTGGGGTGGGGGGGGGGGGGGGGTTAAAATGTTCGTGGCGTTGTATCTTTTCCCCCTAGGACTGAATTGCACTAAAATGAACATATTATAACAGCAAGCAATTGGAATTAAAATGCAGAAAAAAACATAGAATGCTAATACATTGAAAAGTTATGCATGGAAAACAGGACTGCTGCCTGCAGACTGCAAAGTGGTGAAGTTTTCCCGTTTTACACAACTGGATTGTACCTTTAGACACAACATTTTACGCAGCCAACAGTGATTGACATTTTCTGTTTTCGTTTTAGGCAGCAGTTAGTGATGTTTTGGGATATTGCACTTTATTTCTAGGGATTATCCCCCTGGCTCTATCTGTGTGTGTGTGTGGGGGGGGGGGGTGTATTTTCAGATCAAATTTAAACAAGGACTAGCTATAATAAATTTTGAAATCTGGCAAGAATTTAATACTTTTTCTTGCCTTCAAGTTATACAATTCCCTCAAAAAAAGTATCTTGAATTCTTGACTAACCTCATGTGATTTTAACTCACAAGTGTTGTCTTTCAATTCTCCGCCCTATTTCCTTTGGCGTCTCTTATTATAAAGTTGCTGAATGATTTTAACAAATTTCTTTTGGAGAGGGCAGTGATTTGTGCGTATTTGAATCCAAACACATTGATGGGTTTTGTAGATAGACTGGAACTCGGGAAAGCTTCTGGAGATGGTTGCCACTGGCAGTATTGAGGACAGTGTGTTTTAAATGCTTGACACCCGTCACGTTTTGTTATCCTGTTCACAAGCCAGCCAGATCAGAGTTTCTCAGTCAGTGACCTATCGGATCTATTTTCGTCCAAAATATTCATTTGAATGCCACAATTCTATTTGCTCAGACATTTTGTCAAAGCACAAGTTCCTGGTGATGAAGTTAGATGATTCGAAATAGCAACCAACTTTTTAAAAGTCAGAAATGTTATTTTAGCCCTGCATTCACAAAATTTTTTTTTTTTTTTTAAATAACGTTGGTGAAAAATTAACATGGACAAGATTGTTTACGTTTATTTTTGGAGGAAACGCATTCTCAATGTGTAAATGTGCAGTAAAGGAGTTCCTGATGTTTACAGCGCTGAATGGGAGAACTGTTAGTGTTCATTCAACACATCAAGAGTATCACAATTTTACTGAAGTTATTCTGTTTTTGAAAGATCCGAATCTAAATAATTAGATCCGTTAGAAAGTACAGTTTAAAACTTCAAACACGCGCACATAATGGATATACATGCATGCATCGATGTGTGTGTGTATGTATAAAGTGTTTCTAGAAAATGATTATTTACAGGAGTAGGGAGGTGCAATCAGTCCACACATTCATACTTAAATTTAGCTTACATCAGCTGTTGTCGTTATTGTTGAATTTATTATACATTACAACATATGTGTAAAACATAAACAATAAAACACTTTAATATATAGTCCATAATGATCATCTGTCAGACCGTTCAATGACAAGTTCTTTCTAGCCTCTGCACAGAACATGCACCGGCTCTCAGCGGCCAATCTCTCTCTCTCTCTCGGCTGGCCTCACACGATTATCCAACAGCCAGATTCAATGTTTGGGATACCGAATATTTTAGTGCTAATACATTTTTTATTTCAAAATTGGCTGTTGAATTTTCACATCAGTCAATGGTGGAAATTTCAGTAAAACTTTACAGCGAGAAATTATTATTATATATATAAAAGAAAACGGCATTCAATTTGGAATACAGTTAAGAACAGGTGAATTGCACGCTGATACTGTCTCCCTTACATAACAGGCCGCTATCGATCGTTTCGAAGGTCACCGATTGCAGACACAACCAGGTTAAAGCATGGTAAAGGTTAAATCGAGAGCGTTTTCAGGAAAATATATCAGACCTTCGAATTTGAGATGAAAAGCACGTTAACTCCTTGGGGTCTGTGGTACAATTTTATGCAGGGGGAAAAAAAAGCTTATCATTTAACTTAGAAGAGGTGACCTGATGGATAAGGTATTTGCTTGTTCGCTTTTGACAATTCATTGTGTGAATCATCAACAATAGCTGAGCGGTAGGCACGCTCGAATAATGTACAGTGAAAGCAAAACTAATTAGTCAAAGGGTTAACGAGTGCTTGTTTTTACAACTCGGCCTGGCTTAGGTCATGTACAAATATTTATTTCATTTGGTTTGTCACCACGGTGGGGGCCCGTCACACGAGCCACGTTTTTAATCGTGATTGCAGCAGCTGAAGGTTTATTGATGTGAAACAATACGTAAATATTATCAGATGTGTCTGTGTGGTGTCTGGCTAACATCCACGATAGGAAGTGATGTTTTATATATGACTGAAGGAAGAAGAGCCATTTCGGCACGGTCTGTACTGCAAAGCGGACACAAAAGAAAGCGAATAGCCAATCCATAATAGTTACAAAAAAGTATTTCAGATGATATATACATGAGCGATAGATAAATAGATAGATAGACAGAAATACAGACAGATAGATAGATAGATAGATAGATAGATAGATAGATAGATAGATTGATAGACAGACAGAAATAGACAGATAGATAGACAGACAGACAGACAAATAGATAGATAGATAGATAGACAGACAGACAGACAAATAGATAGATAGACAGACACAGATAGATAGATAGATAGATAGATAGATAGATAGATAGATAGATAGATAGATAGATAAATAGATAGATAGATAGATAGATAGATAGATAGATAGATAGATAGATAGATAGATAGATAGATAGATAGATAGATAGATAGATAGATAGATAGATAGATAGACAGACAGACAGACAGACAGACAGACAGAATGAGAATATCTCTTTGCCCCTAAATTTGGACTGGGAGCATTGTTACAATTTTGGTCTCCTAATAGCTTGCTACTGACGCCAGTCAGTGATGTGTGATTTGTTTTAAATCCTCAGTATTAACTATTGTAATTAATAATCCGAATGGTTTGTGCTTGAATCTTGTATCAGACTCGCAGCGTTTCCGTTGCAAGACACGAGGAACTTGCCAGGGTATATTTCTTCAACAAAGGTGCTGGATCCATTAGCTGTTAAAGGGCAGGAAGTCAACGGTGACATTCAAGAGCAGATACCTGATGGGAGAGTTGCTTAATAGAGTCTCCCTTTAAACATCCCTGCTCCTGCACATGTCAAATCTCAAGAAAAGTCGTGCAACAGAACATAAAATCGGCGCGGCGTCTTGCAGAGATTAGATCAGTCTCACGTGTTCGGGTTGGTGGCATTTGAGTGTGCAGATTAAAAGAGTTTGAATTAGGGCCATTGTTTCAGAGTTATTCGTTACAGAGGATTGCAGAGTATTTCCCCACTGCAGTTACTCTCTTCTTTAACCCGCCTGATTGCCATCAACAAGAAGGAGAACAAGCAAAAAGCCAGGGGAGAATAAAACGACACGGCTTTGGTTAGAAGGAAAGGAGGCGTTTTGTTACTGAAATGTGAGAGCTTCCAGCTTTAGCCTGTTAAAGTGCAGCGAGCAATGAAACTGCGTGGAGAAGTATAGGTGTCAGAAAGAACAGCTCAGTCTCAATTCAATCTTTCGGTTCTCTCTTTCTCTCGCAAGCGCACACACACTTTCTTACTTTCTCTCTCTCTCACACACACACACAGTCCTCCTTTCAGTCTCTCTCTCTCGCACATACACACCTACTTTCTCTCAGCACAGCTTTGTCTTTTACACGCGTGCTGCTATCTTGCTGCACCCCTTGGTCCTCGTGCCTTATACACTTGTCTATCTCACACATACATGCACACGTATCTATCTCCTTCTCTCACACATACACAAATACAGATCCCCAGTGCATATACTATCCATGTAGATACATTATACGGCCTACATAAAGAAATCTAGGTAGAAATGTATGGGTCCAGTAGACACAGATGGAATTCAGCGACAGGAAGACAGAATGGAGCCCAGCGTGAAGTGCTTTCCTCCTTGACTTTTTATATTGTCCCGCACTTTATATCATAGAATCTTACAGCGCAGAAGGAGGCCATTCGGCCCATCGTGGCTGTGCCGGCTCTTTGAAAGAGCTCTCCAATTAGTCCCACTCCCCCCTGCTCTTTCCCCAATAGCTATGCCTTTTTATTCCTTTTCAAGTATATATATATCCAATTCCCTTTTGAAAGTTATTATTGAATCCGCTTCCACCGCCCTTTCAGGCAGTGCATTCCAGATCACAACAACTCGCCGAGTAAAAAAAAAATCTGGCTCCCCATCTGCCCTCTGGTTGTGATTTACAACAACTAAAAGTGCATTGTCCGCTTCCCTATGTTTGGCTGTCTTTTAATATTTTTACTCTAATCTTCATTACTTTTAACATAAAAAGATGTGTATAATTTTCCCTTCACTAACCCACTTGCTAATGGACATCCAGTAATTCAGTCCCGCTGCACAGAGCTCGCCAGCTGGACGGGTTCTTATTTAGAAAGAGCAAATCTGAGAGCAGGAAATCTGGGCTTTGTAAGAGTGTTGCTGCAAGGGTGTGTGTGTGTGGTGCTGCGGCGGGGCGGTAAAAGCAAGCCTCGTGTTTTCAACAACCGCCTTATAACAGTGTAAGAAAGGCGAGCAAACGGGTAAAGGCCGTATTTGTTAGTAAAACTGTAACTGCTTTATAGATCTGATAACAAAAGAAAGCACATGGAAGAAATGAGCTGAAGTTTTCCAGTGAGATGTGTGTGTGTGTTATATGTGTGGATTTAGACTTTAGGCGTCTAGATTTATACAGAATCACTGCTGGGAGACGTTAATCTTAGGCTTGCAATATTATTTGCTAGTGTTTTGGTTTTTTTTTGGGTGGTGCAATGTTCATGTATGTCACATTCTTTCGGAATGTGCGTGAAATTGACAAAGATCCAAAAACACATTCCCAGAATAGCCCATGTTTTAAAAATTGGCCAAACACGCAAAGTTAAAATGTAACGGATCGTCAGACAAGGAAGGGTTAAAATTGGAGAGCTTCCAGTCCTTGAACTTGGTCCTGGATTTTTTTTAACTCTCTGCAACCGTACAAAGGCTGTCTAATAAAGTGGAGGAAGGTTGGATTGAACACTTTGGGGCAGTTCTGCCAATTATATAGTTTGAAGCATTAATAATAACAGGATCATCGGCAATAATTGGAACAATGCAATACCTACAGCATCTCACCCCCCAACCCCCCAACCCCCCAACTGGAAAGGTTGCAGCCACTAGCAGTATGTCAAGGTAGCGTTGGCAATGAAGCAAGATTAACACACACAAACGCGAGTCACATCACAAGACCAAAAACACCCTCTGAAGTCGGCACTCGGCGGAAAGATCCCGGGAATGTCAGCAAGACTAAATTCTGTCACAATAAAGAGGTGAGAACAACAGCCGAGGAGATCAGCTCTCTCTCTCTCCTTCCCATTCCCTCTTAGACATTCCCGAGCTCTCTTTACCGCTATCCCCCCAATGCTAAATAACCGGCTTGTACTTCGGAGTCGTCTCAAGATAATGGGAATAGGGTGATCCCGGTCCTGAAAGGGAAGCAGAACTCATCTAGCTAAAACACGCCCTGTAGTTGTACACCGGATCTTCACCAGTGCCTGTATTTAGATTATTATGTGATCCTGCACCTCTCTCACACACCTTACCACCAATTAGTGTAGCTGGCCTAGTTTTTTCTGTTTTAAAACAATTGTTCAGACCCCTTACAGCCTGTACCTGTGACTATTCGAAGTTAGGGGCTTGTATTCTGAATCTGCACGAGTCTGTTTAGTAAAGGAGTGGGGACCTGGTTAAATAACTTCCTTACTGGACCCAGACTTATGGAAGTGAATGCCATTTGGAATCCCATTGGTTTGATCAGGAATACTGTTTTTTTTTCCTAGGCATATTTCAGCGCGGTTACAGATAACGAAAAAACTTCTTTAATTCGCAAGCAAGGGAGTTTGCAAGGGATTCATCATAAAGTCTTCACCTTGCCCCATCTTTTGTTATGGGTAGCAGGCTATTTTCGAGATTCTTTTTTTTTAAATGTAAGACGTCATGGATATTTGGTGCGCCTATCGACCGAGGTACCTGGTGGCATGTGATTGGACCAAAGATAGACGCACTTGATTCCCCACCCCCTGCTTCTTCCGTCACGGAATCCAATGTGAATGGTACAGCACCTGCACTGGGTGCTGATCAGATACACCGCTGACGGGTGTGAGGTTCTAGCAGCACTGTTTGGGAAGAGGTGGCTACACTTCAAATTGCAGGGTTATCCAACGCACACGCCGGTGTCCTCTCGCCAATGATTGCCCAATTCATGTATTTATTACTTTCAGTCTCGGGTTAAACAAACAAAAATAAAAACCCAGCAAAACACAACCGCACGACGGGCAAACTTGTACAAACTTATTGGCGACATTCTGGGTGCGAGGCGTCAGCTGCCAATCTGGAACCAACTTATTCCAATTGACCGGGAGGGGCAGAGGGAAAATTCCTGGTACATTTTTGCCTTCTGCCCTTGCACGTTTCTGTACACGCACTTCCTCAGAGCTGCCACGCTTCCTGTCACCTAAGTGTTTCAGCTCTGCGCTTGCATTTTGCTTCTTCAGTCTCATGTTCAGAACCACGACTAACTGCAAAGTCTGCCTCCAACTTGAAAACCTCCCTTGTATAATTGTACATTGAAGTAGATTCAGAGCCATCAAATGAACAATTCTTTGTGGAGGGGGTGTTCGGAAGACAATGCAGACTTGGTGCAGAATGAACTTGGGGGCGTTTCCTTTTCGCTGAGCCGAACCTTTTCAAGGTTAACGCGGGTAAACCTAAACCCAGCTGTACATCAGCCCGGGTGAAGCACGCAGCCACCATTAATTGCTGCTCCTACAATCATATGTCTTTTCCTCTGTTGTGTAGCATTCAGTCACACCTCGTAGGCACCGCTTCGCCGAGAAAGAAGCCATCAAAAAGTTGCATTCGGTCAATCAGTGAACTCCACCATTCATGACTTCATTCAATAGTGTGAGTGATGTGAAAAAGCACTAGGGCGGAAAGATAGCAACCTCAATGTTGTACCTGGCGCATTTATAATAATTATTACATGGATACTTCTGGTTTCGAAAATCCCGTTCGGGGAACACCTCCATTGCACTACACTGACTGTAACCTACTTCATTTGCTGTACAGCGGGCGTCCTGGGGTCATGAAAGGCGCTATGTAAAGGCAAACCTATATTTTCTTTCTTTTCATTTTACACCGTGTTTACAGTTCAAACCGAAGACTCGCCGTCTGCATCCGGCGTTATTTTGGTTACTGCAGAGACACGTGACCCCGGGCCCAAAGCAAAACATTAAAAGATGAAAAAAAAAGAGGAATAAGACAACGATTATGGTTTTTTTTTATAGGCTAATGCCCAGCAGGTCAGTCAGCGTCCGAGAGAGAAAAAACAGGTTCCTGATTCCAGTGGGAACCTCCAGTGGCGAAAAAATATTATAATTCATATCGCTTTATGTTGGGATTAAAACAATTTAACATTCTGACAACCTTCTCTGACAGCTACATCTTTCAATTCAAACTGATGTTAAATGATTACTGCTCACAGAGCGATCAGCCGCACTTCAATACAGTTATCATAGGGAGAACCCAGTAGGCGTCAACCCGTTAATCCCATTCATTTCTTAAAGTGTGCACACTTAACGCAAAGGGTATGAACTACACAACTCCCGAATGGTGCGTTTCTGTGTGGGGGTTTCTTTAAACTGTGATCGTGAGATGCATTGTCGGCCCCGCAAGTTAGCATCCAGCAGATCATATCTCAGATTATCTGATAATTAAAGGGTTAAATCCATGCCAGGGACATGCAAAGTGCACATGGAGCAGGTTTGTGCACAAGGTCCTGCATTCGAGCGTCCTTCTCAAAGAGTTCAGTCCCCTCTGGTGCACCATGCACGGGAAATGAAAGTTCAGGGACCAAGGAGATGAGGAGAAACTTCTTCACTCAGAGGGTAGTAAATCTATGGAATTTGCTACCCCAGAGAGCTGTGGAAGTTGCAACATTAAATAAATTTAAAATGGAGATAGACAGTTTCCTAGCAGATAAGGGAATTAGGGGTTACGGGGAGAGGGCAGGGAAGTGGACGTGAGTCTAGATTCAGATCAGCCATGATCCTATTGAATGGTGGAGCAGGCCCGAGGGGCCGTATGGCCTACTCCTGCTCCTACTTCTTATGTTATTATGTTCTTATTGAAAGAGAGGAAATTGAACTCGTGGATAGAGCAGAATACGGTTAATAAAGGCTTCCATCCTGCATAGATTCCAAAATAGGAGTGTATGAGCCGAGGCAGCTTTAGCAACCGATGGATGTACCGTGTGATGTTTCTAGATTCCGAACATGTCCCCATTTGAGATTGTTTCTAACATTACGAAACCTTTTCGGAATTACACATATAACCAGGTCACCCTTTTGAAGGAAAATCCCGATGTACTCGGACAAATCTCCCCGTCTTGGACCGGTTCTCATCACGCTCCTGTTCTCGATCACCTCGCTTCCACCTGGATGGTCAGCTCCCAGTCTCACTCTCCCTCTAGAAAAACGATCCAAGATCTGCATGAGTTTCTCCAAATGCAATAAACACGATTCACATTTATCATTATTATTATTATTATTATTATTATTAATAATTGTGTTTGGTGTTTCCAAAAGAATGTAGAAAGCACCACTACAATCGAGAGCTGTAAGGTCAGTAAGAACACTTTCTCTGCGCCAAAGGACCGCTATTGGCGTATCAGGAGCATTCGCTTGGCACCAATTCACATTGAAATATTGGTGCAGTGTACGTGTGTCTGTCATCTTAGAAGTGGCTGGCGCGGCGTTAAATTGGACAATCAGATTCACAAAGATATGAATTAACAATATTACCTTCAATTTGCTTTCGTTGCAGTTTGATTGGATGCCAATAAAAGTATTCACTGCCGCAGGCATATGCCGGACGTGATGTGGTCGATGACTAACATCTGGGCTGCAAACATGCACCAATGTACATTCAATGGAATTGGCTATTAATATACAATTCAAGGACCTAAAATGTGTTCAGAAAATTAAAAGAATAGAATAAGTGGAGACATACACACAGCTCAACACATTGTCTGCACGTATTCACTCTGTAATACCTACACTTATTCTGTATAATCTTTTCTTTTCATTTCTTTCTCATCTTAAGTGTATTATATTGCATCAATTACATTCGTTTATTAACGAAAAGAAAAGGAAAAACTTCCATTTATATAGAGCCTTTCACAACCTCATGACGTCCCAAAGCGCTTTACAGCCAATGAAGTACTTTTGAAGTGTAGTCACCAGTTCCTAAATTACACCCCACTTCAAAAGTACTTCATTGGCTGTAAAGCGTTTTGAGATGTTAGGTGGTCGTGAAAGGCGCTGTATAAATGCAAGTCTTTCTTTTCTAATGTAAGAAACATGTCTTTATTTTTCTTCCTTCCTCTTTCCTTTGTTTCTTTGTTTGTTTCTTTATTCCTTTCTTTTTCTCTTTCCTTCTTTCTTTTTATCTCTCTTTTGTTCTTTCTCCCTCTCACAAGCACACATGATATCCGGAAGATCATACACAAATGATGTGGCAATATATGCCTATTATTAGATAGTCACCTAAAGCCATCGATTATTAAAATTCGTTTATGGGATGTGGGCGTCGCTGGCGAGGGCAGCGTTTATTGCCCATTCCTAATTGCCCTTGAGAAGGTGGTGGTGAGCCGCCTTCTTGAACCGCTGCAGTCCGTGCGGTGAAGGTACTCCCACAGTGCTGTTAGGAAGGGAGTTCCAGGATTTTGACCCACCGACTATGAAGGATGGAAGGTAAACTTAAAAGTCAGAATGATGTGTGACTTGCAGGGGAACTTGGAGGTGGTGGTGTTCCCATGCGATTCTAGATGCATAATTATTTCATTGGAAGTCTGAATTAATCTGGTTACTGTAAATTTGCGCCTGATTTTGGGAAATGTTAGGTGTTGGTGCTTTTTTCAAGGGGGAGGGGGGGCGGCGGCTTCACAACACAAACCGCACACCAGCTCCGCTAATCTTTTCCGCCCCAATGTGTCAACTTGCTGCAGCGTACGTGTCAACTCCTCATTTAGAATATTTGACTGAAAAGCAAAAATGCGCACATTAACCGCCAAGGCATTCAAATAATAATAACCTGGCAACAACATCAACACAAAAAAAATCAACCAGTTAGTTCTAGAAAAATAAAGCATAAGGGGAATTGTTCTACAATGGGAAGAGAGCAATGCGCCAAAGCTGCATGCTTTCAAATGTCACTCCACCCACACCGGCGGCCGCAACAGGCGACACGCAGCGTGGGTTTCACGAGTGTTTTAGATCAGAAACTGGGAGAGGGGAGGGGAGCCATGTCGGTCAACAACTCCGAGAACTGAAGCATCACCACGGCTTACCAGAACAAACGGAGGTGACAGGTGTTACAAGAGTGGAAACACTTGTGAACCTTCGCTGCAGCTTTAGTAATATTGAAACTGAGGATAAACCGGCGGGCCTCTGTGGGACACTAGCAAGGTGGAGGGGGAGCTGTTGCGAAATACATACACATAATAAGATATTCCCCATTTTTATACATCTGCTAAAAATAATTGGCCATATTGTCAATTGCACTCCAACTGATAGTAAACCAGACACGCATAACAGGTCCATGAACACCTGGATGACAAAGGACAGGTTCATATTTTGGTTAGGAATCCAAACCTGAAAAAAATAAAGAGCCTGCATTTCTATAGCGTCTTTCACGACTTCAGGACACCCCAAAGCGCCAAACAACCAATGAATTACTTCCGAAGTGTAGTCATTGTTGGAATGCAGAAGTTAGTGATACTGGGAGGCGGCGGAGGGTGGGGAGTTCATTGAGGAAGAGGATCTGCAAGAGAATTTTTTTCTGTCTGTCCCTTGCATTTATTTTAGTCAATTGATCGATGTTGGTTTTTTTTGCTTGTTAATTCCCAATTAATTGAACGCGTTCCTTCCACATCCCGCATACACACACTTTCGAACCAGATTGGTAGCCCACGCTATCTGTCTCAAATAAATGCCAGTTGTATTGTTTTACTGTGAACATAACCAGTTTAACTTGGGAGTGCCCCGCACTGGATGATACATAGTACGTTTATACGGTGCAATATTCCCTTTCTGTGAGAAACACCACTATGTGAGTTGTTATGATCTGGAATGCGCTGCATGGAAGGGTGATGGAAGCAGATTCAATAATAACGTTCAAAGGAGAATTGGATATGTACTTAAAAAGGAAACATTTGCAGGGCTATGGGGAGAGAGCAGGGGGAGTGGGACTAATTGGAGAGCTCTTTCAAAGAGCCGGCACAGGCACGATGGGCTGAATGGCCTCCTTCTGTGCTCTATGATTCTATGATGTTTTATGTAAAGTCTAAAGTAACAGTTGTAGTTTTAGAGCCAGGCTTTCGCCCTACGGTTGGACGGTGATAAGTGGACTGGTGGTATGGAAGCGAGGGCTTCCTGTGAGGATCATGTAATTGACCCTTTTAGAGAAAAGGGAAACCGAAAGCAGGCACTACCCCAAACTACAGGAATGAAGCAGCATGTTATTCATGCCGTGTATAACAGGTACGGGAGGCTTGTAGGGCAGAGCAAGAAGCGTGGCTGCTTGTCTATATAAGGCAACTGAAGTTACCAATTAAATATCGCAGCTATTACAAAGTTACTAAATCAATCAAAACACCCATTGTACAGGTATTGACTTATTCATTTAACTTTAGTTATACAATGCAAAGTAACCCAAATAAGGGAGATACATTTGGAGAGATAGCTAGATGATAGATAGATAGATAGACAGGCCAAATCAAAAAACATTCGCATTTAGGGACGGGTATTACCAGTGTGTGTGTGTGACAGAGAAAGAAATACTTGAATACAGATAAGTACAAACCCAACTAAGGACAAATGGTTAGAATGTTCAATCCAAGTGCATAGATAGATAGCTGCCGAAACATGAGGAGGTACATTTAAACTACAGTGTAGACAAGTAGAATTATAAACCTGTAAAACGGGCCTGCTTTGCATTCTGTGTCGTATTCCCTAACCTTCTCTTAGGTCAGGGCATGTTAACATTGAGCATGACAGCAGGGCAGCACGATTAGGACACACTTCATCACTCACTGCAATGCCTCAGTAATTCTTATGCAGATTTTCAGAACAAATACATTGATGGTACTTTTTCTAAAAAGATAAAGTTGTGAATTTGTATTTGTTTTTGGAAATGTGAGTTCAGTGTGGTTATGGGTTATTGTAAAGTTGATGAAGATATCACGTAGCCTGTGAAGAGAGACAGCATTTCTGTGGCTACTTCGGGATAATGTGTGTGTGTGTGTGTGTGTGTGAATGTGGGCATGTATGTGTGTATGTTTTGTGTTCCTATGTGTGCATGTCTGTGTGTGTGTGTGTGTGTGTAAATGTGGGCATGTGTGTGTATGTGTGTATGTGTGGTGTGTATGTGTGATCTGTCTGAGTGCATGTGTGCTGTGTGTGACAATGTGTGTGTACGTGTGTCTTTGCCTCTGTGTGTGTGTATGTCTGTGTGTGTGTATGTCTGTGTGTGTGTCTATGTGTGTGTGTGTGTCTGTCTCCATGGGTATGTGTATCTGTGTCTGTGTGTGTGTATCTGTGTTTTTGTGTTCTGTGTCTATGTATGTGTCCATGTGTGTGTTTCTGTGTCTCTATATCTGTGTGTGTCTATGTGTGTGTTTCTGTGTCTCTATGTCTGTCTGTGTGTGTTTCTGTGTCTCTATGTCTGTCTATGTGTGTGTTTCTGTGTCTCTATGTCTGTCTATGTGTGTGTTTCTGTGTCTCTATGTCTGTCTGTGTGTGTGTTTCTGTGTCTCTATGTCTGTCTATGTGTGTGTTTCTGTGTCTATGTCTCTATGTGTGTGTGTGTGTGTTTCTGTGTCTCTATGTCTCTGTGTGTGTGTTTCTGTGTCTCTATGTCTGTCTATGTGTGTGTTTCTGTGTCTCTATGTCTGTCTATGTGTGTGTTTCTGTGTCTCTATGTCTGTCTATGTGTGTGTTTCTGTGTCTCTATGTCTGTCTATGTGTGTGTTTCTGTGTCTGTGTCTCTATGTGTGTGTGTGTGTTTCTGTGTCTCTATGTCTCTGTGTGTGTGTTTCTGTGTCTCTATGTCTGTCTGTGTGTGTGTTTCTGTGTCTCTATGTCTGTCTGTGTGTGTGTTTCTGTGTCTCTATGTCTGTCTGTGTGTGTGTTTCTGTGTCTCTATGTCTCTGTGTGTGTGTTTCTGTGTCTCTATGTCTCTGTGTGTGTGTTTCTGTGTCTCTATGTCTGTCTGTGTGTGTGTTTCTGTGTCTCTATGTCTGTCTGTGTGTGTGTTTCTGTGTCTCTATGTCTGTCTGTGTGTGTGTTTCTGTGTCTCTATGTCTGTGTGTGTTTCTGTGTCTTTGTCTGTGTGTGTGTTTCTGTGTCTCTATGTCTGTCTGTGTGTGTGTTTCTGTGTCTCTATGTCTGTCTGTGTGTGTTTCTGTGTCTCTATGTCTGTCTGTGTGTGTGTTTCTGTGTCTCTATGTCTGTGTGTGTTTCTGTGTCTTTGTCTGTGTGTGTCTGTGTGTGTGTTTCTGTGTCTCTATGTCTGTCTGTGTGTGTGTTTCTGTGTCTCTATGTCTGTGTGTGTGTGTTTCTGTGTCTCTATGTCTGTCTGTGTGTGTGTTTCTGTGTCTCTATGTCTGTGTGTGTGTGTTTCTGTGTCTCTATGTCTGTCTGTGTGTGTGTTTCTGTGTCTCTATGTCTGTGTGTGTGTGTTTCTGTGTCTCTATGTCTGTCTGTTTGTGTTTCTGTGTCTCTATGTCTGTGTGTGTGTGTTTCTGTGTCTCTATGTCTGTCTGTGTGTGTGTTTCTGTGTCTCTATGTCTGTGTGTGTGTTTCTGTGTCTCTATGTCTGTGTGTGTGTGTTTCTGTGTCTCTATGTCTGTCTGTGTGTGTTTCTGTGTCTCTATGTGTGTCTCTATGTGTGTCTGCGTGTGTGTGTCTGTCTGTGTTGGCAGGATGCTTGTTCCAAATCATTTACTAGTTTCTTTTACAAAAAAAGGCTCCCACCATATTTGCGAAGAAGCTTCCTCGAAGTTGTGTCAGCATTGCAACGTTCAAGATGATCGATCTCGAACAGGTCAGGCGATGAAAGTAAAGCAGGTAAAGCAAAACGGGGAAGCCACGTTTGACCGCGGAATGCTAACTAAAAACAGAAAACGATGCCAAGTGTGTTTTTCTGTCTCTAAAACGGGAAATGGTTCTGAATGTTCTTTAAATCCCCCGAGAAATTAAAGGTGCCATGTGCAGGTGCATTTTGCCGACAATTTTTGTTGTTGCAAAAAGAAAACAATTGAAAGCATAATTTTTTCGTTGTCAGATTGGGCGCATCCGGCAAAAGAACATAAAACGGGGTTTTTGCCGTTACGGCTTCGGGATCTTTATTTCGGCGGAATGTTCCGTCAGACGCGCAAAGTTACCGCAAAGTTCGCGTGCAAGACATTGGCGCCTCTCTCCACTGGGATCTCACAACGAATATCTTATCATTTCCATCTTAACTCTGGGCAGGGAGAGGGAGGTGGGGGCTGAGCCTGGCGGTCGCGTCGAAACAAATTACTCAGAGGGGAGGGAGATTGTGAAGCCTTATCTGCGATTTCCAGAAATAAAGGCACGGAATCAAGCGGTTCAGATGCCTGTTCAGGATGTTTGGGGGAGTGCGGCCGGTTATTATACACCGAGTGCCTCTTTTATTGTGATTTGTGTGAAATGAGTAAAAACTATTTCTTTCGATTTATTTAACTCCCCCCTCGCCTCCCCCAGTGATATCGCCACTGAAATGTCAGGATATTTTAGAGGATTTAAAACGGCAATGAAGCCTGATTAATCGATTAACACGGAAGATAGAAGCAGGAGTAGGCCATTCGGCCCCTCGAGCCTGCTCCGCCATTCATTGAGATCATGGCTGATCATCCAAATTCAGTATCCTGTCCCTGCCTTCTCCCCATATCCCTTGATCCCTTTAGCCTTAATAAATATATCCAACTCCTTCTTGAATATATTTAATGAATTGGCCTCAACTGCCTTCTGTGGTAGAGAATTCCACAGGTTCACCACTCTCTGGGTGAAGAAATTCCTCCTCATCTCAGTCCTAAATGGCTTACCCCTTATCCTTAGACTGTGACCCCTGGTTCTGGACTCCCCCGCCATCGGGAACATCCTTCCTGCATCTAGTCTGTCCAGTCCTGTCAGAATTTTATAAGTTTCAATGAGATCCCCTCTCATTCTTCTAAACTCCAGCGAGTATAAGCCCAATCGACCCAATCTCTCCTCATACGTCATTCCTGCCATCCCAGGTTTTATAAGTTTCAATGAGATCCCCTCTCATTTTTCTAAACTCGAAGTCAATGTATTAATTTCAACCTATCACTTTAAAGAAGACATGGATTTTCATAGCGCTCTACCGTGGAGTACTTTTTGAAGTGTCGTTGATGTAATGTAGGAAATGCTGCAGCCAGTTTGTGCACAGCAAGCTCCCACAAACAGCAGAGAGAGCAGACGGGACCTCGGTTTAAGGTCTCATCCGAAAGACGGCACCTCCGACAGTGCAGCACTCCCTCAATACTGCACTGGGAGTGTCAGCCTAGATTGAGTGCTCAAGTCTCTGGAGTGGGACTTGAACCCACAACTACCTGACAATTGGATCAGAACCATCAGTTTCCCCCCTCCACATTATGAGGATTACACACACACTCGCTGAAAGTCACCATATTAGTATATATTTAAAAAAAAGGCAAGATGATTATTACAGGGAAAGCCCAAACGTTTGTCATATAAGATTAATATATATCTATATATATATTTAATCAGTTGCAGGGCTAAATTGAACTCTGTAGTGTCTGATGATTATTGGCGATCGTGGTGAAGTGACAAACAGCAACTAATACCCTTGCAGATGGACCTTGCAGTGGTCACTGCAATACCGGGCAATGCAGCGACACAGCACACGCTACCTGGCCAACAATGTACGGCAGTCCTTCCCTGACCTGTATTATATGTAAAGATGCGAGGTTCGGGAATGGGACACCCCCTGAACGGTCACTGCAAATATCGGGTTGGAATTTTTTTAAATAATCAGGATAAATGTATATACATACAATATTTATGCCTGTGTTTTTGTTGTGGTAAAATTGTTGATTTTTGCTATATATACGCAATATGGTAATAATTTGATGTGAGCAGTGGTTTTGCTTTAAACTGGCCGACAATGGCAAAATTCCTCATCGGATCTAAATTTAGCGATCTGGTACTCGGCGAGGACAAGGGACCCAATCCAGTGTAATCCGAACCCCCGAATATAACTCACCTTGCGACTCACCTTAGGTCTGGCTCTCATCTAAAATCGTTTGGTAAAGAGTACATTGCCAAATAGTGACACCAATCCTTGTATGTGTCCTTAAGTATATAACCACACTAGCTATGATTAAAATCAAATTGGTGAAGCTAAATTTAAAAAAAAAAATAGCTTGAAGCACATCGCAGGTCAATCAGTAGCTGAAAGATAAAAAAAATTCACCTGTTCTGCCAAAGGTTCCCATTCAGACATTAACCTGTTCCTCTCCTTTCAAATACAGACAGGTCTATGTCATCGTGTTCTAATTCTATACTATGTATATGAGCTTTGTATTTAAATAACGCGAGCAGCAGGGAGGGCAATAGATGGATTGTGAATTGAGATGTACTTTTGAGACGGAGAGGGTGGGAGTCGCGTATTTAATTACTGGGTGCTGCAGAGTTCATCAGCTCAAACTCATATCATATGAGATGTTTATAACATACCCTGTTGGGTGTCTTGTTCAGGTAAGTGATTCTTTTTGGGCGGGTGGTGGTATTGGGGGTAGAACCACTTTCTGTTGTTGATTAGGTCATGGATCACAAGTCACGCGCGAACATCTACTTCAGAAAGCGAAAGGAAGGTGAGTTGTCAATGCAGAATGTCACGCTGCCCAGGGCAGTGCACCCTTTTCCATGCCCCCCTGTTTTTTTTTAAAGACTTGCGCGTTGTTTGTCAATGGGCGCGCATGTTGGGGATGGGTTACAAAAGACATCTTGTCCTAGGCTTTGTGATTTGGTCCCGGCGCTCCCATTGATTGCAAGGAGAGAATAAAGTAACTTCACCTTACAGTCAGAGTGATGATTCTCTCCCGCCCCCCCCCCCCCCACCATACATAGAATATGTAGTGTAAACATATCGCACCGCTTTAGAGTGCTCTTTTGTGGAACCAACAAAGTCTCCTCCATCACAGTCCCAAAGCACTGTGCATGCAGTCTTACTGCATTGAGCCGCGTTTGGACTGAGCGCCGTGTTGGCCAGAAGGCCAACTGCACGGCGACAGATGTTATACCCGCTGCAATGTGAACTTTGCATTTTAACGTCAGTTTATATATTTGTGGAAGCACATGTCACCATGACACTGTAAACACATTGCATGTTGCATCTCTGTTTTAACAAATGTGGCGTGTAAGACAGTCTGTCAAATAAGAATGTCCCCTTTCATAGATCATGACATCATGTAGCTGGTGAATGCTCTGAATGTATCCTTTGAAATGCTCATTATAGAGTTATGAGAAGGTAACAGTTCAGGTCTGAAATGAACTTTAATCAAAAAAACTAAGTCCTGTGTGAGGATTGGTTTAAAGGTCTCTTGACCCTAGTGGAGTCACCATGTGATGTCAGACCAGAAAAGAAAAGTTTTATTCTAAAAACGTGGGCTGGAAGTGATTAATATCTTACCCGCTAGTAACATGGACGTTTACTTTAGAGTTTCGAAACGCCAAACTTCTTTCTGTTGATTGTTAGAAATATCACCTCATAATATATTCAATTATCATCATATTTTTGCGCAAGAAATGTATCTGCCGGCTCTAATTTATCCAAATTCAAACTTCAAAGACATCTTGATAGTTTTACCTCAAGGCCAGGTGTCAATACCTCCGTGAAGAACATAATGAATTGGTGTCCGATTACATTATCATAGAGTAAGACACTGAGTATCTCCAGCTACAGCAATTAAGGCCATGAATAGTCATTAGTGCCATTGTCCATGTATGAATACATTAACTTTGATTTAACAGGTAATCCTTTTAATCCATTTTTGTAACCCATGCATCTAATTTACCCTTCATACCAATGAGTTTTCACTTTTCTGATCCTGAATATTTGAACACCGATTTCCTCGGTTTCTCAACCATAAGGAATGGGTGTAACTTCCTATCATAATTGAAAGCTTACAGCCGAGCTCATTCGGTTGGCTTTGCCGTCATTTCTTCAATAAATGGAGTCTGCTACGAGAGTTTCCTAGTAATAGAGTACAGAGTACATGGATGGTAGATTGACTGGACGATTGATTGACCGCAGTAGCCTTTGGTTTCGCCCTTCAGTCATCCAGTCTGCCGTCCTCTTGGCGAGACAGCACACGGCCATGTCCATTATTGCTCTGTCATTGTTGTGAGTCTCGTTGCTTGCAACAATTAATCCACAATTCTTTCAATAGCGTCTAGTTGTTCACATGACTTATAATCAAGAACTCCGAGAAATGGTTCTCCCGCAGAACGAAAGCAATGGGGAAACTGGCACCATAGATCGTGTTAAAAACCATTGAGGGACATATTTTAATAGCACTTTTCTTACCATTTTTCTTGAAGCAAGTAGGTCACAATAATAACTGGACGAATTCGAATGCTTCCACTGCTTCCACGGGCAATGCCTAAAATAAAAAGAGAGAACGCTGTAAATACTCAGCAGGTCAGGCAGCATCTGTGGAGAGTGAGAGAGAGAAACAGAAATGGAAGATGTTAGAGATGAACTGTTCCTAAGCAAGTACAGAGCCGGGGCAAAGGGAGGGGGGAGGGAAGGACAAAGGTTGTGATGGGGTGGAGGACAGGAGTGATTAAATAAAATGATGATGGTGTACGGGGGTGGTAATGGGACAAGTAAAGCAGCAGAAGATGGGACTAGAGGAGGTGTAAATGATTTCAGCAGAATAGCAGAGGGGGGTGGGGCATGACAAAGTTGTCAAATGGAAGAAGGCTGCCATGGTCCGGGAGTGCGGTGGAGAAAGATGAGTAGACCCCAGGGGCGCAGACTACCGCACCGGCTGTGTGCCGATAAGTGATCCCCACCTCAGTTATCAACCACTGGAAGGAATGACTGAATCAAAACCTTACAAGAACTCAGTGGACGACAGACGCTATTGAAGCGGCAACAAGGATACCTAAACACCACTAGCAAGAATCAATACACTTAGATCTTCCAAAATGTGTGTGAGGTTAGCTATAAGGAGTAATAACATTTCAAACCATCGTCTTCAACCCTCACCACAAACTCCCCATCCTCGCCGCAGACTCCGTCCTTTTCAATGGCCACTGTCTCAGGCTGCTGTTAGCCCTGCTGGTCCATTCCACCGGAGTTGAGCTTCTGACCCCTTGGCCTCTCCATCTCAAAGACCACCTACCTCCACTTCCCTAACATCCGGCCGCTGCCTCGACCTCAGCTCACCTTCCATTGAAACCCTCCTCCGCACCCGTCTCACCCCAGATTAGATTATACGAATGCTCTCCCACCCTCTACCCTCTGTAAACTTCAACTCATTCAAAACTCTGCTGCCTCTATCCTATCCTGCAACAACTGCCACTCAGCCCTGTCCTTGTTGACCTACATCAGCTTCTGGTCCTTTAATGCCTCAGATTTAAAATTCCCAATCCCTGCTATTAAATCTCTCCATAACCGCACCCTTTAACTCCAGTGTTACAACCCCTCCCTCTTGAACTCTCTGTTCCTCTGGCTCCAGCCTCTTGTGCACCACGCCCCTCGGTCCCAACATTGGAATTTGTGCCCCTCACTCTAAAATTCCCTCCCTAAACCTCTCTCTCCATGTCACTCTCCTCCTTTAAGTCCTTTCTTAAACTGTTGACAAAGCTTTTGATCGCCCTCCTAAAATCTCATTCTTTGGCTCGGCATTCATTTTTTCCCCCTGAACCCTCTGTGAGGCGCTTTGGGACGTTTTCCCTCGTTAAAGACACTAAATAAATGCAAGCTGCTATTGTTCAAGGGCCAAATACTTTAAGCCAACAAGATGAGGTGCCGTAGCCAAGTCCAACACAAGGGTTAGAGGAAGGTTAAACAGACAAGCACTGACTGAGAAATGAAAGCAAAATCTTTCAGTATGTCTCGGACGGAATTTGTGGAGTGGTGTCAGGTGAGTGAGATGGAGTTACCATAAAATGACCACATCAGGGGAAACCCAAAGCCATTTTGGGCGAAAGAAGCAGATTTGTTAAAATAAGAGGCTTTGCATTACAGTATAATGTCTGTCCGATAAACGAGGACCAATTCACCACATCAGTTCATCACTGAAGGTTATACTTCAAAGGGCTAATTGAGCTCTTGTTTGTAATTTAAGATGTCTGTACTTAACGCGAGCCGTGCACTGCTTAGCATGTTTCAGGTATTGGTATCAAATCTGTCCCAGCAGCACAAATGTCCTCTTGAATTGCGCTAAGAGTGGCTTTACAATTAGTCCCAAATGTGTCCATTTTGGTGGCAAGTTGGACATCCTTCAGACTGCTGCTGAAGTAGCTCAAAATCATTCTGTTCAGGGTCTATCAGAGCTGTTGGTCCCAAACTAGTATCTCTACCAGACAAGTTCCGCGAGGGGCACTGATAAGATCCTAGTGCATTGATGTCATTGGTGTCCATAAACAAATGAGGCTTTCACCTGCCACAAAACCTAGGCTCTAAGGTGAACCTTCAGCTATCTACAGGAAAGTGACGTTTGCATCGTTTATTCGTTTTCTTTAACCAAAGTGCTACTCGTACATACAGAGCAACGCCTTATAATGAGGTGGGTTTTATAATCCAGATCTGTTGGTCCATCGACAGTGTTATTAGATTCTTTGTTCTGGACTTTGTTCTGCTACCCTCTCTGCCAGAATCCATGTTTTCAAAAGGCGGAAGCTCCCAGCTGATCCGAGTCCTGGTCAGCCTCAAGAGAGACATCCGAACCTAGCACCCGGAGAACCGCTAACTCCGCAATGGGGTGGGATGGGGCAGGTACTGGGGCGGGACCCGGAGCGCCGCATTCTGGAATCAAGTGGATGCGGAAGCAGAGTGTTCTGTCCCAATTAGGCTGCAGGTTGGTATGTGGAGCAGAGAAGTCTAGACTAAGGCCCTTAATCTTTCCAGAGCAAGACAGAATTCCGGGACTCTGAATGATATATATTTCAATGGAGTATAGATTTAAGTGACCAATCCCGAAGCGACCCACTACCCAAATCTTAATATTTTGCAAAGGAGAAATCAAACATTCAGACACCGTGTTCGCAAAATAATTGGACGTTTTTTATAACATCACCGCAGGGGACATGCAACAAAATAATAGAACAGATTTCAGTGGAAATTTTTATGAATGTTATTAATTTTTCAACGAATTTTGCAGCTTTGTCGAAATCTTGTTGTGTAGGTTGTCCATTATGCAGCTTTCCCAATTCCCCGAGAGTCACCAGGTTCAACCTAAGTCTTGGGCCAAGCTGAAATGTGACACCCCCCCCCCCCCCCACCACCACCCTCAGTGCACCCTTTTCCAGAATAAAGATTTTAATTTTAAATAGCTTCTTTGGCCCATTTCATATTTTATTTCCACCACCCCCTCCCCTTCCATTCACCAGCACTGGCATCTCTCATCTCGAAGAGAACACCCCAAAAAAATCACTAAGAAATAAATGTATAAAAATATATAAAGTTTGCGCACTCAACTACCAAGAGGCGCATCCAATGGTAATAAAAACAAATGATTGAGTGAGATGTACTCTTGGGACTGAGGGCGGATCACTGCGGATAGCATTGATCACAATAGCTTCTGTTGGAAATTCGCCCAGCTTCTAATCAACGCTTCAGTCTAAGTAGTTACTGTTTTGCACAGGTAAGTGACTTCTGAACTTTGATTTTTTTTCCAGAGGAGGAAGATGTTTTGACTCCCAGCCGTTAGGTTTGCACGGTCGGTCAGTTCGTTACTTCAACCACCCAAAGGAACAGGGGTACTGGGAGTGATGGTGGCTGAGTGAAGAAGAGCGCTCAATACACTTCCCCTTACCTTCTCCCACCAGTTGGTCATATTGGGAAGTGTTAATAATCATAGTTCTCTCAGCAGTTCCCTCGTGGGCATCTTCAGCAAAGACAATCCATAATCTCTCTCTCCTCTGTGGAGAGTAAACAAAGTATTTATAAATCAATCGATTATTTAAAGTCTTTCATTTTGAACTGATACGGAGGAAGGCCAACGGATATGGGAGTAAATTCGCTGCTGTGATGTTACAGTCACCACGTAATATTACAAAGGAGCTGTTATAAAGTATTATATGGATTAAAACAGTACAAAAATATTTTGGGACTGATTGGTAAAAATCGGTAAATGCTAGAAATATGTAATAACAATAGAAAATACTGGAAACACACAAAGCAAGTAGGTCGGCATCTTAGAATCATACAGCACAGAAGAGGCCATTCGGTCCATCATGCCTGTAGCGGCTCTTTGAAAGCGCTGTCCAATTAGTCCCTCTCCCCACTGTATCCCCATAAGCCCTGCAAATGTCTCATTTTCACGTATATATACAATTCTGCGAAGAGAACAGACAGGTCAGAACCATCTGATGAAGGGTCATAGAACCTTAATCTAGAATCATCATAGAATTCATAGAATCATAGAGTGGTTCAGCACTGAAGGAGGCCACTCGGCCCATCGAGTCTGCGTTGGCTCTTTCGAAGACCAATCCAGTTAGTCCCACTCCCCCGCTCTTTCCCCATATCTCTGCAATTTTTTCTCCTTCAAGTATTTATCCAATTCTCTTTTGAAGGCTACTATTGAATCTGTATCCACCTGCCCTATCAGGCAGCGCGTTCCAAATCCTAACCACTCGCTGCAAAACATTTTCCTCCTGTCACCTCTGGCTCTTTTGCCAATCACCTTAAATTAGTGTCCTCTCGTTATCAAACCTTCATCTGTCTGTTCTCTTCAGACATTGAGGGATCCGCTATGTATGTCCAGCATTTTCTGCTACAATTACAAGAAGTACTTTCTTTCCGACAGAGTGTACCCTGTATTATAAATAGAATGCCTCATCTCCAGTGCATCGTGATACATACTTTCACCACTCATGAGGATGGCTGGTATCATTTGGTGACTAAGTCATGTGTAAGTTATCTGGTCGGCATCTCTTGTAAAGGTATTTATTGCCTCTCGCTAGTTGCCGACACATATCCTCTCTACGCAGTTCACCAGTGACTCAATTTAAGAGTAAGTCTGATTCAACCCAAGAGAAAATTTGCTCTACACTATTATTTTATCACCGTTAATATCGATGCTATTAGAGTGAGCCAACTTTACTATTCATTCTGTGCTCGAAGTTGCACCCAAGTGATGCACGGTGATCATAGAGATCTGTCGCTCAAGCATGCAATGGCTGGCTGTGTGACTTGGTTGTTTTGTCTTCTTAAAAACAAATGAGGCCTATTTTACACTTTACTTTTCCTGAAGCATCGTAACTCAAGAGTAGATGACCGCTGTGCAGTTAGTATTGAAATATAATTTTTTTTGTAAGATTGCAATTTGTGTGCATGCCATCACATGACAAATGATTGTCATTCATGCTGTACAGAAACTTTGCTCAAATGCTTTCCACACTGCCTTTCAGTGATGACTATGCTCCTTTAATGTAAGTCTTCCTTTATAGAATCATAGACTCATAGAAATTTACGGCACAGAAGGAAGCCATTCGGCCCATCCTGTCTGTGCCGGCCGACAAAGAGCTATCCAACCTAATCTCACTTTCCAGCTCTTGGTCCGTAGCCTTGTAGGTTGTGGCACATCAAGTGCATATCCAAGTACTTTTTAAATGTGGTGAGGGTTTCTGCCTCTACCACCCTCTCAGGCAGTGAGTTCCAGACCCTCACCACCCTCTGGGTGAAACAAGTTCTCCTCAATTCCCCTCTAATCTTTCTACCAATTATTTTAAATCTACGCCTCCTGGTTAATGACCTTTTAAGAGGAATCAACACTGTATCTTATAGAAAGTGCATGCCAGGGAACAGTGGAATATCCAGTTTATTCCATGCGGAAGGATTTCCATGTAGCTCAGAAGTGGCAAACCTCTTCATCAGGTGTCAGTCTTGGCTGGGGTTGTTGCACACTTGCTGCTGAGTCTGACAGTTGTGGGTTCAAGTCCTGCTCCAGGCTGGCAGTACTGAGGGAGTGTTGCACTGTTAGAGGTGCTGTCTTTCGAATAAGAAGCTAAACCCTCTCAGAATGCAAAAGATCCCATGGCTTATTCAAAGAAGAGCAGGGGAGTTCTCCTGGCCTATAGTTATCCCTCAATCAACATCACTAAAATAGATTGGGCTGGAATTTGCTGGAAGAATTCACGGCGTGTGAACAACACACGCTATTATTAATGTGCAAATCATTCAGCAACTTGTGGCGAGGAAGAAATACCCCACAAGTTGCTGGATGTTTTGCGCTGCTCCGCTGTTAGCTTTGTGAAAACGGCATCTCGCCCTTAAACTCCCCGGGAGTTTCACAAAGTTGCTGCATTTGCACATTAATTGCCCATTAAACACACCACAGAAAGTTGATCTAGTAATTAATAGCATAAGCACCCTTTAAACGGTGTGATAATTGTTAATGACTGTCAATGAACCTCTCTTGCCCAGAAAGTGAACAAGTAAACGTGTTGAGTCTCATTCCTTCAGCTTGTGAATTGTCATTGGAGATTTTACAATTTAAAATTTAAAGTGTTCCTTTCTGCCTCTTTTTCTTTCTCCTTTAATCAAATCTTTCTTTCCCTCTTTTTATTTCTCTTTCTGTAACTGATTCCACACTGAATTCACCCACTCTAATTCACCCTCCTTCTCAGTCCTTTCTCTGCTTATTTCTCAATCCTTTAATCTCATTGGATAAGGAGATGCACCATTGGCCCCGCCATTCACCAAGGTCCCAGATGCCCTGTTGCCCTCGCCACACCGTTATCAGCTCGACCTTCCAGTAACTTCCAGGGCAAATCATTTTCAGCTAAAGGGTGCAGTAAAAAGTCTAACTAATGAAATGCCCTGATCCAGCAAACTCCGGCCCATTAACTGCTCACTCTCCCATTTCTGCTTGTGGGAACCTTGCTGGGTGCAAATTGGTTTCCGCGTTTCTTACATTACAACAGTGACTACACTTCAAAAGTATTTCATTGGCTGTAAAGCACTTTGAGACGTCCTGAAGGTAGTGAAAGGTGCTACATAAATGCAAGTTCTTTCTTTTCCCCCTTAGCAGGGATGAAGTGTTGAAGTCACAGCAGAGTTTTAGCTCTTCTTTTAGTGACTCATAGAACTGGTGTCAATGCTCAGCTCTGTGGCTCCTTGTAGAGGCACAAGACTGGAATATATGTTGCTAAATTTCCCAGCAGTGACCATACAAAAAGAAATGTCACTTTTTCCACTCCAGTTCTGTAGAGCAGGCTGCCTGTAAGTGTGCAGAGCTGGTGAATATAGTAGAGAAGGAGGAATAGTTCCAGTTTATCTCATCACATTGTGCGATCAATTTCAGATAACAACGGAAGGTGATACCATCTTTCTATCTCTAGTGGAACACATCAAAACATATATTATATAAATAAATGATTCCTGTGAATAAGTGTTTGCTTAACCCTGTAGTGCAAACGTTCCAGAGATATTTCCGTGCTTCTAGTTTATACAGTTATAATAGAAATAGGACAACAATGATGGTTTCAGCCTAGATGGTTGACTTATAGGCATAGATAGGGAAGCTGATTTTTTTTTCTGATTGGAATTGAGAATATTCAGATGCCAGAAGTCAAGTTGAAAATTGTGAATGAAATCGAAAAGATGAAAGCTGAGAAATTTACATGGAGTAAAGAAACTGGGGGTGAGGGTGGGGTGGGGGTGGGGGAGTGGGGAGGGATCCTGGATGGTAGTAGGAGCTCTACAACTGGCAATAATGCCCTTGGACTATGGCGTGGAAAGATTAATTAAGGATTTCACTACTTATTATTTTCCAGTGACTCTTATTGGAGGTATGTGTGTGTTTTTAAAATTAATTCTTGGGATGTGGGCATCGCTGGGACGACCAGCATTTATTGCCCATCCCTAGTTGCCCATTTGATACAATGGAGTGGTTTGCTTGGCCACTTCAGAGGAGAGTTACGAGTCCCAAATAGGCCAGACTGGGTTAGAACAGCAGATTTCCTTTCTTAATGGACATTAGTGAACCAGTTGGATTTTTACAACAAAAGACAGCTTAATTGTCACTTTTTAATCAGTTTTTGAAAACTGTATTCAAATTCTCAAACTGCCGTGGTGGGATTTCAACTCATGTTCTCTGGATTACTAGTCCAGTAACATTACCACTGCACGACAGTACCATATGCGTGAGGGCATACATCAGATGAGCATAGGATTGGCTCAGCCCTGAAGTCTTCCATGATCATGCAGCCTGCCAAACACTAGCTGTCTGGGTTAGTCCATAAGGAATAGCTACTTTGGCAATGCACGAGAGGGCATGCAAATGCCTGTGAAACCGTACTCCAGCATGAGTCAGTGCTTTTAGAGGAAGAGAGAAGAACACAGGAGGATGAAAAAAAATGAGTCTATCAGGAAAACAGATCCAGAAAGTAGATTTGTGTTGGGGCGAGGAGAGTGAGTGGAATATTTGTTTTCTGTTCCTATTCTTGTGCTCCTACATCCGTGAAGTTCAGATTCGAGGCTGGATTCCAGTAACTGCACCCGCAAGATTCTGTGCATTAATATCACATCGTGGGTGGGTGTTACCAAGCACAGCGTTTTAGGAACAAATCCTTAAAGCAGCTTCTTTGATTCTGACAGCGTTTACCCGTCGTCAAGGACTCATTCTGACCTCAAACACTTCTAATGAAATAGCGGTCTTTCTCTTGTCTCAGCCCTCTGTGAATCTTAGTAACTTCCTCCTGCGACTTGTCTCCGTCACTGCGGTAAGAGGTTAAACGTTTTTCAAGCATTTAACCATCAGTCTTCTTCAAGGTTTATTACCTCTCCTACAGACTTCCCATTAGAAAGCCAGGCAAGGTTTTTACCAGCACCCGCTATGAGTGGTTGTGCAGAAACGCCCCCCCACCACCGCACCCCCTCACTCTCCTTGTTTTGCATATAGGAAATACAGCTGTGACTCACTCAACCAACACACCACTAAAGTGTCAGTATCAGGATAAAACAACCATACAATCATAAGAACAGTCAAGGATGAGAAAAGGCCAATCGACCCGTCATAGCTCTTCCCCATCTAACTGTAACTCTCCCAGCCTAATATCAACTGTATCTAGAATGTCCTAATGTCTTCGTCCCTATTACACTGCTCGGAAGATTATTCCAAACACTTATTATCCTTTGATTAAGGAAGTTCTTTATAATGCCTGTCTCAAATATACTTTTCACCAATTTAAATGTGATATCTTGGGTCCTTCCTAGTCTTATTTACTTGCAAGCAATATCCTGGGTTTACCTTATCTGTGCCATTTAATATGGATGTACCTTAATGAGATCCCTCTTAACCTATTCATTCTAGATTGAACTTCTGTGATTTTCCCTCATGGCTCATCCCCAATACACTTGAGATTATTGTTATTGCTCTTCTTTGCACCCTCTCCAATGCATGGAGCTCACATTGTGCACTATCTGCTAATCAATTGAGTGCGTTGACACATAGACAGTATCAAAATCTGACTCCAAGAGTGCGGAAACAGCAGGCCCACAACACAGGAGTGCAAACACACATGCACGCAGATCTACGTCCCCCTCTTTTAACTATGTTTCTATTGGTGAACGCCACCTTCACTTCCGAATCTGGGAATGTTATTCTATTTGTCCCTCTCTTCTCTATACTCCTCCTAGAAGATTAACAAAGTGTAACTTGCAGTCTTTCTCGCAACAGAAGTGCATGGATAATGATTTCATTGCCATCAAATGAGCATAGGCAGTTTCCCTCCACTTCCTAGTGCCACATGGGACCATAGCACTAAACCACCTCCTAATTTGGTACTAACGGGCACGAATTTGGCAATCTCATTCAAGGTGGCTATACTAGGCTAATGTGGAAAAGAGAACATTTCACAATGGTGCAATAGGGAGTATTCTTCTGAAGTTGGGTGGAGGAAAATTGAGTAGAGGAAGCTTTCCACTGCTTTCAACCGTGACCTGGTAGTGCTTGATGTTAATACAGGAAGCCCAAAAGTGGAAAGTATTCCATTCAACAGCACAAACACCCTCACCTTGAAAAGCACAACTTTCACATAAGAAAGTACTGCAAGAAAAGTAGATTTAAGTACATTTTGCAAGAAAGGATGCTTAACACAGCTGTTTTTGCAGGACATAGTTTGTGAACTTCAGGTAAAGCCAAGACACAAAAGGGGATTTCAGTGCAATGACCTCAGGTGAAGCCCACACAACAACTTCATATGTACACTGCCTTCAGATGTTAACACCGAATTAATAATCTGTAGGAGCATCATACAATTAACCGCTACCGAAGTGAGAATAGCAATGTTAAGGAGGAGCGGAGGGGCAAATGGTAATTTTTTTCTTTACACGTAATATAAGATATCTTTGATTATTCATTTGCAGCCAAGTGTGATTTCCTTTTAATAATTTCCACCCACGTGCACTAAGAATCCGTTCGCTCACTGCTCCTGCAAGGTAAGGCAGTAAAGCCATCAATTGAATTGCCCCAAATTTTTCAGGGGGGGAAAAAAATCCCTTCAGATCACTAAAAGTTTGAATTATATTTTATCGGCCCCTTTGTTAGCAAGATCAGACTATTAATTATATTATTACAGCTTATGGAATTAATGTGTTTTCCAAGCCATAAATTCTTTTGTGTCATGGTGCCAAGTATAGAACTACATCTAGTCGCATCTAAATTTAAATAAATTTCATGTTGAAATGCACCACACTAATTGTGTGAAGTCCCTGGAAAAGGATTCAAATAAATTTGTGGATAAAATAATGAAGCCAAATCATTAACGTACCAAAGTTGTCTTTTGTCAAACCTGCAAATAAAGATGTTTTCATCTTGATTTTCAGGCACATGCAAAAGAACTATTTAAAAAAAAAGTTTAGCTTTGCAATTTTAAAATTATGGAGCAATAACTACAACATGCAAAGAGAAAGACGATATAAATAGAATGAAAAAGGAAATCAACCTCATACAATCAACATCCTGGTGGGTCATCATTGACCAGAAACTCAACTGGACCAGCCACATAAATACTGTGGCTACAAGAGCAGGTCAGAGGCTAGGTATTCTGCAGCGAGTGTCTCACCTCCTGACTCCCCAAAGCCTTTCCACCACCTACAAGGCACAAGTCATGAGTCTCCCCACTTGCCTGGATGAGTGCAGCTCCAACAACACGCAAGAAGCTCGACACCATCCAGGACAAAGCAGCCCGCTTGATCAGCACCCCATCCACCACCTTAAACATTCACTCCCTCCACCACCGGCGTACTGTGGCTGTAGTGTGCACCATCTACAAGATGCACTGTAGCAACTCGCCAAGGCTTCTTTGACAGCACCTCCCATACCCACGACCTCTACCACCTAGAAAGACAAGGGCAGCAGGCACATGTTCAAGTTCCACTCTAAGTCACACACCATCCTGACTTGGAAATATATCGGCCATTCCTTCATCGTCACTGTGTCAAAATCCTGGAACTCCCTCCCTAACAGCACTGTGGAAGTACCTTCATCACACAGACTGCAGTGTTTCATGAAGGCGGCTCACCACCACCTTCTCAAGGGCAATTAGGGATGGGCAATAAATGCTGGCCTTGCTAGAGATGCCCACATCCCATGAATAAATTAAAAATAATACACAGAAGGATAGCAATAGTGCATGAACAGAAACCCCAAGCTGATTTGGTTGGGACCACGACATTGTAGGGTTATCTATTTATGATATAAAGTTAAAAACATTGAAATGTATGCACAGAAAGAGGCCATTTGACTCATTGTGTTTATGCCAGATCTTTGCCAGAACAATCCAAAATTAATCCCATTACCCTGCTCTCTCTCCCCGTCCTGTAAGATCTTTTGCTTCAAATATTTATCTACTTTCCCTTTAAAAGATAGAATGGTCTCTGCCTCAACCATTTCCTGCAGCAAAGCATTTCATGCTCCAACAACACTCTGCGTCAAGACATTTTTTCTAACCTCCCTCTTTACACTCTTAGTCACAATTTTAAATTCATGGCTCCTTGTCACTGACTTCACAACCAGAGGAACCAGTGTCTCCCCATTCATCCGAAAAAAAAACCCTCTGTTAAATCTCCTCTTAGCCTCCTCTGCTCCACTGGAATATGCGTAATGTAAGAAAAGCCCAGAGGCTTTGCTGTGTGAGTGTTAATTGTAGGGGAGCCAATGTAGAGTGGTCGGGACTGCTTAGGGACGAACACATTAGGCAAGGGAGATAGGTGGAAACTGTGGGAGAAGCACTCGGGAGTGAAGTACTGTTCTTGTTAGTATGTCTAAATCTACTCTAGTAGAATCCTAATAGAACATTGTGGCAGTGGGGATGATTTGTCATCAAAAGAATCATCCAGAAATCCTGGGAAACTATATGAGAGAGACTGCCAGGAACTAGATGGCAGAAAGCGATGCAAAAGATCTACAAAAGAGCAGGAACACAGATTGGTAAGTGCATCAAACAGTTTATTTCCACTTTTGCCAACCACATAAATTCAATTTCAGTATAGTCAGAAGAACAGTCAAATGGATAAAGTGATTGAAAGACTTAGAATTGCTTTGGGCCTAGACAGGGACTGAAACAGAAGATTGGTATAGTTACTGGGTGAGGAAGTTGAGAATACCTTTTGCTCTTTCCCAGTTGTATGACAATGGCTGGCGAAATTATAAAACAACACTGGATTAGATTAGAAAGGTGCATGGAGGACTGCAACAAATTACAGTGGGACATTAATAAACTTGCAGAATGGGCATATAATTGGCAAATGAAGTTCAACACAGATAAATGTGAGGTATTACATTTTGGTAGGAAGTATAGGGAGGTCACTTATTACTTGGAGGGTGCGAGTCTGGGTAGGGTGGAGGAACAAAGGGATCTCGGAGTACAAATACACAAATCACTAAAAGTTGCGCCACAGGTTATCAAGGCCATAAAAGCAAACCAAGCACTAGGGTTTATTTCTAGAGGGATAGAATTGAAAAGTAGGGAAGTTATGCTAAACCCGTATCGAACCTTGGTTAGACCACACTTGAAGTACTGCGTACAGTTCTGGTTGCCATGTTATAAAAAGGATATAGAAACACTGGAGAGGGTGCAGAGAAGATTTACAAGGGTGATACTAGAAATGCGAGAGTATACCTATCAGGAAAGAATGAACAGGCTGGGTCTCTTTTCTCTTGAAAAGAGAAGGTTGAGGGGTGACCTAATAGAGGTCTTTAAAATTATGAAGGGTTTTGACAGAGTGGATACAGAGAGAGTGTTTCCACTTGTGGGGAAGAGCAAAACTAGAGGCCATCAATATAAGATAGTCACCAAGAAATCCAATAGGGAATTCAGAAGAATTTCTTTACCCAAAGAGTGGTGAGAATGTGGAACTCGCTACCACAGGGAGTGGTTGAAGCGAATAGTATAGATGCATTTAAGGGGAGGCTGCACAGGCATATGAGGGAGAAGGGAATCGAGGGTTATGCTGATAGAATCACAGAATCACAGAAACCCCACAGTGCAGATAGAGGCCATTTCAGCCCATCGAGCCTGCACCGACACATATCCCACCCGATCCCCGTAACCCCTACACCAACACATATCCCACCCTATCCCCGTAACCCCACGTATTTAATCCCCCTAACACTAAGGGTCAATTTATCATAGCCAATCAACCTAACCCGCACATCTTTGGACTGTGGGAGGAAACTGGAGCACCCGGAGGAAACCCACGCAAACACGGGGAGAATGTGCAAACTCCACACAGACAGTCACCCGAGGCGGAGGCTCGAGTGGAGCATAAACGCCGGCATGGACTGGTTGGGCTGAATGGCCTGTTTCTTTGCCGTATATATCCTATGCGTAGGCACACAATTTTCAAAAGACCTGAATTCAATCAAGGGAAACAGGAAGAAAACAATTACCTTGAAAGTTCTATTACAGCTCCGGCTGAACATTAGCTATGGTACTCTGCATGGCAAAATGATTTGTGAATGTATTGTAGTAGGACTGTGAGATGAAAGACTATCTGAGAAATTACAGCTAGACCATGAATTAGCCCTCGGTGAAGCAGTAACTCGAGACAGACAAGGGCTGATTCCGCAATCAGGCGTGACCAGCGTGAAGTGACGTTCATAGAGGGTACAGTTTGGGAATTCACATGCCCGCTGCAGTGGAGTTTCCACCCATTGTGGACAGAATATCAGTGGTATTTTCTAACCTGTGTTTCAAAGATTTTTGCCAAGAAGGAATCATATATTCAGCCCTACTGTGAACCTATTGAGATGCAACAAGGAGTAACAGCCATCAGGAGAAGCATATATTGACCATTTGAAATAGTGGGGCCGGAGGTAGTGGGGCCGGGGTGGGGGGGAATGAAGGGAGGGAAATCACAGCAGGTTGTGTAAAAACACCCTCCCAAATTATACTTCCAAGAAGAACTGAGAAAGAGAGAGCAGATTCTGCAGTAACAGAACCTGTGATAATGCGGGAGATTCCTAGTGCGTCCCAGATATTTATGTCCTGGAAGAAATGCAAAGTGCTACAAATTGCTAAGGAAAGGGACAAAGAAAAGATGGTTAGTAACATTTTAGTGAGGGGGCCAGGAAGAAGAATAGAGAGGAAGGTAGAAAACCCATCGTCAGAAAAAATGTTCCTTGTGAAAGTTCCCATTGACTTTAAAATTGAGACAGAGCAGATAGCTCAACTCCCAGCATCACAAAAGGGAAATGGAACAATTGAAACAATAAATACAATTCTATATGAACCAGGAATCTAGAAGAATATGCACTGTTTTGAGGTTGCCAGTCTTCAGACAGAAATATATGAGCTTAGTTGCACACTCTTAAGGCTGTACAAGCTCCTGGACTTATATTCCAGGTAGATACAAGAACATTAGAAGAAGTGGACTTCAAGTAAGAGTTTTCTAAGCTCTTCAAAGGCTTTCCATTCAATACCATGCTAAACTAAAGGCTTATAAGATCCTCGATGAGTTTCTATTCCACTGCAACTGAAAGTAAAACAAGAATGAACTAGGAGGAGAAATTGGGTGTGCTATCAAAAGCAGAGAAACCTACAGACTGGTATGCAGGAATAGTTGTAATCCCGAAAGACAAATGGTTACATTCAAATTTGTGTGAACTTGACCAATTTAAATGACAGTATTTGCTGGGACTAAGCACATAATGCTCTAAATTGATTCGACTCTGACTCTGCTTGGAGATAGCAAGAGGTTTTTTATTTCAAAATTAGATACTAATTTTGGATTCTAGCAAATCCCTTTGTCAAAAGAATTTTCTTTGCTTACAACCTTCATCATGCCCTTTGGGTGTTTTCATTTCAATCCACTTCTATTTGGTATCGCTTCAGCTCCAGAACATTTCCAGCGGCTTTTGTCAATGCTATTGGAAGGCTTCCACGAGGCTGTGCCAGATAGATGACATTCTAGTACAGGGGGAGGCCCAGTCAAAGCATGATAAAGGGAAGAAAGAAAGAACTAGCATTTCTATAGCGCCTTTCACAGCCTCAGGACATCCCAAAGTGCTTTACAGCCAATTAAGTACTTTTGAAGTGTAGTCAATACTCTAATGTAGGAAAACTTATAAAACTCATTGAAACTTATAAAATTCTAACAGGACTAGACAGACTAAATGCAGGAAGGATGTTCCCGATGACCGGGGAGTCCAGAACCAGGGGTCACAGTCTAAGGATAAGGGGTAAGCCATTTAGGACTGAGATGAGGAGGAATTTCTTCACCCAGAGAGTGGTGAACCTGTGGAATTCTCTACCACAGAAGGCAGTTGAGGCCAATTCATTAAATATCTTCAAGAAGGAGTTAGATATATTTCTTAAGGCTAAGGGGATCAAGGGATATGGGGAGAAGGCAGGGACAGGGTACTGAATTTGGTTGATCAGCCATGATCGCATTGAATGGCGGAGCAGGCTCGAGGGGCCGAATGGCCTACTCCTGCTCCTATCTTCTATGTTTCTATGTAAAAGCGGCAGCCAATTTGCACACAGCAAGGTCCCGTAAACAGCAATGAGATAATGACCACCCAGGAGCCAATATAGGTCAACGAGCACAGAGGTGATGGGTGAACGGGATTTGGTGCGAGTTAGGACACGGGCAGCAAAGCTTTGGATGAATTCAAGTTTACAAAGGGTGCAAGATGAGAAGCCGGCCAGGAGAGCATTGGAATAGTCGTGTATAGAGGTAATAAAGGCATGGATAAAGGTTTCAACAACAAATGAGCTGAGGCAGGGGCGGAGACAGGTGATGTTACAGAGGTGGAAGTAGGCGGTCTTGGTGATGTGGAGGGTTGGATGGCCCAAATTGTCCCACAGAGGGCAGAGTATGAAAATGGCACCATACCTGACCCACATGACTGCATCCAAAAAGGGTTGAGTCCCCTAAAAATGTGAGTTAGGAATAGGGCACGAGGTCTGCTGCTCCATCTCCACCCAACGGGTATGTATCCATTGCAGAGGTTCACTTGACAAATGAGCACAGCCAGACATAATGCAGGCAATTGGGATGGGCTACCCATCCTAATCAACTGGCCATTGTAACAGGTTAAATCTGATTCGTGGTTCTCTCAATTCTGCACCAAACAATAGAATCTGCCAATACAATTCCAAAAAGATAGAACAAAGTATATGGGCAGGGTGCATTTGGAATAAATAGAGTAAAAGGAGAAGAATCTTCATTTTTAAAACACCGACTCTGCCCTAGACTATTGTTGAACAGTTCCATGGGCACTGGCTGTCCCCTGGTACCTTGACCAACTGGCCAATCCTCATGTGTGAGTCTAAAAAGGCGACCTATCAACAAGCTATTTGCCCATGGGACCATTACAGTTGAACCTGATTCTGCTTTCATCTGACTTCCACGCATGCACACTTTCTAGTAGCGGTCACTGGATAGCAATCAGTAACTAGAAGCCTGGCAGATTGTTCCCCTCTCTAGACAATGTCTAAGGCCATTGATGGCAATTATAGCACCCCTACTGTTAGTCCAGCTGACATCAACTAACTCAACACAGACCAGAGATGGAATATAGAACCTCCCAGGACTGTATGGGTCAGTTCTACATTTGGTTGTGCACTGATCCATTGGGGGAGTCCGGAGCGAATGAAACTGAGCAACTAGGGCCGTGCATAGCCTAGAATAACTGACACCAAACTGAAGGGCATTCCTCATTTTTTAAAAACCCCTTTATGTCATACCAAACACAATTTGCCAATCAAAAGGATCGATAGTCAGTGAGTTGCTCCCAAGCTCTATTCCTTTCCCTCCTTCAGGCAAAATGGCATGGCGCTGTTTCTACTCGCCATCTCCCCCAGATGCCTCACCTAAGACCAGGAACTCACCATGTAGGGAATCAGGGTGGGGAGAAGACAGAGGAATCTATGTCCTAAATTCTGGATGCTGTGCTAGTGCATTAATCCTGAACTGAAGAGAATATGTAAATAGTTTCATATATGTTATGAAAAAGTAGAGGTTGAGGTTATTGAATTACATTACAGCCTGTCACAATTCAATATATAGCATAAAATGAATGACCTGGATATCAGGAATGCCATGATTCAGGCGTGTTGATCTCCACACCTGATTCTCTGATTTGTGCTCCTCGCGAGCAAGCAAGGCCTCCATGAGGGATCTTTGGATGGCAAAATCTACCCTTATACATCGACACAGTGACCCAATGATGTTGAGACTGATTTGAGGAAATTCTTTGTTGGTGTTAACATTTGGTTTGTTTACAGTATCAGGACACACTACAGTACAGAAAAAGATCATACTTTTGAAAAAGATAATCTAGGATTTATGCTGTGTAATCTTCACATTTCAAGTGGACATAGTACAGAAATTTTATGTGATCACAATTGCACTAACATGAGATTCTGAGAGGGTACTGGGTACTGAATTTGGATGATCAGCCATGATTGCATTGAATGGCGGAGCAGGCTCGAGGGGCCGAATGGACTACTCCTGCTCCTATCTTCTATGTTTCTATGTTTCTGGAGACAGCACTGTTTCTAGCATAGATAGCACAGACATATTTAAGGGGGAGTTAGATAAGTATATGAGGGTGAAAAGAATAGAAGCGTGTGCTGATAGAGTTAGGTGAATTAGGGTGGGCGGAGCCTCGTGTGGAGCATAAACACCGGCGTAGACCAGTTGGGCCAAATGGCCTGTTCCTATGCTGTAAATTCTACGTAATTCTATGCCTGCTTTTGACCACCCACCATATATTCTTGACTGTTCTTCACAGACCGCATGTGTCCAGCGAAGTCTCGGCCCTAGAGCATTACTTCAGTAGCTCTGCTTGGCGATGAAATGAGGTCAGGGTTCAGGCCTGCTCGGTGCATTAGTGCTGCTTAAAGGTTGAGGGAGAACTGATGCCAGGAGAATGACGGAGTGTCAAAAGGGCAACTCAAGCACCTGTCCCTCAAAATGAGTGACAGTTGGGATGTCGATATCAGGCTGCCACTGCAGCAGAGCTCACTCTGCTGGCTCAGAAATGAATTGGTACAAGGCAATGTAGCCCAACTTGGGCCAGCTCCAGCTTGGTATAGATTCCTGTAACTAATAGTTAACCCTCTGAGGTTTGCGATGGTGTGCTCGCCGCATAGTAAACTACTTTGCCGTTCCTCATTCCTGTGCATAGCTCTTTCCTCTCTCAGAATAAAAGTTTACCAAGTTCTTTTGTGAAGACAGTGCCCATTAAATACTTCTGATCCTACCTGATAAATGCAGCAGTCTATAAAATACATTTCAATACTTCAATGCAGTAGCCTATGTTGCACAGTTTACTGACACGCAGCACGATAGAATGATTCCCTCCACAGTGATTACCTGATATCAGCCAGACCATCAGGAAGAGATGCAGTTGTACACTAATTAGTGCCACTTGGGTTTCGGGGAGTAAGAGGGAGGGGCAGGTCTCCTGCTTGCCCCCACTGTTTGGGAATGCTACGCGGCACAATTCTGATTCTACGGGGAGTGGAGATATACAGATCGTGCCCAGGCATGAAGGAGATGCAGGTAGCTAGTCCAGGACCTGAATGATGGGTTGGACAATGGATTAAGTCTTCTTTTGTAGTCCTCTCCAATTTTTTCTTCTCCTCTCCCGAAGGCGCCAATTCCTGGTGGGATACAGTTCCCTAGGTGGCAACAAGCACCCAGTGCCTCATTCAAAGTGTGGAGTTGGACAGACCATTCTTCCACTGTTGGGGTTTTCAGAGTCAAGTTAATTCATGTTTTCACCCAACTGCCACACATGTGCTTTCTAGCTGGAGTCACCTGCAGAAACCTTGACTAATTTTTCCTATTCCAAGTCCAGGGGCATTTTGTAGCACCCTTACCAGATGCTATTGGCTGAGATTAGACAAGGGGAAATCAAACCTGGGACCTTCCAGGTCTGCATGGGTCAGTACCACACTGAGAATTGCTTTTACCTATTAAGTCATCGATGCTCAAAAACAGTCTTAAGCATTCTATCTCCTCATAGTGGAAATATCAAGGAGTATATTTTGCTAACTGAATTCAAAGTGGGGAACATCTCTTTACATTAGCTTCTACCTTTTTGCTAAAATAAATTTGTGAACAGGGAAAAATATACCCCAAAGAGGCCAATGGAATACAAAGACAAAAGTCACAATAGATTTATGACTATGTTCAAAAGGAAACTTACAAACAGGCAGATCTTGCAAATCACAATCTGCAAACATCTTAGACTTTCCATTGTTCTCTCTGATTCTAATTATGCTCCAACCACATTAGAAGACGGTTTGGGAGTGTTGACTGACGCAGTAGCACAAAGCATATTTTGATGATCACTGTCACAAATATCTTCACGGAAACATCACGAGTCCGAATTGCATTTGCACTATAGCACTAAGAAAATTCTTAGATGGGTCCCTTCTTCATTAATGCAACACCAGAGTGTGACATTTTAGTGAAATTGTGACATCCACTAAGACTTCAACGCTATGCGGACAGTTCACTTCTGTCTGCTTTTAAATGACACGTGTCATTACAATACCACCATGAATAGGCAGAAAATAACATCTGTGGGATTTGTCACACTGATGAGACGTATGGATAGCTTCAGGCTGATGATCAACACTTCCCTTCACTAATCAGATCAGAGCAATGTTTCCACTAAACCTAACTCCAGAAGAACATGCAATGATCCAAGCACAGAATTCCATTCACTTCCATTGTATAGAGTTCATTATTCAAACATATGGCTTCATAAATTCCTGATTCAAGTGTAAAATATTCAGTGCTCAGTACAACCAAATATGGTCCATCCACTCCCAACTTCCACCCACCAGAAGAACAACTGGCATTTATAAAGCACCTTTAAAGTGGAAAACATCCCAAGGTACTTTACCGAGGAGAAGAAAAACAGAAGTAGAAATAAGTAACCGAGCTATGGAGGGAGATATTAGTGGAGTGGGAGATATTAGCGGAGTGGCTAGTAGATAGGGGAATGGACACTGAGTTAAGGAGGAAGAGTTGAGTGGGGGTGACTGATAGCTAGAGGAAGGGACACATAGTTTTAAAGGAGAGATCAGTGGGGGTGACTATTAGCTAGGGGAATGGACACGGAGCCTTGAGGGAGAGATTAGCGGAATGGCTAATAGATGGGGGAATGGACACCGAGCTATGGAGGGAGAGTTGAGTGGGGATGGCTAATAGATAGATGAATCTACACTGAGCTATGGAGAGAGAGATTAGCCAAAGTGATTGAGCACTTGGTTGAAAAGATGGGTTGCGAGAAGTTTTGACAGCCAGCTCTACACTTTACAAGCATTTCTTTCAATTATTTTATTTACTTACCCTCTTCTTTTGAAGGTAGTGACTCATCCTGGGGCACAGTTACTCTGTAGCTTACACAGAATTACAATCAAAGAGTAGCACAGTAAAGGCTCAAGAAAGATATGCATTTAAATAGCACCTTATCGCATCCTCACATCCCAAAGCATTTCACAGCCAATCAGTTACATTTTGAAGTGTAATAATTGTTGTTAAGGTACCAAACACAGCAGCCATTCTACACACAAGGTCCCACAAACAGCAAATGAGATGAATGACCAATTAAACTGATTTTTGGTGGTATTGGATAAGGCACTTCTAACCATGCAGTAGTCCCTCAGTACTGCTCTGAAGTGTTCCTAGATTATGTGCTCAAGTCCAAAGTGGAGGCTGAACCCACAGCTCTCTGACTCCAAAACAAGAGTACGCCCAACTGTACCGAGCTGGCATTTACTGTCATAAAGTAGGCAAAAGTGGCAGCCATCTGTCGCACAAGATGCCACAAACAACATTGAGATGAATGACCTGTGAATCTGTAAAGTACCAATGGTACATTTTGTGCTCAGGATGGGAAAAGGTAATTTGCACACGTTCTACTTGTGGACTCATTCCCATGTCTCTTCCATAACATAAAAACTATCAGCTGTTGAAAAAGAAACAAAAAAGAAAAGAACTGACTATCCTTTCATCCCATTATGATATACGTTTAAAAATCTGTAGTGAAAAAAATTATATTAAAAAAGTCCTAATAAAACTGACACAATTGCACTATCCAAAATGCTTAACACTTAGGCTGCAAATTTTGGCTCCTTTGTGCCTGCCATTAGCGCCTCGGGGGTGGGGGGGGGCTAACGGGGTGCAAAGGGCTTATCGCCCTGGCGGGAATAATGTCTCCTGAGAAATTCAGCGGGGCGCTACTGAGGTGCTAGCCGATAGCGCCGCAACCCCTTAGCGCCCCACCCGACCCCCTTACCGCCCCATGGCAGAAATTAGGCTGCGCCCCACGAGGCAGTGCCAGCTTCGCGGGTCACAAGCCGGGCCAACCTCCGCTCATGGGGCGCTAATTAAGCAGAGGTGCTGCCGCGACCCGCGCCGGCTGCAGCCACGGCACTATGCTGCCCTGGTGGGCTATTGTGGGCCATTGGAGGCCCTGCAGTGCTCACAGCGCCCCTCCCCTTTAACAGAAGGGGCAGGGCGCTGAAACGCGTCGGCGCTATGCGGAGCAGCCGCGTAGCATTCCGGCGCTACCATGCTTTGCGCCCCCGAAAGGAAGTGAAGCACCCGACATAGCACTCCGCCTCCTCGCTGGGGCGGTACATCCGCGCCGGGCGCTAAATCTCCGGTGATAATTTGGTTACCACCCCCAAACGGGGCATAACCAAATCTCGCCCCCTTAGACTTTTTTTCTGGATGATTCCAATATAGGTTGAAATGTTATTTTCTTAATGAAAAATTGACAAATTATAGATGTTATGTTCTGATCATTTCCTCCACTCATCCCTCTCTATCGACATAAACACTTCCCCATCTCACTAGCCACCCCTCACACTCACCCTCATCCTAGTCCAATCATACCAACTAACAACACACAAGGGTAGGCACTTGGGTGTTTTAGCCAATGTTTGTGTAAATTTTCTGTTAATGTGCTGTCAAGCATTGAAATCCTTATTGTCACCACTTTGCCTTCTTGGACAGATTTGTGTGCACCTTTGAAAGTGTCTTAGTGAGTTCCAGTGAATGGTGAGACATAACGCCCCTCTACCACCCCCCCCCTCCCCCCAATGGTGATGAGTGTGAAAGGAATGGCTTGGTCATTGTGGGGATGCTTTGTGGTGCTGGTGTGGGGTGGTGCCAACCTGGTGAATCATGTGGCAGCCAGGGTGTACAGCGTTAAGTGAAGCAAATCTGGACATGGTGAGGCCATCGCTGGCATCCTGGGCAGCAATGCACATGGGTGATGATGCCCTCTGTGCAGCGCAGCATCAGTTGATTGCGGAGAAGGTTGGTGTGGATGTTATTGGTGCTGCTGATGTGCCCGGTGATGCTGGTGTTGCGGCTGACCATGTTGGGATTCTGAGGACCAAGGTGAGATTCTTTTCAAGGGCACCGATGCTGATAGAATAGATGGCAGGTGAGGTTGAGATGACAGAAGTAATCTGTCAGTGTTGAGGTGGGTTGTTCCAAGGAGGTGACAGTGGATAGAGAGATTACTCCAAACACTTCAAAAGTGCATAAAGTTCAAAAGTGGGTTCCAAATCATTAATGTTCCAGCTTCTAAGATTGGGACATGAACAGCTGTGAAATGGTAGGTTTTAGACCACTTTTGCAGCTTTCACCTATTCACAGCAATCCACAGTCATTGAGAACCCGACATACTTACCTAACGCTTGAGTATTGTGTGCAGTTTTGGTTGCCTTATCTGAGGAAGGACGTTCTTGCCATGGAAGGAGTGCAGCGAAGATTCACCAGGCTGATACCTGGGATGGCAGGAATGACGTATGAGGAGAGATTGTGTCGATTGGGCTTATACTCACTGGAGTTTAGAAGATTGAGAGGGGATCTCATCGAAACCTATAAAATTCTGTCAGGCCTAGACAGACTAGATGCTGGAAGGATTTTCCCGATGGTCGGGGAGTCCAGAACCAGGGGTCATAGTCTAAGGATAAGGGGTAGGACATTTAGGACTGAAATGAGGAGGAATTTCTTCACCCAGAGAGTGGTGAACCTGTGGAATTCTCTGCCACAGAGGGCGGTGGAGGCCAGTTCATTAAATATATTCAAGAAAGAGTTGGATATATTTCTTAAGGCTAAAGGGATCAAGGGATATGGGGAGAAGGCAGGGACAGGGTACTGAATTTGAATGATCAGCCATGATCTCATTGAATGGCGGAGCAGGCTCGAAGGGCCGAATGACCTACTCCTGCTCCTATCTTCTATGTTTCTATGTGATAGCCGCTCTCCGGGAACCTCATTGAAAACCTGGTAAAATGGTTCTTAACTACCTTTTAATAAGCTTTTAACTATCTAAATTGGCTGACCTGCTGCTTGGTGTCGGGTCTGTTCAGGGATGACAAACCCGACACTTGGGAAACTGGCAAGGAGGCGGGTTTACAGCAGGATACCGACCCGCTGTCAATCTTTGCAGTTTTGACAGCGGACCCGCCTCCAAACCCGCACTCTGAGCCCCATTAAAATTCCGGCCAAGGCGTTCGAATCACTGGCAGTCGCAGGTATCAAGCTCCCCACAACCCACAGCAAAGGAAGTAAGCAGTCTGGCACCTGCACTACCTGTAACAGAATGGAGATCTTAAACCACATCTCTTTGTTCTCCCTCTCCCCACCGCCCCCCTCCCTCCGACCCCCCACCCTCCAGCTGCTGTAGCCAACAAGCCGGCACGGTGCCAATCTCACTTTTCCTTCATGCTAGGCATTATAGGGTAGAACTTTCAATTGCCGTTATTTCTATGCAGACTTTATCCATTTAAGATTAAACTAGTACATGCAGGAAGGTAATGCATGTGTGTTAAGTATTTGGATGTGAGCTTCGCTGATCTTGATCACCTCACTTTTTATTTCCTTCCATTTTTTCCACCGCAGTTTATCTTACATTAGACACGTGCTTTTTTAAAAATTTGCTCATGAGATGTGCGTGATGCTGGAAACACCGGCATTTATTGCCCATTGCTAGTTTCCCTAAGAAGGCGGTGGTGGTGGTCTTCTTCAACTGATAGAAAGAAAGCACTTGCATTTATATAGCGTCTTTCACGACCTCATGTCATCCCAAAGCGCTTTGCAGCCAATGGAGTATTTTTTGACGTGTAGTTACTGTTGTAATGTAGGAAATGTGGCAGCCAATTTGCGCACAGCAAGCTCCCACAAATAGCAATGTGATAATAACCAGATAATCTGTTTTAGTGATGTTGGTTGAGGGATAAATATTGGCCCCAGGACAACGGGGCGAACTCCCCTGCTCTTCTTCAAAATAGTGCAATGCGATCTTGTACATCCACCCGAGAGAGGAGACAGGGCCTCGGTTTAACATCTCATCTGAAAGACGGCACTTCCGACAGCGCAGCACTCCCTCAGTACTGCACTGGAGTGTCAGCCTAGATTTTGCGCTCAAGCCTCCGGAGTGGAACGCCCATGATGGTGTCAGGCAGGGAATTCCAGGATTTTGACCCAGTGACAATGAAGGAATGGCAATATATGTGTACATGAGAATGATGTGTGACTTGAGGGTGAACTCGGAGGTGGTGGTGTTGCCATGATATTTCTGCGGTTTGCCCTTTACAGTGGCAGTAGGTCGCTCCTGAAGTAAACTGTATCCTTGCTGGCTGCTTCACCAGCAAGAAGCCTGCTTCAGTAGAATTAAGCAGCTGAATTGTCAGCCTCTCCTTTTTCTCCCTGAGGTAGACAGTGCAGCAGCTAAATAGTGAATCTAGCCTCATCAGCTAGGCTCAGTCTGAGACATCTCAATAATGTATCACTGGTATGGTGACACGCTATTTGACACTGGTGCAGCTATCAAGAGGATATCCCTAGCTGTAACCAGTTCCGGTACTGTATATCAGTGTTAGGTGTAGAGGATGTTATAATTACTGGGACTGATTGAGGAAAGTTTAATTTTACAGTAAGGGGTCTAAGCTGAGTGAGTCTGGGGTACGCTTGGTGTCAACTAACCATTATTTCTTTGTTTACATTGCTCTCTATTCAACTCCTTTCAAACTTGGTTTGTGTCAGCCGTGGCTCAGTGGCCAGCACTCTCACCTCTCGAGTCAGAAGGTTGTGGGTTCAAGCCCCACTCCAGAGACTCGAGCACAAAAATCTAAGCTGAAACTCCAGTGCAGTGCTGCACTGTCGGAGGTGCCGTCTTTCGGTTGAGATGTTAAGAAGGAGTTAGATATATTTCTTAAGGCTAAAGGGATCAAGAAATATGGGGAGAAGGCAGGGACAGGGTACTGAGTTTGGATGATCAGCCATGATCTCATTGAATGGCGGAGTAGGATCGAGGGGCCGAATGGCCTACTCCTGCTCCTATCTTCTATGTTTCTATGTTAAACCAAGGCCCATTTGCTCTCTCAGGTGGACGTAAAAGATCCTATGGCACTATTTCGAAGAAGAGCAGGGGAGTTATCCCCGGTGTCTTAGCCAATACTTAACCCTCAATCAACATCACTAAAAGAGATTATCTGGTCCTTAGCACATTGCTGTTTGTGGGAGCTTGCTCTGCACAAATTGGCTGCTGCGTCTCCTACATTACAACAGTGATTACACTTCAAAAAGTACTTCATTGGCTGTAAAAGCACTTTGGGACATCTGGTGGTCGTGAAAGGCGCTATCTAAATGCCCTTTGGCATTTCACTCAGTACTTGGTGCGAGCTTGCAGCATCAAACTGCCAATAATTCAGCATCCAGGGATGGCGGGCATGGGGAACTGAAATGTTACACTGGTCTAATGAGGAAAACGCCTGATAAGAGCAATGTGGCGTGAATTTTACCCTGCATCTAATCCACGTTATACCTGACCAGGGAGTGTTGGATACTGGCACTGCATGCAAAGAAGGAAGAAAATGTTCCACCCTTCCCTTTCCATAAATGAACACTCACCACGTTGATGAGCATGGTATTTTTTTTTAGAAGAAGCACGACTCCCTAATAAAATTGTTCCCAATCCTGCAGCCTTGCTCCTTCAGTACACAGTACACACCTTCACACCAGGGCTCAGAGTATTGCAGGTTAGGCGATTGCAGACATCCCCAAGCTGTATATTTCCTCAACAGATAATATGAAGCTCATCAATTACGCAACTATTAAAAGCTTTCAAAGATGACACCAATAGCTTGCTGGTAATTTCCTTCCTCTTTGGAAAGTTGCCAGTTGAACTGTGTTTGAAAGCAAAGTACAAATTGCATTTTTAGCTGATTTTGAGAAGATGGTTAGACAGTAAGTTCACAGTAATGATTATATAAGAACAATAAGAAATAGGAGCAGGAGTAGACCATTCGGCCCTTCGAGCCTGCTCCGCCATTCAATAAGATCATGGCTGATCTGATCTTGACCTCAACTCCACTTTTCTGCCTGTTTCCCATAACCCTTGACTCCCCTCTAGTTTAAAAATCTGTCTAGCTCAGCCTTGAATATACTCAATGACCCGCCTCCACAGCTCTCTGGGGTAGAGAATTCCAAAGATTCACGACCCTCTGAGAGAAGAAATTCCTCCTCATCTCCATCTTAAATGGGCGACCCCTTATTCTGAAACTATGCCCCTTAGTTCTAGATTCGCCCACGAGGGGAAACATCCTCTCAGCATCTGCCCTGTCAAGCCCCCTCAGAATCTTATATGTTTGAATAAGATCACATTCTTCTAAACTCCAATAAGTATAGGCCCAACCTGCTCAACCTTTCCTCATAAGACAACCCCTTCATCCCAGGAATCAATCGAGTGAACCTTCTCTGAACTGCCTCAAATGCAAGTACAGTATATCCCTCCTTAAATAAAGAGACCAAAACTGTACGCAGTACTTTAGGTGTGGTCTCACCAACGCCCTGTACAGTTGTAGCAAGACTTCCCTACTTTTATACTCCATCCCCCTTGCAATAAAGGCTAACATCCCATTTGCCTTCCTAATTACTTGCTGTACCTGCATGCTAACTTTTTGTGTTTCATGTACGAGGACACCCAGATCCCTCTGCACCGCAACATTTTGTAGTCTCTCTCCATTTAAATAATATTTTGCTTTTCTATTCTTCCTACCAAAGTGGATAACCTCACATTTTCCCACATTATACTCCATCTGCCAAATTTTTGCCCACTCACTTAATCTATCTATATCCTTTTGCAGATTCTTTGTGTCCTCTTCCCACCTATCTTTGTATCGTTAGCAAATTTGGCTACAGCACACTTGGTCCCTTCATTCAAGTCATTAATATAGATTTTGAATAGTTGAGGCCCCAGCACTGATCCCTGTGGCACCCCACTAGTTACAGTTTGCCAACCGGAAAATGACCCATTTATCCCAACTCTCTGTTCTCTGTTAGTTAGCCAATCCTCTATCCATGCTAATATATTACCCCTAACACCATGAGCTCTTATCTTGTGCAGTAACCTTTTATGTGGCAGCATATCGAATGCCTTTTGGAAATCCAAATACACTACATCTACTTGTTCCCCTTTATCCATCCTGCTTGTTGCATCCTCAAAGAACTCTAATACATTTGTCAAACACGATTTCCCTTTCATAAAACCATGCGGACTCTGCTTGATTGTATTATGATTTTCTAAATGTCCTGCTACTACTTCCTTAATAATGGTTTCCAGATTAACACAGGATGTATAACGGACTTGCCAAGATAAACATTGTGTCGCTGTTTCACGGATGGCTCCTTGAATGACTAAATTGGTTGAAATATCGATGATAAATAGAAGAGACCTGCTACAGAGTAGCATAATACAAAGTTTAGCTGGCATATGAGCAGAGTTCGGTGACGCATAAATGTAGATCATCAGTGTATTTATATGATATTAATAAACACCTACTGTTCAGGATTTCCCATCCCTTTTTCCCAGTGTCAATTCTTTCTCCATTCAAAAGTGGTCAGTGCTTTTAAAATCTTTTAAAAATGTATTTTCACTAATTGTTCTATACATATAAATGACTTGTAAAAATTCTATATTGATGTTTCTTTGACAAAATTCTTTGACGACCTTGAATCAGTGGAAATTTAGTGACAAATTTCTTAACTGGTGCTTTAAAGATGGCCCATCTTCAAACAGTGTTCCCTTTGGAAGAATGAGGCAACACGATGTGCACAATATCATCCTTTCATCAATGTCAAAGTATTAACAGCAAATTCTTTCCATAATCACCACATTCAAATTCTCATCCTTGTTTTCAAATCCCTCCATGGCCTTGCCCCTCCCTATCTCTGTAACCTCCTCTAACCCTCCAACCCTCCGAGATCTCTGCGCTCCTCCAATTCTGGCCTCTTGCACATCCCTGATTTTAATCGCTCCACTGTTGGCGGCCGTGCCTTCAACTGCCTGGGCCCTAAGCTCTGGAATTCCCTCCCTAAACCTCTCCGCCTTCCTACCTCTGCTTCCTCCTTCAAGGCACTCCTTAAAACCTGCCTCTCATCTGCCCTAATATCTCCTTATGTGGCTCGCTGTTAAATTTTGTTGATAACACTCCTGTGAAGTGCCTTGGGACATTTTACTACATTTGCAGATGATACAAAGCTGGGTGGGCGCGTGTGCTGTGAGGAGGATGCAGAGAAACTACAGTATGATTTGGACAGGTTGGGTGATTGGGCAGATGCATGGCAGATGCAGTATAATGTGGATAAATGCGAGGTTATCCACTTTGGTGGCAAAAACAGGAAGGCAGATTATTATCTGAAGGGCAATAGATTGGGAGAAGGGGAAGTGCAACGAGACCTGGGTGTCCTTGTGCACCAGTCGCTGAAGGTAAGCATGCAGGTGCAGCAGGCGGTTAAGAAGGCAAATGGTATGCTGGTCTTCATAGCGAGAGGATTTGAGTACAGGAACAAGGATGTCTTGCTGCAGTTGTACAGGGCCTTGGTGAGACCACATCTTGAGTATTGTGTGCAGTTTTGGTCGCCTTATCTGAGGAAGGATGTTCTTGCCATGAAGGGAGTGTAGCGAAGATTCACCAGACTGATACCTGGGATTGCAGGAATGACGTATGAAGAGAGATTGGGTCGATTAGGCTTATATTTGCTAGAGTTTAGAAGAATGAGAGGGGATAAGAACATAAGAACATAAGAAATAGGAGCAGGAGTAGGCCAATCGGCCCCTCGAGCCTGCTCCGCCATTCAATAAGATCATGGCTGATCTGATCCTAACCGCCAATCTACTATCACAGAACTATCTCCTGAATCTAACAGAATTAGACACATGAAATAGGAGCAGGATCAGGCTACACGGCCCCTGGGCCCGCTCCGCTACCCACAGGGCCATGACCAATCCAAACCTAGACTCATGTCCAAATTCCTGCCCGCTCCCCGTAACCCTTAATTCCCTTTACTTCTAGGAAACTGTCTATTTCTGTTTTAAATTTATGTAATGATGTAGCTTCTACAGCTTTTTGGGGCAGCATATTCCATGGACCTGCCACCCTCTGAGTGAAGTAGTTCCTCCTCATCTCAGTTTTGAAAGAGCAGCCCCTTATTCTAAGACTATACCCCCTAGTTCTAGTTTCACCCATCATCGGGAACATCCTCCCCGCATCCACCCGATCCAACCCCTTCACAATCTTATATGTTTCAATAAGATCGCCTCTCATTCTTCTGAACTCCAATGAGTAGAGTCCCAATCTACTCAACCTCTCCTCATATGTCCATCCCCTCATCCCCGGGATTAACCGAGTGAACCTTCTTTGTACTGACTCGAGAGCAAGTATGTCTTTTCTTAAGTATGGACACCAAAACTGTATGCAGTATTCCAGGTGCGGTCTCACCAATACCTTGTACAACTGAAGCAATACCTCCCTATTTTTATATTCTATCCCCCTAGCAATGAAAGCCAACATTCCATTGGCCTTCTTAATCACTTGCGGCACCTGCATACTAACCTTTTGAGTTTCGTGCACCAGGACCCCCAGATCCCTTTGTACTTCAGTACTTTCCAGTTTCTTGCCATTAAGATAATAACTTGCTCTACGATTTTTCCTGCCAAAGTGCATAACCTCACACTTTCCAGTATTGTATTCCATCTGCCAAATCTCTGCCCATTTACTTAGCCTGTCTATGTCCCCTTGCAGGTTTTTTATGTCCTCCTCACTCACTACTTTCCCTCCCATCTTAGTATCATCTGCAAACTTTGATATGTTACACTCGGTCCCCTCCTCCAAATCGTTAATATAGATTGTAAAGAGTTGGGGACCCAGCACTGACCCCTGCAGAACACCACTAGTTACTGATTGCCAGTCTGAGAATGAACCATTTATCCCAACTCTCTGCCTTCTGTTAGATAGCCAATCCTCTATCCATGCCAGAATATTACCCCCAATCCCGTGATTTTTTATCTTAAGCAATAATCTTTTGTGTGGCACCTTGTCAAATGCCTTTTGGAAGTCTAAATACACTACGTCCATTGGTTCCCCTTTATCCACCCTATATGTTACTTCCTCAAAGAACTCCAGCAAATTTGTCAAACATGACTTCCCCTTCATAAAACCATGCTGACTTTGTCCTATTAAATTATGATTAACCAAATGTCCTGTTACTGTCTCCTTAATAATGGACTCCAACATTTTACCTACCACAGATGTTAGGCTAACCGGTCTATAGTTTCCAGCCTTCTGTCTACTGCCCTTTTTAACATAGAAACATAGAAACGTGGAAGATAGGAGCAGGAGTAGGCCATTTGGCCCTTCAAGCCTGCTCCGCCATTCAATGAGATCATGGCTGATCATCCAAATTCAGTACCCTGTCCCTGCCTTCTCCCCATATCCCTTGATCCCTTTAGCCTTAAGAAATATATCCAACTCTTTCTTGAATATATTTAATGAACTGGCCTCCACCGCCCTCTGTGGCAGAGAATTCCACAGGTTCACCACTCTCTGGGTGAAGAAATTCTTCCTCATTTCAGTCCTAAATGGCTTACCCCTTATCCTTAGACTATGACCCCTGGTTCTGGACTCCCCGGCCATCAGAAACATCCTTCCTGCATCTAGTCTGTCCAGGCCTGACAGAATTTTATAGGTTTCGATGAGATCCCCTCTCAATCTTCTAAACTCCAGTGAGTATAAGCCCAATCGACACAATCTCGCCTCATACGTCATTCCTGCCATCTCAGGTATCAGCCTGGTGAATCTTCGCTGCACTCCTTCCATGGCAAGAACGTCCTTCCTCAGGTAAGGTGACCAAAACTGCACACAATGGCCCAGTAATTCCGTTCCAAACGCGTGAGTACGGTCGGGGTACTCACGCGTCTGGCCGGAGGAAATGCCGGTTTTCAGCATGCACAGCGCATGCGGGGAAAATCGGCATTTCCTGTCCTCTGAACGAAGGGGTTCAGAGGCACAGCGCGTGCGACTGCACAGGCAGCGCGTGCGCAGTGAACTTCGTCGATTTCATTCATGGATTCAGTGAGGTTAAGTCCTTACAACTTACACATGAAAAAAGCATGTGTAAAGTTGCTCCAGAGGCTGCGGAGGAAGATATATTTTATTGTGGAGCTTCTGAAAGGCAATATTTTTGTTTGGGAAAGGGAGGAAAGTTATTTTAAGAAATGCTGAGGTAAGTTTTAAAGTTTAATTTTTTTTTTAACGGGTTTTCAGTACTGTAGGTAGAAGGAGCAATTGTGGCTGTGTGAATTGAATTTGCTGTGTTTATTAAATGTGAAAATGACTGTTCTAAAATGAGTAATGTAACATTTCCAACATTTTTAAGAAAGAAACTTTTCATCAGTAATATATTCTTTTAAGTAATTATGTATGTATGTCCGTATATATTCCTTTACGTATATGTATGTATGTATATATTCCTTTACTTATGTGTATGAATGTATGTATTTAATTATGATTTTCCAATAAGTTACTTTCTCTGAAAGTAATAATTAAATACATACATTCATACACATAAGTAAAGGAATATATACATACATACATATACGCAAAGGAATATATACAGACATACATACATAATTACTTAAAAGAATATATTACTGATGAAAAGTTTCTTTCTTAAAAATGTTGGAGTCATTTTCACATTTAATAAACACAGCAAATTCAATTCACATAGCCACAATTGCTCCTTCTACCTACAGTACTGAAAACCCGTTTTAAAAAACAAAAATAAACTTTAAAACTTACCTCAGCATTTCTTAAAATAACTTTCCTCCCTTTCCCAAACAAAAATATTGCCTTTCAAAAGCTCCACGATAAAATATATATTCCTCCGCAGCCTCTGGAGCAACTGTACTCATGCTTTTTTCATGTGTAAGTTGTAAGGACTTAACCTCACTGAAAGCATGAATGAAACCGGCGAATTTTACTGCGCACGCGCTGCCTGTGCAGTCGCACGCACTCTGCCTCTGAACCCCTTCGTTCAGAGGACAGGAAATGCCGGTTTTCCCCACATGCGCTGTGCATGCTGAAAACTGGCATTTCCTCCGGCCAGACGCGTGAGTACCCCGACCGTACTCACGCGTTTGGAACGGAATTACTGGGCCAACATTTTACGTGTCAATAAAATGAAAAATTTAACAATTGCACGATTTGCCCCCTTGCATCTGCGACTGAGGGTCCAAGGAGGTGCATTGCGCAAGAGGTCATCGTCGTACGTATCCTCACACTGTTCCCTTTCGGGAACTGTATGAAGTGGTGGAAGGATTTCTGGCCACGTTAACGCTCCTTCCGTGACCATAACCATCTTAATACCAGCCATTAGGGTGGTTAGTCCTATGGCGTGAGGGTTTTACGGGCTCCCACAACCCATCTGAGGGGGGGGGCCACCCACACCTGCGGACGCAAGTATCCCGCTGGATGTCCACCCAGAATTTATAGTTGGAGCTCCGACTCCACTTGCCGGGACTGTCTGGAGCAGGGTTCGAAACCCTACTCCTTCTGGCCCAGCAGCGGGGATGCTTACCGCTACGCAAAAGGCCCACTCCGCGCAAAAGGTGACACCCATACGTTTCCTGCGCCTTTTCCCTCCCCGTGACTGGAGCCCTATGCTGCCACTTGAAAGACCAAGCTATCATCTGTCCTTTTTGCGGCGCCTTGGACTTCTCATTACCAATGATGAGCAGGCGCTGCGCCTCCACCTCGTTGAGGAGATTGCTGAGGTCATCATCAGTTCAATTGTGAGTTCTTTTAATGTCGTGAATTGTGCTCATTCCGGCCATTTCACGTTGCTAATCGGAGTGGGCCTTTGGCGTAGCGGTAGGATCCCCGCCGCTGGGCCAGACGGGGTAGGGTTTCGAACCCCGCTCCAGACAGTCCCGGCAAGTGGAGTCGGAGCTCCGGCTCTAAATTCTGGGTTGACATCCAGTGGGATATTTGCGTCCGTGGGTGTGGGTGGCCCCCCCTCCTCGTATAGCTTGTGGGAGCCCGTAAAACCCTCCCGCCATAGGACTAACCGCCCTAATGGCTGGTACAAAGATGGTTACGGTCACGGAAGGAGCGTTAATCACGGCCATAAATCCTTCCACCACTTCATACAGTTCCCCAAAGGGAACAGTGTGAAGACACGTATGACGACGACGTTGCTAAATAAATAAATGGAATGAAAAAAATTCTTTCAGGGCTTTTAAAAGTCTTTAAATTGCTTTAATTCTGTTTAAAACTACTTCAGATTCTTCAAAATAATGTAAACGTTTTTAAAAGTTTATAAAAGTTACCAAAAGCTTCATAAAAATACCAAAAACCTATTTAAAATGCTGCTCGCCATGTAAAAATACTTTGCAGCTTGTGAGAAACATTGGGGGCGTGTCCTATTAAACTGAGACCTCAAGGGGCGTGTCTCAGTTGCACAGCGCGCTCCAGGCTTCGCGCTGGCTGCACTCCTGGGTGGCGTGACGTCAGACGCTGCCCGGGATTCTTCTCTTTCAAAAAGGAATTCCAGGCATCCCTGCAGGTGAACGGCAGGCGCATCGGGTAAGTGCAGATTGGGGGCTTGCACGCTCAGCAAGCCCCCGATCCGAATTTCTGCCCCAATACTCAAGGTGCGGTCTCACCAAGGCCCTGTACAACTGTAGCAAGACATCCTTGTTCCTGTACTCGAACCCTCTTGCTACGAAGGCCAACATACCATTTGCCTTCTTAACCGCCTGCTGCACCTGCATGCTTACCTTCAGCGACTGGTGCACAAGAACACCCAGGTCTCTTTGCACTTCCCCTTCTCCCAATCTATTGCCATTCAAATAATAATCTGCCTTCCTGTTTTTGCGACCAAAGTGGATAATCTCACATTTATCCACATTATAGTGCATTTGCCATGTTTCTGCCCAATCACCCAACCTGTCCAAATCATACTGGAGTTTCACGACATCCTCCTCACAGCTTACCCGCCCACCCAGCTTTGTGTCGTCTGCAAATTTGGAGATATTACATCCAATTCCCTCGTCCAGATCATTAATATATATTGTGACCAGCTGGGGTCCTAGGACCGATCCTTGCGGTACCCCACTAGTCACTGCCTGCCACTCAGAAAACGACCCGTTTATTCCAACTCTTTGCTTTCTGTCCGCCAACCAGTTCTCTATCCAAGTCAATACCTTGCCCCTAATCCCATGTGCCTTAATTTTGCATGCTAATCTCTTATGTGGGATCTTATCGAAAGCCTTCTGAAAGTCCAAATACACCACATCCACTGGTTCTCCCTTATCTATTTTACCAGTTACATCCTCAAAAAATTCCAGTAGATTAGTCAAGCATGATTTACCTTTTGTAAATCCATGTTGACTTTGTCCGATCCTGTCACTGCTTTCCAAGTGCCATGCCATTGCTTCTTTTATAATAGACTCTAGCATTTTCCCCACTGCCGATATCAGGCTTACCGGTCTATAATTCCCCGCTTTTTCTCTACCACCTTTTTTGAATGGTCGGGTAACATTAGCTACCCTCCAATCCATGGGTACCGTTCCAGAGTCTATCGAGTTCTGGAAGATGACCAGCAACACATCTACTATTTCTAGGGCCACTTCCTTAAGTACCCTGGGATGTAGATTATCAGGCCCTGGGGATTTATCGGCCTTCAGTCCCATCAATTTTCCTAACACCATTTTCCTACAAATACTGATTTCTTTCAGTTCCACCCTTTCATCAGACCCTATGTTCCCCGGCATCTCTGGGAGGTTATTTGTGTCCTCCTTCTGTGTTTCTATGTTTCTATGTTAAAGGTGCTATATAAATGCAAGTTTTTGTTGACTAAAGATGGTCCTTATACATAGGTGGTTTCTTAATACAGGTACAAGACTGAGTCATTAGTTTAGTATCATAATTGTAAATTGAGTGAATTTCTTTCAGACAGCATTCACTACAGATGGCATCGGTAGGCATTGGGGCATTTGTCAGATCCGTGAACCAATTCATATTTCAGGATGGGCAATCATTTTTCCTCCCATCTAACTTTTCTAAATCAAGCTATATTGACTTTTTTAAAGATTGCAAAAGTTATGATTTAAAATAGCTGCCTGAGAAATATTTAGCTGTTTGGAATTTTGGCGCACTGTTGGTGTGCCCTGTGAAGATACGGTGGATGAATGAAAACATCACCCCCAGGATATCAACACTGTTGAAATCTCTATATGTTAAAGAATTAACCAATTCCGTGGAAGTATTACTGAGTTGTCCACCATGCCCTACAGTTACCTTGCATCAGTAGGCTGTTCAGCACCTACAAGCAAAAGATCGGTTAACATTTGGGCTTGTCCTTTTCATCTTTGATGTCCCTTTCTCTTTGTGTAACATGGTGAAGGGTCACACTCGAAAAATGCTAACCTATCTGTTTCTTTCAGACGCTGATTGGCATTCTGTGCATCTCCAGCATTTCTGATTTTATCTCTGATTTCTGGCATTTGTTATTTTTCGTTAAATGTATCGATGCTCTTAATAATTAGCTATGTACACTTGACTTCAAGATACTTGGGTTTGCTTTCAAATCCCTCCTTGGCTTTGTCCCATCCTATTTAGGAAACCTTCTTCCACTAACTATCACAGCCTCTCATTCTGGATTACTGCTTGTCCATTTCTTCACTCCACCACTCCACCATCAGAGGCTGAACTTTTAGTTACTTTTCCCCTGCCCTTTGGAACTATCTTCTTTGATCACTTTATCTGTATCCCTCTCTCTCTCTCTCTCTATCTATCTATCTTCCTGCTTTGGAAAACCTTCTAAAAAATCTCTTCAACCCTTTCTTCTCTCCTAAACCCCTTTACTTTCTGGGCAGTGATCACATCCCGCTATCTCCAAGACTTTATTTTGTGCGGGTGCAGCTCTGTAAGTACCAGTTGTTAGATCTCTGGAGCACAAACTGCCGCCTGTGGATTTGAATCAATGGAGTCACATCAAGCTGAGGTAACCATCTGATACGAATCAACTGTGTCTTACTGCAGCAAAGAAAAAAAAAGGTTTGTGCACTGAACTGGCAATTTTGTACTACCTAGTACATGGAGAGACTCGAGGCGAAAAGGAGTCTAAACACCCTGGCTCACGTTATTTTTGCTGATCTTACCAGGGCATCATTGGGGAAAGCTACAATTGACCTCAGTGCCTGACGTAAGAAAACTACTAGGCACTTGGTCTAAGCGTTAAACAAAGCTTAAATCAACTGTTTTACAACATGGAGGTCTAGTTGTGTCCTTCACTAGTTCCTGTTAAGAATGTCCTGCACAAGCTGGGCCCGTGCCCGAGTATTTATACTCTCCCTGGACAGCGCCACCCGCAGGCCGCTCAGTTGATTCATGTCAGTGCCCATGGGCTAGTAAAGGGGGACGAATCAGCCAGGATCCTCACAACTGATCACTATCCAATGACGTCGATTGGAGATGAGTTTGTGTGGACATTGGGTGACGACATGTTTCGGGTTTAACTCTGATGCCACCCACAGTCAATATCTAGGTTCACACGTGGCCACTTGAGCAAGGCACTGAAGGATTGTTGATGCCTGTGCAATCAAACCCCCCAGTAGGACTCACTTCCATCAAAAGAGGATGCAGAGAATGGAAGTGTTAACACTGTGATGTCAACTAAAAGCAGCCTCATATTGAAATGTTAACTTTGGACATGAACCAAGCTGACAATGTGAGCTCCATTCTGGAGTTAGAATTTCATGTCCTTGGTTATTGGTAGTCCCGGCAAGGTGTAAATCAGCCTTTCCTTACTAAAGTATGCAATACTTTACTCATTATTTCCCTCTGTGTCTAACATCCATCAAATGTTAATACACTTAGCATTTCATAAATAAGAGACAGATAGGGCAGAATTTTCCACTTCTATGATGAAGCCTATAAAAGTCACTTACGCTGGAAAAACTAACATCTTATACAAACCATTCCTCCTGCTGATGCTACTCTGACACCAGTGGACTGCTAGCTATCAAATTTATATCTATCATCCCAGACCAGCAGTACATGTATATTTACCAACCCGCCTGTGAGAATCTTAAGCATCAGATGTACACACCCACCGTGATTTCTTTATTATTTATTGAGAAATTAGCTAGAGGCCCATAGTGCAGGACGCCAAGGTTAAAAAGACGAGGAGAGGAAAGCAAGTTGCGTCAAGAGGTAGTGGCTAGTTGATACCAAATTTGGGTTATAAAGCCCTGTAGATTGTGGGAGGAAGGGAAGACAGAGGGAACATAAGAACATAAGACGTAGGAGCAGGAGTAGGTCATTTGGCCCCCCGAGCCTGCTCCACCATTCAATGAGATCATGGCTGATCTGATCTTGGCTTCAACTCCACTTCCCTGCCCGCTCCCCAATACAGACGCAATACTGAGGGTTAAATCCTGACTGGGTCAATACATTCCACCACTTCAATTAAAAAACAAACTATTGAGTAGTTCCTTTCTTGTTGGTATGGTTTGCACGCACACACACACTCGCTGACTTTGAGCGAGAGTGTCAAACAGCTGATAGCGAATTGGCAGCATGTCTGAGCAATAACCTTGATCAAGACTCAATCCTCCCACCAATGGAAGGACATGCTGATAGGTTTAGACGAGGTAGGGCAGGAGGAGGCTCATGTGGAGCATAAACACTGGCACAGACAAGTTGGGAAGAATAGCCTGCACTTGTGCTGTCAATTCTATGCACTTCTCCTGATTTCCATTGTCGCACAAAGTCAAGATCTAACCCAGTATTTTTAAGCTGCCGTTTCAATGATCGCTGGAACCCACCCAAGCTTTTCTGTACTTGTGCTGTACTTACTTGAGTTCAACTAAGCAGAAGGTTTTGGAAAATGCTGGAGCAAATCTGAGATGGGGATATATTTTGTAGCTTTAAGGAAAATTGGGAAGAATGCCTGCAAATAGTGAGTGTTGGAAGTTCAGATTGAGTATGGGTTGGCAAGTGTGGTACAAACGACACCACACCAAGAATAGTGGACCCCACCTATCCCTTCTCCCCTATATTGCTTTCGGTCATTAAAACAAAAGCACTTCATAAAGACAGACAACTTATGAAGGAATGCTATTTTGGGATTTGTTTCAGTGAGAGAGCCACAAGCAGTACTTTTAGATAGAAGAGGTGCTGATGTATTCTAAAGAAAGAACTTGCATTTCTGTAGTGCCTTTCATGACCTCAGGACGTCCCAAAGTGCTTTACAGCCAATTAAGTACTTTTTTTTAGAGTGTTGTCACTGTTATAATGTAGGAAACGCGGCAGGCAATTTCCGCACAGCAAGGCCCCACGTGTGACAATGACCAGATAATCTGTTTCAGTGATGTTGATCGAGAGATAAATATTGGCCAGGACACCGGGGGGAACGCCCCTAAAGTGGGGTCAAGAGGTCTATTGTATTCGCAAAAGGTCTCATCTACTGTCTGAGCAATAACCTTGAGCAAGGCTCAATCCTACACCCGTGTCTGGTGAGCAGCACGAGTTTATTAAAGTTAGCTGTTTTATTCCTCCTCGGGCTGAATGTGTGATCATTCGAACCATTAGTAAGCTGAGCTGAGACAAAAAGGAAGCACTTGCAGTGAAATTGTGCAAGGCTGCAGCCTAACTGGCTGGTTGAAGTTGTCCCTTCTGCATCTTACTCCCTTTTTTGTTGGTCGAGCCCAGTTGTTTTTTTAAAACTACAACTGTGGACACATGCTTGTGCTTCTCGAGCACCATGATGTCATTTAGGCTCTGGAGAAATCAGAGATGATTATTACTGTTGGCTTCAAGTCATGAAGCTTTCAGCTAATTCACTAAGTGCCTTACTGCTTTACCACTGGTCTGCTCAGAGGTAAATCTTTCTTGAATGCAATTTTTTTTTAAAGAAAAAATATTTTGCAGAGACATGAAAGGTATTAAATATAACAAAATGTGCCGTGCAGCTAATACTTGAGCCAATCCTCTGTCCTGCTAATTCACTTAAACCCTCAATGTGCTTATCTTGTTGAAAAAAATGAAAACATTTCCAACCTATTAGGGAGTAAATTGCTGGAATTTCTCAGCATTTTTTTGAAAGTTCATGACATGACTTTAAACACCGCATCTTGAGATGTACAATTATTCCAGATTAATAGCTTTTCCCCCCTACCTCTGGTTTTATGGGATCCTCCTTTCATTTTTCAGAGAAGGGGGGAGGGTGTGGGCGGAAAACAGAGCAAATTAATTCTTTTGTTTGTACTGTAGTCTGTACCTGTCATTGCGCTGAATAAGGCATGCAGCGTTCAGTGTTGTTTAAACTGTTCCCTGCGGACGCCATAGCTAAAAGGAAACACTGCATTTTATTTTTTGCCATTGAGCCAAGATGGCCCATTTAATGCTTTCAAGGACTCGCCCCTATCACTTTATCCACACATCTCATTCAGGAGGAATAGAGACTAAGCAAAGCTATTTATTGTAAATGCTTGTTTAAATTTTCATGAAGCAGGAAGAAAAAGATATAGCAAAGGAACGATCAAATCCAGCGTTTGTAGTTTTTGAAACCGTTACCCTCTAGTCACAATTGCGTTGATGTGCTGAGGTCACTTTAGTCTCTGGCTTAGGGGGGTCCAACAACCGAGGGCTTTTTACTATCCCATGGTGGGGAGAGAGTCCTCATATCTGATAACTTAAAGAATTTGAATTCACCCTTCAGAGATCGAAGCACTGAACATCCATGGGTGATTCCTCGCCCAAACCTCAAGCTTACTCTTATGGTGCCTCAGAAGTAATCAATTGCAATATTCTGCCTCTTCCCATTTGTTACACGTTCAGTATTACAATCTCAGCCAGGACAGTTTCAAATAAGCAAACCACCGAAAGAAAAATTAAACTTTACCTGCAAATCCCAAGGGTTAGCTATCAAGACCTAGGTTTGCGATTAATATATTAGCTAGGCGGAGATGATTCTATCTTTATTTTCTGGCTGTTTTAAATTTGTTACTTGAAGCGTCCTCGGGGAATTGCTATATTGTGTCTTAGACGGCCCGTCCTCTTGTGCCACCTTCATCTAACATGAACTGGAACAGTGCCATTAACTGCAGGACACAGGCTGCAGTCTCCGCATTCAGATGTTTGGCTTGGGATTCAGTTTCACAATTTGGCTTCAGCAGCACTGAAGCCAGCATTTTGGAGTTTCCCCAGCAGGTTTGGTTCTCCAAAGTTCAGGTCGTCAGAAACGTAAAACAAAATCGGTTTATTTGAAGCCAAAAGTATTGGCTGCCCAGCCCCAGCTGCTGGTCATCATGTGAACCGTAGAATTTTAACAGGTATGCATTTTTGCTTTCAATGCACGTCAAGTTGAAAGCTATCAGTGCCAAGGAATGAAACAATTTTTCCACTTTTAGCGCCCTCTCCCACATCTAGGGTTAGGTTTAACACAGGCCAGGTGCAAAGTAAGACTCCCCACCATATTATCAAAAGAGCAACCTCAAAAATGCATCTCATTTCCCAAATCAACCAACTCTGTGTACTTTTGCAATGATACACCAAACTTAGCGCCTATTATGATTAATTAAGGGCAGTTCGGCATCCATTAGATTAAGACTGTCTAAACTAATTTCATGTAGCATCTTTACAGCTGGCATAAAGAGGAAGTTTCATCCCATTAGACTGGGTTGAATTGAAATCCAAGTCCTAGCGATGAAAGGACAGTGACCATTGTAGAGTTATACATAAATCTGATGAACTTATCTCTTGAGCCCCATTTACTATGTAGAAGCAGTATTTTCTCAAGGTAGTATGCTTCCCAATTCAATCATGTGCATAGGGCTTGACTTGAGAAACAAAATACCGGAAGTGCATTTCTGTCAGTCACCTTGGGGGAAAAATTCGGTATCGACCATTTTGGGGTGCTAATTAGTGGCAGTGACCGTGAAATTGAGTTTTAGCGGTCCAAGAGGGAAGTGGATCACTAAATCAAGTACTCCACTTCCTTCTTAGGGCGCTAACGTCGGAGAGCGGGGCGGAGACTACAGCAGTGCTGCACACTGGGCTGTGCAGCACTGCCGCGTTCAAAGGCTCCTTCCCTCCCTTAAAGGGAAGTGCCATCGTTGCAGGCTACGCAATTTAAAAAGTACCTGCCTGGACCACCAAGGCAGAGCGCCGGGCTGATCGATCGCGGGCAGGAACCCACGAACAAAACTAGAACAAATTTTTTTTTTACTTACCTCGGCCACCTCGCCTTTAATCATTGTCCCCGAAGCGGCCGGCCGCCCGACACACACCTCCTGCAGCTGTCGGTGTTTTCGACCGGCGCTGCTGCAGGGGGCGGAAGTCAATTTTGGGTCCGGGGCGCTACCGGGGCGATGCGCACGGCGATGATGTCATGATTTCCGGGTGAAGGAGATCAGGGCGCAATGCCGTAGGGCCGCCACGATGTCAGCGCCACACCCAGTCACAAAGCCATTTGCGCCCCATTAGCGCCCCCCGAGGGCACTAACGGGAGGTGCAAAGATTTCACCCCCCTTGTCTGATCTTGAGGATAAATCTTTGGGTGTCAACTTTACAATGGATTTGGTTTAGGGTTTGGATACAAGCTTTAGAGTGAAGCCAGTACCATAAATAAAGCATTTTAAATTTGGATTGGTTTCAAATTAACTTAATTGCCCCTAGGCACTTACACTTGATTTTTTAAATCTGAATCATTAATCAACAACCTCAATGCAGCCAAGAATATACAGACATCACTAAGATGGCCTGAGGCTAGATTCTGAAACACATCTGCAATAATTTTGTTTTTGCTATAATTACTCATCCCAGTTCTTAACAACGATCATCTTTGTTGCAACTCTATTCGGCGAAGTATCTTTAATGTTTAGGACCAAATACTCATTTCATTACAATAGTTCGGTTGCTTGATCATTATTGATGAATAAAGTTGAAAGCATCAATAATGTCTCCTTTCAGAGAAGAGGAGGGAATGTCTGATAGAGTGCTGAACAGCTGGCTAGGTGGCACAAGTTCCTAACCCCAGGCTTACTGACATCAAGGGGCTGATTTTCAGTGTGCCGTGAGGCGGGCTTTTAGGCGTGCGGGGGGCTAAAATCCCGAATTCAGGGGTCCCGACACCACCCCGCCCAAAATCCACCTCCATGTAAGTTTCAAAGGAGGCGGGTACCCGCCCCACACTGGGACACGCCGACCCGAGGTGGGAAGGGATTAGTGCCAATTAACTGCCTATTAACAGGTAGCTAACAGGCAGTTTTTAGCCTAATCCCTATTTTGAAGGTTGTCGTGTGGGATTCCCGATGCCTCCAATCCACGCCAGGTTAGAGGAGTCGGGCCGTCGGGTTGAAGGAGTTGGAGGGGTCGAGATGTCAGTGTTCAGGTGAGTGATGGGTGCATGAGTGCAAAGGTAAGTGTGTTTGGTGTGTCTAAAGTGTGTAAAGAAGTTTAAATTACCTGTACTTACCTTTACAGCCTTCCTTCCTCTAGGCTTCAGGAGTCCATCATTCAGCCGGCACAGAAAACAGAATGGCTGCGATCTGTCAAAAGTGACAGCCTGCAGCTTTCAGTGCCGGCGAGATTTCTAACTGAGTCTGTGTAGAAGGACTCAGGTTAGAAGTAAGACTGTCAGTGTTTGACAGCTTCAAGCAGCTGTGAAACACTGATATTTCATCTGTCAACACGTCTTGCCAGGTGGCCCTTAATTGGCCTGCTGAGCCCGCTGGGCGGGCTCAACAAGGTCAATCAAGTGAAAATCGCGTGGATTGGCTGCATCTCGATGGAGGCGGGACTACAACCCGAAAGTTGTAGTCCCGCCTCCTTCCCGACTTCTGAATGAAAATCCAGCCCCAATAGTCAGCTATTCCTCCTTCCAGTGAAGGGAAAGAAGTCAGTAATAGCACAAGGAGGCTCTTGGTGGATGGGACAAGGGCCAGCATGTCTACAAACATGAGTAGCGTGTGGGACAACTCTCTCAAGGAGGATAGCATGAATGTAGGGGCTTAATTTAGGTCATAGGGAAAAGGGAGAAAAATTAAAGAGAAAACAATGGATTATTGCAGAAATGTTCCAGGAATACTTTGTAATACATATCATTAAAATCGAGCACAAATCACAAAAACTATAAGGCAGAATTCTATTGAGGCTTCTCAGACTCTCATCCTGAATTAATTCCAGATTATACTTGGGAGGCATTTCAAATCAGCATTAGCATCGGAAATGTTACATTCAGGTTGGTTACGAGCAAAGCATAAGGACTTAGGAAAAAGGACAGGGAAAGACCAACTGGTCCATCAAGGCTGTCTTGATGGTCCAACCTGTGCACCCCACCAGCCCACACCTCTCAGTCACGTAATCTACTGGCCGAGGCAAGAGAAACAGAGAAAAAAAACATAGGCTAATTTAGGAAACCATCAGGGAATTCCTCTCTGACCACTAAAGGCATTCAAGCAAGTTTCAGGAGACCACTGTGACTGTTAACACTAGTCCCAGTTAACCCAGCTACCTTCTATAATTCAAGATGTCTTTCACTCCAGCAACTTGTCCAGCCGCCGCTTTGAAGACCTGTAGTGAATCCACACTCACTACCCGTACTGACAATCTATTCCTGAGGTCAACAGTTCCCTGCAAAAAGATGTACTTCCTGGCATCTAACCTAACTCGATGCTTTTCTAACTTCTAACCCAGGAATCTCCTCTCAATTTTTTGAAGACCTCAATCTATGTTAAAAAGTCCTAGTTCCCTAAGCTTGTCCTGATAACTGAGGGCTATTAGACAAGGTTATCAAGCAACTGGTCCTCTGAACCTTTTCTAGGGCCTCAATATCCACAGTCATGTGAGGGCCCTCAAAAATGGGCACAGTGTTCTAGACACAACTGAACCACAGCCTTGTACAAGGTGAAAATTGTACTTCTAAATTTAAATGTAATCGTCCTAGTTAACACCTTGTTTGCTTTTCTTCATGACACTGTTCATGGCCATCAATGTCTACCTTGCCCCCGCCCACCTAATCCCCCACCGCCCTCCGCCTGAACTGAAATCAGGGCTAATATGTAGTAATGGATTAATGGTGGAGAAAATATATATTCCCCGCCCGTCCCTCTTAGTGTTTCATCAACTTTACTGTTAAACAATGCTTGACATTTCATACCTTGTAGCTTAGCGTCCCCATATCGCCACAGTTTCTCAATCCATGCCTGACTGCATAATTATGCTGGAATTTAAAAATCTATTTCTGGCTGCACCACCATACAAATAAGTTGGCAATTGGTCAGAAGTCCTAGCTACACTAAATGTGGTTTCGTAGGTCCTTTATGTAGTGTATGTGCCTTTAAGTCAGAACTACTTTTACAGCTCCTGTATACTGTAGTACCGGCAGTGACCACACCAGTATATAAGCTTTGCGCATGCCTCTGTACCCCCAGTCTAGAGACTACCCTCCTCCAGTAAAGACCTGTTATTTGTTAATGTACAGCATCCGTGTGATTATTTAATAATAGCATATCCGCTGAACCACGGAGCCAACAGTGGCGACGAGTGTCGATTCGAATCTACCTGCAACATAAAAAAAAAATAGTCGAGGCCAGGAACACGGGTGTCGACCACGAGCAACCGCCCAGCAGTCAGGCAGAGATTGAACTTTGCAGGGGAGGCTGTGGAGAGCCGGGCTTGGTTCCCCAGCCACGACGAGCAGTAAGAGACCGACGACAGGTCCAGCGCAGAACCTTCCCGAGCAGCAGCGGCGGGAGCCGACCGACGGCGGAGAGAAAGCCGAGCAGTGTGTGACTAGAAGTGAGGCAGGTATGGGGATCCAGGAGGTAGTGTTGGAGGAGCCGCAGCCCTTGCACTTGTCCAACAGGTTCGAGGCTCTTACTCCCTGTGAGGATGGGAACAGGGACTGCAGGGAGGACGAGTAACCTGGCCACAGCACCGTGGAGCGGGGGGCCATTCAAGTGGGGGGAGTTAAAAGAAATGTTGTAGTGGTAGGGGATAGTATCGTTAGGGGGATAGATAGAGTTCTTTGCAGCCGAGAGCGAGAGTCCCGAAGGCTGTGTTGCCTGCCCGGTGCCAGGGTTAAGGACATCTCCTCTGGACTGGAGAGAAACTTGGAGTGGGAGGGGGAGGATCCAGTTGTCATGGTCCATGTTGGTACCAACGACATAGATAGGACAAGGAAGGCGGTTCTGCTGAGGGAGTTTGAGCAGCTAGGGGCCAAATTAAAAAGCAGAACCACAAGGGTAATAATCTCTGGATTATTACCTGAGCCACGAGCGAATTTGGCTAGGACAAATAAAATTAGAGAGTTAAATGCGTGGCTCAAAGACTGGTGTGGGAGAAATGGGTTTTGCTTCCTGGGACACTGGCACCAGTATTGGGGCAGGAGGGAGCTGTTCCGTTGGGACGGGCTTCACTTGGCCAGTGCTGGGACTAGAGCCCTGGCGGATCATATAACTAGGGCTGTAGAGAGGGCTTTAAACTAACTAGTGGGGGGGAGGTTCCTAGAGAGCAAATAATAAAAATGACAACAGAGAAGGCCATAGACTTAGGTAGCAGTGGGGAAATTAAAGACCAGAGCATGTCAGGAAGGGGCAGAAGGTATGGAGTAAAAGGTAAAGTAATAAAAAGGGCAAAAGCAGGAACTAAGTGTCACAAAACATCTTTGAAAGTTCTCTATCTGAATGCATGTAGCATTCGTAACAAAATAGACGAGTTAATGGCACAAATAACTACATATGGGTATGATCTTGTGGCCATTACAGAAACATGGCTGCAGGGTGACAATGCCTGGGAATTAAACATACCAGGTTATTTAACGATCAGGAAGGACAGGCAGGAAGGAAGGGGAGGTGGGGTGGCTATGTTAATAAAGGAAGGAATCACTGTAATACAGAGAAATGATATTGGGTCAAAAGATCAGGATAATGAAACAGTTTGGGTGGGGGTAAGGAATAATAAGGGGAAAAAAACACTAGTGGGCGTAGTCTATAGGCCTCCGAACAGTGGCAACTCTGTTGGACGGAGTATCAATCAGGAAATTGTTGAGGCTTGTAATAAGGGAACATCTATAATTATGGGGGATTTTAACTATCATATTAATTGGACAAATCAAATTGGGCAGGGCTGCCTTGAGGATGAGTTCATTGAGTGTATTAGGGATGGGTTTCTTGAGCAGTATGTAACTGAACCAACCAGGGGGCAAGCAACCTTAGATCTGGTCCTGTGTAACGAGACAGGATTAATTAAAAATGTCCTAGTAAAGGATCCCCTTGGAATGAGTGACCATAACATGGTTGAATTCCATATTCAATTAGAGGGTGAGAAGGTTGGATCTCAAACAAGCGTGCTAAGCTTGAATAAAGGAGACTATGAAGGTATGAGAGCGGAATTGAGTAGAGTGGATTGGGAAAATAGATTAAAGGGTAAGACGATACATGATCAGTGGTGTACATTTAAGGAGTTATTTTACAACTTCCAAAAAAAATATATTCCACTGAGAAGAAAAGGGTGTAAAAGAAAAGACAGCCATCCGTGGCTAAGTAAAGAAATTAAGGATAGTATTCGACTAAAAACAAGGGCATATAAGGTAGCCAAATCTAGTGGGAGGATAGAGGATTGGGAAAACTTTAAAAGACAGCAAAAAATAACAAAAAGATTGATTAAGAAAGGGAAGATAGATTATGAAAGTAAATTAGCAAAAAATATAAAAACAGATAGTAAGAGTTTTTATAGTTATATAAAAAGAAAAAGGGTGGCTAAAGTAAATGTTGGTCCCTTAGAGGATGAGACCGGGAAATTAATGGTGGGAAATATGGAGATGGCAAAAACACTGAATGAATATTTTATATCAGTCTTTACAGTAGAAGACACTAAGAATGTCCCAACACTGGACAAACAGGGGGCTAAAGGGGGAGGGAGGAGCTAAACACGATCAAAATCACTAAGGAAGTGGTACTCGGTAAAATAATGGGACTCAAGGCGGATAAATCACCTGGACCTGATGGCTTACATCCTAGGGTCTTGAGGGAAGTGACGGTAGGGATTGTGGATGCATTGGTAATAATTTTCCAAAACTCCCTGGACTCGGCAAAGGTCCCGGCAGACTGGAAAACTGCTAATGTAACACCCTTATTTAAAAAGGGCAGTAGACAGAAGGCTGGAAACTATAGACCGGTTAGCCTAACATCTGTGGTAGGTAAAATTTTGGAGTCCATTATTAAGGAGACAGTAACAGGACATTTGGATAATCATAATTTAATAGGACAAAGTCAGCATGGTTTTATAAAGGGGAAGTCATGTTTGACAAATTTGCTGGAGTTCTTTGAGGAAGTAAAATATAGGGTGGATAAAGGGGAACCAGTGGACGTAGTGTATTTAGACTTCCAAAAGGCATTTGACAAGGTGCCAGACAAAAGATTATTGCTTAAGATAAGAAATCACGGGATTGGGGGTAATATTCTGGCATGGATAGAGGATTGGCTATCTAACAGAAGGCAGAGAGTTGGGATAAATGGTTCATTCTCAGACTGGCAATCAGTAACTAGTGGTGTTCCGCAGGGGTCAGTGCTGGGTCCCCAACTCTTTACAATCTATATTAACGATTTGGAGGAGGGGGCCGAGTGTAACATATCAAAGTTTGCAGATGATACTAAGATGGGAGGGAAAGTAGTGAGTGAGGAGGACATAAAAAACCTGCAAGGGGACATAGACAGGCTAAGTAAGTGGGCAGAGATTTGGCAGATGGAATACAATACTGGAAAGTGTGAGGTTATGCACTTTAGCAGGAAAAATCATAGAGCAAGTTATTATCTTAATGGCAAGAAACTGGAAATTACTGAAGTACAAAGGGATCTGGGGGTCCTGGTGCACAAAACTCAAAAGGTTAGTATGCAGGTGCAGCAAGTGATTAAGAAGGCCAATGGAATGTTGGCTTTCATTGCTAGGGGGATAGAATATAAAAATAGGGAGGTATTGCTTCAGTTGTACAAGGTATTGGTGAGACGACACCTGGAATACTGCATACAGTTTTGGTGTCCATACTTAAGAAAGGACATACTTGCTCTCGAGTCAGTACAAAGAAGGTTCACTCGGTTAATCCCGGGGATGAGGGGATGGACATATGAGGAGAGGTTGAGTAGATTGGGACTCTACTCATTGGAGTTCAGAAGAATGAGAGGCGATCTTATTGAAACATATAAGATTGTGAAGGGGTTGGATCGGGTGGATGCGGGGAGGATGTTCCCGATGATGGGTGAAACTAGAACTAGGGGGCATAGTCTTAGAATAAGGGGCTGCTCTTTCAAAACTGAGATGAGGAGGAAATACTTCACTCGGAGGGTGGTAGGTCCATGGAATATGCTGCCCCAAAAAGCTGTAGAAGCTATATCATTACATAAATTTAAAACAGAAATAGACAGTTTCCTAGAAGTAAAGGGAATTAAGGGTTACGGGGAGCGGGCAGGAATTTGGACATGAGACTAGGTTCAGATCGGTCATGGCCCGGTGGGTAGCGGAGCGAGCCCAGGGGCTGTGTAGCCTGATCCTGCTCCTATTTCGTGTGTCTAATTCTGTTAGATTCAGGAGATGGTTCTGTGATAGTAGATTGGCGGTTAGGATCAGATCAGCCATGATCTTATTGAATGGCGGAGCAGGCTCGAGGGGCCGATTGGCCTACTCCTGCTCCTATTTCTTATGTTCTTATGTGTCGACGGGGTAAGACAGAGGGTGAAGAGCGCAGGGCGCAGCTGGGGGTTGAACACCGAGCGGCGTCGGGAAAAAGAAAACAAACCGGAGAGAGAGAGGGTAAAGAAACAGCCGGGTTCTAGACTGAGCGGCGTCGAAAAATATAAAAAGAAGAACGCGCAGAGCACAGCCAGGTCTCACGGGCTGAACAGGGTCCGCGGGGCGAAGAAAGGGGAGACACCATTGAGCCGTGGAGAAGAAGGAAGACCGCGGGAGGCGCCATTTTTAGAAGCCGCAGCGGAGAAGAAGGGCGAGCGCGGGAAGGCAGGGAAGCGCGGGAGACGCCATTTTGTGCCAGCGGAGAAGAAGGGGAAGCGCGGCAGGCGCCATTTGTGACAGTTAACTCACACCCAAGGATGCCGAAGAGTGGCAGTATCTCTGCGTTCGACAATGAAGTCGAAGATTGGGCGACATATGTGGAACGTATTGAGGTGTACTGCAGGGCGAATGAAGTGCCAGATACTAATAAAGCACTGGTTCTGTTAAATTCCATTGGTGCAAAAACTTATGGGTTACTGCGAAATCTAATAACACCAGAGAAGCCGGTAAACAAGAATTTTGAAAGCATAGTAGAAATCCTACAGGACCACTTAAACCCCACACCGCTGCTGATAGCAGAACGATTTAAGTTCCATAAAAGGAACCAACACAAAGATGAAAGCAATGCTGAGTACCTAACGGAACTGCGCAAGCTATCGAAACACTGACAGTTTGGAGCGGGACTAGCAGATACATTAAGGGACAAGTTTGTGTGTGGGCTACAAAGTGAAGGGACACAGAAATGGCTTCTATCAGAAAAGGACCTTACGCTGGACAAAGCTTTCAGTATGGCAGTATCACACGAAGCAGCCGCAAGGGGCGCTGCAGAGATACAACGGAGACCGCAAGAATATGGCACCAATGAAATGTCCTATGGAACAGGGAAGTGCTATCGCTGCGGCAGAACAACACATGACCAGAAAGATTGTTGGTTCAAGGACCAAGTGTGCAGACAGTGTGGGAAAGCAGAACACATAGCAAGAGTCTGCAGGTCTGGGAAGAAAACCAACAGTAAGAAATCTCCACAGGAGAAGTACAAAAAGGTACACCAGGTGATGGACAGTGGTTCAGATGAACAGAAAAGTGACACAGACTCCGGAAGCAAGGCGTTGGGTTGTCTGAAACTACATAAGGTAACCGAAATGAAGGATCACCAGACTATCTGGGTTACACTCAAGATAGACGGAGTACAAGTGAAAATGGAATTGGACACAGGGTCAGCTCTAACAGTCATAAATCAAAGAGACTACAAGCGGCTATTTTCACACATACCCTTGAAAGCTACAGAGATTGTCTTGAAGACGTACACGGGGCAAAAAGTCTACCCCAATGGAAAAATAAGGGTGAAAGTGACATATAAAGGCCAGGAAATACCTAAAATGGATATATATGTATTGCCAGATGGAGGACCACCACTGCTAGGATGTGAATGGATCCGGAAGATACAATTAGATTGGCATTCCATACAGGCACTGAAGGTTGAGGCCAAAAAGGATGACGACGTCACACCTGGACGACTGTCAAAAATGCTAACTGACGCAAAAGAAGTGTTCCAGGAGGGACTAGGAACACTAAAAGGAATAAGAGCAATGATTAAAATAGAGGAAAATGCAAGCCCAAAGTTTCTGAAGGCCAGACCAGTGCCTTATGCGATCAGACCTGCTGTTGAAGCAGAGCTGGAAGGGTTGGAACATTCAGGAGTACTGTCCAAAGTGGACTGGAGCGAGTGGGCTACACCCATCATTCCTTTAATGAAGAGGTCGTTGAGTAATACGCCTGGGGAACCAAAGAAGGTCCGCATCTGTGGGGATTTTAAGGTGACAGTGAACCCAGTCCTTCACACGGTGCAGTATCCGCTTCCACGAATTGAGGATATTTTCGCCTCGCTATCTGGAGGTAAACGCTTCACCAAAATTGATCTAGCCCAGGCGTACTTGCAAATGGAGGTAGAAGAAGCTTCGAAACATTACCTTATGATCAACACTCATAAAGGTCTCTATCAATACAACCGGCTGGTGTTTGGAGTAGCCTCGGCTCCGGCTATCTGGCAAAGGGCGATGGATCAGGTCCTGCAAGGGATTCCAGGGACCCAGTGTTATTTGGACGACATCTTGGTCACGGGCGAAAATGACGGTGATCACCTCGCCAACTTGGAGAAGGTGCTCACCAGATTAAAGGAGTATGGGCTATGAGCTAATTGCCACAAGTGCGAGTTTTTCCAGAAACAGATCTCGTATTGTGGCCACGTCATCGATGAAGAGGGGTTACATAAGTCCCCTGACAAGATTGAGGCAGTAGTCAAGGCTCCAGCACCAGAAAATGTGTCACAACTGAGGTCGTTCCTCGGGCTGGTAAACTACTACCACAAGTTCTTAGCAAATTTGTCTACGGTATTACACCTGCTGAACAACCTACTGCAAACAGGGGTACCATGGAAGTGGGATGACGAACATAGACGAGCTTTCCAGAAGTGTAAAGAATTGATCACATCAAAAGAGGTGTTGGCCCATTTCAACCCAGCACTACCATTTCGTTTGGCATGTGATGCATCACCCTATGGTATTGGAGCGGTGCTGTCGCACAAATTCCCAGACGGGTTGGAGAGGCCAGTAGCCTTTGCGTCTCGGTCACTAACCTCAGCCGAGCGCAACTCTGCCCAGATTGACAGGGAGGCCCTCAGCCTAGTATGGGGAGTAAAAAAATTCAACCACTATCTGCATGGGCAGAAGTTCACCTTGCTGACTGACCACCAACCACTTGTCTCCATCTTTAATCCTAAGAAGGGCGTTCCAGTGATGACTGCACAGCGGTTACAAAGATGGTCCCTGTTTCTAGGGGCGGATCAATATGAAATAGAATATAAAGGCACGAAACAGCATGGGAACGCTGATGGGCTATCGCGCCTGCCACTGCCTACTGTGGAGGAAGCACCAGCAGTGGACCCTATCGAGGTATTTTATTCGTCAATAATTGAACGATTGCCAGTAACAAACACGGATATAGAGAAGGAGACCCGCAATGATCCGACGCTGTCGAGGGTATATGAATTGACGGTGAGGGGATGGCCAACACATGGCGACTCACTGTTGCCAGCATTCTCATCCAGAAGAGAACAGCTTTGTCAGTATGCCAGGGGACAGTGATGTGTGGATCCAGAGTGGTGATTCCACCCAAGTTAAGGGAGAGAGTGCTAAATGAGCTACATGAAGGTCATCTGGGGGGAATGAAAATGAAAAGCCTTGCTAGGGCTTATGTGTGGTGGCCGGGAATCGATCAACAAATCGAAGACCTAACTAAGAGCTGCTTAGGATGCCAGAAGGTCCAAAATGCACCACCACATGCCCCTCTACACCCATGGGAGTGGCCCTCCTCTCCATGGCAATGGGTGCATAATGATTTCGCTGGTCCATTCATGGACTCAATGTTCTTAATAGCAGTGGATGCTCATTCAAAGTGGCCTGAGGTGATAAAAATGTCTTCAACCACTACAGAGAAAACGATTGCAGTCCTACGGACCATATTTGCCAGAAACGGTTTGCCAGAGCAGGTTTGCTCTGACAGTGGACCACAGTTTGTGTCCGACGAGTTCCATAAATTTTTGAGAAAGAATGGGGTAAGGCATTACACATCCGCCCCGTATCATCCAGCCACAAATGGATTGGCTGAGAGGTTCGTACAAACCTTTGAGAAGGCGATCAAGGCCATGTGCGACGATGAAATTCCACTACAGCATAAGATGGACAATTTTTTATTAGCCTACCGAAACGCGACACATGCAGTTACCAACCAGACCCCGGCCATGATGTTCTTTAACCGAAGGTTGAGATCTCGTCTAGACTTGCTCAGACCAAATGTGCGAAGAAATGTTGAGGACAAACAATTCCAGCACATCAATGAGAAGCCGACAAGGAGCTTCAATGTAGGGCAACCAGTTTTGGCCCGTGACTATCGAACAGAGAAATGGCAACCCGGAACGATATGTACAAGGCAGGGGCCATTAATGTACACAGTGGATGTTGTGGAGAACATTGTGAGACGCCACGTCGATCAGATCTTAGCGTCACAGGAACGTGTCAACCCCATGCCTCGAGTACCTGGGGATGAACCCGACATACCGGTAGCATCTACTTCAGACCTAGTAGCAGTGGAACCCGATGAACTACCCGATGAAAAGGGGTCAGAATCGCCTCTGCACCAAGAACAAGAACCTTCGGAAAGGCGCTATCCCGAAAGGGTCAGGAAGCCGCCCCAAAGACTGAATCTATAAATGGACTTTTGTTGTTTAATGTACATGTTGAAATGTTAATTGTTATTTGAATATTAGGGGTACTACTAATCTAAAAGGGGAGGAATTGTAGTGTATGTGCCTTTAAGTCAGAACTACTTTTACAGCTCCTGTATACTGTAGTACCGGCAGTGACCACACCGTTATATAAGCTTTGCGCATGCCTCTGTATCCCCAGTCTGGAGACTACCCTCCTCCAGTAAAGACCTGTTATTTGTTAATGTACAGCATCCGTGTGATTATTTAATAATAGCATATCCACTGAACCACGGATCCAATACTTTAGAATTGCCAAAAATCTCCAGGTATTTTATTCAGGAGTAACACAAGATAGCTCTTGACCTGCATTTAGAGTATATGCAGAATGAAAGCAGTATTAATGCTACTAACACCTCCTCCCCTGGGCAATGCCTCTTAAAGGATTGAGGTAACTTTCCTGTTCAGCCATGTGTTCCATTAGCAGTCTCAAGGCAGTATCTGGGTACTGTAAATGATTCTTCAATGTCGTGTCCTTTACCTATTCCATCAATCAAAATGAAGTAGCCACGATTGGCTGACAGTGACTTCAGCATTAGGCTGAGTGAGTGTAGTTGCAGGAAGTATGCAACATGCGATCAACTAAACCGCCTGCAAATGCTGTCCTGCGGCACTAATAATTAGCGAGAGCTCTCTGTTGCTTCAGGAAGCACATCCAGACCTGAGAATGTGGTCTGAGTTTGGTTACTGTTACTGAGCTGAGTTACTGGGTTTGGTTAGTGCAAACAGCGGAAGGAGCGCACATCAACCCAAGCACCCCACCCACCCGCCCCTTCAACCACCCTCTGCCCAACCTGTGACAGAGACTGTAGGTCCCACATTGGACTCATCAGTCAACTGAGAACTCATTTTTAGTGTGGAAGCAAGTCATCCTCGGTTCCGAGGGATTGCCTAAGAGAAGACTGTACTATAGAACAGGCCATGTCAGCCATGGCTCAGTGGGCAGCACTCTCGCCTCTGAGGCAGAAGGAGCTGGGTTACAGTCTCACTCCAGAGACTTGAGCGCGTAATCCAAGCTGACACTTCAGCGCTGTACTGAGGGAGTGCTGCACTGTCGGAGGTGCCGTCTTTCAGTTGAAACCTTAAATCGAGGCCCCGCCTGCCCTCCCAGATGGATGTAAAAGATCCCATGGCACTATTTGAAGAAGAGCAGGGGAGTTATACCCGGTGTCCTGGCCAATATTTATCCCTCAATCAACATCACAAAACAGATTATCTGGTCATTATCATGTTGCTGTTTGTGGGAGCTTGCTGTGCACAATTTGTCTGCCGAGTTTCCTACATTACAACAGTGACTACACTTCAAAAAGTAGTTCATTGGCTATAAAGTGTTTTGGGATGCCCTGAGGTCATGAAAGGCGCTAGTTTTTTCTTTCTTTTTATGCTCCCCAACCGATATTGAGTTCCATTGACTTCAATATAACTGAATATCAAGCAGGGCTTTTAATAGGCAGCCCATGCACTACTGCCCATTGAACATCACCACCCAAGTCAAATATCTCCCCAATCTGTCTTCTTTCAGAAGTCAACTTTTCATAGGCTCTCCTCCATTTCAGTAGAACAACAGCTACAACTTGCATTTATATAGCGCCTTTAATGTAGAAAACCATCCCAAGGTGCCTCATTAAAGCACATTCAGACATAAAATGGATACTGATCCAAAGAAGGAGCTATTAGGACAGGTGACGAAAAAACGTGGTCAAAGAAGCAGGATTTAAGGAGTGTCTTAAAGAAGACGAATGAGATAGTGGAGGGGAGAGGTTTGAGGGAATACCAGAGTTTAGGGACTAAGGGGGAAAAACTGGGTTGATTTGTGCCTCTCGTTAGCGCCCCCAGACGGGGCGCAAATTCCCTCGTGAAATTCAGCGGGCAGTTAGCGGCGGCGGTAGCCGGTAGCACCCCGCGCGGCGCTGCGCCGTCGGTGATGACGTCATTACTGTGCGCAGCTCCGCGTTTGCGCCCTCTGACTATCGCCGGACGGTATGTCTGACAGGGTCAGGGGGGCATTTTTGCAGCGGTGGCGCTAGTAAAAGGGACAGGTGTCGGGCGGCCATTATTTTTTGGCCAACTGCCAGCAGCTGGCCCCTTCCCCTTTGTTTCTCAGGGTGCCGCCCGTGATCGCTCAGCCCGGTGCTCCTCTTGAGTGCCGGGCTGTTTTCACGGCACCCCGCTCCCCGGTGGTCCAGCGGGGCCCCGGTGCTCACAGTGCTAGGCCCCTCCCCTTTAATCAGGGGAGGAGGGCTGCAATGACGCGGCACTCTGTGCACATAGCGCCACGATCTTCAGTTGTAGCTCCCCAAGAAGGAGGCGAAGTGCTTGCAGTAGCACTCCACCTCCTGCTTGAGGCGCTACCAATGAATTTCCGGCTAACTTTTTTGGGGCGCTAAAATGAGTGCCCCGGTGCCGTTCGTGCCCCAAAAGTGGCACCACCCAATTTTTCCCCCTAAACAGCTGAAGGCACAGCCACCAATGTTGCGGCATAAGAAGTGGGCAATGCACACGAGGCCAGAGTTGGAGGAACGCAGAGCTCTCAGAGGGTTGTAGGGCTAGAAGAGGTTACAGAGCCAGGGAGGGGCAACATCATGAAGAGATTTGAGCACAAGGATGATAATTCTAAATTGGCAGCGTTGGGGGACAGGGAGCCAATGTAGGTCAGCGAGGGCAGCGATGGTTGAGTTGGACGGTGTGGTCTAGGATGCGGGCAGCAGAGTTTTGGAAGAACTGAAGTTTACGGAGGGTGGATAATGGGAGGCCAGCTAGGAAGGCGTTTGGAATATTCGAGTCTGGAAGTTTCAGAGGCACAGATGATGATTTCACTAACTGAGGCAGGGGCGGAGATGGGTAATGTTATGGGGGTGGGAGTAGCCAGCCTGTTAATGGAGAGAGCCTGTAGTCGGATCCTCAGCTCATGGTCAAATAGGACATCGAGGTCACCAACAGTTGGCTTCAACCTGAGACAGAGGGGGATAGAATCGATGACAAGGGTATTGAGTTTGTGACAGAGACTGAAGACAATCGCCTATCTGAGATTGACCACCCATAAACTCTCAGTTTATTTCATTGCACTCTATTCCATACCAACTTCAGATGAAGTAAACTACTCAGACCTTTTCACTGCACCCTTCCACAGGGGTTTTCAGCCTCTGTTCCTGCATAAAAGTCCCATAGGCTCTGACTGCACCCATATCTCACAGATGTTCAGTCCATTTCACTGCACCTTGTTGCATCGTCCATCTGACCATTTTAGTATTGCGTTTGCAAAGATAATCCAGAGACCGTCAGTGAGTTCAGTTCATGCTGCTTTTAATATGGCTGCCACACACACACATGTAAAGTCTGTGGGTTGTGTAGTGAATTAATACACAGACTACAAAAGTAACTTTTAACAGGACTTTACTATTCGAAGGTCAGGGCGAATCTGCCCAATAAATCCTTACCCAGCACTTATATACCGGTGTGGTCACTACCGGTATTACAGTATACAGAAGCCAAAATAAAGTAGTGCAACCCCTAAAATAGTTCTCTTAAAGGTGGACGGTTACATACAATAGTTCTCTTAAAGGTAGACGGTTACATACACTACAATCCTCCCTTTTTAGCTTACAACATACTTATTCCCCATTAAACATACATGTATTCAACTTCATGTAAAACAGTTTACAGATATAGGGCTAGATTTTCAGTTGATAGCGCCAGCAGTTAGCGCCTTAAGAGAAGTGATTTTCGGGCGCTATGCGTGTAGCGCCCGTGCGCAGCGCAGTTTGCGCCCCGCCCCAAATTAAGTTGCCCGTTAGCGCCGGCGCAAAGTTTAGCGCCCGCCCGGATCCGCGCGCAGAAAATGACGTCACATCCTCGTGCAACGCCCTTTGTGCGCCCCGATTCCAAACTTCAGTCGGACCGCCCCATTGTGCGGCTGGCGGCCGGAGCGTTTGGAAAAAGGAACGCAACACAACCAGCGCGGGCCCCGGGGGGCGCAAATTAAAGGGGACGTGCTCTGCAGTATAAAGGCCAGCCTTTTTTCAGAAAACACTCTTGTGCAACGCATTTCTGGAGACACAACAAGGAGGATAGCTAACTGGTTTCAAGCAGCAAGAGCTCAGGTATTTTTGGACTCAGGCCAGAGCGCTGCAAGTGGCCTTTTGGAAATTTGAGTGTTTGCCAGGATTTGATGGGGGTTGCATGGGGTGCCAACGCGGAGCTGCAGCTCCATGTCCGTAGGGCTCGCAGACGCATTGTGAGAGGGGCAGCCCTGGCTAGAGGCAGAGGGGGCTACAGGCATCGGCCACGTAGGCCTTACCCAGTCAGGCTATACCGCCAGCAGCGCTCCTACCTAAACATGAGTGCCGCGCGATGTGTTAAAAGGCTCCGATTCCGAAAGGAGGTGATTGCAGAGATCTGCCACCTGCTTCGCCGAGATCTGCGGCCAAAGCTCAGGTGCAGGATGTCTCTGTCGGTGGAAGTGAAGGTGACGGTGGCATTGAACTTCTATGCCACCGGCTCCTTCCAATACGCTGCTGGGGACATAGCAAACATCTCCCAGTACGGCGCGCATCGCTGCATCCGCCAGGTGACCGAAGCACTGTTCAGAAGGAGAAGCCAATTCATCTCCTTCCCCATGGCCCTGGAGAGCCAGCATCAGCGCGCATTGGGATTTTCCAGACTCGGGGAATTCCCCTTGGTGCAGGGCGCCACTGACTGTACGCATGTGGCTTTGCGGGCCCCTCTGGAGCATGGCGAGCAGTATCGCAACAGGAAGGGCTACCATTCTCTGAATGTGCAGCTGGTCTGTGACCACAAGCAGCGCATCATGGCAGTCAATGCCAGCTTCCCAGGCAGCAGCCACGATGCCTTTATCCTGCGGCAGAGTACTGTGCATGACATGTTCCAGGCACAGCCTCCCCCAAGAGGATGGCTACTCGGGGACAAAGGCTGTCCTTTGTGCACCTGGCTCATGACCCCGCTCCGCGCGCCCAGGACCGCTGCTGAAGAGGCCTACAACGAGAGCCATCAAACCACCCGCAACATCATCGAGCTAACTATTGGGGTCCTCAAGCAGCGGTTCCGCTGCTTTGATCACTCCGGAGGAGCTCTCCAGTATTCGCCGGACCGGGTCTCCCAATTTGTGGTGGTTTGCTGCATGCTACACAACCTGGCTATCCGCAGGACTCAGGCACTGCCACCTGACGTTGGACCAGCACCTCAGGAGGAGGAGCAGGAGGAGCATGAGGAGGAGGAGCAGGAGTACGTTCCCAGGAGGGAGCGACCAGGGCCAAGGGCCGCACGACGCCACCTTATTACACGGTACTTCTAAGCCCCCTGTCAGGGAATGGCCAGGGGCCATGAGGGAAGATGAATGCAGCCGCTCCGCAAGCCCTCAGCCGGCGAAGCCAACAAACACTAAGAAGAACAACCATGGAGACTGCATGAATAAAGATAATTTTTTGTTACACAAAAATGAAAAGCCCTTCCCACATGAATCCCCAAAAACAATAAACGGGCTCCACAAAAAGCCCAACAAACGACTCACTCCCACAAACTGGGGAGGAGTCACTCCACCTTTCTTCAAACCGGGCCTCAACGTCGGCCTAACGCAAAAAATAAGCCCTCCAACAACACAACCATGGGCAAAATAAAGATGGCCACCGCCATATGAAAGGAAAGCTGGCCACACCCTCTACTGAGTGGCCCGCGAGGGCGAGACCTTGCCCAGCCTTTTGCCTCCCCTGCCCGGCCTGCTGCTCCTTCGCAAGCTCTGCCCAGTGGCTGCTGCGAGGCTGGGGGAAGGTGCCTGAGGCTCAGATGCCCTTCCGCCAGATGCCGCTGGGGGGCGGCCTACACGGCGTTTGGGCCTCGAGGGGCCGTCTGCTGAGTGGCGCACCTGAGCCTGGCCACCATCAGCTGCAGCCGCTTGCCCTTGACGCCCCAGTGGGGGAATGGCGGCGACGGATGGCGCAATGTGGGCCAGCTGGCGTCTGGGATGCGCTGGCTGGTGCTGTGGCGCGGTGGCACTCGGCCGGGCCCGCACTGCAGGATCCGCAACAATCAGCCGAGGGGCGGCTTGCTGGGATGCTCCAGCGCGGCGGCTGCCCTGGCGATGCCTGCCTGAGACAGCGCGTGTGGCAGCAGTGAGTGCCCCTGTTGTCCTGGTGTGCGCGCGCATCACATCCGCCAGGGTCTTGACGGCATCAGTCAGCATGCGGCCACTCGCGGCAGTTGCTGCCCCGAACTCGCGCACACTGGTCGCCAGCGACTCGATGGCCTCAGGCATGCGCCCCACCACGCTCATGAGCTCCGTGTGGCGCCGGTCCGAATCCTCGGCCATCTTATCCAGCTTCCGCACCTCCTCCGAGGTGAAGGTGTCCGGACTGGAGTCGCGACTCTCCCGCTGGGGAGGAGGGGGCCGAACTAAGGGACCCTTGCCACGTTGGTGGCGGCGAGTGTGCCGATCAGCAGCACTCCCCTCTGATCCTTCCCCCTTTTGGGGGGAAGGCCACGGGCCACGCGCACGGCTCCTGGGTGGCTGGACGCCACTGGTCCCAGAAGCTGCATTGCCCTGCGACAGTTCCTCCAGGCACTCGTCCAGTGAGGAGGTGTCAAGCATTTCCTCCTCTCCTGCGGGACGTGACTGTTCCCCCGATGGTCCGGCTTGCTCCTCCTCCTCCTCCTGCTCGGAGGTGCTGTCACTGGCAGCTTCAGGGTCCTGGTCGTCACCAGCTGAAAGCAGGAATGCACAAGAGTAGCTTCAGAGTGAGGAGACGGCGTCAGCGAGGGAGTTAGGACTGGTGGCATTCAGCGCATTGGTGGGACAGTGGCAAAGGAGGTAGCTCGGATGGGCCAGTGCGACGCGAGAGGGCCAAAAGGCGAGGTCCTTACCATTGCCGGGCAGTGGAGGGTCGGATACTCCGCACGCTGTGGGGACGATCACACGGGCTCCCATGAGCACACACACGCGCTTCTCCAGCCGAGTGAGCTTCTGCAGCTTGGCGCGGCCACCCCTGGCACGGGCCTGGTGATTAAAGGCTACTTTAGCCTGCAAGAGAAAGGACGGGCTGTAAGTGCGCAGTGTAGCCCTGATGTAGTGTGCACTGCCTCCCATGGTGGAATAGCTTGGCCAGAGTGAAGCCCTGATGTAGTGTGCACTGCCTCCCATGGTGGAATAGCTTGGCCAGAGTGAAGCCCTGATGTAGTGTGCACAGCCTCCCATGGTGGAATAGCTTGGCCAGAGTGAAGCCCTGATGTAGTGTGCACAGCCTCCCATGGTGGAATAGCTTGGCCAGAGTGAAGCCCTGATGTAGTGTGCACAGCCTCCCATGGTGGAATAGCTTGGCCAGAGTGAAGCCCTGATGTAGTGTGCACAGCCTCCCATGGTGGAATAGCTTGGCCAAAGTGTAGAGTGCCGAATGGCCATTTGATGCTCATGACTGTCCCAATGCTGCTGGCTGAGGGCTGGCCAATAGGACTTTAAGCTCCCTTTGCCCATCATGTCAGGTGTACATGCAAGAATGAGGAGGAGACTGGAAAGGCTACTCACCTTGACAATCCTGGTCAGGTCGTTGTATTTTTTACGACATTGTTTGTGGGTCCTGGGGGCATCGCCGGTGAACGTCACCCTCTGGGCGATCTGCTTCCAGGCTTTGGTGTAGTCGTGGTGGGTTGGATTCCTCCCACTCTCTGGGAACAAGATCTTGCGCCTCACCTCCAGAGCTGTGACCATTATGTCCAGATCACCCTCTGAGAAGCGCAGGGCACGCTGACGGGCCTTCTCTGGCGTTGCCATGACTCCCTGGGGCTGAGCAGCAGTGTTGAGGCCTCTTTGCAAGGCTGCAGTGTGCAGGGCGTGGCAGCAGACCAATTCGTCCCTTCCCCCTTTAAGAGCTGGTCGGCGCCACGGGGTCTGCTGTCAGTCCAAAAATGACCGCACCCGCGCTGCGCCCCGCCTGGGCGCTATCCCTCTGGACCGCCGGCTTAGCGCCTAAAAATAGTAGTGGAACGCTTCTTTTAGCGCTCCACCAACCTCTTAGGGCGAAGCCACTGAATTCCCGGCAACGGGGCGCTACTTTGGGGCGGGCGCTAACTTCGGGCGGGCGCTAAGGTTAGCGCCCCAATACTGCCTATACTGAAAATCTAGCCCATAGTCTCTGTGGAAAACAGTTCACAGATTCAGTCTCTGCGGAAAACAGTTCACAGATTCAGTCTCGGTGGAGGCGTCTCCTGCGCTTCTTGACTCAGTCCGGACAACGCCTCCGTGGTGTAGCAGTTCCCGGTGGTGTAGTCGGTTCACGTTGCGGAAGTGACTCGTCCAATAGTCCTTCCCTAACTTAACAGCTTGAACTCTGTAACTTCTGAACCAGCATTGCTGACTTTAAAAAAAAAACAATTGGATTGCCTTGGGAAGTTCCCCTACTTCCCAACTGATTTGGCTCCGTTCTGAGGGACCACGTGTGTGATCTGGTAGAGGTGATAATGGTTCAGATGGTTATCATCTTCTGTTTCATCTTTTCCTTTTCTGCTTCTTGGAGACTCTCTGGGCTCCCTTGTCAGCTGCCAGCTGTAACGCCACCATCTCCCTATGTTCCTTAGACTTTAAGTGATTCATCCTGATTTCTGCACTTTGGGAGTTTTCAGCACAAGCTGGGCAGACCAGGTCCTCGTAATATTCAGTGTCACTCAACAGGTCCTGGTAATATTCGGTGTCGTCCTGAGGTAGGCCAGCGAGAGGGTCTTCTATTTCCTCCTTACCCAGCTGGACGTTAGCCGGCTTTTGTTCCACATCCCGACATCTGTCCTGAAGAGACTTCATCATGCGTTCAGATTCATCCCGCTTTTTCTGGGCTTCCTGCAAGTCTTTTACTAATGACCTCATTTGTGATTTCAATACTTCAACTTCATTCAGAGATTGATTGATCGGCCTATTCAATCCCTCTACTGAAGTAGCTGTTTCAGCATTCTGTTGTTCTACCTTGACGTGCGTCAGCGTACTTTCGGCATCCAAAGGCTGTTCTGCTGCAGTCTTCTCAGTCTGTGTTGCCACCTCAGCTCTTCCAATAACTTTTGAGAGCTCCGAACCCCTTCCCTTTGACGATTGAGGCTCGTGTTTATGTTTTTTCCATTGTAGAGTCTTATCCCTCAGCATATGAAGGAGTTGGCTGACTGTTGACTCTTCTGCCATCATCCCTTTCCCATTAGCTGCAGGGCTGTTTATAACCTTGTCCTGGGGCTCCTTTGCTGTTTCTACATCGCCATCATCCGCAGCCCCCACCATTCGAATTTCCACAATTGAATCGTCCGGTGATGCTGCACCCAACTTCAGTGGGAGCTCGGAAGTCATGTCGACCAATTCCGCCTTTTCTGCCTGCAACCTGCTAACAAGCGCCTTCAGTTGCGGCACATCTTGTTCCACCAGATTAGAGCACGCACCTTCAGCAGCCGAATCAGCTTTGATTCGTTTGGCCTCCTCGTGCAGACGGTTTGTGTGCTCCTGCTCCCTTTTCTCCCTCAGCTGCTTCTGTTGTCTTCCCAGATTCTCCCATTCGGTATCATAGAACTTTTTCATTGCTTTCATCTCTTGCTCGAGACGGCAACTCAATTGTTCTAATTGCTGTCGTAATCTGAAATAAGTTTGCGTTCGAGCTCGATGTTCCTCAGTAATATATATGTCTGTAACTTGAACAGACTCAGAATTCTCTGTCCAACTATGTTGTTGTTGTTCAGAGGAATTCTGTTCTGAAACTTTGTTCTTCTCTGGAGCATAAGCCTTTATGTACGCATTCGTTCTACCAACCTTAGTCAGCAAGTCCATTTTAGACTTGTCTTTCATACTTGGGCTGGTCTTATCGTCATCCGTTTCAGAGTCTGAGCTGATTGTCTGCCCCGAGTCCTCACTCGTTATTGCTTTTAGGTAATGCCATTCCATATCTATTTTCTTGATCCACTCCCGTCCTAGAAGTGGTGGTCCTCCCTCAGGTAGTACATATAAGTCCATTCCTGGGTGTTCTTTGCCCCTGTCTCTCACCTTGACTCTTATCTTTCCCATGGGGTATACTTTATGCCCCGTGTATGTCTGCAATACGAACTTGGTATCTCTCAAGGGTATATGTGAGAATAGCCGGTTGTAATCCCTTCGATTTATGACTGATAGGGCTGATCCAGTGTCCAATTCCATTTTCACTTGGACTCCGGCTATTTTTAGCATGACCCAGATAGTTTGTAGGTCAGCTTCCTTACTCACATTGTGAATTCTCAGACTACCCAGTTCCTGGCCGTTTGGGTCTGAATCCGAATTCTGTTCGTCTGAACTCTTCTCAGTCACCTTGTGTACTTTGTTGTACTTTTCCTGTGATGGCTTTTTTTGGTTGTTGGTCTTCTTCCCTGACCGGCATACTTTAGCGATGTGACCCAGTTTGCCACATTTTCGACATTCCTGGTTTTTAAACCAGCATTGGTTCTGGTCATGTGTTGTCTTCCCACAACGATAACATTTCGTTGTACCCGAAGTAATTTGATCCACACTGAGTACCGCTGCCTTTAGCTGCATTTCTGCAGTTCCTTTCGCTGCGGCTTCGTGTGATGCTGCAATAAGGACAGCCCTATCAAGTGTAAGGTCGTTCTCTTCGAGCAGTCGCTTTTGCGTTCCTTCCTTCGACAACCCGCACATGAACTTGTCTCGCAATGCCTCTGTCAGATTTCCTCCAAACTGGCAGTATTTCGCTAATCTACGCAGTTCGACCAAGTATTCCGCGTTGCTTTCCTCTTTCCGTTGCGTTCTCGCATAAAATTTGAATCGTTCCGCCAACATCAACGGTGTGGGGTTCAATGATCCTTCAGGACAGCAACAATATTAGCGAAAGTCTGATCCGCCGGTTTAGCTGGTGATAGAAGATGCTTCAATAGGCCGTATGTCTTCGCCCCCATCACGTTTAGCAAGGTTATAGCTTTATCATCATCTTCTATTTTATTGGCCTCACAATATATCTCGATACGTTCTACGTACGTGGCCCAATCTTCCACCTCGGCATCGAAGTTGTTGATGTTACCATGCTTAGACATCTTCACTATCTCTCACTATCTTTCTGCGAACAACAGAATTTCTCTTTAACTTTTTAACTTTTTCTCTTTTTTTTTTCCAAAAATGGCGGTTTCCCGCGCTTGTCTTCTTCCCCGCCTCCGAAAATGGCGGTTTCCCGCGCTTGTCTTCTTCTGGTGGGAGGGTAAGCTTTGCCCTCGGGCGCCGACCGCTGGTTTACAGGGTTTGCAGTCTATGCGCCGGCTTCAGTTTATTCTGAAGCGCGCGCTAGAAAAGCCGATCGCGTTCCTTGTTACCCCCCCCCCTTCTTCTTTTCGGCAGGGGCAACCGGCGCTGGGGACAACCAGTTGGCATCGGACAGATCCAGCTCCTGGTCTATCACGGCAGCTGCTGCAAGCCGCTGGCCGGAACCTCGCTCGGTCTCTCTCTCGGGCTCTGTCTCTCCCGCTCGCGCGGCTCTCGCTCGCTCTTTCTCGGGCTCTGTCTCTCCCGCTTGCGCGGCTCTCGCTCGCTCTCTCTCGGGCTCCCAATCGCGCCTCCCAGCCCTCTCACAGTCCGTGTTTCCCTCCCCAGCTGCGGCTGAGTTCTCCGCGATTTATTTATTTTTATCTTCCCGCGCCTTACGATCCCGGTCGCAGCGCCTCGTGGCCTCGATCACTGTCCGGCCTTTTTCACCCCAATCGCGCCTCCCAGCTTCTCGCAGTCCGGTGCTTTCCTCCCCGGCTGCGGCTGAGTTCTCCGTGGCTTATTTATTTTTATATCTTCCCGCGCCTTACGATCCCGGTCGCAGCGCCTCGTGGTCGCGGTAGTTGTCCGGCCTTTTTCGCCGTCGCGGTCTAGCCGTCTCACAATGCTCCCCAGCCTGCTTGTACCGTGGCTTCTGTGCTCCACGCTGCCCCGTCTCAGCGCCTCTGGGCCCGACTTCTGTCCGGCTCCTTTCCCCCTCGACCGTGGTCGAGTTCACTGCCCTTATCCTCCGTTTATTTTTTTTTTCTATTTTCCCTTTACTCACAGTCACCGTGGCCGACTTGCTTCTCGTACTGATCAGCTCACTCCCCACCGTGGCAGAAGGGACAATCAGTGCCTGTTGCTGATGGAAGGCTTCGTGTTTGAAGTCTTCCTTCCTTCTTGCTCTGCAGACTCGAGTTTTCTCTCAGCAAAACGACGAGGGCGGTTGCATCTTCTCGACGCTCGTTAACTGTTTCAGAAGTATTGTTGCCGCAGGGTACGATCGAACTCGTCGCCACTGTAAAGTCTGTGGGTTGTGTAGTGAATTAATACACAGACTACAAAAGTAACTTTTAACAGGACTTTACTATTCGAAGGTCAGGGCGAATCTGCCCAATAAATCCTTACCCAGCACTTATATACCGGTGTGGTCACTACCGGTATTACAGTATACAGAAGCCAAAATAAAGTAGTGCAACCCCTAAAATAGTTCTCTTAAAGGTGGACGGTTACATACAATAGTTCTCTTAAAGGTAGACGGTTACATACACTACAACACACTTCCAGGCACAAGCAATCGAATAACTATACACAATACAATGATCACAGCACTATCAACTCCATGTGCTCAGGCCAAGGCAATCGAGTACCTATCACCAAATGTCAGACATAACATTTCCTCCCCCCTCACAGAATTTCAAACATGAAATGTAGTGACAAAGTCCTGTAGGTGGCCAGGGCGAGAACGTGTACGAACAGGCCGAGGTGCGGACTGGTGAAGAGCAGGCCGAAGTGGGGACTGGTGAGGAGCAGGCTGAGGCACAACATCTGCTTGAGGGTTGGCTGGCTGAGCCACATGTGCATTCCGCCACTCTGGGGGTAAGGCTTGGGGGTTAGGTCCGTATAATCCCGCATCAGGGGGTGCTGGCACCTTCCGAAGGCGGCTGGCATGCCACCGAGAGCCGTCAGTGAGGCAGAAAGTGGCTGGTCCAAGTTGGCGGCTGATTTGGAGAGGGGAGGACCAGAATGACGCCATCTTATTATTGCGGTGAGGCCTGCGGACTCTGACCCAATCGGAGACTGAGATGTTGGGCGCCTTGGCCCTCTTCGACTGGTCGAAGCGGAGTTTCATCTTCTCCTGCTGTCTAGCGACTGTGGCTTGAGCCGGTGGAGCAGGGCTCTGAGCTAGCGAGGGGCGGAGCCTGCGAAGGGGCAGCATGAGCTCACGGCCTAGCATGAGGGATGCGGGTGAGACCCCTGTAGTGGAATGCTGGGAGGCTCTGTAGCGCAGCAGTGTGTAGAGGAGGGCCTTGTCAAATGCACACCCCTGGGATAGGTGTGCTCTGAGGCCATTTTTCAGTGTCTGGTTAAAACGCTCCACCCCCCGATTTGACTCGGGGTGGTAGTACGCTGTGCGAATGTGACAGATGCCGTTGCTCTCAAGGTAAGAGGAGAGTTCCGAAGAGACCATTTGGGGGCCATTGTCTGTGGTGATGGCCTTTGGATGCCCCCAGCGGGAGAAGAGGGACTCAAGGATATCAATGATGACCCGAGAGGTGACGGAGCCCACGGCAGTGACCTCTGGCCATTTTGAGTGCAGGTCATAGGTCACCACTAGGAACCGTTGATGGTGGGGAACACCATGGATCTCCCCGCAGACGTCCAGCTGCAGGTGCTCCCAGGGCTGAGAGGGCCAGGCAAGGGGTTGCAGGGGTGGGGGAGCTTGGTGGCCAGTCTTGCCACTTACAAGGCAGGCTGCACAGTCCTTGACCAGGGCCTCGATTTCCCTGTCGATACCCGGCCACCACACTAGGTCTCGGCATCGTTGTTTGAGCTTCACTATGCCCAAGTGGCCCTCATGCGCCATGGATAAAACACGCGCACGAAGGGCACTTGGGACCACAGTGCAGAGCCCATGTGCAACACAGGAGTCATTCCAGCAGGCGAGCTCCTCTTTAACTCTGGAGTAGGCAGACAGTTCCTCAGGCACCTTGCGAGGCCAGCCATCTCTGATGAAGGTGCACAGCTGGGAGAGGGCCGGATCCTGTTCAGAGGCCTCTTTGAGCTCCTGGAGAGAGACTGTGGTTTGGAGAGGCGTGTGCAGCATCTGGACGATATCCTGTTCCACTTGTTCAGACCCGACGAGTGGGGCTGGGGCAGAGACAGTGCGGGAGAGCAGATCTGCAACAACATTGTCACGTCCTGGTGTGAACTGGAGACTGAAATTGTATTGGCGGAGGCGGTCAGACCAGCGGTGTAGACGCAGTGGTCTGTGGCTCGTGCCGGATGTCGACAGCAGGGCAGTGAGAGCCTGGTGATCGGTTCGCAGGGTGAAGGCACGGCCATACGTGTACAGGTGCCACCGCTCACATGCCCAGACGCACGCCAGCGCCTCACGCTCGCCTACTGAGTACTTCTGTTCGGTGGGGCTAAGGGCTCGGGAGGCAAAGGCGATTGGTTTCTCCACTCCATTCTGTATCTGCGATAACACCGCCCCCACAGCTGCAGCGGACGCGTCGCAGGTGACGAGGGTGGGGCTGGCGACGTCAAAGTGAGCCAACGAGGCGACGTGAGCTGCGATTTGAGGAGGCGAACAGCTTCCGTACAAGCTTATGACCACACCCAGGGCTCATCCTTTCGCAGGAGCTGGCACAGTGGGGCTGTGGTGGCTGAGTACTGGGGCAAAAACTTCAGGTAGTACCCAGTCATGCCAAGGAAGGAGGCAACCTGTGCTGCAGAGCTGGGTTCTGGGATGCTGTGAATGGCATCCACGTTTGACTGGAGTGGGGATATACCGTCAGCCGACAACCGAAACCCCACAAATTCGATCTCTGAAACAGCAAAGACACACTTTTCGCCATTCAGTGTGAGCTTGTGTTTTGCTAGAGCTGTGAAAACTCTGTGAAGGCGTTCGTCGTGAGTGGAGGTCGAGGGCCCATGCACGACGATGTCATCCAGGTAGTTGGCCACCCCAGGAATGCCCGCGAGCACAGAGGCCATCACCTTTTGGAAGCAGCTGGGTGCAGAGCTAAGTCCAAATGGCATCCTGGTGTACCGAAAGTTGCCAGCATGTGTCACAAAAGCAGTGAGGTCCCTGCTGCTGGGGTGGAGGGGAACCTGTAGATAGCCCTGTCGAAGGTCCAGTTTCGAGAACAGGATGGAACCATAGAACTGCGCTGTGAGTTCCTCTGACGTGAGCAGTGGATACTTGTCAGGGATTACGGCCTTATTCACTGCTCGAAGATCAACACAGATGTGTAGGCCACCTGACTTTTTCGTTGCGACCACCAGGTTGGAGACCCATGGGGAGGTATCAACTGGTTCGATGATGCCAGCTTCCAGTAGCTGCTTTAGTTCAGCTGTGACCCCGTCACGGAGAGCAAGCGGGATGCGGCGCAGTGGCTGAATGACAGGGGTAACGGTGGAGTCAACCATGGGCTGGTGGGTGAAGGCAGTCAGGCAGCCCAGACCCTCGAAGAGTGCTGGCCATGTTTGGCGCCACGGTGAGGCGACGTGCAGAATCGCAGACCCGCCGGTGTCCAAGAGAGAAAAACCCAGGTCAGTGAAAAGATCCAGTCCCATCAGGTTAGCTCCTTGGCGTGCCACATGAAAACAAAAATCTGGCAAAACTTTTGTTCCATAGCATACTGTGAGGTTGACTGAGCCCACTAGTCCAATTTTTGAATTACCATACCCGCAAAGGGTAGTGGAGGGCGCAGAGAGTGGCAGGGAGCTGAAAAAGCATTTGAATGTGTCCACATTCAGCAGTGAGACGCTGGCACCGGTATCCAACAACAACGGGATGCACACATCATTCAGGTTAATTGTGCATGATTTGAAAGCCACTACTGGCCCAGAGCTCACGTTGTGAATTGTCGGCCAACTGCTTGAGGACTGAGAGTGTTCATCTGTAGCAATAGGGGCAGAGTGGCAGACCTTGGCAAAGTGATTTTGTTTTCCACAATTGCGACAGGCTTGGCCGCGCGCGGGGCAATTCTGCACACTGGTAGCATGTGAACGAGATCCGCAGTTTCCACACTGTTGCCGCGGTAGCGCGCGTTGCTGCCATCGCGCGAGCATTACCGTGTCAGAGCTGTCGGGGCCGAGGGCGCCGTCACTGGGTGTGTGTGCTAGTTTCGCTGCACATTCGGCTGCAGACTCCACTTGAAAGGCAATGTTGACTGCCTGTGACAACGACAGATCGTCGGACTCGAGTAACAGTCTTTCACGCACTCTCACGTTGTTTGTGTGCTCTATTAGTTGATCACGCACCATCTCGTCTTGTAATGCACCGAACTTGCACGAGCTAGCTAACCCCCTCAAATTAGCCACGTATTGATGCACTGACTCGCCGAGGAGTTGGTGACGCTGTCTAAAAATGAATCGCCGCAGGAGGGCACTTTGTGGGGCAGAGAAGTGTGTGCTTAACAGAGCCACAGCCTCATCATATGTTTGAATTGAGTCTGCTGTGCACAATGTCCCAAGAACACGCTGGCCCTCCGCTCCCAAGCAATGGGATAACAGTGCCTTTTTCCGAGCCGTACTCACAGTTTCTAGTCCAAGAGCAATGAGGTAGGTTTCAAAGGACTGTAACCAGTGAACCCATGGGATCAGGGGCTCACCGGGTAGTGCAAGGAAGGGAGGAGGTGGTGGAAGAGAGATTTCAGCCATCCTTGTCGCCAAATATTGCGTTTGCAAAGATAATCCAGAGACCGTCAGTGAGTTCAGTTCATGCTGCTTTTAATATGGCTGCCACACACACACACTTCCAGGCACAAGCAATCGAATACCTATACACAATACAATGATCACAGCACTATCAAACTCCATGTGCTCAGGCCAAGGCAATCGAGTACCTATCACCAAATGTCAGACATAACATTTAGGTCAGATCAACTTCACGTAGACCCTCAATCCAGTTTCTTTTATGCATGGTTGGCCAACTGAAACAAGATCAATTTCTACTGAAAGTCAAGCATTAGGTGACCAATCAAAATTAACTCGTTTAAGTCCAGCCATGACGTGAACAAAGCTAGTTGGTATTCAGCATTACAAAGTGCCAAAAGTCAAATGGATTTACAGTTTCTCAAAACAATTTAAATACCAGCATTCTTGTTATCTGATTTGAACCATGTGATGTTTTTTTCAATGTAGTTATATTTATATCTGGTGTTATGCCTAAAAACTGAAGCCTATACTTGAGCTGTAATCTGATATCACCATCAGTTTACTTTCTATTCAATTTGTTTTTATCTCTCATGCCTCCAACACAAACAGGAGAAAAAAGATTAGACACGAGGAACACAAAAAGCAGAAATGTTTTAAATTGTAAAGTAAAACATATAAGCTCAGTCTGTATATGTATTAAGACTCCTACTTGCCTGCTTTATTTCGGGGGGGGGGGCGGGGGGTGGGGGGCAGGTCAAATTTATAGTTACATCCAAACAAAATCCCAGTTTTCTCCTCCCATTCTGCTGAGTCACTTGCGCATCGGTCTGATTCCCGGAAAACATATTGGGAACGAAACTCGATGGGGATTTTGAGAAAACAATAGTCGGTGGGTAATAGGGGAAAGTAGCTCTTAAGGCTAAGATAAAAGCCAGAACTTAACCATCTGTGTTAACAATGAAGCAATTGGACAAAGCACTCCATCGAGCGCAGGGCAAGACTTGCCAAGTCGAACAGTTGATGGCACTCAAGCCCATGTGTTAAGAAAAGGCTACTTGTCGCAGTGCCAGTGTTATTCTATATATAGAACACAGCACCTTGCAGAGAACATTTAAACCTAAATATAGGTTTATTCACAGAGGTACAGGCTTGAGTGTCAACCTTTTACACTTCTGTGAAGTGCCTTGGGACATTTTACTATGTTAAATGCAAGTTGTTGTGTGTGGCACGCAGAACTCCATTTTACATCTTTCTGAATAAAAGAGTTCAATTTTTTGTGAGTGGTGGGGATTCTAGTTTTCTTCCATGTTGCCTTCTATCCTGAAGTGGTGACTGGTGGCTGAGATACAAGCTCCCCAGTAATTAGGTGACCATTCTTTATATGTAAATCTAAAGTGAGTGTTGGAAAGGCATTCATCCATGGAGGTCATCGCAGCCAAACCTAATCCGTTTTGAAGAAGGGTTTCAACCCGAAACGTCAACTCAAATTTCTCTCCACGGATGTTGCCTGACCTGCTGAGTTTTTAAAGCATTCTCTTGTTATTTTCCTCCTCAACCAATGTTCATTGTATACACTGTCCAACAGGGAGGTGACCGGGCGGAGATCAGGAGCAGGGATTGTGCTTGATCCTTCTCCTCCCTTGACTGACAACAGTCAATCAACATTAAAACAGCTTTAAACCCATATTGGTTGTTGCTCCTTCCTTCTTTTACGTCCCAGATTCCAACATTAAAGACCATTTCTAACCAAGAGGCCAGGTACAATTCTGTTAAGGCCAGATTTCAGATAAACACTAGGAGGTGTCTCAAAGGAAACCCCTGAGGAAGTTGCTCTCTTGATTTAACCTCCTTCCCTATAAGGAGGTACCTGGCCTCAATGCTGTGTCCCACCTCACCTGCAGCAGCCTGAATAAGACCAGGCAGTGGAATCACTGGCATGAATTTATATTCTACCCCTCCACGGCACGCCAATCTAGGAATGCACAGGGTTTGAAACCACCAACATACACCTACTACAGTATATGAAAATTCAAAGTCGTAGCATACCAGGTTAAAGGAACCCAGAGAGAACTTTAAAAAATCGAAGGCTGTGAACTACCATAACTTAAATTGGGACGACACGAGGTTTGATCTAAAATATACATTGCCAAATTAAAAAATCTGTAGTCTAGCAGCATTCTAGAGTTTAAAGTCCCCATTTTGGTGCAGTGCGCACAGGTTAGGGTTGCCAACCCTCCAGGAATGCCCTGGAGCCTCCAGGAATTTAACATTAATCTCCTGGACAGTGCTGCAAGCAAGCAAACCCACGAGAAAAATCATAGGGGCCTTATGAGTTTTTTTTGGAAACAATTTATTTGAACGCTTTCATTTCTTAGTTATAAAAATATTGGAGATAGGGGAAAAGGCTGTTTGACCGGGCGGGGCGGTTGGAGGGCGGGTGAGGTCAAGTGATGAAGCCTCCAGGAATATGTCCAACCAGAGTTGGCAACCCTAGCACAGGTATGTGTGACATCAGCAGTTTTGCCGCTAATATTCCCTGTTTTGTGCGTCCACAGGGAGCTTTGACGATCATTACCTGGGACTGGCTTCCCAGGCACAACCCAATCAGCAACGAGTACAGGTAACCTACGGATTTTCGTACAAGTTCTCTCACGTATCATTGCTCTTCAAAATTCTTCGATGGTGAATTGGAAGGTGTGGCGAACCCTGGGTCTCAGTATGCCAGTGTGAGTTTGGTCCTTTTACTTTGCCCGTGGCAGAACAGACACTGGCGTAGCAAAAGCCCAGAATGAAGCCCCACACACGCACACACCCCGGAGTTCACCATGCTGGTTTTCGTATAAGTCGTGAAGCTCTCTTTTTCTTTGAGTGGGCGGGCAGCACCAGTCTCCCACTGCCATCAACATGGCTTTTTGTTTTCTTTTGGTGCAAGAAACAGGGCCAGAGATTTGATGTGTGTCAAAATAACAGCACACTGTGCCACAGAATGATAGGATTCTGGTCAACACCCATCAATTCCCCATCTGGCAAGTTCTCAATTTCAGCCATGCCCTCAAGGGGGCAAGGCATTAATCAGACAACAGACAGTTCCTATTGTGAGAACAGATTGCGCGTAGTACGTGGAACCCAAGAAAGGGGAAGAGAAAAAATATTAAATGATTTACTTAAGAAAAATACTGGTTATTGTACAGGCCGTTAAAGACTTCAAAGGCTGCTGTAGGTGACGAACTCCACAACCAGTTCAGCTACAATTCTAACAGGACACACATAGAACAAAGAATGGGTTAAGAATAGGTTACAAGGCTGTAAAGTACTCAAGTGGTTTAGATGGCGCTTTAACACACCAGGGCAAAGTTTAAGGATTTTTATACAACCGTCTGAACCTCTTGAGTGTATTACAGGCTTGAAGTACTTTCCTGTAGCTTTTGTGTTCATGTTTTCTATCACAACTGCCAATTTTTCTTCACCTTTCAGTCACCACTTCTATTTGGCTGCTAAGTTTCATCATCTGGCTCCATGTCACCTCACAAGAACAGTGTAGCTTTTAAAAATATAATACTGCTGGATGATGGTTATAATAGGGTCTGCTGATAGGAAAAGAAGGTTCTTACAGAGAAATGGTACTGTACTTTCAAGATACATTGCAGATATATATTATATACAATATATATACAGGAATCCCGCCCCAACCGCGGGTTTGCCATACGCGGATTTCACGTATACGCGGTTTCCACTCTGCGACAATTTTTGTCAACCGCGGCCGTGAAATTTGCGTATCCGCAGTTTTTCATTTAGGAATAAGGTAAAAAAACATGATTTTTATGCTATTTATATGCTTTTTATATTCTTTTTTATTGTGTTTATAGTGAATTTGCCAACCGCGGTTTTACTAACCACGGGGGTTTTCAGGGACGTATCCCCCGCAGTTGGGGAGAGATTCCTGTATATACACACAGACATATATATATATGGAGAAAGAAATAGAAGGATGTACTGATAGGGTGAGATGAAATAGGGTGGGAGGAGGCACGTGTGGAGCATAAACACCGGCATAGACCAGATGGGCCGAATGGCCTGTTTCTGTGCTGTAAATTCTATGTAATTCTAGGTAATATTTATATTTACTATATTTGGCACAAATGGAACACTCTAGTCTATAGTTCTGTATTAAGAAACTATAGCCGAGAAATTACTTTTGGTGGTACTCGTGAATGTGTTAAGTTAGTATGATACTTCATTGTCTGTCATTTTAGCAAAGCTCTTAACCCATTTAATATAAATAGGGGAAAACCTGCATTAAAACAATGGGCAAAAGAGCGTCATACAAAAGTATTGAGTGTTCATCCACAAGTAACGCCAATAGAAATATCTAGGCTTCTGTTTTAATGAGCTGCAATGTTCCTGTATATCTCACAGCACAGAACATTGTATGAATGCTGCAGGTATGCTGTCATACTGATGTGACTGAGACTGGATTAGCATCAATTAATAATATCAACAAAGAGGCATTTATATAGCACTGTTAACATAGAGAAAGTCAACCCGAAGCGCTTCACAGAGGTGGGACAAAATGGATGCCGAGCCAGAGAAGGAGGTTGGTCAAAGAAGTGGGTTTTAAAGGAGGAGTGGGAGGTGGAAAGGGGTTTATGGAGGGATTTCCAGAATCTGGGGCCCAGATGGCTGAAGATAGAGCCGCAAGTGGTGGGCGAAGGGAGGGGGGGGGCTGCGCAAGGGACTGGAGTCAGAGGAACTGGAGTGGAGGCAGTTACAGAGATCACGAGGGGGAAGGCCATAAATGGACTTAAATATGAGGTGGAGAATTTTAAATTGTAGGCTTTAGGTACTGGGAGCCAATGTAGGTCAGCAAGAACTGGGGTGATGGGCAAGTAGGACTTGGTGTGGGGAGTAGATGTAACTCGATCAGTTGCTGTACTTTTAACATGGAAGGGATTTCCCAAACCAATATCCAGATGTCCATTCCAACACTTCTTTTAAGGGCACAATGACGCATGTATGATAATCATAGTTCTGATCAAGAAACACAAAAATAAATAATCTCCAAGAGATGTGGTGAAGAGAAAATTCTTCCTGTTGTAATTTTTCAGGATGCAGGGTCCCAGTCCCTTATGGAGCACCAGTCAGATATAATCTCGGTGCTGACGGTGATAGAAGTCTGTCTTGATTTTTGATATAAATGTTCTTTTAGTCCCAATTGCCGGATCTTCAAAAAGATATTTAAATGTAGATCCCATGACAGAGAGCACCTAAGGGGATGTCATAGAGTCATAGAGTTTTACAGCACAGAAAGAGGCCCTTCGGCCCATCGTGTCTGCGCCGCCCAAAGTCTGTCTCCAAAGTTCTTGTACCTACCTCATACAAGTATATTTTTTAAAATGAGCTTTGATCACTACCGAGCCCTTCCCTCCAGGAGTACCGAGTGTTCAAAATCAATGGAATATTTCTGCAAATCCTGTATTGATAGTGACTCCTTCACTCTTCTTATCTTGTGAGCTCCGGGGAAGAGTGCCAGCTGGAAGTTGCTGAAACTCACAGCTGAGAAACTTTCTTCTGCATGACGTCTACAAACCGGCTTCTGGTTCTCTAAGGTATGCTTGCCTGCTGCCTGTGGCCATTAGACGTTTTACAACATGTGAATTAGGCATCATGGCTCACTTTGGCACTTCAAAGCACTTTGTCATGGAATGTTAGGACATGGGCCTTGCTCACAATTCCCCGCACAGTTACGTGCGTGCCAAGTGAAGGCCCAGGCGTTTTATCCAAGGGAAGGGAGAGATAAGCAGAGTCACAGTCAGTTCCTAACTAAGTCTAGAAAGGCAGAGTCATGGGGGCAGGCCGCCTGTAGGTGGGGAGGGGCTGTCGGGGGGGGGGGGGGAGTGTGGTGGGCAGGTTCATGAAAAGCAAAGAGAAAAACGAAGGGATGGGAATGTCTAGAAAGAAAGAAAGACTTGTATTTATACAGCAACTTTCATGACCACCGGACGTCCAAAAGCACTTTGCAACCAATGAAGTACTTATAAAGTGTAGTCACTGTTGTAATGTAGGAAACACGGCAGCCAATTTGTGCACAGCAAGCTCCCACAAACAGCAATGACCAGATAATCTGTGTTTTTTGTGATGTTGATTGAAAGATAAATATTGACCAGGACACCAGGGATAACTCCCCTGCTCTTCTTCAAAATGGTGTCATGGGATCTTTTACATCCACCTTAGAGAGCAGACCTCCGTTTAACGTCTCATCCGAAAGATGGCACCTCCGACAGTGCAGCACTCCCTCAGTACTGCTCTGGGAGCGTCAGCCTAGATTTTTGTGCTCAAGTCTCTGGAGTGGGTTTAAATATATAACTGGGTATGCATTGTCAATTTGGTTCATTTGGTAGCACTCTTACCTCTGAGTTAGAAGGTATAGAGAACATAATCTATGCTGATAGTTCAGTACAATACTGAGCGAGTGCTGCATTGTCTGTCCTATGGGATGTTAAACCAAGGCCTTGTCTTCCTATTCTGATGGTTCAGGTGGATGTTAAAGATCGCATGGCACCATTTGAAGAAAAACAGGAAGTTCTTCCAGTGTTTGGTCTAACATTCCCAACACTGCCAAAAATAAATGCTGTTTGTTTTATCTTGCTGTACACAAAATGGCTGCTGCAGTCGCCTATATACTGATAGTGACTGTGTTTAAGGTAATTGATTGTATGTGAAGTGTTTCAGAATGTTTTTGAGGGACATGATGAAGCACTATTTAAGTGCAAGTCTCCCTTTCTTAATTAAGAATAGATAAAGATGATGACTGTCCCCTCACTGAGTGCATCATTATTACATTTTATTAAAAAAAAACAGAAATCCATGATACACTGGTGCCTTAACTTCACATGGACAGTTTGCTTCATTCGCTCCCATCTACAGTACTGCAAATAGCCATGGGTCCATGAGCCTGCACTCGGTCCAATTACCTCTGTTTAAGATTTGTATTTCCCCTTCCCCTACCACACGACACACGTCAAAGAAGAAAGAAAGACTTGCATTTATATAGCGCCATTTATGACCTCCGGATGTCCCAAAGCGCTTTACAGCCAATGAAGTACTTTTGAACGGTAGTCACTGTTGTAATGTAGGAAACGCAGCAGCCAATTTGTGCACAGCAAGATCCCACGAACAGCAATATGATAATGACCAGATAAGCTGTTGGTTGTAGAGAAACATGGCGGCCAATATGCACACAGCAAGCTCCCACAAACAGCACACGAGAGAAGTTTGTAACATTGGCCCCCATGGACAAAATAGGAGCCATCGGAACATAATATTTCCATTATTTACATCAAGAGGAAAAATGCAGACTTTGTATTTTTTCTAGTGAGACAGGGCCTTAATGATTTTAATGGGCATGTAGTCTGTCTCCCTCTCTGTAGTTCCTGCAAACTCTTTACTGGTGCAACACTGACATTGTCATCTGCATTCTGATTACTTAAAATGTCAGGGTCTCCCTTCAAGGCTATTTTATCGACCAGTGTGGAAAGTTAATGCCGATTATTAACACATTTTGAGTTGTGTCAATCACTTCCCTTTTGTTATTTTTAAAATATGGGTCATTTGCCTTTTAATAAAGAATGAGGAAAATAACACAGTTCCCTAATTCGAGATGCAGTATGTCGATTGCTGATTGGCTTGTCTAAATCCATAACATTTAATTAACAGTATTAGTTAGCATAATCTGAAACCACTAAACTCACTGGCATTGATGCACACCATTATGTATTGTGCACCCAACATTATCTGGTGCCAGGTCTACATTCTTTTAGCTGCCAATACCTGATATATCACCAAAACCACAGGCTCAGGTCAAGTAGCAGATCCTCCACAATAAACCACTCCTGACAACCACATTTGAAGCTACTGACCACAGCATTCTGTAAGGGAGAACGTAAGTAGTGCATGGCCTCTACATGCATCTTACGTGCAGCACCCACCCACACACGCACAGAGGCTGGAAGTTGCATAAACCTTTTAAAAAGAACCCGATCCCCAATTGAAAAAAAGCGCACATTACTTAATCAACATGCTACTAGTCCTTAGAGCAGAGAAGACTGAGGGGGGACCTGATTGAGGTGTACAAAATTATGAGGGGCATAGATAGGGTAGATCGAAAGGAACTTTTCCCCTTAGTAGAGAGGTCAATAACCAGGGGGCATAGTTTCAAGGTAAGGGGCAGGAGGTTTAGAGGGGATTTGAGGAAAAACGTTTTCACCCAGAGGGTGGTTGGAATCTGGAACTCACTGCCTGAAAGGGTGGTAGAGGCAGGAACCCTCACAACATTCAAGAAGCATTTAGATGAGCACTTGAAATGCCATAGCATACAAGGCTACGGACCAAGTGCTGGAAAATGGGATTAGAATAGATAGGGCTTAATGGCTGGTGAGGACACGATGGGCCAAAGGGCCTCTTTCTTTGCTGTATAACTCTATGAATCTATGACTCCTCTTGATCTCAACAGGGGGGTGTACCATCCTTTTTTTGGGGGGCTGTTTTTGCAAGTCTAGCCAACCCCTGGGAAAACTCGTCATTATTCATCCGCTCTGTGGAACAGTCAATGAATGAAAATGGAAATGAGAATCGAGAGAGATGTACAACAGGAGCTGAATCTATATCGCCCGTTTGACACTCTCGCCCAAAGTCAATATTGCCCCCTCTTGTTCTTTATATTTCTCAACAGACCTTTTTGCTAAATAACCTATTGATAAGGTAAGAATCCAGATCAAATACATGAAGATGATTACAATAGGCATACATCATAGGTTTCCTTTTGGATAACTGACCTATATTCTTTGTGCATTTAGGAAAGGGCATTCGTTGAGGTTGGGCTTTGTGCTGGCTGTAAACTCCATTCTGCTGTGAGATGTGGGGCATTTTTAAAAAACTGCTCTGTCCAAGTAGGGCCAACAGATGACTAAACGGTATTAATCATCGGGAAGGCAGAGATGAAAGGAACTGCCTTATTTCTGCTGGCTGTTGACCCAACAAGTGAGCATAACTCCTCACCTTGTCAAGTAACCCAAGAGCCCTGCTGGTGGCCCTCTGCCAGTGCCACCCACACGTAGGGGAAGCTTGGGGGTAAATTGGGTTTCATGTTGTGAGGCAGGCATCAGTTTGAGACACCAACTGCTCAAGCGCCAAGGGAGAAACCCCTCCCTCCCTTATGTGCCAGGTCATTGTTGTACTGGGTAGACTTGGCATGAAGCACACTTACACACATGCCATGGCTTGTGGGCATTTTAAGGGTCAGATAGTTCTTTGTGAGTTGCCAATCGTTTCCACAATGGAGGGCTTTATATAAAGGGGGCAGTGTTTCCATACTGCAAGGTTTTCAGGCAAGCCTACTTCTTGGGGCAGACTGTTGGTAATGTTCCACCATAGTGCCAACATTTCTAAAACAGTTATACTCATTTTTATCTTCATTTTTATATATAACAGCAGAGGCTTTTAAAGGCCAAGCTTGGTGCGATCTAATCGTTACTTCTTGAATTATCTTGTCTTCTTTCCTGATTGTGTCCTTGTTGCAACGACACAAAGACATTATTGTATCACCGGTCATGCTGTGGTAACATTCTCTGCATTGCACAACACTCATCCATGGCACCCAAACCCTCTAACATTGCCTGGAATGAGCTGATCTCAGATGGGCAGCAGTCGGGGCACTACAATTGGTTTCTGCACTGCTGGCTAGGAAGGGTAAAAACCAGACAAGGTTCCCACTTCTGATTGCATCCCCTACTGGAAAGGGCGCGTGTGCAGCCATCAGATGAAGAGTCATCAGGCTGAGGGGTGATGGCCCCAGCAGGTGAATAGCCGACCGACACTTATTATCTAGACTCACACGTGATGATTGTCCACTCGGCTGAGCTGCCAGAGAGCTGTTGGCCTCCGTGGAACTGTACCCCGGTATGAGTCAGTGGCCTTTGGTCGAGGAGAGGGCAAATTGCTACGGAGAAATAAGCACTACCTGCCCAACAAAGAGCTGAAATTAAAGTTCGGCGGGATATAGTCTCAGCCCTGAGAGAAAAAACAAATTCTTGACTGAAACTCCCCTCAATGCCAGGGTGGCCAAGAGACCGGGCATCTTTTGTGAAAGGCGAAAGTGTATAATTGCCACAAAATGACGAAAGTAACAGACACGCATGAGCACTGTCCCGTGCAGAGGAAAGGTCTGGAGCTGGATTCGTCCTTCGATCTACCGGCGGGCTCGTCCTTCAAGCCACCAGCCTGCCTGTAACCTCACCAAGGACTGCAGCAGCTTTTCTGTATCAGCGGTAAACATAAAATAATAACAACACGGTTTTTTGGGGTTTTTTTTTGGCTTGTTCCATAAAAAAAAAAGAGAACAATATCACAAATTAAAACACGGAGGGGGAATCGTTAACCGGGGCAGTCATGTAGCCGAGGGGGATTCGGGCGACATTGAAATCGGCGAGAGCAAAACATGAACGTTTTATAATCGTGCCCGGTGCGCCCCTCCCTACACAAAACAGGTTACAGTCTTGAAATCATGCCCTCGTATTTGGTGCATTTTTCTAAAAATATAATGGCCGAGAAATTCAGTGCCCTTAGCGCCGATTTTGCGGCGCTAGAGGGCCTAGCGCTGCAATTGGCGCCGGCGCCGAAATTGCCTGGGGCCCTTCCGCCGCGGTAGACCGGTAGCGCTGCGCCGGCACCGATGACGTCATCGGTGTGCGCAGCGTCCCGGTTGCCATGCCGACGGGCCCCAGCGCCGAAATTCAGTTGCGTCCGCCTCGCCCGTGGCAGCCGCAACTAAGACACTGGCAACAGAGTCTTACATGACTTTGCGCCGGCGCATTAAAGGCCCCGCGGCGGCCGGCCGCTTTCCCGCCGGCCGCCTGGCCGCAGCTCCCTCCCCGGACTTCCCCCCCCCCCCCCCCGGAACAGAAGCAAGCCCGGCACTTGTCCGAGGTGCCGGGCTCATTTTTAAAAAGATTTTCGCGGGCTGCGGCCGGGTGCAGGCAGCTCCTCCTTAAGGGAAGGAGGAGGCCTGCACTTCCCGAACCTGCCGCACCACAGCGGGCGCCGCAGCGCCGGAATAGCGCCGATATTCAGCGCGTAGCGCCAGTTTTCAGGCGCAAACAGCTCTCAGCAGCGCCGGCAGCCGTTTGGGCGCAGAACTATTGAATTTTGGGCCCGACCAGCGCGACTTAGCTCCGGCACTAACTTCTGGCGCTAAAGCCCTGGCTGCGCCAAAACTCAATTTCTAGGCCAATATGTATTAGATACAGTTTTAGCTTTTTATGTCGGCGGTTTGACTTTTCCCTTGTGTTGTCGGGGTGTATGGTTTCTGCCAGTGGGTCCCACAATTCGAGCGCTCTTTCGCGTTCTCGTTGGAGCCTTAACGGTTCTGATGTGACTCAGCGCACTTTTTTTTGGATGGACGAGCACCAATTCCGAATTCAACTTTCACGCCGCTTGAGATTGCGAAAGTCAAGGAAATCTTAAAGTCGGCTCTTGCCCAATGAAAGGGAAAGAGGTGCATGTGTGTGTGTGTGTGTGTGTGTGTGTGTGTGTGCATCGGGAAATTATCTCAGAGCATAGAGGGTTAATCCCAAGGATTCCTAGCCACCCAGACTCATTCTGGCTTTGTGATGAAAGGGACAGGGAAAATGACCTGTACTCCACAGCAGCAATGGAATTTACGTTCAGTTACTCCGCACAAAGCGTCCCGTGCTTCCGGTCCCGCGAAGGTCCCAACTGCTGAATGGCAGCAAGTAGCCGAGTTGGATATTTGACGTTCAAGTGCGCAGCTCGAGGGGTGTCAGAACCTTCAAAAAGTGAACGTAGCACATAACACGCTTCAAGAGTGAAGGTCTGCGCAAGGCATTGCTTAATGAGCACCCTCCAGGGGAGACTGAGGGAGGGAGGGAGGGAGGGAGTACCAAGGCAAATGAAATCGCAGGGGATATCAGACCTTGAACTTCTAACAATAGCAACAAATAGAGTGATACCTCAAGCTGCATGGACCGCAAAGTGTCCTCGGGCTAGGGCAAAATGACACAGATGGAGATAAAGATTGGGACTGTGAGAACAGGGAAATATTCCAAGGATTGTAACATGTTAAAATATTACTTAAAATATTGTAACATAAATTCATTCTTTCTCAGAACCTCTAAACTGGAATTCCTTCCTTCCGTCAGTCTTTCCATGCTTTTTACAATAGATTTTTGTTGGGCAAGGAGATTAAGGGTTACGGAATCAAGATGGGTAGATGGAGTTCAGATACAGATCAGCCATGCCCTCATTGAATGGCGGGATAGGCACGAGAGGCTGAATGGCCTCCTCCTGTTCCTATGTTCCTATCCACAGGCTTTTAAAACTGAAACTCGATGGGACCGAGGCACTGCTGCCTGATTTATCTTGTCTTCTCTCTCATTTTCTTCCACCTTGTTGGACTCCTGCACGATGGGCTTTGCCCCTCACCTAGGCTGTTTGAACAATACAAGTACACCAACATCGAAACAAGAGACAATAACAGTGGAAGGGGGAAAAAAACTTTCAAAAACGATCAGATGTGCTCCTCGCACCTGGTTTAAAAACACGCGATAAGGAGTGAACCAGAAATTACAGCTCGGGGCCACTTTATTAACAGGTAGTGTCACCGGCCAAAGGATGGTGTTAAATATTCAACTTGTGACGCCCTTGTCTCATTTCCCAACCACAATCGCCGAGTCCCTATTTTGTCGCTGAATTCCTTCGAGCGAGAGTTGGACCTGTTTCTGGCTGGGGCGGAGATCACCTCTTACAGAAGGTAGGTACTGCAGGGAATTCAGGACCAGAGTGAGCTCCCGGACTAGTTTCGATCGCCTAGATGGGTCGGAGAGGAATTTCCCAGATTTTTTTCTCTAAGTTGTCCTGTTTTTTTTTATATCTGGTTTTATCGTCTCTCCCAGGAGATCGCACGGTTTCGGGTGGTGTGGGGAGTGTCTATATTGTGATACACACGGTATCGGAATCGTGTGGGGACAGGCTGGATGGACCAGAAGGTCTTTATCTGTCCATCATTGTTTGTATGTTCGTATTTCATTCTGCTGCATCCCATTTTAATCAGATTTCAATGATTAAAATATATATATATTTATAAAAGCCCTTACATCCCACAAGAAACATCTCCCTAATTCACTGACAACTGGGGCAGTCCCACTACTAAACTAATCATTCCCCTCTGTCACCTCCTTCGTGAGCATGTCCATTCAAGATGGAAGACTACAGCATCAGGGGATGAGGCAGCCCCGCAGTTCAGAGAATGAACTGTCCCTGAGAAGAAGGACAGAAGCCAGGGCAACTAGAACATCCTGATTACAATCAGGCTATGGCATTTGGGTCGAATGCAGAGATTTAAATGATCAGAACAGAGAGGTGAGGATCACAGCAGGACCAGACCAGGAAAGAGCACAAAAGGTTCAGAGATTATAGAATCATACAGCAACGAAGGAAGCCATTCGGCCCATCGTGTCTGTGCCGGCTCTTTGAAAGAACGATCCAATTAGTCCCACTCCCCCTGCTCTTTCCTCATAGCCCAGCAAGTTTCTCCTTTTCAATTATTTATCCAATTCCATTTTGAAAGTTACTACTGAATCTGCTTCCACCACCTTTTCAAGCAGATCATAACAACTCGCTGCATCAAAACATTTCTCCTCATCTTCCCATTGGATTTTGTGCCAATTATCTGAACTCTGTGACCAATGGTTATTAACCCTCCTACCAGTGGAAAGAGTTTCTCCCTATCCACTCTATGAAAACCCCTCATAATTTTGAACACCTCTATCAAATCTCCCCTTAACCTTCTCTGCTCTAAGGAGAACAATCCCAGTTGCTCCAGACTCTCCACGTAACTGAATATAACAATGTTTTAAAAAAGGAAGAGGGACAGGTACAGAAAGAGAGAGAAAAATGGAGAAGGCGCAGACACCATATGGATTGGGTGAAAGAATTACTTTCCTTATATGACTGACCTGCGTGGAATATATTCAGGGAGGCGCAGTATTCATTTGGGAGGTGATACTGAATGGACACGGATGGTGCTTCTGAAAGGGATACCACACTTGCAAGAACAAATTCTTTAATTGCCGATTTAGAAAAAAACAAGAAGACCACGGCCCCGATTTTCGCCCAGCCGTCGGGCGGGTTTTCAGGCGTGTGGGCGGGGAAAATTGCAAAAACAGGGGGTCGCGACCCCCCCCCGCCTGATTCCCCGCCCTGTCTGACTTTCGGACCGTCGTTTCTCTCCGACCCGAATCAGTCCCGACCGCCGCTGGCGGGACTGGCCGTCGGGACCCTAATCAGCAATTATTGGCATGTTTAATGCCATTTTAAGGGGCCCTTGCTATTTTCAAGGGTTTCCCACGCTAAACACGCCTGCGGGGAACCCCGCTGATGAAACCTGGCGTGAAGCATCCCGGCTTGCTTGCTCTCAGCTGAAGGCCATTCGGGAAAGCTGCGATTTAATCGGAGAGCATTTGTATGTTGAAGGACCTTGTTGTTGCAGGCTTGGGGCTACTTGTTCAAGGCTTAGGCACAGCTGTGGAAGGTTGGAGCCTCACACACTTCTCCAATGTGAGCTCCTGGGAAGCCCCTCTCGCCACCCTCACTCAGCGCTTCCTCAGCGGAGGCATTTACCAGAAGCATGGGACGCCTTTTTTTCCTTCCCTTCTTGCCATTAGAGGATCTCCAGCAGCAGAGGCAGCAGCAGCAGAACCAGGAACAGCAGGATCAGCAACAGGAGCACCAGGCTGCTGCTCACTCACCTGAAGCTGCACAGGCCAGAAGGGGCCAGCGCTTGGAAGTGGCTTGAGAGCACCTTGCTGCGCTTTAGGGGGCCATGGGGACCCGTATCTGCACTGGCAGTCCTACTCAGAAGGACTTCCATGAAGGTCTGGTTTATCTGTTCAATAGATGGCCATCGCTCCTCAAGAGATGTCATTCCCGGGGATGAGGGGGTGGTCATATGAGGAGAGGTTGAGTAGATTGGGACTCTACTCATTGGAGTTCAGAAGAATGAGAGGCGATCTTATTGAAACATATAAGATTGTGAAGGGGCTTGATCGGGTAGATGCAGTGAGGATGTTCCCAATGATGGGTGAAACTAGAACTAGGGGGCATAATCTTAAAATAAGGGGCTGCTCATTCAAAACTGAGATGAGGAGAAACTTCTTCACTCAGAGGGTGGTAGGTTTGTGGAATTTGCTGCCCCAGAAAGCTGTGGAAGCTACATCATTAAATAAATTTAAAACAGAAATAGATAGTTTCCTAGAAGTAAAGGGAATTAAGGGTTACGGGGAGCGGGCAGGAAATTGGACATGAGTCTGGGTTCGGAATGGTCATGGCCCTGTGGGTAGTGGAGCGGGCCCAGGGGCCGTGTAGCCTTGTTCTGCTCCTACTGTGTTCTAATTCTGTTAGATTTCAGGAGATGGTTTTATTCCTGTTCCTGGCTGGGGTGGAGATCGCCTTTACAGAAGGTAAGTACTGTAGAAAATATAGGGACAGAGTGATCTCCTGGAAGAATTTCGATCGCCTAGATGGGTCGGAGAGGAATTTCCCAGATTTTTTTCTCCCAAATTGGCCATTGGGTCTTTATCTGGTTTTTCGCCTCTCCCGGGAGATCACATGGGTTCGGGTGGATGCAGAGTGATAGAAGATTTGAGGTTAGGATCAGATCAGCCATGATCTTATTGAATGGTGGAGCAGGCTCGAGGGGCCGATTGGCCTACTCCTGCTCCTATTTCTTATGTTCTTATGTTCTTATGTTCTTTTATGAGCACTCACCATGTTTTCCATACCCTGGCGACTTATCTCCTCCATGGAGGTTGCCAACCTTTCCATGGTGATGCGTTCATGCGCCAATGACTCCACAAAGGCTCTGCTCATGGTCGCTATGGACTCCTCCATTCGCTCCACACTCGCAGCGACCCTGGAGACAAAACCTGCCAGAGACTCCTGCATCTGTGCATGGAGATCCATCACCTCTTCTCTTGCAGATGGACCCAGAGGCAGAGGGTCGACATGCAGCACAGCTGAGCTGAGCTGGCAGAGTCCTGCGCCCTCCGACGAGGACTCTCCACTGCTGTCCCTGTCTTCAGAATCTGCTGAGGCTCACTTGTGAGCTGTGAAACACCAGGTGACAACACTACTCTATGTCCCGAAGGTCCCCCCGAGGTGTGAGTGTCTGCGCTGGTGCTGGGTGCGCTTACTTCTGCTGACGCTGCGCCCTCAGAGGTTGGAGCTTCCTCTGAGGAGTCTGGCTGCACAGCCTCTTCCTCCTCCACAGTGGGGACGGGGGCTCTGGATAGTCCTGTGGGGGAGTAGAGGAAGGAGTTAGAGATGTGATGCCAAGGTTACATGCACATTGGAGTTGGCAGATGTTCAGAAGTCCAAATGATGTAGCTTCAGAATCATAACAGCGACTCATGCTATGTCAATGAGAGAGATGGCAAACTATTCTGTCACCAGCTTGCGGGACTGCCCCCGTCTCTCCTTCCCCAACTTCCGCGGCCACATCAGCCCCAACAATTCCAAGCACTCCTTCCTCCCAGGGGGTCAGGTGGGCTACTGAGGGTGGGCCTCCTCCAGTCCTGGCTCGCTCTCTGTTGTTGTGAGTTCTCTTTTCCTGCAATGAGGGAGACAAGTGGAGTTTGAGTGAGAAGGAAGGAGTGAGTGTAGAGATTGCATAGCATAGATACTTAGAGGGAGACAAAGATGGTGTGAGGCTGCAAGACCAAGTGCCGTCTCTGTGTGTTGTCAGCTGTGTTCAAAGCATCAGAGTGAGAGGGAGTGTGAGGGCTGCATGGTGGAATAGTTATGTGAACGTGAGCATAGAGAGAGATGAAATGGGTAAGGGTGCATGGATGTGACTGTGAAGTGGGATGTGGAGGAAGAGAGTTCTAAAGCTGAGTGCTGGTGGGGAAAGGCAATGGGGATCAGGCTGAGGGTGTTGGAAACTTCATTCTTACTTTTCCTGTACGGTGAAGGTCATGGAATCGTTTCCGACACTGTATCCAGGTTCTTCTGGTGACTCCCAGCGAGTTGACATCTGCTGACACCTGCATCCATGCAGCCTTGGTCTCAGTGGGAGGCCTCTTCCTGCCTGACCTAGGGAAGAGGACCTCCCTGTGGGCCCTCACCCCATCCAATAATGCCTGCAGTGAAGCTCCGTCGAATTTGGAGGCAGCTCGGGGTCTGGCACTGGCCACAGCTGCTGCAGGCTCCTCTGCCATCCTGTATGGTTCGTTTGGAAGCCAACAGAGGAAGCAATGCTTGCTGTGGACCTTGAAAGCACCACGAATGATGACATCATATTGTGGGGCTTTCTGACTGAAAATAGTCAATTAGCAAGGGTTCCCACACGCTGGAACTTAATTGGCCACTTGAGGGAAAATTGCGTGCAGCTGGCTGTCCCATTTTTTTTCGGGCCAGAACCCGACATTCGGGGAACCCGAAAATTTCCCGCACGATCCAGAAAATCAGGCCCCACTTCTTTCCACATCACCACCCCCTCCCCACACACACAACCCCCGTCCCCAACCGCCCCCCACCGTCCCCCCTCAAAACCGTAGCCTGGAAATGACCCTTTGCGATTATATTGCAGTTGTACCAAATTTCATTGTCTGCTATTTTAAGAGGTTTTAAACTGGTTAAAACAGCAATGGGATTTCATGTGAATGTGTTAAATGTCCAGGCCCCAGGATCTGACTGCATCATTTCAAGGACATTGAAATCTGTTACAATAGGAACTTTCCCCAGCAAACCGATATGAATTCTCGAATCTGAGCTGCCTGCCTGGAACTCCCCAGAAAGGCAACTCCACCTCTTTAATTCCTGTTTATTTTCGGTTAACTAAAAGGGAGGGGGAAAAAAAAACCACGGCTAAAATCAAACCACAGATAACCGGGAGCTCACTCCAAACTTTAGTACAGTGAGAAACACCCTCCCCCACCCCCCCAAAAAAAGGTTAATTTCTGTAATGTATTTACTGTCAATGGGTTTAGGGATCTTTTTCAAGGGAGCTGTGCTGCACATTCCATCAGCATGAGCTCCTGCCATGTGAAGCGAATCACAGGGCGACGCCAGAGATGAATGACATTATCAGAGCTGGCAGGCAACACAGTGTATGCACTGGAGATTGCCATCACAATCTGTTACAGCCATCAACCTTCAAGTCGCGCATAAACAAGATTGAATGAACAGCGCAAACCATCCGTATGACATCATGTACAAGTTTACAAGATACACTGTTCAGGTGCCAGGCTCCTTCCCTGCAAAGGGTAAGGGGGGGGCGAGGGGGTGGGGTGTCATGAGCAGTGTGTTCCGTGCGTTGCTGAGCGCGCACACACACATCCAGCGCGCGCCCGCGTCATGCTAGGCGAGGCAGGACGGGCGCGCGCGCTGTCTGCTGGTAATGTCTGAGTAGCGGCACTTTTACCAGTTTGCTCGTCGCTGTTTGCCTTACATTTCTCGCAGTCGAAACAGGGAGCTTGGTAACGCAGCTAATGTCGATAAATAGCGCTTTGCCCCCACCCCAATGGCCCCCCCGCCCAAAGCAAAGGTCAAATAAAGGTACTGACCGTTTCAGGTCCCACGTGCACAGCAGGTTAAAGCAACTGCGGCAATGTTTCTGAATCATAGCAACATCGGAACAGGAGGAGGCCTTTCAGCCCCTGGACCCTGTTCCGCCATTCAATGAGATCATGGCTGATCTGCGACCTAACTCCATATACCCGCCTTTGCCCCATATCCCTTAATACTTTTGGTTAACAAAAATCTATCAATCTTCGATTTAAAATTAACAATTGATCTTGCACCAAATCTCATTTGCAGAAGAGAGCTCAAAACTTCTACCACCCTTTGTGTGTAGAAGTGTTTCCTAATTTCACTCCTGAAAGGTCTGGCTCTAATTTTTAGACAGAGCCCCCTAGTCCTAGACTCCCCAGCCAGCAGAAATAGTTTCTCTCCATCTACCTAGCATCAAACTCGGCATCGGCCTCAGCTGATGGTGGATGTCAAATAGAATTCAATTCATGGCGTTTTTCACGAGGCTAAAGTCAGATGTCCATCCTACAGTTGATGAAGAAATTCCCAAGAAAACATTACCTGGGATCAGGTACGAGGACACGGGCTCATATGTCCAGGGTCTGTCGCCTACCATGATTGAGTCGCAGAGAGGCAAGCAGCTCCCTGCTGAAACTCTACACCGGTACTAGGCGGAGCCACCGTTTCATAGGGTATGGTGTGTGGCCATTCTATGGAGCATGATGGCAATGCACGCACACAATTGATGGTGAGTTGTGCTTCCCATTATGCTGCTCCAAAGGAGCTCCTGGTAGCTGATGTCCATCGAGTTAGATTTACTGGAGGCATTCAAAATCTTTAGGGTTTTGATGGAGTAAATAAGGAGAAACTGTTTCCACTGGCAGGAGGATCGGTAACCAGAGGACACAGATTTAAGGAAATTATCAAAAGATCCAGAGGTGGGATCAGGAGAATATTTTTTACACAGTGATCTGGAATGCACTGCTTGAAAGGATACTGGAAGTCGATTCAATAATAATCTTCAAGAAGGAATTGGATAAATACTTGAAGAGGAGTAAATTGCAGGGCTATGGGGAAAGAATAGGGGGAGTGGGACTAATTGGACAGTCCTTTCACAGAGCCGGCACAGGCACGATGGGCCGAATGGCCTCCTTCTGTGTGTATGATTCTGTGATTCTAGTGAGGGCTCAAACCTATGCTTGTCAGTGGTCGAATCAATGTTCTCCTGGGGCGGATGGGCAAGATAGGCAGGGTCTCCTTGGGGTTAAGGTGGCTCCAAGATGGCACAGGTGGTGATGGAAGTTCAGAACCGAATCAACTCTCCGTGGCAGATTGGTTAATTTAGTAGCCCAGCCATGCAAGGTCAGTGGTACCCCAGGGCATTGTTAATAAACAACCGGCCAACCTGGCCCACTAAGGCTGGGATTCCAACTCATCTACAGATAATCCTACAGGCCAAAGCATTTAAATGGGTGGAGTGGGCCTAGCTGATTAAGCAGCAGGAAGCTTACCAGTACTCTATGTAGAAAAAGATCCCAAAGCGCTTCACAGAGACATAATCAAAAAAATTGGATGCCAAGACAAAGAAGGAAATACGAGAAGGAGTGACCAAAAACGTTGTCAATGAGCAGGATTTTGAGGAGGGTGTTACAGTGTCAGCCGTGGCACAGTGGGTAGTACGCTCTCTTCTGGGTCAGAAGGTTGTGGGTTAAAGCCCCACTCCATAAGACTTGAGCCCATAATCAAGGCCAACACTCCAGTGCAGTACTGATGGAGTGCTGCACTACTGTCTGTGTGGAGTTTGCACATTCTCCCCGTGTTTGCGTGGGTTTCCTCCGGGTGCTCCGGTTTCCTCCCACAGTCCAAAGATGTGTGGGTTAGGTTGATTGGCTATGATAAATTGACCCTTAGTGTTAGGGGGATTAAATACGTGGGGTTACGGGGATAGGGTGGGATATGTGTTGGTGTAGGGGTTACGGGGATCGGGTGGGATATGTGTCGGTGCAGGCTCGATGGGCCGAAATGGCCTCTATCTGCACTGTGGGGTTTCTGTGATTCTGTGATTCTGTGAAGGGCTGTCTTTCTGATGAGATGTTAAACTGTGGCCCCAGTCTGGTCCCTCAGGTGGACATAAAAGATCCCATGGCACTATTTCGAAGAAGAGCAGGGGAGCGATCCCTGTTGTCCTGGCCAATATTTATCCCTCAACCAACATCACTAAAACAGACTATCTGGTCATTATCAAAGGGACAAAGAAGGCAATATATGCTTAGAGGCGCAGGGCAAGGCTAGAATACTCAATGAGTACTTTGTATCAGTGTTTACTAAGGAGGTGGATGCTGACAAAATATCGGTAGAAGTAGAAAAGGTAGAAGCAATGGAAGGGGTGAAAATTGATAGACAGGATGTACTAGAAAGGCTGGGTATGCTTAGAGTGGATAAATTGCCTGGTCCAGATGGCTTGCATCCCAGGTTCCAAGGGAATTGGGGGAGGAGATAGCGGAAGGGCTTGCCATAATTTTCCAATCTTCCCTAGATGCAGGGGAGGTGCCTGAGGATTGGAAAGTGGCAAATGTGACACCATTGTTCAAGAAAGGGTGTAAGGACAATCCTAGTAACTGCAGGCCAGTCAGTTTAACATCAGTGGTGGGTAAAGTTTTAGAAACAATAATCAAGGATAAAATTAACAGGCACTTGGAGAGGTTTAAGTTAATTAAGGAGAGCCAACACAGATTTATAAAAGGCAGATCGTGTTTGACTAATCTAATTGAAGTTTTTGATGAAGTAATAGAGGATTGATGAAGTGAATGCAATGGATGTTGTCTACATGGATTTTTGGAAGGCATTTGACAAAGTGCCACATAGAAGGCTGGTAAACAAAATCATGGAATAGGTGGGTCAGTGGCAGCTTGGATAAGGAATTGGCTTAAGGACAGAAAACAGCAAGTTGTGGTAAATGGCTGTTTTTCAGACTGGAGGATGGTAGACAGTGGTGTTCCCCTAGGGTCAGTGCTGGGGCCACTGCTTTTTTGATATATATAAATGACCTGGATATTGGAATACAGTGTAGAATTTCTAAATTTACCGATGACACCAAACTTGGGGGTGTGGCAAACAGTGATGATGATATCAATCGACTGCAACAGGACATAGAAAGGCTAGCAGAATGGGCAGACAAGTGGCAGAGGGAATTTAATACAGAGAAGTGTGAGGTGATGCATTTTGGCAGAAGGAACCGGGAGAGGCAATATACACTTAATAGTACAGAGGGACCTGGGAGTTAATTTGCATAGGTCCCTGAAGGTGGCAGGACATATTGAGAGAGCGGTTAACAAAGTGTAATGAAATCTGTTTGTCTTGATCCTGTATTCGTTTTGCACTCATGTATATTACCCTCCCCCACTGTGTATAGTTTCACTTCCTCTTTCCCGACTAACCTGGGAGGTTCCAGGTCTTGGCTCTTGGCTCCGCCCCTGACTTCTCTTACATAAAGATCCCAGGATCTGTATGACTCATTCCTGTGAACCAGTCGGCGTGTTGACATGTTAGCTCTGATCTTAGTGATTAAAAGCCAACTTGTTTAAGTCTATAACTTCTAGTTTTGTGGTTATTGAAGGCCCATCAATTTTAATCACTAAAGAATACTAGGATGGATCGACTCCTAAAACCAGAGCGTCTGGACTTGGATCCACATTCTGCTGAAGCGTCAAATCAATTTGGACACTGGCTCAAATGCTTCGAACTCTTCGCGGGGGCCTCATCCGCTAGCGAGGTAGATAAACTGAGTCTACTGACTACTCGCGTAAGTCATCGGATTTATTCGTTCATCCGGGACGCCACCTCTTACACGGAGGCCATCACTATCCTGAAGGCCCAATACCAGAGGCCGGTAAACGAAGTGTACGCCAGACATCTGCTGGCTACACGCAGGCAGTGACCAGAGGAATCAATGGACGATTTCTTACAGGGCCTAAAGGACCTGGTCCGGGACTGTAACTGCAAGGCCGTGACGGCCAACGCGTACTCTGACGAATTGGTCCGCGATTCCTTCATCACGGGCCTCAAATCGAATTATATCCGGCAGAGACTGCTGGAGAAGGAGGTCCTGGACTTAAAAAAGGCAGTGGCCACTGCGCGATCGCTGGACGTGGCCCAGAAAAACTCTGACTCTTATTCTTCCGGCCATACGGCCCTCACCGCCTCGTGCGCGCCGAGGGGGCTGCCATCTTGGAATCAGCCATCTTCCCCATCCAGGTCTCAGACCAGCTCAACGCCGCCGGAGTCCCCACACAGAAGTTCACCCAGGAGTCCTACTACAGCGGCAATGTCTCAAGGCCCGAAATGCTACTTCTGCAGCCAGGCCAAGCACGCCAGACAACGATGCCCAGCGAAGGACGCTACATGCTTCAAATGTAAGAAAAAGGGGCATTTTAGCAAAGTCTGCAGGGGGAATCCGATTTCCAACTCCGTCACCGCCTCGTGCGTGCCGTGCGGGCCGCCATCTTGGGATCCGCCATCTTTTCCCGACTCAACGGCCGCCCAGGGCCCAACAGTGGCTTCGATCACGGTGGATCAATCCAGGCCACACCCGTTGACAAAATCCATGATGGACATACAGGTAAACGGGAATTTAACGAAATGTTTAATTGACTGTGGGAGTACCGAGAGTTTTATCCACCCTAGCCTGGTACGGCGGCACTCATTAACGGTAACCCCTACACGGAGCAGAATTGCTATGGCTGCTAAGCCCCACACTTCGGACATTTTGGGCTACTGTGTGGTAACACTGACTGTAAAAGGCACGGACTACAAGGATTTTAAACTCCTCGTGATGCCAGAACTCTGTGTTAATGTAATCTTGGGCCTGGGCTTCCAGTGCCACCACGAAAGTGTCACGCTAGCATATGGCGGGTCCCAGCCGCCACTCACAGTCTGTGGCCTATCAACCTTAAAAATCAGCCCGCCCTCTTTATTCGCTAATCTCGCTCCGAGCTGTAGGCCCATAGCGACCAAAAGTAGACGGTACAGTCTGGAAGACAGACACTTTATGAAGGCGGAAGTGGACAGACTCCTGCGGGAAGGCATTATTGAATGCAGTACCAGCCCGTGGCGTGCCCAAGTAGTCATAGTTAAAAATAGCGAAAAGAAATGGATGGTAATTGACTACAGCCAGACTGTTAATATTTATACCCAGCTGGTCGCCTACCCTTTACCCCGCATATCAGAAATGGTCAACCAGATTGCGCAATACCGAGTCTTCTCGACTATCGACCTCAAATCCGCGTATCACCAGCTCCCCATTAGAACGGAGGACCGCCCATACACCGCCTTCGAGGCGAACGGGCACCTCTACCATTTTCTCAGAGTGCCCTTCGGGGTAACAAATGGGGTCTCGGTCTTCCAACGTGAGATGGACCGCATGGTTGACGAGAATAAACTACAAGCTACCTACCCCTATCTGGACAATGTCACTATCTGCGGGCACAACCAGCAAGACCATGATCTAAATCTTGCGAGATTTTTAAAAACTGCCCTAAAGCTGAATCTAACCTACAACGAAGACAAATGTGTCTTCAACACAACCCGTCTCTGTATCCTCGGCTGTGTGGTGGAAGATGGGGTAATTGGACCGGACCCTGACCGATTATGCCCCCTAAAGGAACTGCCCCTGCCACACAATCCCAAAGCTTTAAAAAGGTGCCTGCGTTTTTTTTCGTATTATGCCCAATGGGTGCCCAATTACTCTGATAAGGCCTGACCCCTCATTAAATCGACGTCCTTCCCACTATCAGCTGAAGCTCAGGAGGCTTTCACCAGTATTAAACAGGACATTGAAAGGGCTGCAGTGTGTGCAGTGGACGAATGCATTCCCTTTCAAGTCGAAAGCGATGCATCAGACTTTGCCTTAGCTGTGACCCTCAATCAGGCTGGGAGACCTGTGGCCTTCTTCTCCCGAACCCTTCAGGGACCTGAAATCAGGCACTCTTCTGTCGAGAAGGAGGCACAGGCTATAGTGGAGGCAGTGCGGCACTGGAGACACTACCTAGCCGGCAAACGTTTCACCCTGCTCACCGACCAGCGGTCGGTGGCTTTCATGTTTAATAACAAACAAAGGGGGAAAATCAAGAATGACAAAATACTCAGGTGGAGGATCGAACTATCCAGGTTCGACTATGATATTATGTACAGGCCGGGAGCCCTTAATGAACCCCCAGACGCCCTATCGCGGGGAATGTGTGCCAGCATTCATACGGACAAATTACAGGGTCTCCACAACGACCTCTGTCACCCAGGGGTCACCCGACTATACCATTTTATAAAGTCCCGGAATCTGCCCCACTCCATCGAGGAGGTCAGGGCAATGACCAGAGCCTGCCGCATCTGTGCGGAATGCAAGCCTCGTTTCTACAGGCCTGACCGTGCACACCTTATCAAAGCCACACGGCCATTCGAGCGCCTAAGTCTGGACTTCAAGGGACCCCTTCCCTCTGCCGACCGTAACGTATACTTCCTCAATATCATTGATGAATATTCCCGCTACCCCTTCGCCATTCCCTGCCCAGACATGACCAGTGCCATGGTCATCAAGTGTCTCTGTAATCTATTCTGCATGTTTGGCATGCCGAACTACATACACAGTGATAGGGGGACGTCATTCATGAGTGACGAGCTGCGCCAGTTCTTGCTCTCGAAGGGGATAGCCACTAGCAGAACCACTAGCTACAACCCCCAGGGTAATGGGCAAGTGGAAAGGGAGAATGCTACTGTTTGGAAGGCTGTCACGTTAGCCTTAAAGTCCTCCCAGACGTGCTCCACTCCATAAGGTCTCTGTTATGTACTGCCGCTAACGCTACCCCTCAAGAAAAGATGTTAGTTTTCCCCCGGAAATCCACCTCGGGCATATCTCTACCCGCGTGGCTGACGTCTCCGGGGACAGTACTATTGCGGAAGCACGTGAGAGGCCATAAAATGGACCCCCTTGTGGAAAAGGTACAGCTCCTCCATGCAAACCCTCAGTACGCCTATATCGAATACTTTGACGGGCGAGAGGACACTGTTTCCATAAAAGACCTCGCTCCCTCGGGGAGCGGAGAGAACGATGGGAGACTACCCGATGAAGACCTACACTACAAAGAGACAGGACGCCCAGAGGTATCAATACCCAACTTTAACCTGGAGGACACTGCAGATAACCTGGAAGACACTGCGGAGGCCCGGACAGCGGAGGAACCAGAATCCACTCCCCTAGAGGCACCCCAACCGGCTTTGCGCCGATCACTGAGAACTGCAAAACCTCCTGACAGACTCACTTATACCAACTTTTAAGAAACATCACCCCGATGGACTAAATCTATAGAAGGGGTGAATGTAATGAAATCTGTTTGTCTTGATCCTGTATTCGTTTTGCACTCATGTATATTACCCACCCCACTGTGTATAGTTTCATTTCCTCTTTCCCGACTAACCTGGGAGGTTCCAGGTCTTGGCTCTTGGCTCCGCCCCTGACTTCTCTTACATAAAGATCCCAGGATCTGTATGACTCATTCCTGTGAACCAGTCGGCGTGTTGAGATGTTAGCTCTGATCTTAGTGATTAAAAGCCAACTTGTTTAAGTCTATAACTTCTAGTTTTGTGGTTATTGAAGGCCCATCACAAAGCATATGGGATCTTTGGCTTCATTAATAGAAGTATTGAATACAAAAGTAGAGAGGTTATGCTGAACTTTTATAAAGTGCTGGTTAGGCCACAACTGGAGTATTGCGTCGAGTTCTGGTCACCACACTTTAAGAAGGATGTGAAGGCCCTTGAGAGGGTGCAGAGGGGTTTAGGTAGGCTAGACGGGGAAAGGCTGTTCCCACTAGTTGACGGTACAAGGACTAGGGGACACACATTTAAGGTTTTGGGCAAGAGATACGGGGGGATGTGAGGAAAACCTTTTTACGCAGTGAGTGGTGATGACCTGGAACTCGCTGCTGATGGAAGTGGTGGCAGCGGAGACACTCAATGTTTTCAAGGGGAGACTGGATAGGCACTTGAGGGAGATAAACTTGCAGGGCTTCGGGAATAGAGCGGGGGAATGGAACTGACTGGATTGCTCTACAGAGAGCTGGCACGGACTTGATGGGCTGAATGGCCTCCTTCTGTGACTCTATGACTCTATGTTATGACTCTATCACATTGCTGTTTGTGGGAGCTTGCTGTGCGCAAATTGGCTGCTGCGTTTCCTACATTACAACAGTGACTACACTTCAAAAAGTACTTCACTGGCTGTAAAGCACTTTGCGACATCCAGGGGTCGTGAAAGGCGCTATATAAATGCAAGTCTTTCTTTCTTACAGGGGAGAGAGGTGGAGGGCTTTAGGGAAGGAATTTCAGAGCATGGGGCTTAGGCCACTGAAGGCACAGCTGACAATATGGGGGCAAAGAGAGGGGGCTGCACGAGCTTGGAGGGGGGGATTGTAGCTTTAGAGAAGGTTACAGAGATAGGAAGGGACTTATAGAAAGGGCTTATATATTTGTAATCTATCAGAGAGCATTATATTGAGTGGTGTGTTATATCGAGGTGTTATATTTGGATTCGCTATCAAAGAGTGTTACATTAATGGTTGTGTTATAGAGAGGGTTTTATATACTTGTTATGTATCAGCGTTAAGTGAGGGGTGTTACAGAGGTGGTGTTATATATGGGTTGTCTATCCAAGAGTGAGAGGTGTCTTATAGAAATTGGGGTGTATTTATACTGATCTTTCTCTCAGAAAATTAAATAAATGGGAAAGTGAATAATTGTGTAGATCCTACGCTATCTGTGGAAGGTTCAGACTTGATAGGCTAAAAAGCCTTTTTTTCATTCCATATGTTGCTCTTAAGGTATGCTGAGGAAATGCGTTCCTGGACAGAAGCGTTACAATGTCAGCTGAGAACCTAGTGGAAAACGAAGCAACTTGGACAGCAGTAGTTACTGTATAATTGGTTTACATATTTGTTATCTATCAGAGAGTGTTATATTGAGGGGTGCATTATGGAAAGGGCATTATATGCTTGCTCTCTATCGGAAAACATTTCAGTAGGGAAGTGTTATTGAGATGGTGAGGGTATAACAATCACACCAGAAAGATAGTTCCTTCAATGGCTTATACAGAATGGTTGGAAGTCACTAACACAGTAATTTAATCGAAGAATTCAGAGGACGCCACAGCTTGAGTAGCTGTGGGCATCAGCTGGACCCCAAGATAAAGTGGCCATCTTTCAACCTGCTGGTACTTGTAGCAATGTTCCCTTGTTACTGTACATTACTATCGCTTGCTCCAACTGGTAGACTAACTGACTTTGCTCATACAACTAAGCCACAGTGTCAGTACTCGCGCCTCTGAGTCAGAAGGTTGTGGGTTCAAGTCCCACTCCAGAGACTTGAGCACAAAAATCTAGGCTGATGCTCCAGTGGAGTGCTGCACTGTTGGAGGTGCCATCTTTCGGATGAGATGTTAAACCTGCTCTCTCAGGTGGACGTAAATGATCACAGGGCACTATTCGAAGAAAAGCAGGGTGTCCTGGCCAACATTTATCCCTGAATCAACATCACTAAAAACTGATTATCTGGCCATTATCACGTTGCTATTTGTGGGAGCTTGCTGTGTGCAAAATGACTGCCACGTTTCCTACACTACAACAGTGACTACACTTTAAAAGTATTTCATTGGCTGTAAAGCACTTTGGGACGTCCAGTGGTCGTGAAAGGCGTTATATAAATGTAAGTCTTTCTTTTTTCTTTTTAGAAATGGCAGAATAGTGTCACAGGGTCCAGAGTTGGGAATTTTGTAGTCAAAAATACGTAAACAGCCTTTATGTAAACCGAGGAGTGATCACAAAGCACTAGTGGAGCTAATCTAACGAAGATGCTCATGTCATATAATAAACCGTACAAGCGAAGCTCACATGGTTTACAATGTTTGAACCTTGAATGAGTATTCACTGTCTGGTACATTTTACATTTTGTTTTGATTCAACGCAGACTTTTAGTCTGTTTCGGGTCAGTTGTGGAACCGATTGTGGCTATAAGTGCACTCTGCATTTGACACTCAATGGCCTTTGCACTGGGTAACGTATTGACTGCAGGACAATCACTAAATAATTTGCAGACAATTACCAGGACATCCTATAATGAAACACCTATAACTTGAAAAGAAAGAAAGAAAGACTTGCATTTCTATAGCGCCTTTCACGACCACCGGATGTCTCAAAGCGCTTTACAGCCAATTAAGTGCTTTTTGAAGTGGAGTCACTGCTGAGATGTGGGAAATGCAGCAGCCAATTTGCGCACAGCAAGGTCCCGCAAACAGCAATGTGATAATGACCAGATAATCTGTTTTTGTTACGCTGGTTGAGGGGAAAATATTGGATAAAATTTGCAGGGCTATGGGGAAAGAGCAGGGGGGAGTGGGACTAATGGGAGAGCTCTTACAAAGAGCCGGCACAGGCACGCTGGGCCGAATGGCCACCTTCTGTGCTCTATGATTCTATGATGTTTTATGTGAAGTCTAAAGTGACAGTTGTAGTTTTAGGGCCAGGCTTTCTCCCTACGGTTGGACGGTGATAAGCGGACTGCTGGTATGGAAGCGAGAGCTTCCGGTGAGGATCATGAAATTAATGTTTGACCCTATTAGAGAAAAGCAAAACCGAAGGCAGGCACTACCCCAAACCGAATGGGCTCCTCCTGTGCTGTATCATTCTACGATTCTATGAACTAAGTTAATGTATCAAATAATGCTCTTTAAATAAAAAAACGGAAATGCTTCTTTGAAATTTTACCCAACCATTATTATCTGTATACGTCATGCAGCTATTTATGAATCTCTTATTCTTCCTTCTGTGTTTCTGCTTTCCATAATCAATAATCTCCCAACAATCTCCCAATTTAAAAAAAATATATTTTTAAAAATTCAAGTGGAGTAATATTCCTTAGTTGGAATAGATTGAGCAGTGATAGCCATGAGCTTCGATCCCAGTTTCCTGTCTGGCTGCCCATTCCCCTGTGGCGAGCAGGATGATAATGGCCAGAGATTCACACTGATGCAGGAAAGGGGCAGGACCATCAATTATTGAGAGACCTAGATGAAGGGCCAAGGCTCATAGTGCAGGAAATCACCAAGAGTGGAAGGCAAGACAAGGTAAGTGAAGTAAAGAGTAAAGAAAGAAAGACTTGCATTTAAATAGCACCTTTCATGACCACCGGACGTCCCAAAGCTCTTTGCAGTGAATTAAGTACTTTTTGAAGAGTAGTCACTGTTGTAATATAGGAAACACAGCAGCCAATTTGCACACAGCAAGCTCCCACAAACAGCAATGTGATCATGACAAGATATGTTTTTAGTGATGTTGATCGAGGGATAAATACTGGCCAGGACACCGGGGAGAACTCCACTGCTCTTCTTCGAAATAGTGCCATGGGATCTTTTACGTCCACCTGAGAGGACAGAGAGGGCCTTGTTTTAACATTTTATCTGAAAGACGGCACCTCCAACAGTGCAGCGCTCCTTCAGCACTGCACTGGAGTATCAGCCTCGATTAATGCACACAAGTCTCTGGAGGGGGATTGTGAACCCACAACCTTATGACTCACAGACGAGGGTGCTACCAACTGAGCCACAGCTGACACTGCAATTATACAGGGCATTGGTGAGGCCACACCTGGAGTACTGTGTACAGTTCTGGTCTCCTTACCTAAGGAAAGACATACTTGCCTTAGCGGGAGCGTAACGAAGATTCACTAGACTGGTTCCTGGGATGAGGGGGTTGTCCTATGAGGAGAGATTGAGTAGACGAGGCCTATATTCCCTAGAGTTTAGACGAATGAGAGGTGATCTCATTGAAATATATAAAATTCTTAAGGGGCTTAACAGGGTTAATGTTGAGAAAATGTTTCACCTGGCTGGGGAATTCAGATCCAGGGGTCACAGTCTCAGAATAAGGGGTCAGCCATTTAGGACTGAGATGAGAAGAAATTTCTTCACTCAGAGGGTTGTAACTCTTTAGAATTCTCTACCCCAGAGGACTGTGGATGCTCAGTCGTTGAGTATATTCAAGACAGAGATCGATAGATTTTTGGGAACTAAGGGAATCAAGGGATATGGGGATAGTGCAAGAAGGTGGAGATGAGGTAGAAGATCAGCCATGATCTTATTGAATAGCAGAGCAGGCACGGAGGGCCAAATGGCCTACTCCAGGTTCTATTTCTTGTGTTCTTATGTTCTTAAGTAGCAATAAGTAGGTGAATAAAAAAAAGCTTGGCTTTTAAATGACTGAAGATTAAAGGAGGAAAGACAGACTGAGAGAGGTGAGGAGTTCCACAGTCTAGAGGTCCTGGAGTTAAGTGAGTTTAAATAGAAAACAGTGCAATACATCTTGCTTTCAACACACGGAGGAGTATAGCTGGTTTAGGAATAACATAAGGGCATCTATTTAAAAAATAAGGAGGTGCTGCACTGTTGGAGGTGCTGTCTTTGGAAGGACACGTTAAACCGAGGCCACGTCTGCCCTCTCAGGTGAACGTAAAAGGTCCCATGGCCACTATTGGAAGAAGAGCAGGGGAGTTCCCCCCGGTCTCCTGGCCAACATTTATCCCTCAACCAACATCGCTAAAAACAGATTATCCGGTCATTATCACATTGATGTTTGTGGGAGCTTGCTGTGCGCAGATTGGCTGCCGCGTCTCCTACATCACAACAGCGACTACACTCCAAAACGTACTTCATTGGCTGTAAAGCACTTTGGGACGTCCTGAGGTTGTGAAAGGCGCTATATAAATGCATATTCTTTCTTCTCTTCTTATAAGTGCTCACAGGAGAGATTAGGGTTGAATCTGGGGGAAGGAAAAAACCAAAAAATAGAACCAGAGATGCTGTCCCTTTAAGGTAATTCCAGGGACATGTAATTAGATTTTGAGTGCATTTGGATACAATGACATTTGTCCTCCTGACCACCTTGATTAAAGTGCCGCCGTCTGAGGCTGCGGCGATTTGTCTGAGTCGACAGGTTTTTAAATGTAAATAAATAGGACCAATTCCAACAGGAAAGAGAATGAGCCAGGTTTGTAATCCATCCGCAAGATTTTACTACGACCTTTACTGATCTATCCGTTGCCGTATTCGCTGTACGTTTCGGGCAGAAAGCAAACATAACGTCGGTATTGTTCCTTTACTTGCCTCACTTCAACGGCCTGACCACCCTCCCCTGGCAAGGGAACGATGTGGTGAGACTGTAGTCTTCGGCCGTGATTTCCCCGCTATAACCTGACCAGTGACCTTTGGCAGATCGAGTCACAGAAGGTTGCCTCTGTGCAAAGTTAAAGGATATAAAGTGTGCAGTTGTAATAAACATCCAGCTCAGGCTTCATTAGTTTAGAAATTTCAATAAAGTGACATTTAAAAAATATATTTTTTTTATTCATTCATATCTGCTCTTCAAGAGTGAAGAATTTTAGCGCTGGGGAAATGGGATCTCTTTTTGAGCATCCCAGTGTCAGCCTCAAGCAATCCCAAGTCAGGTACAGCACAGGCAAACGCAGAGCAAAGCTCACTCCACGCCGCCCTGAAACAACAGGCCTGAACTCCAGCCTCGGTCGAACACCCCGTTCATTACCGGTGAGGCAATTTCTTCCATTTCCCACACCGGTTATCCTGTGGTGAGAGATTGTCAATTGGTGGTCAATCGAGACAGTTTTTTTACTGTAAGTCCATGCCCCCTTGGACCTGGATTGAGACTGCTCAAGCCCCATTTCACATAGCACCTTTGCAGAGGCACCACCCAGTTCCCAAAAATGTTATTTATTCATCCGCGTCAGCTGCCACTCAGTTAGTAGCACTTTCATCTCTGAGTCAGAAGGTTGTGGGTTCAAGTCCCACTCCAGAGACTTGAGCACCAAATCTAGGCTGACACTCCCAGTGCAGCGCTGAGGGAGTGCTGCACTGTTGGAGGTGCCGTTTTTTGGATGAGACGATAAACGAGACTCTGTCTGCCCTCGCAGCTGGACTTAAAAGGTCCCATGGCAGTATTCGAAGAAGAGCAGGGGAGTTTTGCCCAGTGAACCAACATCAATAAAACAGATCATCTGGTCATTATAACATTGCTGTTTGTGGGACCTTGCTGTGTACAAATTGGCTGCCGTGTTTCCCACGTTACAACAGGACTACACTTCAAAAGTAATTTATTGGTTATAAAGCACTGTGGGACGTCCTGAGGTTGAGAAAGGTGCTCTTTCTTTCACCCCCATCAATTTTCTCCCCTAAAGGCAATGACTCAGGTTCCACAGGTGCCTGATGTCTTCTAGGACCCCAAGCAAGTGGCTATTCTTCCAGCATGAGCCTCCACAATGTGTGTTGACAGGCTTCCGCAGGTGGACCCGATTCTCTTCTTACCTGGTGTCCATGCGCACACGTTACACATCAGAGTTCAGCAGATAACAATCAGCAAGGCTATTGATTCTCCCCCCTTCCTAGCTTTGGATCGCTGAGGCCAATCGTAGCTCCTTTATTGCCATCTCAGCTGAGATCAGCTGACGCGACAAGGACTGGGCATCAAACCTGGCACCTTCCCAGTCCTTTTGGCTCACTTCCACAGTAAGCAGAGCCTTTTTGCTCAACGGAGCCATCGCGGGTATGACACAGAAGATCAGATTGACATCAACTGACACAGGAATAAATATAATTTGCACCCATATTGAGGAGCTTCCCAAAGGTCTAATACACTCGCAACCTAAAATATCCCATTGTCGCTGATTGAAGCCCAGCGCCTAAAGTTACAGTTTTGGCAAAGGCACAAGTTACTAATAACTTAGAAATTCTAGACGCAAATCATTCTATGATTTTATGACTATTCAAAAGATGCTGTCCATGTGCTCGTACATCACACTTCCACCTCACAGAATGTACAGGATTGCCAGCATAGTTGCCACCTGCTGAGAGAGAATTCCGATCCGTGTTATTTCTAATGCAGCCGCTCGCTGACTGGTTCCGTATTTGATGTCCGCTAAGCAGTTGCCTGATTAGTGTGGATCTCCAGCGTGGCTGGCCGTGAAATTTTAAGTATCTTCTTTTTTAAAAAAAAGATGAAAGTTAAAATAGGTGAAAGGAGTACTTTATCACAGAATCATAGAATGATACAGCACAGAAGGAGGCCATTCGGCCTGTGCCGGCTCTTTGAAAGAGCTATCCAATTAATCCCACCCCACTGCTCTTTCCCCGTAGCCCGACAAATTATTTTCCTTTTCAAGTATATATCCTTTTGAAAGTTACTATTGAATCTGCTTCCACTACCCTTTCAGGCAGTGTGTTCCAGATTATAACAACACGCTATGTTAAAAAAAAAATTCTCCTCATCTCCCCTCTGGTCCTTTATGCCAATTATCTTAAATCTGTGAGTCCTCTGGTTACTGGCTCTCCTACTTTATGTTGAAAGTATCACCTCCTACTCCAAAGGGTATGTTGTAGGAGTCTCTGCACTCCTAGCAAAGAATCTATAAACTCACTGGAAGTTAACAAACTGAGTTTAATGTATTAAAACTTTACAAAACAAGAAAATGCAGGAGAAGCTCTAAACAGGTCTTTTCTCTATCACTCCACACGAGGACTGGCTGGCCACGCCCTCTACCTCTGACGTCATGACGTCATCACATTTCCCGCCGTTGGGACGTCACATGACCCACGTGATGACGTCATCGCGTCAGATCGCGATTTTGTCGAACTAGCTCTGTTTAACCAGAGCCAACATTGAAAGGTAATAAACATGATTAAAGGCAATTATACAAGTCCCTGTGAGAGTCTGTTAGTGGCTTTGCCACAATGTTTTACAAGATGAAGCTTTTGGCACGGAGCCTTGCTTGCAAGGAAGTGTGGACCCAAGAATCAGGTGTTCCTGGTTTTCAAGCCATTAGCTTTTGTATATGGGAAATCGAGAGGGCCACCACAGGGGCCTTGCTGATCTCCACAATGGATCTTCCATTCCTTCTCCTCGGTGAATGCCGCTCTGTTCCATTAGTCTCATTCCACAAAGTTACCCCTTTAAGTCAGTCTGAAATACTACCTCGAGCATGGACTGATTGACTCCTTTCATAGTTCTACCCCCACCTCCCTTCTAAAGTATTCAGTGAGGGAGCAGGAAGAAGTCTATCCCACTCATTGAATCAGAGTGGGAGTTCATGTGATTTGAACAATGTGAGGCTGAGATGAAGGGGAGGAAGGTCTTTTTGCTAATCGAATAGTCTTATTCATTAATGTGAAGGTTTTTGGCTGCAAAGGTGCTTAATGTTCAGACCTGATATGGTCCAACTGACTGAATGCTAATGTAGTTACCCACAGTTAAAGGAGAACTTACTTTCTCTGCCAAACTCATCCTTTTCACTATGTTACCCTTCCTGCTGCCTAATTGCTGTGGATGGTATTGTTTCTGTGTAAAAAATGACATTTTATGCAACTGTTTTTCATAACAAAAATGTGCTAAAACGACACTGCACACTGCAAAGTTTTTCACTGCCGCGATCTGCACTGAGCTGTTAACTTTACCCAGAGATTTTTAAAAAAGGTCCGAATTTTTGCAGTGAGTAATTATCCCTTTGAAACTGACCGCAACGTCAGGATTTAGCGCATGCGCATCCTAATGTGGAAATCCTGACATTGCGGTCAGTCATTCACTGCTCCAACACTGGCTGCGCTGCAGACCCGATCCCCCCCCGCCCCCCGCCGCTCTCCCCCCACACCGCCCACCCCACCCATAGCCGGCAATCAGTGTAATCTGTCAATGTAATCTGTCAAATCAGGGAAACTGACAAAACCTTCGGCTCTTCCGCAGTAATATCGCTGTTAAATACCCCATTAAATGTTGGATTAGGTGTAACTGAGGTTTTAACAGCGTATTGACTGCTAAACAAACGTTGTGGCCCTTGAAAAACTACTTTTAATTTTGTGGAGTGTCAAGTTTTTTTTAGAGTTTGTTCGCCTTTATTTCAGGTTTACTGTTTTCCCCATGTGACCGCCCCAATCTTTGCTTTGCTCTCTATAACAATTTTTAAAAAGTTAGAATCAAAGGAGCTTATTCACTTCCTGGTTCCTGGTCTGTGAGAATTCTGCATTGTGATTGGCTGCTTAGACTGTTTGTTGACGTCACAACAGCTCACGTTAGGGATTCCCCACTAACTTGCGCTGATTTCGACTGAACGGCGGGAAAGCCGAACTTCTCGCCACAGAGATCGCGAGATCTTTGTGGGAAGCTTACTTCAGGGCCAGCGGCGAACGCCAATAAGGACCCTAAAATTGTTCTTATTCCGAAGGTCAGTACTTTCTGAGCTGACTTGTCTGGGTCATCTGGGTCGCCATGACAATTTTTTACATAGTATTCACAGCACAAATACAGGCTATTCGACCCAACTAGTCCGCGCCGGTGTTTATGCTCCACACGAGCCTCCTCCCACCCTACTTCATCTCACTCTATCTGCATATCCTTCTATTCTTTTCTCCCTCATGTACTTATCTAGCTTCCCCTTCAAGGTATCTCTGCTATTCACAACAACTAGTCCATGTGGTAGCAAGTTCCACATTCTAACCACTCTCTGGATAAAAAGTCTCTCCTGAATTCTTTATTAGATTTATTAGTGGCCATCTTATATTTATGGTCCCTAGTTTTGGACCCATCCTCAAGTGGAAATGTCTTCTCCAAGTCTACCCTATCAAACCCCTTCATCATTTAAAAGACCTCCAACAGGTCATTCCTCAGCCTTCCCTTTACTCGAGAAAAGAGCTCCAGTCTGTTCAGTTATAACCTCTCAGTTGTGGCATCATCCTTGTAAATCTTCTTTGCACCTTCTGCAGTGCCTCTATATCCTTTGATTAAACTAAACTAAAATTATGGATAAGGCTACCCCATGGCTCGTTTGGTAGATTCACAGCCTGGCGTGGCACTGCGATGTACGTTGAACAAAAGTGCCAGGTATGATGGTCAGTCTGTGCTGAGGGATCTACCTTCCACCTGGGAGGCAGTGATGGCGTGAAAATTGATCTCAGTGCCCTGGACGAAAGAGGCGAAAGATCAGTCATGGTTCCCACTCTTGACCACTAAACAATGACTGCTGCTGGAAAGTGTGTGTGGAGGTCAAGTGAGGACAGGAATGGTCTTAGCTGTAATGCACACCATGAACAAATAGCCTACTGACACTCACTGAAGGTTCCCGGTGGTTGTGGAACTATGCCCCAGGACACCAGCGCCTTCATCAGAAGGGTAGGCGACTGTGGAGACACAATAGGGGTCATTTTAACTTTGGCCGAGGTTGTACAATGGGTGACATGTAATTGGCCGTCCATTATACGCCACGTCCGATTTGTCTTTCTGTTGAAGTCAATGGAAGGGAAAATCAGGCAAGGGTGTAACTTGATATCCCTCATTGTACACCCTCGCCCATTGTTAAAATTACCTCCAATTTCCTTGCTCCCGCTATCTTTGCAAATATTTTCAAAACTTTCACAAAGTTTTATAGATGCGGAGGAGCTGTCACTTCAGGGTAAACAGCCAAACAGTTGCTCATCGTTCTGATTGGGATGATGGTAGGTGATGACAGTTTCATGAGGGAAGACAGGTTTTGACACAAACTGGCTTGTCATATCTGAATATTTGGCAAACAAAAAATGTTTCCTAACTCACTTCCATAAAAGCATTTAACATAGTTGACATGAATCAGTCATTCATGAAAGAAAGACTTATGAAATAATACTGAGCGGCCTACGGGTGGCGCTGTCCAGGGAGAGTATAAATACTCGGGCACGGGCCCAGCTTGCGCAGGATATTCTTAACAGGAATTAGTGAAGGACACAACTAGACCTCCATGTTGTAAAACAGTTGATTAAAGCTTTGTTTAACGCTTCGACCAAGTGCCTAGTAGTTTTCTTACGTCAATAGTGTTGAACTGTTTTGTCAGCCGTGGCTCAGTGGGTAGCACTCTTGTCTCTGAGTCAAAAGGTTGTGGGTTTCAAGTCCACTCCAAAGACTTGAACCCAAAATCTAGGCTGGCACTCACAGTGCAGTGCTGAGGGAGCGCTGCACTGTCGAAGATGCCGTCTTTCAGATAAGACATTAAAATGAGGCCCAGTCTACACTCACGTCACTGTTTGTGGGAGCTTGCTGTGCATAAAATTGGCTGCCATGTTTCCTATATTACAACAGTGACTACACTTGAAAAGTATTTAATTGGCTGTAAAGAGCTTTGGGACATCCTGAGGCCGTGAGAGGTGCCGTATTTTAGACAAATTCCAAGTTCTTACAGTTTTTCGAAGTTCCGTCTTTTGTGCTCACTGTAGGTTTGAACCTCCACTGACAAAGCTACTCTGACCCCAAAGTTCCATCATTGTTAGCCTTGGTCGCCTTATCTGAGGAAGGCTGTTCTTGCCATGGAAGGAGTGCAGCGAAGATTCACCAAGCTGATACCTGGGATGGCAGGAATGACGTATGAGGAGAGATTGGGTCGATTGGGCTTGTACTCACTGGAGTTTAGAAGAATGAGAGGGGATCTCATTGAAACTTATAAAATTCTAAGAGGACTAGGCAGACTAGATGCTGGAAGGATGTTCCCGATGGCCGGGGAGTCCAGAACCAGGGGTCACAGTCTAAGGATAAGAGGTAAGCCATTTAGGACAGAGATGAGGAGGAATTTCTTCACCCAGAGAATGGTGAACCTGTGTAATTCTCTACCAAAGAAGGCAGTAGAGGCCAATTCATTAAATATATTCAAGAAGAAGTTGGATATATTTCTTAAGGCTAAAGGGATCAAGGGATATGGAGAGAAGGCAGGGACAGGGTACTGAATTTGAATGATCAGCCATGATCTCATTGAATGCGGAGCAGGCTCGAGGGGCGAATGGCCTACTCCTGCTCCTATCTTCTATGTTTCTATGTTTCTATAGAAATAGTGACAAAAAGCGGCCTTGCAAAAGATGTATCAAGTGCCTATATGGCTTTGGAAGAATTAATTCGAAACATTTTGCACCTAACTCCACTATTTGCCCAGGATGGACTGCTTTGAGCTGCAGTATCAGTGTAGGTTAGAATTTCTTTGAAGGCCTTTTGTACGGCAATCTTTTGGCCACCTGCCCTAATATCTTCTTATGTGGCTCGGTGTCAAATTTCGATAACGCTCCTGTGAAGTGCCTTGTGACGTTTTACTACGTTAAAGGCGCTATATAAATGCAGGTTGTTGTTGACATGTGAAAAGGGTATGACCGTTGGTCTCAGAGTCCTTGAATTAGGGAGGGGAGGGGGTGGAAATCAGTCACAAAACAGATAAAATTGCACGTGAAAGACTACAGAAAATAACGAGACTGATTTCCTGCATCAAGGGAATGATCTTTGAGGGAAGATGAGGGAAGCTTAGCCTTTACTGTCTAGAAATAAGGTGGTTAAGGGCACATGGCATTGAAGTATATGAAATATTAAATGGTAATGATCAGGTTAACCCAGATTATTGCTTCAAAGTATGGTAAGAAATTATTTCTAAATTTGCGGATGACACCAAATTGGGGGGGATAGTCAATACTGAGGAGGACTGCAACAAATGACAGGAGGACATTAATAAACTTGCAGAATGGGCATATAATTGGCAAATTAAGTTCACACAGATAAATGTGAGGTATTACATTTTGGTAGGAAGAATAGGGAGGTTACTTATCACTTGGAGGGTGCGAGTCTAGGTGGGGTAGAGGAACAAAGGGATCTCGGAGTAGAAATACATAAATTACTAAAAGTTGCGACACAGGTTAGCAAGGCCATAAAAAAGGCAAACCAAGCACTCGGGTTTATTTCTAGAGGTAGAGTATTGAAAAGTAGGGAGTTTATGCTAAACCTGTATCGAACCTTGGTTAGACCAGAACTGTATTGCGTACAGTTCTGGTCGCCATATTATAAAAAGGATATAGAGGCACTGTAGAGGGCGCAGAGAAGATTTACAAGGATGATACCAGACATGCAAGGGTATACATATCAGCAAAGGATGAACAGGCTGGGTCTCTTTTCTCTTGAAAAAAGAAGGCTGAGGGGTGACCTAATAGAGGTCTTTAAAATTATGAAAGGTTTTGATAGAGTGGATACAGAGAGAATGTATCCACTTGTGGGGAAGAGCATAACTAGAGGCCATCAATATAAGATCGTCACCAAGCAATGCAATCGGGAATTCAGAAGAAATTTCTTTACCCAGAGAGTGGTGAGAATGTGGAACTCGCTACCACAGGGAGTGGTTGAGGCGAATAGTATAGATGTATTTAAGGGGAGGAGGGACAAGCATATGAGGGAGAAGGGAATAGAGAGTTATGCTGATAGAGTTAGATGAGGAAAGACGGGAGGAGGCTCGAGTGGAGCATAAACACCGGCATGGACTGGTTGGGCCGAGTGACCTGTTTCTGTGCCGTATATCCCATGTAATCCTATGTAGTACTAGAGCAAATCAATGGAAATTAATGAAAAGTTAATTTAGAACAGATATAAAAGAAAAACCTTTTTACTCAGAATGATAATTATCATGAAATTGTAGGAAAATTGCTTAAAGCAATGCTGAGGGACGGTGTAAAGGAATCACATTGAGAGGCGTAGGGTAATTGGAGACAGCTAGCATGGCTTCAGGGTTCGGAGGTCCTGTTTGACAAATTATTAGATTTTTCTGCTGAAATTACTTCCCTCATGGATAAAGGTAAGAAATTGGATGAAACTTATTTAGATTTTAAAACGATGTTTGACACTGTCGCACATAAAAGATTACTGCACAAAGTTCGTGCCCTTGGGATAGAAATGTATTGACTGGACAAAAAGAAGCATCGAGTTGAAAAAATGCACTGAATAGTAGTGAATGGAAGACATCTGGGAATCCGAAATAACAACAGAAAATGCTGGAAAAACTCAGCAGGCCAGGCAACATCCGTGGAGAGAAATTAGAGTCGACGTTTCGGGTCTAACCCTTTTTCAAAACTGGAAAGGAAATAAAATAGATCGAAGGCATGTTCTATCGCAGCCCTGCCTTCGATCGATTTTATTTCCTTTCCAGTTTTGAAAAAGGGTTAGACCCGAAACGCCAACTCTAATTTCTCTCCACGGATGTTGCCTGGCCTGCTGAGTTTTTCCAGCATTTTCTGTTGTTATTTCGGATTTCCAGCATCTGCAGTATTTTGCTATCGTACATCTGGGAATCAGTTTGTTTCTGGTGTGCCGCTGCTGATATCACCGCTGTTTATCTTTATTATAACTAGCCTTAATGACGGGAGTCAGTTCAACGATGCCCAATTTTGCAGATGACACCAAAATGTGAGTAGCGCCAATGATGAGAACCAATGTGCAGAAATTCAGAAGAATTTGATGATACTGGGTTTGTGGGCTGGAAAGTGGCAGATGCAGTTGAGGTGAAGATAAAAGGGGAAAATTTTTCCCGGGGATTCTCCCAATCTCCCACTGCAGCTTCAACGGAGATGGCCAAAGATCCCGGAGAACCAGTGTAAGCGGCCGTTTGAGCTGTTTCTCCGGGGGTTTCCGACGAAGTTACGGCAGGAAATCGGAAGAATCCCGTGGGAAATTTTACACCTAAAGTGATGAGATTTGGAGAGTGAAGAGTTAACACAGGATGTGTATTCGGTGGGGAGCAATTGGAGTTGTGAGGCGAGGAGAAAGTTTTAGGAATACTGCTGGACAGGTCATTATGATAATCAGCCAATGTTCCCAGATGATAAAGAACGCAAACAAAATATCGTGTTGCATCGCAAAGGGTAAAACATATAAATCAAAAAAGGCAATTTTAAAATTGTATCTAACCTTGGTGCGACCGTATAGAATCATAGACTCATATAGCACAGAAGGAGGCCATTTGGCCCGTTGTGCCTCTTCGAAAGAGCTATCCAATTAGTCCCACTTGTCTGTTCTTTCCCCATAGCTCTGCAATTTTTATTTTTCCAAGTATATATGCAATTCCCTTTTGAAAGTTACTATAGAAATGCGCATCCTCCGCCCTTTCGGGGAGTGAATTCCAGATCTGGGGAATTCTGTCCAGTTTAGTGTCCCGTTTTGGTCCCCTTACTTCAAGTGAGATATTGTGTTACTGGAAAGGGTTCAATTTTTAAGATTAATACCAGAACTCAGAAGACTGAGCTATAAAGAAAAACTTTTTTCCCCCCCCACAGGGATTTTTCTCTTTTCGGAAGAGACAACAAAGGAAAGACTTGATCCAAGTTTTTAAGATTATGAAGGGATTTAGTAAGTTGGAAACAGATAAGTTTTTCCATTGTGTACAGAATTCCAGAACCAGAGAACCAGCTTCCAGATCAATAAAATGAATGTAAATAGGTGATTCTGAAAGAAATTCTAAAGCAAAATGGCAAGTAAAGTATGTAAAGGATTTCAAAAGGAAATAGGTAAGGTTCTAGCATCTGAAGGGATTCACGGTTATGACATGTTGTAAATGATATAGAGATATCTCAGGGGAAAGAAAGCAGATAATTGGATGGATAGGCTAGATGACCTTCTCTTACCAGAAGTATATTACTATCTAATAAACTATCAAGCATGGTAATAGGAGCAACAGTGCTGGGGTTATTGAAATACAGTTAGACGCTATAATGGAAGAGTTTGGGGAATGAACTTCGATGGGCCAATGTCCGATTGCTCCCTGACTTAATTATTACAACAAATATAAGATTATGGGCTTCTTGAAGCCTTTATAATAATAACACCAACAAGGCCGAACTTTAACATCTTAAAGGCACAGTGCACGGTCTTGCAAGGGGATCCACAACTGCAAAGGATAAAATCTTTGAACAAGCTATTTGTAAATCCTTGTGGTCGAACTGCCTTTTTAAAAAAAAATGAACTGTGTTTTATTTTTAAGAAGAGGTCATATCAGAGGCGTTCTAAACCACTTTACATGGGCAGACTGCCAAGGGCCACCATTCCTCCCAGAGGATACTGGAACAAAAACGTTTCTTTAAAAAAAAAAATCGCATTAGATTTACCAAAGGGAAAAATAATGGACCAGTTCTAAAAGAGATATGGAATTTAAGAAACTTGAAAAGTGGTGGAGGACCCACTATTGTTAGATCGTCAGGTGGGGTCCTCCAATGAGATAGAAAGACTTTCCACGCAAAATTTTGAACTGTTCAGAAAGAAGGAACCTGCATTTCTTTAGCACCTTTTGGGATGTCGCAAAGTGCTTCACAGTCAACAAATTACTTTTGAAGGGTAGTCACCAATGCTCCCTAAAAAAGATTTGGGGCCACGCGGCCCCTTTAACGGGCTGCATGGCCCCTTTAACAGACTGTGCAGCCCATTCAAATTTCCACAGATGCGCGTTTTTTTCTGTTTAAAAGCCAGTGAGCCGGTGAGCCAGTTGCGGGGGAGGTCCAGACAGCTGCATGGCTGCACAGTTTTAAGACAACATTGGTAGTCACTTTTGTTTTTGTAAGCAAATGCAGCAGCCAATTTGCACACAGCAAGGTCTTACACAGAGCAATGCAATAAATAAAAAACCCGCTGTCCAGGATATCTACCCCGAGAGGTGCCGGGGGAAGGCCCTGAGAATCATTAAAGACACGAGCCACCCCAGCCACAACCTCTTCGCCCTGCTCCCGTCCGGTAAGAGATACCGAAGCAAACGATCTCGTACCAGCAGGTTTCGAAACAGCTTCTACCCCCAGGCCATAAGACTCATGAACGTATAATTTATTATTATTTATTACTGTTGTTTTATTTATTATTATTGTATTTCTATTAGTATTTTTATCATTGTTATGCAATATTTATTCCAATGTTGGGAGGACTCGTAAAAATCAACATTTCATTGTGCAGTACACACGTCTGCTGCATATATGACAAATAAAATTGAATTGAAAAAAAAAAATTTGAATAAATGACCAGTTTATTCGTTTTTTGGAGGTGTTGATTGAGGGATAAATGTTGGCCATCATACTGGGAGAACTTCTCTTCATTAAATAGTGCCATGGGATCTTTTGCGTCTATCCAAACAGGCTAATAGGGCGAAAACATGGACTGGCAAGTACACAAGTGGAAAACCCCAGCCATATGGACCAATTCCTTAAAAAAAAGGATAAATATTAGGCATGGAACTGAAGGTTATCAGGATAGGTATAAACAAAAAGGTCATTATCTCCTTGGAACTTATGAAATCCCAACTGTCCAGCCTTTGGCCCTCTATTCACCACGACATTTCTGCAGCTACCGATCTGCTCAACCACACCCTCAACACCACCTTTGATGCCCTAGTCACTATTAAAACAATTACTCTCGCTCACACTGGCCGTTCCCCCTGGTACAGCCCTCATCTTCGCTCCCTTAAGTCCAAGGGACGCAGACTTGAACGTATATGGCGGACAACTGGTTTAGCCATTCACCGCCAGAACTGGCTGGACCACGTAAAGCATTATCGGGTCCTGCTCTCGTCTGCCAAAATTGCTCACTATTCCAGTGATCATTCTAGAATGCAAAGATAAACCCCGGCTTCTATTCTCCACTGCTAACCGTCTTCGTAAACTCCTCTTCCCTGTCTCCTCCACCCTCACCTCCGACAACAAGTGTGAGGAGCTCATGGACTTCTTTGTCTCTAAGATTGAAACCATCCATTCAGCTGCCTCTGCCACTTCCCTTCCTTCCCCTAGCCCACCGGGCCAAACTTCCTCTAAGGTTCCCCCCTGCCCCAGTCCTAAACTCACATCTTTCTCCAGTTTCTCTCCAATCTCCCCTCATGACCTCTCCGCATTCATTTTGTCCATGAGACCCACTTCCTGCTCCCTTGACCCAATTCCTTTCAAACTGCTGACCACTAAACTTCCTTTTCTGTCTCCCATGTTAGCTGGTATTATTAACAGTTCTCTCTCCTCAGGTACTGTGCCCCTCTCCCTCAAATCTGCCGTCATCACTCCTCCCCTCAAAAACCAACCCTTGACCCCTCCGTCCTTGCAAACCACCGCCCCATCTCCAACCTCCCTTTCCTCTCCAAAGTCCTTGAACATGTTGTCGCCTCCCAAATCTGTGCCCATCTTTCCCGCAATTCCATGTTTGAATCCCTCCAATCAGGTTTCCGCCCTGGCCACAGTACCGAAACGGCTCTCATCAAAGTCACAAATGCCATCTTTTGTGACTGTGAAAAGGGTAAACTATCCCTCCTCGTACTTCTTGACTTGTCTGCAGCCTTTGACACGGTTGACCACTCCATCCTTCTCCAATGCTTCTCTACCGTCATCCAGCTGGGTGGGACTAGACTCGCCTGGTTCAATTCTTATCTATCTAATCGTAGCCAGAGAATCTCCTGCAACGGCTTCTCTTCCCGCTCCTGCATTGTTACCTCTGGTGGCCCCCAAGGATCTATCCTTGGCCGCCTCCTATTTCTCATCTACATGCAGCCCCTTGGTGACATCATCTGAAAACACAGCGTCAGTTTCCACATGTACGCTGACGACATCCAGCTCTACCTCACCACCTCTTCTCTCGACCCCTCCGTGGTCTCTAAATTGTCAGACTGCTTGTCCAACATCCAGTTCTGGATAAGCAGAAATTTTCTCCAATTAACTATTGGGAAGACCGAACCCATTGTTTTCAGCCCCGCCACAAACACTGTTCCCTAGCCACTGACTCCATCCTCTCTCTAACATCTGTCTGAAGGTGAAGAACACTGTCCGCAACATTGGTGTCATATTTGACCCTGAAATGAGCTTCCGACCACATATCCGCCTATTTCCACCTCCGTAGCATCACCCGTCTCCGCCCTTGCCTCTGCTCATCTGCTGCTGAAACCCTCATCCATGCCTTTGTTACCTCTAGACTTGACTATTCCAACGCACTCCTGGCTGGCCTCCCACATTCTACCCTACGTAAACTTGAGGTGATCCAAAACTTGGCTGCCTGTGTCCTATTTTGCACCAAGTTCAGTTCACCCGTCACCCCTGTGCTCGCTACATTGGCTCCCGGTTAAGCAGCGCCTCGATTTCAATATTCTCATCCTTGGTTTTCAGATCCCTCTACAGCTTCGCCCCTCCCTATCTCTGTAATCTCCTTCAGCCCCACAACCCCCCGAGATATCCGCGCTCCTCTAATTCTGCCCTCTTGCGCATCCCTGATTATAATCGCGCAACTATTGCCTTCTGTTGCCTAGGCCCTAAGCTCTGGAATTCCCTGCCTAAACCTCTCTGCCTCTCTACCTCTCTTTCCTCCTTTAAGATGCTTCTTAAAACCTACCTCTTTGACCAAGCTTTTGGTCACCTGCACTAATTTATCCTTATGTGGATCGGTGTCAAATTTTTTGTCTTAAAATACTCCTGTGCAGCGCCTTAGGATGTTTTACTATGTTAAAGGTGCTATATAAATACAAGTTGTTGTTGTTGTTGGAACATCATGGTTTCTGTGCTTCTGAGACTTTGAGAAGTCACTTGTAGAAAGCACCAGGCTGGTTTGAATAATATAAGTGTAAATAGATACTGTGATGGGTTGTGTAACTTTTCTTTGCAGAAATTTGCCACAGCAGATTCCATACTTGGGGTACATTGTCCATGCAAAGAATTGGTTTTATAAGACAAATTACTTTTTCTCATTCCAGGCTTTACTATGTCCTTAGGACCATAATCTGAAGGGATGAACAGCAGGCAACTCTGATTCATGTCAGTTTGATGAGAATCATCAATCATTCCTCACTGTAATGTATCTCTTCACCTCAAGAATATTAAATCACTCTGACTACAGAGGCGTATTTTTACCCCAACAGGGATTAGCACCATTCTGAAACACTACAGCTAGGTTAGGGAGTCTCATCTTCTCTCTCCTCCTCCCTCCCTATCCCCCAAGTGCAATGCGCGGCACTCAGGAAAACGCAATTGTCCTTTCAAAGAGACTCAGCAGATCACAGATTAATATTTCATTACTTCACTTAAATGCTTTAAATATCCTGGGGTCGACACCGAAGCCAGATGCAAAGTGGCGCGCGGTCAGAACCGAAGCCAAGCAGTGCTCTGCAGTGCTCTGCAGTCGGGGAAGTGCCAATGCGCCCCGATGGAGGCGAGGAAATGCAAGAGGTCAGGAAAAAAGCACGTGTGACTTCAGCCGGGTCTCTCGTATCAAGCAGCAGAAAGTTCCAGAAAAGTCTGACCCCCCTTTTTTCTTTCATTTTCTCCTATCATCCCTGAAAGGAGGTTTGAAGGCTTGTTCCATTGAGGTGTTTACGTCTTGCGAGCCAAGAGCAAACGTTTGTCTATTATTACAATGTTGCGGCACTGATGACTGCACTGGCCTCAGCATGGAAAAGGTGGTTTTCATCAGCCAGATTTTATCAGAGAGAGAAAAGAAAAATAAGAGCGATGGCAAAGCCTCAACCAAACGAATAGAGCTTGCACATATAGGGACTATGTATTTTTTTTTAAACGACAAGTAGACAAACAATGATTCTTACTCAAAATAAATTAGATTAGATGGGTCTGAATGCAAAGATTGTCAACATTAAAACCAGTCACTGAAAGGTGACTCAGAGGGTTTCAGACATGTATGCAGAATGAGTAATGACTGGTGAAGGCTGTTGTTCATTCTTATGTAGAAGGAACAACAACAAGAGGAAGGCCACACCGAGAATGGCTAGGCCGTGCTTATGATATTAGGTCAAGCAACTTAGCTTTATGGAAACTGAACTCTGGCAGAAAGGGTTGGTGCAGTTTTCTTCATTCATGGCACATCCAACCATGTGATGGTGAAAATCAATCGAACGCATCACCAGATTCTTCTTTTTTTAGAAAGCTGATAAAAGGGGGGAGAAAAAGGAAAGAACTTGCGCTCTATAACTGCGAGCAGTTCTTATCATTCTCTGTACTGGGAGCAGAGCCTTGCAATTTTGTCTCGGAGGTGGCAGCTGAATGGGGGTGGTGGGGGGGCACTCAGAAAGGCAGTCAGTTGAGCACGCGTGATCAGGTTCAGGCTAAGCTGCACCTTCTCAGTCAAAGAGCCAACCAAATACACTGGCCTAGAAATTCAGTGGGTTGCACCAGCCGCTAACGCCATAAAAGGACTATATTTCCGGCGCTAGACACTTAGTGCCTGAACGCAGTCCGATCTGCGCCGACGCCCAAATTCAGTTGACATTTAGCGCCGGCGCAAAGTGTTTGCGCCCGCTCAGGTGCGCGCGCAGCTTATGACGTCATATCGTCGCGCAACGCTGTTTGTGCGCCCCAAACCGGAAATTCAGTGGCGCCCGCCCAATGTGGGCGTGGCGCTGCTAAGAACTGTGAGGTGGAACGCAAAAGAGGCCCTGTGGGCCTCGGGGAGCACAAATTAAAGGGCACTTACACTGACCTATAAAGCCCAGCCATTTTGCTGCAATGACTTTACTGCTTTGGATTTCTGGACAGAGACCAAGGGACAGAGGTTACAGATTTGGGACAACATAGGAGAGGTATTTTTGGCTTCTGGCCAGTGCTTTGACATTTGATTCATTGTGATTTATCTGTTCTCAGCTTTATTATGGGGGCTGTATGGGGGGCCAACCCTCAGTTGCAGCATTATGTGCGAAGGGCTCGCAGACGCTGTGAGAGAGGGCCAGCCATGCCTAGACGCAGAGGGGCCATCAGGCGTCGGCAACGTAGGCCTTACCCACTCAGGCAATACCGGCAGCAGGTGTCCTATCTCACCATGACTGCGGCGCATTGTGTGAAGAGGCTGCGCTTCAGAAGGGAGGTGGTTGCAGAGATCTGCCAGCTGCTTCACACAGATCTGCGTCCACAGCTGATGTGCAGGACGTCTCTCTCGGTGGAAGTGAAGGTCACGGTGGCTCTGAACTTTTATGCAAGCGGCTCCTTCCAAGCCGCTGCTGCGGACATAGCGAACATCTCCCAGTTCGCCGCGCATCGCTGCAGCCGGCAGGTCACCGATGCACTTTACGCGAGGAGACACCAATTCATCTCCTTCCCCATGACCCGACAGAGGCAGGAGCAGCGTGCAGTCAGATTTGGCAGGATCGCGGGCTTCCCCATGGTGCAGGGCGCCATTGACTGCACGCATGTGGCTATGCGGGCACCTATCCACAATGCCGAGGATTACCGCAACCGGAAGGGCTACCATTCCCTAAATGTACAGCTGGTGTGTGACCACAGGCAGCGCATCCTAGCTGTCAATGCCCGCTTCCCAGGAAGCAGCCACGATGCATTTATCCTGCGCCAGACTACTGTGGCTGACATGTTCGAGGCACAGCCTCCACCAAGGGGATGGCTTATCGGGGACAAGGGCTACCCTTTGTGTACATGGCTCATGACCCCGCTCCGCGCGCCCAGGACCCCAGCGGAGGAGGCATACAACGAAAGCCATCAAGCCACAAGGAACATCATCGAGCAAACGATAGGCGTCCTCAAGCAACGGTTCCGCTGCCTGGATCGTTCCAGAGGATCTCTTCAGTATTCGCCGGATAGAGTCTCCCAGTTCGTCGTCGTGTGCTGCATGCTGCACAACCTGGCTAACCGCAGGACTCAGGCACTGCCACCTGGCATTGCACCACCACCTCAGGAGGACGAGCAGGAGGAGGAGGAGGAGGAGGAGGAGGAGGAGGACCAGCCCAGGAGGGAGCGACAAGGGCCAAGGACCATCCGCCGGGGGCTTATTGATCGACACTTCTAGGCCCCCTGTCAGGGAATGGCCTGTGGCAATGAACGCACCTGAGGCAGCCGCTCCGCAAGCCCTCAGCCAGTTAACGCAAAAACCACTTCAAACATGACACCTGGACATGCTGAATAAATCAAAAGCTTTATTTCACAAACTCAGGGCCCTTCCCACATGAAACAGAAAAACAGACAAGACCCCCAAAAAACAGTCAAAAACATCTGTCACTCCCAAAACCTGGGGAGGACTAACAAAACTTGCCCATCCAAAAGGCCTTCAACAGCGGCCTTACAAAAATAAGCCCCCCCCCCACAACAGAGACACCCCCATGAAAACAAAAAATGCCTTGATCCTCGGCCTTAACAAAATAATGCCCCCCACAACACAAGCCCCCCAATATAAAAGAAACCGCTCTCACCACACTCTAATGGGTGTGCCGAGAGGGCGAGTCCTTAGACAGGCTTCTCCGGCCCCTGGCCGACCTGCTGCTCTGCCTCAACCTGGGCCCTGCGGGTGTGGCGAGGCTGGGGGAAGGCTCATGAGGGCCACAAAGCGTGTCGGCAGATGCCCTTGGGGGTCGGCCTAGACGAGGCCTGGCCCGGGAGGGGCCGGCTGCTGACTGCTGCAGCTGTGGCTGGGCAGCATCAGTCTTAGCAGCAGCTCGTCGCACCTTGGCTGGGGGAGTGGCAGTGTCGGCAGCACCATTGGGGGCAAGCTGGCTGATGGCAGGTGCGCGCTGCTCGCCAGAGACACTGGCACTCGGCCGGGCTGGCAGTGTAGCAAGCGCAGCAATCTGGGGGAGGCCAGACCGCTGTGCTGCAGCAGGGCGGCGGGTGCCATGGCGATACCTCCGTGCCACAGCGAGTGTGGCAGAAGTGAGTGCCCGAACTGCCCTGGTATGTGCCCGCATCAGCTCTGCCAGTGTCTGGACGGCACCACTCATCTCGCGAGTCGCGTCCTGCGCTGCCGCCAGTTGCTGCACACCCGCGTCCTGCGCTGCCGCGAGTTGCTGCACACCCCTGTCGTGCGCTGCGGCCAGTTGCTGGACACCCCTGTCGTGCGCTGCCGTGAGTTGTTCGAACCCCCTGGCCTGTGATTCCCCGAAAGCCACCACACTCTGAGCCAGGGACTCAATGGCGTGAGGCATCTGTTCGACCACCCCCATGAACTCTTGGTGGCGCCGCTCAGACGCCGCCGACATCTCATCGAGGACGCGCACCTCCTGGGCGAGGACCGTGTCCGGACTGGAGGGCGGACTCTCCCTCCGGGGAGAAGGCCGCCGAGCTGGCCGACCCTTCCCGCGTGCGTCGACCCCACTTGGGCCAGGTTCTGCCCTCCCCTCCAACACCTCCCCCCTCTGGGCAGAAGGCCGGCGTGCTGCCGGAGCCTTCCCGCGTGCGTCCACCCTACTGGGACCAGCTTCGGCCCTCCCCTCCAACACCTCCCCCCTCTGGGGAGAAGGCTGGCGTGCTGCTGGACCCTTCCCGCGTGCGTCCACCCTACTGGGACCAGCTTCGGCCCTCCCCTCCAACACCTCCCCCTGGCTCTCCTGCAGGCCAGACGTCTCCCCTCCATTGCCATCCCCTGGCGCGGAGGAGGGTTCCCCCGATGTGCCGCCTTCCTCCTGGTCCTCGACGTCCTCCTCCTCCAAGGGCCTGGCTCTCTGCGCTTCAGGGACCACCTCCTCCTCACCAGCTGAAAGCAGGAAGGCACAAGAGTAGCTTTAGAGTGAGGACAGGCCGTCAGCGAGGGAGGCCTGAGTGGTGCATTATGCGCATTTGTCGGTCAGTGGGAAAGGATGTAGATCTGAAGCGTGAGGGCAACGAGAGAGGTGCAACCGGTCATGTCCTTACCAGTGGGTCCCAGTACAGGGTCCGCCTCGCCGATCACGACAGGGCCAGTCACCCGGCCACGCATGAGTCGTGCCACGCTCTCCTCCAGATCAGTGAGCGCCTGGTACTCGGGACGGCCTCCACCAGTGACAGCCTGGCTCCTTACATTGCTCGCCAGCTTGGCCTGCAAGAGAAAGGACGGCCTCTAAGTACAGTGTGGTGCCCTGTCGCTGTGTGCACTGCCTCCCATGGTGGAATAGCTTGGCCAGTGTGGTGCCCTGTTGCTGGGTGCACTGCCTCCCATGGTCGAATAGCTTGGCCAGTGTGTTAAGTGCAGAAAGTGCTATTGATGAACATGCAAGTGCCATTGCTGCGGGAGGAGGGCTGCCCATTAGACCTTTGAGGTCCCTTTGCCCATAATGTGAGGTGCACATGCAAGGATGAGGGGGACACTGGAAAGGGTACTCACCTTCACCATCCGAGTGAGGTCGTTGAACTTCTTGCGGCATTGGTCCGCACTCCTGGGGACATCACAGGTGGATGACACCCTGCGGGCGATTTTGCCCCAGGCTCTCCTGTACTGGCTCCTGGGAGCCTTCCTGCCACTGTCCGGGCACAGGATCTCTCTTCTCTTCTCCACACCATGAATGAGCACACTCAGAGCATGCTCTGAGAAGCGCTGCGCTCGCTCACGGGCCCTCTCCATTGCTCCAGGCGCTATTTTGGCACACCAGTAGTGCTGAGGCCTAGCTGCAGGGCTCCAGTATGCAGGGCGTGGCAGCAGTCAAAGTTGACCCTTCCCCCTTTAAGAGCTGGCCGGCGTCAGGGTGTCTGCTGTCAATCAAAACATGACCGCACCTGCGCTGCGCCTGGCTTCGGCGTTATTAGGCCGCATCGCCGGCTTAGCGCCGGAACACAGCATTTCAACGCCAGTTTCAGCGCTCGGCCAAACTTAGGGCCAACTCTACTGAATTTCGGCGATGTGGCCTACACTTTCCGGCGGGCGCTAACTTTAGCGAGCGCCCGACTTTAGCGCCCCAAAAGTGTCCAGACTGAATTTCTAGGCCACTGACTGTCTAGGCTCAACGCTGAAGAATGGACACCTGGGAAAAGTACGGAAAGGGCTGCACGGGCCTGTTGCGCGAAACCCCCCCCCAGCTCATGTCAGACCTTTAAGTGGGGTGGAGGGGGGCGGGGGGGGGAAAGGCGGGGGTGGAGGGAAGAGGTTTCACATCAATGCCAATTCTTCGATCTTGTCAAATACGTCCTTTAATCCACAACTCAAAGAGGCTCCGACATTGAAACGCTGCACAAGAGGCGAGTGATAGTCATTTGAAATGACAGTCTGAATGTTTCCAATTGTAGACATCAGCAGAACTAATGATGATGACTTTATTTGGCTGGGGGAAAAGATGGGTTAGGTAGAGACTGACACTTCAGATTAAAGGGAATTGTCATGGGGTGAGACAGAAACCTTGCAATACATGAAATTTATATGTACACTTTTTATTGAATTTTCAGCATGTTATTAACTCGCGAAAACTACAACAGACTATAAATTATCTCAAGGTGGAATCTGAATCAATTAAACCAGCAGGACTTTGCACTAACACTATCACTGCAAGAGAATTAAACACAAGATGGAAAGTATCGAACATTAGACCAGTGCTTTCAGTTCTATGATTGTTACGCATAATCCTACTTGCTAAATCCACATCAACACAATCAAACTGCGATAGCCTGCATAATCTCTTTAGAGAACCTGGCTTCTCTAAGCCAGCACAAAGGGTAATGAGGGCTGGTACACATATAAAATAAAGAACATAAAATAAAAAAACAGGCAGTGCTGGAAACGCACAGCGGGCCAGGCAGTATCTGGAGGAGGACGATAGGTTTGTGTTTCAGGTCAGTTCTGACGCAAGGTCCTATCAGAAACGTGAACCTTTTTATTTCAGATCTTGAGTGACGCGCTGTGAATTTTCTATTACTTTTCATTTCATATTTTCAGCATTTGCGGTCTTTTCCTTTTTTTCTTTAACCTCTAGAGTAAAGAACACTTGGGGACTGATCAGGGCAACATTCCCAGGATGGCTTCAGGTGGCAATGCAAGAGAGAGGGTGAGTAATTTCAGGATGTGACATCGTCGGGGGGGACAACAGAACAAACCATAATTGTCCTCTTTGTGATGTCACAGCAGGAGGGTGTCGCCCTACTGACCACATGGTCAGGTACTCGGTGACTCGAACCAATCGCTGTTGTCCCTGCAATCTCTCCACCTCTCTCCCTCTCTCACCTCCTTTAAGACGCTCCTTAAAACCTACCTCAACAACAGCAACCACTCGGATTTATACTTTGCCTTTAACATAGTAAAACGTCCCAAAGCGCTTCACAGGAACGTTACCAAACAAAATTTGACACCGAGCCACATAAGGAGATATTAGGACAGCTGACCAAAAGCTTGGTCAAAGAGGTAGGTTTTAAGGAGCGTCTTAAAGAAGGAGAGGGAGGAGAGAGAGGCGGAGAGGTTTAGGGAGGGAATTCCAGAGCTCAGGGCCGAGGCAGCTGAAGGCACGGCCACCAATGGTGGAGCGATTAAAATCGATGATCAAGCTTTTGGTCGCCAGTCCTAATATCTCCTTATGTGGCTCGGTGTCAAGTTTTGTTAGATAACCGCTCCTGTGAAACGCCTTGGGACGTTTTACTACATTAAAAAGCACTATATAAATGCAAGTTGTTGTTGTTGTTGTTCCTTGGACAGCAGCTGTCCTCCAGTACCTTGGCAAAGGAACCAATTTCCAAGCCTAAGCAGTGAGTGCTAAGCTTTTCGATGGTGGGAGAGGGGGAGTAGTGGGGGGTGCGGTGCATCACAGGCAAGCTCCATCCTGTCTTCATCCTCTCAATCAGGAGTGAAAACCCTGGCTGATTTTTTCCTCTCCCTGGTTGAGGTGGTACCGAGGCTCGTTGTCGCACTCCGCCCGCTGACCCTAGCTGAGATCAGGTACCTCAGCACGGAACAGGGACCGAAGCTGGGACTTCTCCTGATCTGTGTGGTTCAGTGACAACGTTGAACTCTTAAGAAAGAAGCAACTTTCGTCTCGACAGCACCTTTCATTGGCTCAGGACATCCCACAGCAGTTCACAGCCAATGAAGTACTTTTTGAAGTGCAATCACTGTTGGAATGTAGGAAACATGGCAGCCAATTTGGTCCCACAAGCAGCAATGTGATAATGAGCAGATAATCTGTTTTTAGGTGAGGTTAAAGTTGCTGTGAGGCATATCACAGAATCACAGAATCTACAGTGCAGATAGAGGCCATTTCGGCCCATCGAGCCTGCACCGACACATATCCCACCCTATCCCCGTAACCCCACGTATTTAATCCCCTAACACTAAGGGTCAATTTATCATAGCCAAATCAACCTAACCTGCACATCTTTGGACTGTGGGAGGAAACCGGAGCACCCGGAGGAAACCCACGCAAACACGGGGAGAATGTGCAAATTCCACACAGACAGTCGCCCGAGGCCAGATTTGAACCCGGGTCCCTGGCGCTGTGAGGCAACAGTGCTAACCACTGACACCTATTTTCAGGGCAAATCTTTAAAAATGTACCTTTCAAAAAAAAACATTTTTAAAGGTCTGAGGAGAGGCAAAGTTCCCCCGAAGATCACTCACTAATTGTCATAAATAATGCACCACCCTGTGAATATAGATTGTTTTCTACTTGGCAGTGCTGCCTCTTATGTTACCAATGAGTGACTACAGTCAAAGGATCCAATAAAATAAATATTGGTTGCAATTTTCTAAGAGCGCTCAAATGTACACTTCTCAAGTGAACAAAATTGTCTCTGGAAGGTTCGCTTTTATTTTGCGACATGCTCCCAGAAACTTCACAACCGTGTGGTAGACAGTTTAGCATCGCAGACCTCAAGAACAATCAATACTGCACTGAAAGCACTTCCTAAAAGTAAGAACAACGATGAGATAATCGTTTTGCTTGTTTGGACTTATTCCCCTTTGCTGGCCAATTGTGTGCAGCAAAACTCTCTTTATACATTGCTGAGGTATAAAACCGCTGCATTCATTATGAAAGAAATAAAGACTTGCATTCATATAGCGTCTTTCATGACCTGACGACGTCCCAAAGCGATTCACAGCCCATGAAGCATCTTTGAAGTGTCGTCACTGTTGAAATGTAGGAAACACGCACAGCAAGGTCCCACAAGCAGCAATGTGATAATGACCAGATAATCTGTTTTAGTGTTGTTTGGTTGAGGGATAAATATTGTCCAGGACGCCAGGGTGAACTGCCCTGCTCTTCTTCGAAATAGTGCCATGGGATCTTTTCCATCCACCTGAGAGAGCAGACATAGCCTCAGTTTAACGTCTCATTAGAAAGATGGCACTGCCAACAGCGCAGCGCTCCCTCAGTACTGCACTGGGAGTGTCAGCCTGGATTCTGTGCTCAAGCCTCTGGAGTGGGACTTGAACCCACAACCTTCTGGCTCAGTGACAAGAGTGCTGCCCACTGAGCCACGGCTGACATATGAATCACATCTTGCAGCGGGAAACCTATTTAGACATCTTGGGGCCTGTTTTAATGGCCTTCGCCCAGTGGGACCGGGGTGGCTGCAAGGTGAAGATGGCAGAGCACCATTTCCCGCCCCCACCAATTTCACTGGGACCTTTACACAGGTAGCTTGGCTGTTTCAGGCGGGAACCTACTTGTAATATGCTAATCAGGGCCCTACGTAAGACCCATTGCCATTTTTAGTGCGAATGGGTGAAGTGTGCGCTGCGTACAACCCATCCATTGGCACCAAGTGTTGAGTGGCGTAGCCTTAAAGGGACCACTGCAGTCTGCTCAGCAAACAGGCCGGGTAAGTTTTTTAAATGATTTGTGTGGAGCCTGCTGCCGACCCATGCCATCTCCCACCCTTCCATGATTTCCCCGCCCCCCCGCCCTCCCCCTCCACAGAGGAGCCACCGCAATTCCCGTGCCTACTCCCGCCCAACGAGAGAGCTGCCTGGGAGCGATGCTCGCAGCCTGGAAGCAGTAACCGAATAAGGCCCCGCCTCAGAATGGCTGGGGCCTAACAGGACCTCAGGTGGGCAGTGCGAGTTCTCCCCCCACTGCCGGGCCTTAGCGAAAATCTGCCTCTTCAAGGACGCTCAACTTAAGCTGCAACGTGGCTGAGAAGAAGGGGAAAAGTTCATGGCAATGAAATTGCTCAAGCTTCATTTTCAATGTTCCCACCACATCTCATTGGAAAGCGTTGCTCCAAATCAATGTTCCTTTTCAGCATGTGCACCATAAACTCACATCTATGAGAGAGATGAAATAATCCATACCCGGGAGTAACTACAAAGCAATCTTTTCAACCTTGGTGGGTGGCCAGCACTATGGGACCAGGCCTTTTACCCTGGTCAATAATCATTTAACAAAATCACCTTATCAAGATGGTCATGGGTTGAAGTCAACAACAATAACAACAACTTGTATTTATTAAGCCCATCATGGACTTAAGCACATAATCTAGCCTGACATTTTAGTGCAGTACTGAGGGACTGTTGTATTGTCGGAGGTGCCGTCTTTCAGATGAGATGTTAAACTGTGGCTCTCCCTACATTACCTATCTTCTTCTTAGGCAGTCCCTCGGAACCGAGGATGACTTGCTTCCGCATGAAAAATGTGTTCTCAGGTGACTGATGAGTCCAATGCGGGACCTACAGTCTCTGTCACAGGTGGGGCAGATGGTGATTGAAGGGGCGGGTGGGTGGGGTGCTTGGGTTGACGTGCGTTCCTTGCACTGCCTGCGCTTGGCTTCCGTTTGCTCCCGGCGAAGAGACTCGAGGTGTTTATTGCAACCTATATTGCAACGGTGACTACACTTCAACGGTACTTCATTGGCTGTAAAGCACTTTGGGACGTCCTGTATAAATGCAAGTCTTTCTTTTTTCTTAAACTGGGAGAGTAAAGCTTGAGGCCTAGAAATTCAGTAAGGCGCTGCCAGCTTTGCGGCCAGTTACCACCCAAAGAGGGCTTCTGCGCCAATAGAGGAGGTTGTGCTGATATTGAGCTCGGCGGTAATGGCGGCGGTAGCCGGTAGCGCTGCGCCGGCACCGATGACGTCATCGGTGTGCGCAGTGCCCCGTTTCCGCCCCGATGCCGGCCCGACGCCCATATTCAGTTGCCGCCGCCTCCTCCGTGGCGGCCGCTACTAACATCCGGAGGCCAGGGCCTTACTGCAGCCTTAGTGCGGCGCATAAAGGTGGAGGTGCGGCCGGCCGCTTTTTCGGCGGCCGCATGCCCGCACCTCCTTCCCCGGCCTCCTCCACCACCCCCCCCCCGCGGCATTGCCGGCTGCTTTCCGCGAGCCCGGCACTTCTCCGTGGTGCCGGGCTCATTTGCCGGCACAATCCAGCGGCGATCTCCCCGTTGCAGGCACCTCCACCTTAAGAGAAGAAGGAGGCCTGCAGTACCGCAGCCTGCCGCACCGCATCGGGTGTCGCAGCGGCACCTAGAGCGCTGAAATTCAGTTTCAGCGCCCCAAGCAGGGGCGGGCACACCCTGGAATAGCGCCCGGTTCCGACTTGGGGCACAAAAACTGAATATCCGACGGTCGCAACTGGCTCCGCGCCCAGCGCTAACTTTTGGGCGCTAGCCAGCTGGCGGGGCCATAGTGAATTTCTAGGCCTGAGTGTTTTATAAGCATCGCCTGAGCCTGTCAATGAGATAACGGGCTAATTCTCTAACTACACACTGACAGGAGATTCATTTACCAACCACCAGCACAAGTTGGTAAATCACAGGCAATGCGAGCTGATCTGCCAGTGGCCAAGGCTCCCCACTGCCAACACTTAGTCAGAAAATTGGCTCGACTACTTTGAAATAACGACCATTAGTATTTTTAGCATAGATACGGAGGGGGAGGAGGTGAGGGTCAGTTTATTCCAGTCGTTATCTCAAAATTCCAGTGGTTTACTCAACATCTACCATTGACACCCTTCCCTCACCGTGCAAAACTTTTGATAGTTCAGCAGCATATGTACAGCTTGTTCTGAAAAATATGATTTTATAACAAAGACATACTGAAAGCAAAAGCTCCCAAATGATTCCTGAAATGATGAAATCATGAAGGGTTCAGATAGAGTAAATAAAGAGAAACTGTTTCCAATGGCTGAAGGGTCGATTACCAGAGCCCACAGATTTAAGGTGCTTGGGAAAAGAACCAGGGGCGACATGAGGAAAAACTTTTTTACGCAGTGAGTGGTTAGAATTTGGGATTTGGAATGCGCTGCCTGATAGGGGGGTGGAAACAGATTCAATAGTAGCCTTCAAAATTGGAATTGGATAAATACTTGAAGGAAAACATTTGCAGGGATATGGGGAAAGAGCGGGGGAGTGGGACTGACTGGATTGCTCTTCGAACGAGCCGGTGCAGACTCGGTGGTCTATGATTCCAACGTATGTTCGCAGTCGGCTGCATGTGTTTATGGCTGCATGGCAGGTCTACAGATCAGAACCAGAGCTGCGTTGAAACAGCTCAATCCGACCTGAAAATGCCTGGGCCTTTTACGATACGAACTGGCGGGGGAGCGAGCAAGAGCTGTGATAACGTTGGAATGGTTATTAGTATTGGGTTATTGATCTTTATCGGCTGGCCATTATTATCTCATAAAGGGCTGCATTCCCAGAACAGGCCCAAGTGCTAAAACTCAATCGTTAATTCGCTCTCCACCCAATGCAGCTACGAATCAATGTTACAACGACTTTTACTTCAAAAAAAATAAGCAGGGACCTCAAATACACCAAAGAGCAGCGGTGGGCTTTCCAGCATCTGCCCTTTGCCAGCACCGCCATTTTCTGCCCGCTCACTGTGACAGCGAGGGCAGGAGTTGAGCAACCCCTGACCCATGTCTCTTTGCCTCGTGCAAGAAACGTCAGGAGAGAGATTTACAATCGGAAAGAGTGAGGCAAGTCACAAAGCCACTTAAACGCACGGGAATCGATGCAGAAATTGCTGGAGTGTACAGCAGCACCGGAGCATCTTGGGTTATATTTTCCTAATGCTTGCAAGAAAAGTGGGTTTAATTGTCGCGCTGCTTGTTTCTTCAATATTAAAGAACAGCGGGAGTCTCTTCGCCGGGAGCAAGCGGAAGCCAAGCGCAGGCAGCGCAAGGAGCGCACGTCAACCCAAGCACCCCACCCACCCGCCCCTTCAACCACCGTCTGCCCCACCTGTGACAGAGACTGTAGGTCCTGCATTGGACTCATCAGTCACCCGAGAACTCATTTTTAATGTGGAAGCAAGTCATCCTCGGTTCCGAGGGACTGCCTAAGAGAAGAAGAAGAGGAGAACAGAGGGAAATATACCTTCAATGTTATGGCATTCCTGCTTGGGACCTTCCGATATCATTTCCTCTTGCATTAGATTTTCCACAAGAAGACCAGCATTGCTGGTCCAGAAAAGCCTGGTTTGTGTGTTCGCTGTACGTGGGCGATGTATGTATGTGTGTATGTGTGCACTGTGTGTGCATTTGTGTGCTGTATGTGTTTGTGTGTGCACGCTATATATGTGTGCTGTATGTGTGTGCGCTGTTTGTGGGTTGTTTCTATTTGTTTATGGGATGTGGGCATCGCTGGCAAGGCCAGCATTTATTGCCCATCCCTAAGGTGGTGGTGAGCCACCTTTTCGAACCACTGCAGTCCGTGTGGTGAAGATACTCCCACAGTGCTGTTAGGGAGGGAGTTCCAGGAGTTTGACCCGGCGACGATGAAGGATCGGCCAATATACTTCCAAGTCAGGATGGTGTGTGGCTTGGAGGGGAACTTGGAGCTGGTGGTGTTCCCATGTGCCTGCTGCCCTTGCCCTTCTAGTTGGTAGAATTCGCAGGTTTGGGAGGTGCTGCCGAAGAAGACTTGGTGAGTTGCTGCAGTGCATCTTGTAGATGGTACACACTGCAGCCACGGTGCGCCGGTGGTGGAGGGAGTGAATGTTTAAGGTGGTGGATGGGGTGCCAATCAAGCGGGCTGCTTTGTCCTGAATGGTGTCGAGCGTCTTGAGTGTTGTTGGAGCGTGTATGTGTGCACTATATGTGTGCGTGTGTAAATGCCTATGTGGGTGTTTGCTTGGGTGTGTGTGTCAGAAACAGCAAAGTAGAGAATCTCTTGCACCAGTTCCCACGCTGCACTTTCAATTAGCTTTAAGCATGTACAGAAAGGAAAACAAACAAGTTATCTTCGGGCACCAGGTCACATACTGTGCACAGACAGTACTATATTTGCTGCAGATATTTTTATTGTCTGGCTCTGCGTAGTTTCTAACTGCAGGCAGTGATTAAATCAATGGTGTCAGGAGTGTCACACTCACCCCATGCCCTTTCTAAACATGCTGTTGTGTGGTCGCTGTGACAATGTAACACCGTGTTTGGCGTCCCTGCTTCTCACCTTGTTTATCTGCACGCTGTTGTGTCGTGACTGCTTAGTGTGTGTGTATGTGTGTGTGTGTGTGTGTCTATGGTGAGCAGCCCGGGTGAAGGGAGTGCAAAGGGCTTCTGTTGAACTGGGCTGTGTTGTGAGCAGCCTCCGTTCCTGGTTGGGGGGCGGGGGGGTGGACAGAGGGAGAGTTAGCTCTTTTGGAAAGTGCCGCTGCCCCGACACCGGGTTGGCTGTCAGGTAAAGTTCAGGCTGTGGCATGTGCTGCGTTTTCATTGGTTGTGCCAATGCAGTACCCTCACAGCAAAGGCACTTACATCACCATGGCAACTCTGGGGCCTAAACTCAACATCGTTACGCCTGTTTTTTTTTGGCAGGGCGGAGGCCAATGGCCGATCTCACGGGCGTTCGAGCCACTGCCAAAGCGGGGCATATTTTTTTTAGGTGGCCCTGGCGGCTGCCTGAAATGAGCGCTGGTGGCAGCCATTCCAGTCCCAAACTGCAAAATTCGCTTAGACAAGTTGGAGCTTGCAACACACCTAGTAGATACGGGTCATAAGCTGCCTAACATAGAAAATAGAAACATAGAAACATAGGAGCAGGAGTCGGCCATTCGGCCCTTCAAGTCTGCTCCGCCATTCAATATGATCATGGCTGATCTTCTATCTCAATACCATAATCCCGCTCTCTCCCCATACCCCTTGATGCCTTTTGTGTCTAGAAATCTATTGATCTCCTGCTTAAATATATTCAGTGACTTGTCCTCCACAGCCTTCTGTGGTAGAGAATTCCATAGGTTCACCACCCTCTGAGTGAAGAAATTTCTCCTCATCTCAGTCCTAAATGTCTTACCCCCTATCCTGAGACTGTGACCCCTTGTTCTAGACCCCCCAGCCAGGGGAAACATCCTCCCTGCATCCAGTCTGTCTAGCCCTGTCAGAATTTTATATGTTTCAATGAGATCCCCTCTCATTCTTCTAAACTCTAGTGAATAAAGGCCTAGTCGACCCAATCTCTCCTCATACGACAGTCCTGCCATCCCAGGAATCAGTCTGGTGAATTACTTTTGAAATGCAGTTGCTGTTGTTTTGGAGGCAAACACTGCAGCTGTTTTGCACACAGCAAGGTCACATAAACTGCAAATGAGATGAATGACCAACTGTCCTTTTTGTTGGTATTGGTTGAGGAAGGAATATCGGCCAGGAGAATCGGCCTTGCCCATCTTCAAACTAGTGCCATGGGATCTTTTATGTCCTCGTGAACAAGCAGACGGGGCTTCAGTTTAGCATCTCATCCAAAGGACGGCACCTCCAACAGTGCAGCATTCCCTCCGTATGGCACTTAAGTGTCAGCCTGGTTTAAATGCCTGGATTGGACCCTTTGACTCAGAGGCAAGTTGCCACCAACTGAGCCAAGTTGGCTCATGATTCTGTATAAAATATTGGAATCTAAGACTAGGGGGGAGTAATTGAGTCGCGCCCCCTTTGGGGCGCTAACTTCGCTGGGGCGCTACTTTTACCCCCGCGGCCGAAATTCATCGGTAGCGCCCCAAGAGGGAAGCAGGGTGCTACTAAAGGGCCCCACGTCCCTCTTGGGGCGCTGCGAGGGAATATCGCAGCGTTACGCGCCGCCGTACTGCAGGCCTTCCTCCCCTTCTTAAAGGGGAGGGGCCTTGTGCAGCACGACCCGGGGCCCAGCTGGGCCACCAGGGATCGGGAGTATTAAATCCGTGAATCTTAAGGTATGGTGTTCTTCAATAAATAGACGGAGACTGCAGATCAACAATCAACAGGTGTTTACTGGATGAGGGTAGTCTAATAACTAACAGTACAGATGCCTGCTCAGGGCTTATATACAGGTGTGGTCACTGCCGGTACTACAGTATACAGGAGCTGTAAAAGTAGTTCTCTCTTAAAGGTACATACACTACAATTCCTCCCCTTTTAGATTAACAGTACCATAACATTCAAATAACAGTTAACACTTTTAACATGCACATTAACTGAAATAGTCCATTTATAGATTCAGTCTTTGGGGCGGCTTCCTGATCCTTTCTGGATAGCGCCTTTCCTGAGTGCCTTGTTCTTGGTGCGGAGGCGATTCTGGCCCCCTGTCTTCGGTTAGTTCATCAGTTTCCGATGCTACTGTTTCTGGGGTAGATGCTACCGGTATGTCGGGTTCATCACCAGGTACGCGAGACATGGGGTTGACTCGTTCCTGTGACGCTAGGATCTGGTCGACATGGCGTCTCACAATGTTCTCCCCGACATCCACTGTGTACATTAGTGGCCCCTGCCGTGTGCATATCGTTCCGGGTTGCCATTTCTCTGTTCGGTAGTCACGGGCCAAGACTGGTTGTCCTACATTGAAGCTCCTTGTCGGCTTCTCATTGATGTGCTGGAATTGCTTATTCTCAATATTTCTTCGCACATTTGGTCTGAGCAAATCCAGACGAGATCTCAACCTTCGGTTAAAGAACATCATGGCCAGGGTCTGGTTGGTAACTGCATGTGTCGCATTTCTGTAGGCTAACAGGAAATTGTCCACCTTATGCTGCAGTGGAATGTCGTCATCGCACATGGCCCTTACTGCCTTTTTAAAGGTTTGTACGAACCTCTCAGCCAATCCATTTGTGGCTGGATGATACGGGGCGGATGTGTAATGCCTTACCCCATTCCTTCTCATAAATTTCCGAAACTCTTCGGACACAAACTGTGGTCCATTGTCAGAGCAAATCTGCTCTGGCAAGCCGTTCCTGGCAAATATGGTCCGTAGGACTGCAATCGTTTTCTCCGTAGTGGTGGAGGACATTTTGATCACCTCAGGCCATTTCGAGTGCGCATCCACTGCTATTAAGAACATGGAGTCCATGAATGGACCAGCAAAATCAATATGCACCCATTGCCATGGAGAGGAGGGCCACTCCCATGGGTGTAGAGGGGCATGTGGTGGTGCATTTTGGACCTTCTGGCATCCTGAGCAGCTCTTTGTTAGGTCCTCGATTTGTTGATCGATTCCCGGCCACCACACATAAGCCCTAGCTAGGCTTTTCATTTTCACCCCTCCCAGATGGCCTTCGTGAAGCTCATTGAGCACTCTCTCCCTTAACTTGGGTGGAATTACCACTCGGGATCCACACATCACTGTCCCCTGGCATACTGACAGCTGTTCTCTTCTGGATGAGAATGCTGGCAACAGTGAGTCGCCATGTCATAGAGTCATAGAGTTTTACAGCACAGAAAGAGGCCCTTCGGCCCATCGTGTCTGCGCCGCCCATCCATCCCTGTCCAGTCTAATCCCATTTTCCAGCATTTAGTCCATAGCCTTGTATGCAATGGCATTTCAAGTGCTCATCCAAATGCTTCTTGAATGTTGTGAGGGTTCCTGCCTCTACCACCCTTTCAGGCATTGAGTTCCACATTCCAACCACCCTCTGGGTGAAAAAGTTCCTCCTCAAATCCCCTCTAAATCTCCTGCCCCTTACCCTGAATCTATGCCCCCTTGTTATTGACCCCCCTACTAAGGGGAAAAGTTCCTCTTTGTCTACCCTATCTATGCCCCTCATCATTTTGTACACCTCAATCAGGTCCCCCCTCAGCCTTCTTTGCTCCAAGGAAAACAACCCCAGCCTGTCCAGCCTCTCTTCATAGCTGAGGCGCTCCATCCCAGGTAACATCCTGGTGAATCTTCTCTGCACCCTCTCCAAAGCAATCACATCCTTCCTATAGTGAGGCGACCAGAACTGCACACAGTACTCCAGCTGTGGCCTCACCAGCGTTTTGTACAGTTCCATCATAACCTCCCTGCTCTTATATTCTATGCCTCGGCTAATGAAGGCAAGTATCCCATATGCCTTTTTAACCACCTTATCTACCTGTTCCGCTGCCTTCAGGGATCTATGTACATGTACACCAAGGTCCCTCTGACCCTCTGTACTTCCTAGGGTCCTACCACTCATTGTGTATTCCCTTGCCTTATTTGTCCGTCCAAAATGCATCACCTCGCACTTTTCAGGGTTAAATTCCATTTGCCACTTTTCCGCCCATCTGACCAACCCGTTTATATCGTCCTGTAGCCTGAGGCTTTCCTCCTCACAATTTACCACCCCACCAATTTTCGTGTCATCTGCGAACTTACTGATCATACCTTTTACATTCTCATCCAAATCATTTATGTAGCTCACAAACAACAAGGGACCCAGCACCGATCCCTGAGGTACCCCACTGGACACAGGCTTCCAGTCACAAAAGCAACCTTCGACCATCACCCTCTGCCTCCTGCCACTCAGCCAGTTTAGGATCCAACGCGCCAAGGCACCCTGGATCCCATGGGCTCTTACCTTCTTGACCAGTCTCCTATGCGGGACTTTGTCAAAAGCTTTACTGAAGTCCATGTAAACCACATCCACAGCATTTCCCTCATCCACCCCCCTAGTCACCCCCTCGAAAAATTCAATCAGATTTGTCAGACATGATTTACCCTTGACAAAGCCATGCTGACTATCCCCGATTAATCCTTGCCTCTCCAAGTGGAGACTAATTTTGTCCCTCAGAATTTTTTCCAATAATTTCCCTACCACAGATGTTAGGCTCACTGGCCTGTAATTCCCTGGTTTATCCCTGCTACCCTTCTTGAATAATGGTACTACGTTAGCTGTTCTCCAGTCCTCTGGTACATCCCCTGTGGCCAGAGAGGTTCTGAAAATTTGTGTCAGAGCCCCTGCAATCTCCTCCTTTGCCTCCCACAGCAGCCTGGGATACATCTCGTCTGGGCCTGGGGATTTATCCACTTTTTGGCCTGCTAAAACCGCTAGCACCTCCTCCCTCTCGATGCTAATATGTTCAAGTATGTCACAGCCCCCTTGCCCGATTTCTATGTCTGCATCGTCTTTCTCCATAGTGAACACAGATGCAAAAAATTCATTTAAAACCCCGCCTACATCATCTGGCTCTACACACAGATTGCCACTTTGGTCCCTAATGGGCCCTACCCTTTCCCTGGTTATCCTCTTGCCCTTAATATACTTATAAAACATCTTAGGATTTTCCTTTATTTTGCTCGCCAGTGTTATTTCATGGCCCCTCCTCGCCCTCCTAATTTCTTTTTTAAGTATGCCCCTGCATTTTTGATACTCCTCTAGGGCTTCTTCCGTCTTTAGTCTTTTGTAACTGCCAAAAGCCCCCCTTTTATTTCTAATGCATTTTTGTATATCCCTTGTCATCCAAGGTTCCCTTTGCTTGTTGGTCCCACCCTTGACCTTTACAGGAACATGTTGGCGTTGTACTCTCTCTATTTCCCTTCTGAAAGTCTCCCACTGTTTTGATGCGGATTTTCCTATAAGTAGCTGCTCCCAGTCCAATTTGGCCAGATCCTGCCTTATCATATTAAAATCGGCCTTCCCCCAATTTAGAACCCTTATTTCCGGGCCGTCTTTGTCTTTTTCCATGACCACCTTAAATCTCACCGAATTGTGGTCACTGTCGCCAAAATGCTCTCCTACTGACACTTCCACCACTTGCCCGGCTACATTCCCCAGGATTAGGTCCAGTACCGCCCCCTCTCTTGTAGGACTTTCTACATGTTGGCTCAAAAAGCTCTCCTGGATGCACTTTAAGAATTCTGCACCCTCTAAGCCTTTCACACTCTGACTATCCCAATTTATATTGGGGAAGTTGAAATCCCCCACTATTATTACCCTATTATTTTCGCACTTTTCTGAGATTTGCCTACATATCTGTTCCTCTATCTCCCCCTGACTGTTTGGGGGCCTATAGTACACTCCCAGCAAAGTGCTTGCCCCCTTTTTGTTTTTAAGTTCTACCCATATGGCCTCATTAGAGGAACCCGCTAATATATCATCCCTCCTTACAGCAGTAATTGACTCCTTAATTAATATTGCAACACCCCCTCCCCTTTTACACCCCCCTCTGTCTCGCCTGAAGATTCTATACCCCGGAATATTGAGCTGCCAGTCCTGACCCTCCCTCAACCATGTCTCCGTGATAGCAACAATATCGTACTCCCATGTGTTCAACAACAACTTCAGTTCATCCACCTTATTTGCAAGACTCCTTGCATTAAAATAAATGCCTTCCAGCCCTGCCATATTCTCTTTTGCCTTCACATATTTGCTTTGCCTTCCCAGCTGACTTATTTTTCCCTCTGTATTTGGCTGTAAATCACCCCCTACTATAGCTCCACTCTGTACCCCATCCCCCTGCCAAGTTAGTTTAAACCCCCCCCAGCAGTGCTAGCAAACCTCCCCGCAAGGATATTGGTTCCCCTCTGGTTCAGGTGTAAACTGTCCGACTTGTACAAGTCCCACCTTTCCCAGAAGCAGACCCAGTGATCCAGGAAACTAAAGCCCTCCCCCCTGCACCATCCCTTTAGCCACGCATTCATCTGTTCTATCTTCCTATTTCTATACTTACTAGCACGTGGCACCGGGAGTAATCCAGAGATTACAACCCTTGAGGTCCTGCTCTTTAATCCTTCACCTAGCTCCCTAAATTCTTGCTGCAGGACCTCATCCCTCTTTTTACCTATGTCGTTGGTACCAATGTGGACCACGACCACTGGCTGTTCACCCTTCACCGTCAAATCATATACCCGAGACAGTGTCGGATCATTTCGGGTCTCCTTCTCTATATCCGCGTTAGTTACTGGCAAGCGTTCAATTATCGACGAATAAAATATTTCAACAGGGTCCACTGCTGGTGCTTCCTCCGCAGTAGGCAGTGGCAGGCGTGATAGCCCATCAGCGTTTCCATGCTGTTTCGTGCCCTTATACTCTATTTCATATTGGTTCACCCCTAGAAAAAGGGACCATCTTCGTAGCCGTTGCGCAGTCATCACCGGAACGCCCTTCTTTGGATTAAAGATGGAGACAAGTGGTTGGTGGTCAGTCAGCAAGGTGAACTTCTGCCCGTACAGATAGTGGTTGAACTTTTTTACTCCCCATACTAGGCTGAGGGCCTCCCTGTTAATCTGGGCGTAGTTGCGCTCGGCTGAGGTTAGTGACCGAGATGCAAAGGCTACTGGCCTCTCCAACCCGTCTGGGAATTTGTGCGACAGCACCGCTCCAATACCATAGGGTGATGCATCACACGCCAACCGAATTGGTAGTGCTGGGTTGAAATGGGCCAACACCTCTTTTGATGTGATCAATTCTTTGCACTTCTGGAAAGCTCGTTTACATTCGTCATTCCACTTCCATGGTACCCCCATTTGCAGTAGGGTGTTCAGTGGGTGTAATACTGTAGACAAATTTGGTAAGAACTTATGGTAGTAGTTCACCAGCCCGAGGAACGACCTCAGTTGTGACACATTTTCCGGTGCTGGAGCCTCGACTACTGCCTCAATCTTTTCAGGGGACTTATGTAACCCCTCTTCATCAATAACGTGGCCACAATACGAGATCTGCTTCTGGAAAAACTCGCATTTGTGGCGATTAGCTCGTAGCCCATATCCCTTCAATCTAGTGAGCACCTGATCCAGGTTGGCGAGGTGATCACTGTCATTTTCGCCCGTGACCAGGATGTCGTCCAAATAACACTGGGTCGCTGGAATCCCTTGCAGGACTTGATCCATTGCCCTTTCCCAAATAGCCGGAGCCGATGCTACCCCGAACACCAGCCGGTTGTATTGGTAGAGACCTTTGTAAGTGTTGATCGTGAGGTATTGTTTCGAGGCTTCTTCTACCTCCATTTGCAGGTACGCCTGGGCCAGATCAATCTTAGTGAAGCGTTTTCCTCCAGATAGCGAGGCGAAAATATCTTCAATCCGCGGAAGCGGATATTGTACCGTGTGAAGGACTGGGTTCACTGTCACCTTAAAGTCCCCACAGATGCGAACTTTCTTTGGTTCCCCAGGCGTATTACTCAACGACCTCTTCATTACAGGAACGATGGGTGTAGCCCACTCGCTCCAGTCCACTTTGGACAGTACTCCTGAACATTCCAAACCTTCCAGCTCTGCTTCGACGGCTGAGCGGATCGCATAAGGCACCGGTCTGGCCTTAAAAAACTTTGGGCTTGCATTTTCCTCTATTTTAATCATCGCTGTTATGCCTTTTAGTGTTCCGAGTCCCTCCTGGAACACTTCTTGTGCGTCAGTTAGCATTTTTGACAGTCATCCAGGTGTGACGTCGTCATCCTTTTTGGCCTCTACCGTCAGTGCCTGTATGGAATGCCAATCTAATTGTATCTTCCGGATCCATTCACGTCCTAGTAGTGGTGGTCCTCCATCTGGCAATACATATAGGTCCATTTTTGGTATTTCCTGGCCGTTGTATATCACTTTCACCCTTATTTTTCCTTTGGGGTAGACTTTTTGCCCCGTGTACGTCTTCAAGACAATCTCTGTAGCTCTCAAGGGTATATGTGAGAATAGCCGCTTGTAGTCCCTTCGGTTTATGACTGTTAGGGCTGATCCTGTGTCCAATTCCATTTTCACTTGGACTCCGTTTATCTTGAGCGTGACCCAGATAGTCTGGTGATCCTCCATTTTGATTACATTATGTAGTTTCAGACAACCCAGCTCCTTGCTTCCGGAGTCTGTATCACTTTTCTGTTCGTCTGAACTACTCTCCGTCACCTTATGTACCTTTTTGTACTTCTCCTGTGGAGATTTCTTGCTGCTGGTTTTCTTCCCCGACCTGCAGACTCTTGCTATGTGTCCTGCTTTTCCACACTGTCTGCACACTTGGTCCTTGAACCAACAATCCTTCTGGTCGTGTGTTGTTCTGCCGCAGCGATAACACTTCCCTGCTCCATATGACATTTCATTGGTGCCATATTCTTGCGGTCTCCGTTGTATCTCTGCAGCGCCCCGTGCGGCTGCTTCGTGTGATACTGCCATGCTGAAAGCCTTGTCCAGCGTAAGATCCTTTTCTGATAGAAGCCGTTTCTGGGTTCCTTCACTTTGAAGCCCACACACAAACTTGTCCCTTAATGTATCTGCTAGTCCCATTCCAAACTGGCAGTGTTTCGATAGCTTGCGCAGTTCCGTTAAATACTCAGCATCACTTTCGTCTTTATGCTGGTTCCTTTTGTGAAACTCAAATCTTTCTGCTATCAGCAGCGGTGTGGGGTTTAAGTGGTCCTGTAGGATTTCCACTATGTTTTCAAAATCCTTATCCACTGGCTTCTCTGGGGTTATTAGATTTCGCAGTAAGCCATACGTTTTCGCACCCATGGAATTCAACAAAACCAGTGCTTTCCTGGCATCTGGCACTTCATTCGCCTTGCAGTACACCTCAATGCGTTCCACATATGTCGCCCAATCTTCGACTTCATTGTCGAACGCTGTGACACTGCCACTCTTCGGCATCCCTGGGTGTGGGTAGACTGGCTAAAATGGCGTCTCCCGCGCTCTCCCTTCTTCTCCGCTGGCTTAAAATGGCGTCTCCCGCACTTCCCTTTCTTCCCGCGCTCGCCCTTCTTCTCCGCTGCGGCTTCAAAAATGGCGTCTCCCGCGCTCTCCCTTCTTCTCCGCGGCTCAAATGGCGTCTCCCGTGCTTCCTTTCTTCCCCCGCGGACGCTGCTCAGCCCTTGAGCCCTGGCTGCGCTCTGCGCGTTTTCCTTTGCGCCTCTCTCGTTGCCACCGCTCGGTCCTGAACCCCGGCTGTGCTTTACCCTCGCTCTCTTTTTGTTTTCCGTCGACGCAGCTCAGTCTTCAACCCACGGCTGCGCCCTGTGTGCTTTACCCTCTCTCTTACCCCGTCGACGCTGCTCGGCCTTTTCTGTGCCGTCGGTCGGCTCCAGCCGCCGCTGTCCGGGAAGGGTCTGCGCTGTACCTGTTGCCAGCCTCTTGCTGGATCGTCGTGGCTGGAGAACCAAGCCCAGCTCTCAACAGCCTCCCCCTCTCACTCTCTGCCGGATGACTGGGCGGTTGCTCGTGGTCGACGCCCGTGCTTCTGGCCTCGACTTTCTTCCACTGTCTTCCAGGAGCGAATCCTTGGGAGGAAATGCAGAGTTGCAGGTAGGTTCGAATCGACCTCGTCGCCACTATTAAATCTGTGAATCTTAAGGTATGGGCCTAGAAATTGAGTTTGCGCTGCGCCAGGGCTTTAGCGCCGGAAGTTAGCGCTGGCGCTAAGTCCCTTTGCGCGCGCCAAAAATTCAGTAGCGCCGCGCCCAAACGGCTGCCGGCGCTACTGAAGGGTTTTAGCGCCTGAAAACTGGCGCAACGCGATTGCGGCGCTATTCCGGCGCTGCGGCGCCCGCTGCGGTGCGGCAGGCTCGGGAAGTGCAGGCCTCCTCCTTCCGTTAAGGAGGAGCTGCCTGCACCCGGCCGCGGCCCACGCAAATCTCTTCAAAAATGAGCCCGGCACCTCGGACAAGTGCCGGGCTTGCATCTGTTCCGGGGGGGGCAGGGGGAGAAGTCCGGGGAGGGAGCTGCGGGCAGGCGGCCGGCAGGAAAGCGGCCGGCCGCCGCGCCTCCTTAAAGCGCCGGCGCAGACTCCGGCAACACTCGTTTGCTGGAGTCTTAGTTGCGGCTGCCACTGGCGAGGCGGCCGCAACTGAATTTCGGCTTGGGGCCGGGTTACCACGGCAACCGGGACGCTGCGCACACCGATGACGTCATTGGTGCCGGCGCAGCGCTACCGGTCTACCGCCGCGGAAGGGCCCCAGGCAATTTAGGAACCGGCGCCAATTGCAGCGCTAGGCCCTCTAGCGCCGCAAAATCGGTGCTAAGGGCACTGAATTTCTAGGCCATGGTGTTCTTCAATAAATAGACGGAGACTGCAGATCAACAATCAACAGGTGTTTACTGGATGAGGGTAGTCTAATAACTAACAGTACAGATGCCTGCTCAGGGCCTATATACAGGTGTGGTCACTGCCAGTACTACAGTATACAGGAGCTGTAAAAGTAGTTCTCTCTTAAAGGTACATACACTACAGGGAGTGCCAGCATTCTGCGGGGGGAGGGGGAGGGGGGGAGCTGCTGATGAGGCCAGGGACGGCAATGGGGGGGCAGGTGCTGGCAGGTGCTGGCAGGCGGGCAGCAACAAAAATGGCCACCCGGCACCTCGTCTTTAATTAGCGCCCCCCTGGCCCCATCGGACATAGCGTCCGGCGGTAAGTCAGGGGGCGCTACCGAAGTTCGCGGCCGGGGCACTGCACATGGCGATGACATCATCGCCAGCGGCGCAACGCCGTGGGGCACTAACGGTTACCGGCACCGCGCCCGGGCGCTAGTTGCTTTGCGCCCCTCTTAGGGCATTAACGGGAGGCGCAAAGCAACCAAACTTTTCCCCCTCGTTCTGATACATTCCCCTACAGCCTGCTCCTGCCTAGCATATGGAGAATGAGTGCGTGCTTCAGTTAAGTGTACAGAGTAATGCCATTGACATCTTGTCATAACGCACTTAACACTGTCAGCGAAGGAACGGGAGCTTCTTACGTTTGTCACTCTGAGAGAGCGCCTCTTGGTCGCCAGGATCCTGTGTACCACTCGAGTTTTCTGAAAAGTTTTTCCAATATTCATTTTAGAAAAACAAGCTCCATAAAGTTAGGGGAATTGTGTGCTGTTGTTTTTTATGAAGGGGAGGGGGAACATCATGAAATAAGTATTAATATACAAGTACGAGAATGATTATAATTCTGAAAATATGTTCCCCACGGTTATTTATATAAATGGTGACACAATGTGAAATCTCGAGTCTGAGCTATATTTCATGTCTATTTATAGTCTCTCCCAGGACAGGAAAGCAGTATATCCCCTCGTGCGTTTATATAGAATATACTGGCAATGCATAGCAGGCCCATCAGTAACCGAATAGGGAAATGACAGGTTAACATTTTGGATGTAGACCTTTCAGTAGACCTGGAAGCTTGCAGAGAAGTGCAACCCCTTTATAAGGCTGATCAAAATGGTGGGGGGGGTGGGGAGGTGGAAACAGAGTTCTCGTGTATTTCCAGCATGGTTGAAGATTGATTATTTCAGATTTTTTTTTCCTTTCGTTTAAGTCCATGCATTTAAATAGTTGTTATTTTTTAGAACTTTTCTGTAACTGAGGTAGCGCGTTGGCACAGCGTGTTGGCGTGACAATTTGTGGCACCGCAGTGTGCCATGCTGTAATTCCCTCGCCACACGAGCGATCGGACCGTGTTTGGCCAACAGAAATAAATTGGAGGGAGCCTTGGCAACTGCCAGAGACAGCCAACTCATGCAGTGATGGGTTGAAGATGTAACGGTTGCACTTTCATTATTAAATGACAGCACAGTCTGCGAAATGTAGTGTACCAGAGACTCCAGAAACGTTTGGGTCAGCGGGCAGCACTCTCGCCTCTGAGTCTGAAGATTGTGGGCACCAAGCTCCACTCCAGAGGCTTGAGCGCATAATCCAGGCTGACGTTTCAGTGCAGCGCTGAGGGAGTGCTGCACTGTTGGCGGTGCCGACTTTTTGGATGAAAGCGCGGCCCCCATCTGCCCTCTCAGGTGGACTTAAAAATCCCACGGCCACTATTTCGAAGAAGAGCTGGGGAAATCTCCCCAAGTGTCACAGCCAACATTTCTCCCTCAACCAATATCACTAAAACAGATTATCTGGTCATGTATCTTATTGTTGTTTGTGGGACCTTGCTGTGCGCAATTTGGCTGCCGCGTTTCCTTACATTACAACAGTGACTACACTTCAAAAGGACTTAATTGGCTGTAAAGCGCTTTGGGACATCCTGAGTTTGCGTAAGTCGCTATATAAATGTAAGTCCTTTCCTTTATTTATTCCGATTAGGCACTTTACAGCCTTCCGGACTCAATATCGAGTTCAACAATTTCAGATCATAATCTCGGCCCCTATTACATTTTTATATATATTTTTTATCCACACCTTTGTTTTGTGCCCTTCCCCCTTCTTTTCTCTCCCACATGGCAGCTGTCTCTCATTCTGCCAGCGCCTTTCACACCTAATCTAGAGCCGTCTTTTGTCTCTTTACTAGTCCTATCACCATCTCGGCTCGTTTTGAATACCTCTTAATGTCTCTTCACTTCTCTTTTGTTCTCTCATCCCCATTTCCCGGCCCCCAAACTGGCCTTTTAATCTGTTTCATTTCCTGTGTTTTTTCAGTCCTGACGAAGGGTTTCAACCTGAAACGTTGACTCTATTTCTCTCTCCACGGATGTTGCCTGGCCTGCTGAGTTTTTCCAGCATTTTCTGTTGTTATTTCGGATTTCCAGCATCCGCATTATTTTGCTATCGTTCCTTTATTTCTGTTGTTCAACATGCGAGGCAGGTGCACAGTGGCGCAGTGGATTTGAGCTCGCAGTGGCGGGACATGGGGCTTACACCAGTGAACAGCTCCTGACGACAGGGAGTCAGTGAGTGCCGCTTCTCCCACAGGGTTCCGGCATTAAAATGGGCCAGTTGAGAGGAACAGTTATCCCAGGCTGATCCCTCATACCATGCGCCTACTGCCACACCGCAGGGACACTTAACGAGTGGGGCTCCAAATAAAATAGGTCAGGAAGGACCAGGGGGCTCACAATTTTAAGCTGCGTAAGGCCAGATCTAGGTTAGATGTCAGGAGGTGGCCCTTTTCCCAGAGAATGCGATGGAGGCCGATTAGCTCGATCTCCTCATTCTAACAGGACAAGACAAAATTCTAACAGGACTAGACAGACTAGATGCAGGAAGGATGTTCCCGTTGGCGGGGGAGTCTAGAACCAGGGGTCACAGTCTAAGGATAAGGGGTAAGCCATTTAGGACTGAGATGAGGAGGAATTTCTTCACCCAGAGAGTGGTGAACCTGTGGAATTCTCTACCACAGAAGGCAGTGGAGGCCAATTCATTAAATATATTCAAGAAGGAGTTAGATATATTTCCTAAGGCTAAAGGGATCAAGGGATATGGGGAGAAAGCAGGGACAGGGTACTGAATTTGGATGATCAGCCATGATCTCATTGAATGGCAGAGCAGGCTCGAGGGGCCGAATGGCCTACTCCTGCTCCTATCTTCTATGTTGCTATGAGAGCTGGGCCTGTTGGTGGCTGGGGCGGGCATTCCCCTCTTACAAAAAGATAGGTACTGCAGGGAATTCAGAGCCAGAGTGGTCTCCTGAACTAATTTCGATCGCCTAAGGAGATTGGCGAGGAATTTCCCAGATTTCCCCCCCCCACCACCAAATTGGACTGGGTGTTTATCTGGTTTTGTGCCTCGCCCCCTAGATCACATGGTTTCGGGTGGGGTGGAGAGTATACGTATTGCGATATACGAGGTATCACGAGGTAACCTCGGCCCCTATTACATTTTTACTTATATTTTTTTTCCACCCCTTGTTTTGGGTTTTCCTTCCCCCCCACTTTCCTTTTTTTTTCTCTCTCCCACATGGCAGCTGTCTCTCATCCTGCCAGTACACTTCACACCTAATCTGAGCCGTCTTTTGTCTCCACTGTCCTATTACCATCTCGTCTGGTTTTGAATACCTCTTAATGTCTCTTTTACTTCTTTTGTTCTATCGCAGCCCTGCCTTCGATCTATTTCATTTCCATTCCAGTTTTGAAAAAGGGTTTTGACCCGAAACGTCGACTCTAATTTCTCTCCACGGATGTTGCCTGGCCTGCTGAGTTTTTCCAGCATTTTCTGCTGTTATTACGAGGTATCACCATTGTGTGGGGGCAGGCTGGATGGACCAGAAGGTCTCTACCCATCCGTCATTGTTTATATGTTCATAAAATGGAAAAAAAAAAGCACAGAATTTCTAACAAAGTCTGTTCAGGGATTGTATATATGGATGTAGTTCAGCAGGAATATGAACGGAGAGAAGGAGCAGGAACTCTATACATTTATACATTAATGTACCAGGGAAATATTGTGGAAGTCACTTGGGAAAATGCAGTACTAATTAAGTCCCATCTCCAAGCTGTTAACACACAATAACGTGCTTTAAATGCTTACAGAACCATGGCCCCAGGACTAGCAAGTGTTTGTAGCAGCTGAATACATATTTGTTACAATATGTACATTTAAATGTCACAAATATATAAATTTCCTGACCCTGTCGTTTCCTGTTACATGAGCAGTTTTCATGTCTAGATTATACAATTTACCGGTTCACAGCTAATATTAGACCCTGATATTATTTATGTCATGTTATACTGCTAGCCGCTGGTTGTCACATGAAGTAAGTTTACATATTTCTGCCTCACTTAATAGTATTTATATACCCTCCCCCCCACCCCCACCCGTTCCCAATACACTATCTTCACTCCCACCTCACACACCAGACCCTGGCTGGGGGGAACGGCACAGGCTGTGCCTCAAAGCCCCCATTGCTGCTTTATAATCGGGTGCAGGGAAGTGTTGCGGGGAAACTCACAATGGATGGTTCTCCTTCCCCTGCTGGCTTCTGTTGCCGAGGCCCCAAGCTCTGGAATTCCCTGCCTAAACCTCTCCGCCTCTCGACTTCTCTTTCCTCCTTTAAGACGCACCTTAAAACCTACCTCTTTGACCAAGCTTTTGGTCATCTGCCCTAATTTCTCCTTATGCGGCTCGCTGTCAAATTTCTTTGTCTTATAACACTCCTGTGCAGCGCCTTGGGACGTTTTACTATGTTAAAGGCGCTATATAAGTACACGTTGTTGTTGTTGTTGTTGGGGAACTCCCTGTCCTCCCTCAGGACAACCTGACTGAGATCAGGCACTCACTGAGCAGAGACTACACCCTCCCACTACCGCCACCCCGCCCTGCCCCACCCAACCATATGCAATGCATTTAGTGTATCAATGTTCCAGGTCAATGGGACATGGAAGAACCACTTTATTTTGTGTAAATTTAAAATATCTGAAGGGTTTATTTCCAATGTTAATGTTGGAGCATTACATTTAGGACGTTTTTCTTGTTTTATAGAAGGTGGGCCTGCTTCAGTCGCTCTAACAGGCAAAAGGGAGGGGAGGGTATGAACAGGTGCTTGTGAGTTGGTGCATGAGATACACAATGGAGCAGGTGGAGAGTCTAGAACTAGGGGTCACAGTCTCAGGGTAAGGAGTCGGCCATTTAAGACTTGAGAATTTCTGCGCTCAGAGGGTCTGGAATTCTCCACCCCAAAGGCCTGTGTATGCTGAATCGTTGGGAATATTCACGGCTGAGATAGATACATTTTCTTGGACTCCAGGGGAATCGAGGGATATGGGGATCGGGCGGGAAAGTGGAGTTGAGGTCGAAGATCAGCCATGATCTTATTGAATGGCGGAGCAGGCTCGAGGGGCCGAATGGCCAACTCCTGCTCCTAATTCTTACGTTCATATGTTCTTTGGTGTAAATGGAATGGTACTGTCTCTGTGTCTATGTAGGGTGTGGGGGTGTGTGTAGTCTCTGTGTCTGTGTAGGGTGGGGGGCGGCGGGGGGGGGGGGGGAGTAGAGCCAGGCTATTTTACCACTGGGCCCAATTTCAATGTGGGTGAGACAAGCTCAAACGCAGGGGTTGGCACCACTGCTATAAGTTGTTTTTATCTTGTGTTTGGCGGGGTGCAATGGCCGCTGGTTGCCAACTCACAGCTCTTATGCAACCAGCCACAAAGAAAACCTGGCCAATTTGGCAATGCCAAGAAGACCCCCTTTTTAAGCCAAAAAACACCCAGCGCCTGGCACAGAATAGAGTGGAACTGAATGGAACTGAGAGAATAGCCCTTTCAGAGAGCTGGCAGAGGCATGATGGGCCGAATGGACTCTTTCTGTGCTGTAAAATTCTATGGGGGAGAAATTCGGTATCGCCCCATCTGCGGCGCAATTATCGGCCAGGCGCAAAGTTTAGCCTCTGACTGCAAACTTGGCTTCTATCGCCCCTGGGGGTGATTTGAGCACTAAATCAGGTGCTACACACCTCTCTTAAGGCGCTAACGCTGAGGAGCGAGACGTTACCTCAGAGCGCTGGCGAAGCTCAGGTGGTGTCAGTTAGCAATGGAACACAGACACACTGGCGCTGGCCAGTTCGTAAAGGGGAGAATCGATCTTGCTCTGGAAAGACCTGTACATCAAATCTGCTGGAAAGAACAATGGAGAGGCCCAGGGAAAGAGCTCAGAGTACAGCCCCCACAGTCTCTTCTAAATCGATGCAAGGAAGGTTAAATCAAAATGAACCTGCAAAGTGCTGCTCAGTACCCAAAACTCTTTCACACAGCGTTGATTCTCTCCAGAAGTCTCTCTCTCTCTCTCTCTCTCAGAATGCGTGGTGCAAAAATGTCGCCGACAAAAAAAGGCAGGAAGCGGCCGCCTTTAAATAGCACTCCCCCAGTCCCTTCCCGACTGCAAAACGTTCCCCTCTACCTGTCATTGCTAGTGGCAGGCGGAAAGGCAGGGGGCGCCACTCAATATCCGATCCGGGGCGCTCGACTGACGTCACGATCTGTGGGCGCAGGAGATCATGGCGGTAGTGTTTAGCGCCACCGCAAAATGTCTGGTCAATTTCGCGTGCGGCGCAAACATCGCCACGCCCGGGCGCTAGTTGCTTTGCGCCCCGTTAGTGCCCTCTTATTATTAGGGCGCTAACGGGAGGCACTAATCAACCGATTTTTTCCCCCTATGACTCTGTGACGCTGCATGGCCATTAGGTGTGAACGTGGCTTGCTATTGCTCTAAGTCACATCTCCCATCGTGTTTGAGATTGCGGCCTGTACCCAGTAAGCACAGGGAAGAGAGTCCCCTGACCTTGAATCAATCTTCTTCCTTCTTTTCTTTCTAAACTTGTATCAAAAATAAATCAATATGTGTATTTATATTACATATAAATAGCACCAACGCACACCCCTCAGATGTGCTCATAAATACCCAGGCACTGCTTTATTGAAGAAACAGTAAATGTCTTCCTTTGGCACAAAGCACTGCCTTTGCACAGTGAGTTGCTGGGCGCTCTTTTAAAGCAATACAAACTGGCAATGGGACAAGATAAAATTCCATTTGCCGCAGGTGCTGGTATAATCCACCATTCCCAGCAGCAACACCAGAATAAAACTGGGCCCATTGAGGATCAGGGCCTGGGAATCTACGTTAGGTACTTGTACTGGAGTTTGGAGTAAACATGCCGGATAACTGCCGAGAGCGAAACTAAAAGAGAGTTGCTCGGGTACGTGGGACTGACTGCCAAACCAGCCTCCTGCAACATCATAACTGAACCGTCTCAGCCGGGGCTCAGTGGGCAGCACTCTCGCCTCTGAGTCAGAAGGTTGTGGGTTCAGGTCCCATTCCGGAGACTTGAGCACCAAAATGTAGTACTGAGGCAAGTGCTGCACTGTCGGAGGTGAGGTGTTAAACCAAGACCCCGTCTGCACTCTCAGGTGGATGTAAAGGGTCCCACCGCACTATTTTGAAGACGAGTAGGGGGCGTTCTCCCTGGTGTCCTGGCCAATATTTATCCCTTAAGCAACATCACTAAAACAGATTTGACGGAAGGTCATCGACCTGAAACGTTAACTCTGTTTCTCTCTCCACAGATGCTGCCTGGCCTGCTGAGCGTTTCCAGCAGCTTCTGTGTTATTTTCACACAAACAGATTACCTGGCCATTGTCTCGTTGCTGTTTGTGGGGCCTTGCTGTGCGCAAATTGGCTGTCGCAGTTCCTACATTCAACATTAATGGATCCAATCTGTCCTTGCTTGACCTGCCTGGCACATGACACAGGAAGTAATCATGAGGTTACCATCTGTTTCCTACATTACAACAGTGACTACACTTCAGAAGTACTTCAAATTGGTTGCAAAGCACTTTGGGAGGTCCTGAGGTCATGAATGGAGCTATAAAAATACAAGTCTTCCTTCCTTCCGTCCCTTATCCTGCGAATGGCTCGTCCTGCCTTGTCACCTTGGCTGCCTCGCCTAAGTCTTATTGTGTAAAATTAAACTTTAACTAACAAGACCTAAAAAAAATAAAGTGTGCCGCCGACGCAGATGTAGAATTTTAAAAAATAAAATTAATTCAGGATTGATGTCGAGGAACAGCAAGACTTGCCCGGGTAGGTTCTGGACAAACCACTGCAAGAGTGGCCAAAGGAGTGTTGCTGATTGGTAATGTTTGTTCACCAATCACCAGTGACTCCGCAGGGCTGAAATCACAACCTCTGATATTAGTAATAAACGTTTTAAAATGGAGCAATATTTTAAATTGGTTAATGCCTTCCCTGAGACAGTGAACAGACGGGTTTCATTAATGTGATTATTACTAATATCACACAGTGTAATTTCAACCCCACATATCTTGCTTGAAGTGACCAGTTCAGCTCCTGTTTGTGACTATTATGAGGTACTAAACCCAATCCTGAAAGAAGGTCACTTCTAATTCCTTCTATTTTGCAGAAATCAATAGCAGACACCAAACCAAGCGACTCCTTCATCAAACCTGCTGAAACCTCTTCTGTTCTCGGCTGGGAAGCTTGCCAAGCTGAATTTAAAGTGACTTTTTTTTTTAGTAAAGTTATCTTAACAGTAGATTTTCACATTTCCCCCTCGCCCAGACTTCGCCCACCCCCTCCACTTCTCCTCCTCCTTCCCCCCCCTCTCCCATTAGCCACCCCCGTCCACCTCCCCCTGCACCTCAGCCCAGATCGGAAGGTGCGCAGTCAGCATGTTCCCAGGCTTCTTCTCCCCCAATGCTGCTTTTAATTTGGACCACTAGGAGGTGACTCCCTCTACAGTTTGCTCTTCAGGATGAAGGCATCAGGCCTCCGTTGATGATCTCCCCTCTGAGACCCAGGGAGTACAGTAAAAGATGAGAAGAGACCATTTGGCCCATCAAAGTCTAACCCCCTGACTCGGCCATTAGAACGAATTAAAGCAGAATACACAGCCGGTCAGAAAAGAGATAGGTGATCATTTCATTTTGCTCCGTTTAAAGGTCTACACCCATTACAACCCAAAACATTAACGACAACAACTTGCATTTATACAGCACCTTTAACGTAGTAAAACGTCCCGTGGCGTTTCACAGGCGCGTCATCAAACAAAATTTGTCACCGCGCCACGTAAGGAGATACCAGGAAACTCTCGATTTACCGGCACTCAAACAACCGGAAATCTCGGTTAACCGGCAAAATTCAGGAATAGGTTCAGTTAAGTTTTTCTTCATATTAGTGGCTGTTTCTTGATTCTTGGCTGTGTAATCGGGGGTTCCTGCACTTGTTGCTAAGCAACAGGGACGCTTGGTCTGTAGCCGGGCTTCTTGCACCTGTTGCTAAGCAACAGGGAAGCCTGGATTTGTTGCTGTGTACGGAGCTCTCGTACCTTTTAACGATACCTCTCTGTAATCCGGACTTTCTGATAAACCGGCACCACGCCGGTCCCGTCGGTGCCGGATAAAAAAGAGTTTCCTGTATTAGAACAGGTGGCCAAAAGCTTGGTCAAAGAGGTGGGTTTTAAGGAATGTCTTAAAAGAGGAGAGCAAGGCGCAGAGGCGGAGAGGTTTAGGGAGGGAATTCCAGAGGGAATTCAGGCCTAGACAGCTGAAGGAACGGCAGCCAATGGTGGAGCGATGAAATCCTGCCTTATCTCTGTTCAGATACGGACTGATCTGCTGTGTAATTCTAGAATTTTGTTTTCATTTCAGATTTCCAGCATTTGCAGTTTTTGTCTTGCTTTGTTTTTGTCTCCTATTACAGAATCCAGCTGCATTTTGAACGTCCCTCGTGTCTCCCCTGCACTCTCCGTAAGACTATTCCAAACATTTATCTTTCTGAGTAAAGGAAATCTTCTTTGCATTCGCTTTAAATTTACTTTTCAATAACTTTTCATTTAGTCCTACTTCTGGCTTCCATTGAAGTAATATTCTGGCATTTACCATTTAATATTTGATGTATCCCCTTCAATGAATGCCCTTAGATTGTGGCGAGGACTACAATGGATGGTGAGATAGCTCCGCCCCCATAGCGTTCTCTTGTTATGTCTTATTCTCCAGTGAGATAAGACAATTACCAGCATAGTCAAAACAGGTGGGAGGTTGTGATTCTCAAACATGAGGGCGAGAGATTACAGTCTCCCACTGACTGTGGGAGAGTCGGTCGTCCCGGCTTTAGTGTCAGCGGTGGCTCAGTGGACAGCACTCTCGCCCTCTCGAGTCAGAAGGTTGTGGGTTCAAGTCCCACTCCAGAGACTTGAGCACAAAAATCTAGGCTGACACTCCAGGGGAGTGCTGCACTGTTGGAGGTGCCGTCTTTTGGATGTGATGTTAAACCGAGGCCCCGTTTGCTCTCTCAGGTGGATGTAAAGGATCCCATGGCACTAATTTGAAGAAGAGCAGGGGCGTTCTCTCAGTGTACAGGTCAATATTTATCCCTCAGTCAACACAACAAAAACAGATTATCTGGTCATTATCACATTGCTGTTTGCGGGAGCTTGCTGTGCGCAAATTGGCTGCCGCGTTTCCTACATTACAACAGTGACTGCACTTCAAAAGTACTTCATTGGCTGCAAAACGCTTTGGGACGTCCGGTGGTCGTGAAAGGCACTATAGAAATGCAAGTCTTTCTTTCTCTGATGGTTGCATTAATAATGGGGTCCACCAAGAGCTTGTGAGGGAGTGTACCTGAGGGCCACGGATGCTGCAGATCACAGCAACATCACCACAGCTTCTAGTTAGCGCTTGTCTCAAACACAGATCAGCCAAGCTGTGGAAAGGAATTTCTAGGAACAAAGTCATAACACCCACTGGTGCCTTAGACCATGAGGAGCAGACAGAACGTACAAGTCGTTGGGCCATTGATGGCCGAATGAGGAGATTGGCCTGAAGCTCAGCTGTAACCCCAGTCAGAAAGCTCTGGGAATGTTGCATCAAGAGGAGTATAAACTTCTACAATGTGTCTTTTATCAAAATGCACATTTTTTGAATTGCAGTTACACATTGTCCTACAGTATATTTGGAATGTTACATAGAATTACGTGGAATTTACAGCACAGTAACAGGCCATTCGGCCCGACCGGTCTTCACGGTCTTTATGATCCACACCAGCCTCCTCCCACCCTACTTACTTCATCTCAGCCTATCAACATACCCTTCCATTTATTTCTCCCTCATGTACTTATCTAGCTTCCCCTTAAATGCATCTTTGCTAGTTGTCTCAACCGCTCCCTGTGGTAGCGAGTGCCACATTCTCACCACTCTCTGGGTAAAGGAGTCTCTCCTGAATTCCTCTTTGGATTTATGAGTTCCTTGACACTGAACTGGGGCCAGCTGTGGTTAAGTGGTAGCACTCTCGCTTCTGAGTCCAAAGGTCATAGGTTCAAGCCCCACTCCAGAAACACAAGCACAAAATCTAGGCTGACACTCCCAGTGCAGCACTGAGGGAGCGCTGCACCGTTGAATGGTGCCAGCTTTCAGATGTGATGTTAAACTGAGGCCCCGTCTGCTCTCTCAGTACCAGATCCCATGGCACTATTTCGAAGAACAACAGTTTTGAAGGAACGGCAACAGCTCGGTCCCATAGGTGCCGGATAGCACAAAGTTTCCTGTAATTCTATGTAACATTCCAAATGTACTGTAGGACAATGTGTAACTGCAATTAAAAAAATGTGCATTTTTATCCCTCAACCAACATCACTAAAACAGATTACCTGGTCATTATCACGTTGTTGTTTATGGGAGCTTGCTGTGCGCAAATTCGCTTCCGCATTTCCTACATTACAAAAGTGACTGCACTCCAGAAAGTACTTCATTGGCTGTAAAATGCTTTGGATGTCCTGAGGTCATGAAAGGCGCTATAGAAATGCAAGTTATTTCTTTAGTATAGTAGTTATTACACAGTACAAACATCCCATTTTATTTTGGAAATTTTTGTAGTATAATAAACCTATTGTAATTGTTTTCTGTTAGAATTTATACAAAGGGGGCATTTAAATGTCCAGCACCATTGTGGAAGCGTTATCACCGCAAGTCAAGAAGGCAGCTCATCACCATCTCCTCAGGGCAACTAGGGATGGGCAATAAATGCGGACTTGCCAGCGACGCCCAAATCACAAGAATACATTTTTTTAAATGGCCAGGGCTTTTTCCCGCCAGCTTTCCCTCCTCCTTTCATGAAGACGATAATGACTCATGTTTGGAGTACCATTCCATCCGGGACCTTGCCCAGCTGGCCATCTTCATGGGTGGGCCTTGACGGTGAATGCCTGCCGCAGGGAGGAGGAGATATAACTGCTGAGCCTGATCCTACCTCATGGACATCGGCAGGAGTCACCGAATAGCATGCAAGAGTGGGAAACCTGGCTGATGCTCCTTCTGTTTCTCTCCCTGCCTCAGGTGCCGAGGCCAGTTGCAGGATCCCTCCCACCTTTTATTTTACCCCAGGTCTTACTTGAAACAAAAAATCTGCATCTGTAAATCATGCCCTCAAAAAGTTAACAGTTCACTCACTAAAAAAAATTACTTTTTAAAACATTGGGATTATGGGCGTCACTAGCAAGGACGGCATTTATTGCCCATCCCTAATTGCCCCTGAGAAGGTGGTGGTGAGCCGTCTTCTTGAACCGCTGCAGTCCGTGTGGTGAAGGTACTCCCACAGTGCTGTTAGGGAGGGAGTTCCTGGATTTTGACCCAGCGACGATGAGGCAAGTGCCACTGTCATCGACATCCATGATGGTCTCTCAGTCAAGTTTGGCTATCGTGGGAAAATTGGATTCAAGCGTACGTTTCACACATATTTGACTGAAAACAGTTCAAACCCAAAGATTACATCCATGGCAAACACTGTAGCTTTAACCATCTCACTGCTGGAGTCCTTTCTTAAACAGTGAGTGACTTTTCGCAACTTCTTCTGTTTTGTTTACACTACCAACTGTACAGAGCAACATTGTCCTTGTCCTGCCAGCCCTTGTAGTTCCTCAAATTTCAGACCTAGGGTTTCTTCCCTCGCTCCCTCCTCCCCCCCCCAAACTCCCCACCGGCCCCGTGCCCTGTTCTCACCCTTCGCCCTGCTCCCTCATATTGAGTCAACAGGGGGTGGGGTGGTCTGCACCTTTGGCCAATTAAGTGGCAGTGCCCAGACTGAAGAAAACATCATCACTCTGTACAAACCGGGAAAGGGGAGGGGAGAGATGCCAGCTTTGATTGTGCCAGTGCAGTGGCCAAAGTGAACACAGGATTGCCCACCTGGGCACCTAGTGCAAACAGGGCAGCTCTGATTATGTCAATGCCGTGCCCCAAGTGAAGACCAGGTCACCATTAGCCTCAGCAAGAGTGGCACTGATTGCAACGCCGCAGTGCCCCAGAGTCCAAGGAAGCACCATGAAATCATTGCCTGGACCAAATGCAATCGGATTAGTACCACATGTCATCGTACAGACACTGACCTCTGTCTCTTCTTAAATAAATGCTTTGTTGAAACTAATGAATTATGTTTTTTTAATCTCACTTACCCATTGCTTTGAGATCGCTGTGGTGTAAAAAAAATGATTTCCTTGCCTTTTCTCCCCCCCACCCCAACAAAGAAACTTATTTTCAATGCAGAGTGTGCCTATGTATTCAGTAAGCGGCCTGCGTCCCTCAAGCTTGATTCAGTGAGAGGCTTATCAGAGCCAGTCAGCTCTGGCACTCCAGCAGTAACAGAGTGTAGGTAGGGCTTCCTGGCAAATTGGGTCACGGCAGATTCAGCCCACCTAGGATGTGCAAAAGTGTTAATGTTGGCAGAAAAACAATCAGATTTTTCAAAGACTCTTTTTCTTTCTCTTCTTCTTCAATGAAAACAACAACTGCGAGATTTATCTCACCCACCACCCCCCCTCCCGATCTCTGTTACCTCCTCCAGCCCTACAACCCTCCGAGCATGGTGGCATAGTGGTTAGCACTGTTGCCTCACAGCGCCAGGGACCCGGGTTCGAATCCAGCCTCGGGTGACTGTCTGTGTGGAGTTTGCACATTCTCCCCGTGTTTGCGTGGGTTTTCTCCGGGTGCTCCGGTTTCCTCCCACAGTCCAAAGATGTGCGGGTTAGGTTGATTGGCTATGATAAATTGACACTTAGTGTTAGGGGGATTAAATACGTGGGGTTACGGGGATAGGGTGGGATATGTGTTGGTGTAGGGGTTACGGGGATCGGGTGGGATATGTGTTGGTGCAGGCTCGATGGGCCGAAATGGCCTCTATCTGCACTGTGGGGTTTCTGTGATTTCTGTGAACTCTGCGTTCCTCCAATTCTGGTCTCTTGAGCATTCCCAACTTCCTTCGCCCCATCGTGCCTTCAACCGTCTTGGCCCCAAGCTCTGTACTTCCCTCTCTAAACCTCTCCGCCGCGCTACCTCACTTTCCTCCTTTTAAGACGCTCCTTAAAACCTACCTCTTTGACCAAGCTCTTGGTCACCTGCCCCAATATCTCCTTACGTGGTTCGGTGTCAAATTTTGTTTTAGAACACTCCTGTGAAGTGCCTTGCGACGTTTTACCGCGTTAAAGGCGCTATATAAATACAAGTTGTCGTTGTTGTTAAAAGGCAAGAGGAATAAAGCCAGGCCCAAAAGTATGAGCGTGTAAAAAAAAAATTGCCCAAAATACAAAAGGAATCTGGAGATCATTTTTGTGTCCTCGCACAGACCACAGAAAAAAAACAAGATGCACCTTAAAACATAGCTCTTTGACCAAGCATTTGGTCTCCTTCTTTGGCTCGGTGTCAATTTTTATCGGATCACGCTCCTGTCAAGCACCTTGGGACGTTGTAATGTGTTGAAGGAGCTGTGAGGTGGAGAGGCGGAGAGGTCTGGTGGGGGGAGGGATGGTGGGGGCGTGGATTTCCAGAGCTTTGGGCCTAGACAGCTGAAGGCACGGCTGCCAATGGTGGGGCGAAGGAAGGGAAAGCTGCACAAGAGGCTGTACATAGATGTAAATCTGTTGGGTACTTCAAAAAGCAGGTCAAGAAATATTCAGCGATTAGGGATTGGAGCTGGTGATGCTGCTCATGAAAGAATAGCCTGCTAATAAAAGAAAAAAGAAAGTCTTGCATTTCTATAGCGCCTTTCACAACCAACGGACCTCCAAAAGCGCTTTACAACCAATGAAGTACTTTTTGAAGTGTAGTCACTGTTGTAATGTAGGAAACCCGGCAGCCAATTTGCGCACAGATCACGTTGCAGTTTGTGGGAGCTTGTTGTGCGCAAATTGGCTGCCGGGTTTCCTACTGCCTAAGACAGTAGGAAACCCGGCAGCCAATTTGCGCACAGCAAGCTCCCACAAACTACAACGTGATCTGTTTTAATGACGTTGATTGAAGGAAAAAATTGGCCAAGACACCGGGGATAACCCCACTGCTCTCCTGAAAAATAGTGCCGTGGAATCTTTTACAGCCACCCGAGAGAGCAGACGGGGCCTCGGTTTAAGGTCTCATCTGAAAGACGGCATCTCTGACAGTGCAGCACTCCCTCAGCGCTGCACTGGGAGTGTCAGCCTAGGTTTTTGTGCTCAAGTCGCTGGAGTGGGGCTTGAACCCCCAACCTTCTGACTCAAGCGAGGGTGCTGCCCACTGAGCTATGGCTGGACTCCCACAGGAAGAATGATGGCTGCCACTGCCCGCTACACCCCCCCCCACCCCCCGAAATGAATCAGCACTTTCAGGAGGAGGGGAGAATATTTTAAAAAGGGAGATGCAGGTTTTTATGAAGCGACCCTTTAAAGGGGCATCGTCTTCAGGTTAAAAAACAAAAGTAGGTGGCAAACACTAAATGAACATGACGCTCCTTTAACCGTCTGCGCTTAGAAAGTCTGTTTCTGGATTCTCACAGATTCACTGCCCCACTCAACCAAGGTGACTTCTCCCATCTGTTGCATTGCGTTGGGATTATAAATAGCACAACAAGCACTGACAGTTCAGGACTTGGGCGCTGCACCCCTCCCCCTCCCCCTCCCCCCCCTTCCCACCTGACTAAAACTAGGAAACTAGGACTAAAACTATTTCTAAGTACAGGCACACCGCACACAGGGGCTGTTCCTGTAATGAGCAGCTTTAATTTTTCAAGACTTATTAAAAAAAAAGCCTTAGGGTTGCCAACGCTCCAGGACTGGTCCTGGAGTCTCCAGGAATTAAAGATTAACCTCTTGGACACTGCTGTGAGCAACTCTGGAGAAAAATCAACGAGGCATTTATGTGCTTTTTTTTCATTGAACACTTTCATTTATTAGTTATAAAAAATATTGGAGACGAAGGCCGAGGTGGGTGGGGAAGGCTGTTTGACCGGGCGGGGCGGACGGAGGTGAGAGGTCATGTGTTGCAACCTCCAAGAGTACGGCCAACCAGAGTTGGCGACCCGAGTCGGCCTCCACGGGACAACCTGGCGTTGTAACTCGTAAACCTCTCAGCCGTGAGGCACGTTTACAAACCTTCCCGAGATTAGCGGGCGGCGGGGTGGAGGGGGGGAGGCGGGCGGAGGCGTGATCGGAATACCCGGGTGTACTTCAAAGACAGCACTGCTGAGCTGACAGGCTCTGTCCCTGTAGATAAATGGCCTTTTCCACACTGGCTTTAAATGGGAGCAATAACAGAAGTGAACGGCGGCGAGCGAATAATTAGATTGTTCTTCATAAATCACCTTCGGAAGGTTCCAGGCAGGTCCATTATGTGTGTCATATGTTAGCACTCGCTTCCGTTGTGGACATGCAATTCTCTGGCTGAAAAGCCACAGCAAAGTGTAGGTAAATCACAGCGGGGTGGGCCGAGGCTCGGAGAGCAGGGACCCTTGCTCTTGTTTTTGTGATAGTCAATGTCCTCTCCTTCAAGTCTGCTTTTTGTTTTACACCAGTCTCCTGCCAGCGCTAAACTACAAGGGGGCAATTCTCCTCAATCTCCACCTCTGCAAAGCAAATCAGAAGACATCACTGTGGGGGGGGTAATCATGATTTTGTGTGAAACAGGGGGTATCGATTCAGCCGCCTGTTATCCATCTCTTCCGATTTTCGTTTCCACTTGAATGGGAGAGATGCATAATGGGCGGCTGAATCGATATCGCCCGTTTTACACAATCTCAAAATTACCCCCAGTGCCTCAGATTCCTGCTCCGTGACCAGGTGCTTAAAGTGAAGATAGCTGCGAAACACTTAAATCCAACACTTCCTTTCAGCAACAAAGGTCCATTGTTCTCCTGAAGGCTCTGAATCACGCTCAGGTTCGGATGTACAGACATCAGGCACCATTCACTCCAGTGACCATTCCTCACATGTGAGTTTGGACCATGAACGTCATCAGACAACTAAACTGCGTGGGGGGGGGTGCGGGGTTGTTGGGGAAGGAGGAATATCACAGCCAAGACCAATCCCTCTCCTTATCCGATGGCCACACGCATGCACCTTCCAACAGGGTTATTGGATTGATAGCAATGGGCAGAAGGAAATCTGGTTGATATTTGCAAGTGCTGAGGATATTATATACATCGCTCCCCTATCACTGGCCTCTCTGAGGTCATCACTTGTATCGTTCAGTTCCACCCTGGGCAGAGCCATTTTGGCTTGGGTAAGATGTCAATCAGAGTACAGATGTCTTGCTGCAGTTGTACAGGGCCTTGGTGAGACCACACCTTGAGTATTGTGTGCAGTTTTGGCCGCCTTATCTGAGGAAGGATGTTCTTGCCGTGGAGGGAGTGCAGCGAAGATTCACCAGACTGATACCTGGGATGGCAGGAATGAGGAGAGATTGGGTCGATTGGGCTTATACTCGCTGGAGTTTAGAAGAATGAGAGGGGAACTCATTGAAACTTAAAAGTTCTAACAGGACTAGACAGACTAGATGCAGGAAGGATGTTCCCGATCCCGGGGGAGTCCAGAACCAGGGGTCACAGTCTAAGGATAAGGGGTAAGCCATTTAGGACAGAGATGAGGAGGAATTTCTTCACCCAGAGAGTGGTGAACCTGTGGAATTCTCTACCACAGAAGGCAGTAGAGGCCAATTCATTAAATATATTCAAGAAGGAGTTAGATATATATCTTAAGGCTAAAGGGATCAAGGGATATGGGGAGAAAGCAGGGACAGGGTACTGAATTTGGATGATCAGCCGTGATCTCATTAAATGGCGGAGCAGGCTCGAGGGGCTGAATGGCCTACTCCTGCTCCAATCTTCTATGTTTCTATGTTTCTATGAAGAAGGCTCTTTCTCCCATTTGATCTAATCCACAAAAACAAACCTACATTCTTCCTTGATTTCCTTCGCCACACCATTGGCGGCCATTCCTTCACCTGCCGAGGCTCTAAGTTCTGGAATTCCCTCTCTACCTCTCTGCTCCGCCTCTCTACCTCGCCTCTCTACCTCTCTGCTCCGCCTCTCTACCTCTCTGCTCCGCCTCTCTACCTCTCTGCTCCGCCTCTCTACCTCTCTGCTCCGCCTCTCTACCTCTCTGCTCCGCCTCTCTACCTCTCTGCTCCGCCTCTCTACCTCTCTGCTCCGCCTCTCTACCTCTCTGCTCCGCCTCTCTACCTCTCTGCTCCGCCTCTCTACCTCTCTGCTCCGCCTCTCTACCTCTCTGCTCTGCCTCTCTACCTCTCTGCTCCGCCTCTCTACCTCTCTGCTCCGCCTCTCTACCTCTCTGCTCTGCCTCTCTACCTCTCTGCTCCGCCTCTCTACCTCTCTGCTCCGCCTCTCTACCTCTCTGCTCTGCCTCTCTGCTCCGCCTCTCTACCTCTCTGCTCCGCCTCTCTACCTCTCTGCTCTACCTCTCTGCTCCGCCTCTCTACCTCTCTGCTCCGCCTCTCTACCTCGCCTCTCTACCTCTCTGCTCCGCCTCTCTACCTCTCTGCTCTACCTCTCTGCTCCGCCTCTCTACCTCTCTGCTCCGCCTCTCTACCTCTCTGCTCCGCCTCTCTGCTCCGCCTCTCTACCTCTCTGCTCTGCCTCTCTACCTCTCTGCTCTGCCTCTCTACCTCGCCTCTCTACCTCTCTGCTCCGCCTCTCTACCTCTCTGCTCTACCTCTCTGCTCCGCCTCTCTACCTCTCTGCTCCGCCTCTCTACCTCTCTGCTCCGCCTCTCTACCTCTCTGCTCTACCTCTCTGCTCCGCCTCTCTACCTCTCTGCTCTGCCTCTCTACCTCGCCTCTCTACCTCTCTGCTCCGCCTCTCTACCTCTCTGCTCCGCCTCTCTACCTCTCTGCTCCGCCTCTCTACCTCTCTGCTCCGCCTCTCTACCTCTCTGCTCCGCCTCTCTACCTCTCTGCTCCGCCTCTCTACCTCTCTGCTCTACCTCTCTGCTCCGCCTCTCTACCTCTGCTCTGCCTCTCTACCTCGCCTCTCTACCTCTCTGCTCCGCCTCTCTACCTCTCTGCTCCGCCTCTCTACCTCTCTGCTCTACCTCTCTGCTCCGCCTCTCTACCTCTCTGCTCCGCCTCTCTACCTCTCTGCTCCGCCTCTCTACCTCTCTGCTCCGCCTCTCTACCTCTCTGCTCTGCCTCTCTACCTCTCTGCTCCGCCTCTCTACCTCTCTGCTCCGCCTCTCTGCTCCGCCTCTCTACCTCTCTGCTCTGCCTCTCTGCTCCGCCTCTCTACCTCTCTGCTCCGCCTCTCTACCTCTCTGCTCTGCCTCTCTGCTCCGCCTCTCTACCTCTCTGCTCCGCCTCTCCGCCTCTCTCTCCTCCGTTAAGTCACGCCTTAAAACCTACCGCTTTGATGAAGTTTTTGTTCACCTGTCCTAATACATCTTTATATGGCTCAACAATGCTCCAATGAAGTTTTACTACTTTAAAAGCGCTATATAAATGCAAGTTGGTGTTGTTCCCATTATCCGTTTTTTTTGTCCCCGCATAATTTGTTTTATGCTCATCAAGGTGAGAAATGTTAGTGCTGAGGAAGGGAAGTCTTGCCGTTTAAGACACCCCAGTGTCAGCGCCAAGCGCCCGCAGGTGTAGCACAGCCAGGTGAAGAGTAGATAGACCTTTAACCTGCCCAATAACTTGCCTCAGGCCCACCCTCAGAAGAGCACCTACAGGACCAGTGCGGTAATTGGTCCAATTCCCACATGTGGTGGCCTGTGTGAGATTTGTAGGGAATCATGGACAGTTTTGTGCTGCAGTCCCTTGCTCACTAGGAACTGCATTGAAACATAAGACCAACCTCTTCCCAGCCAACAGACAGAGAAGACTTCCATCCCAGCAGCCTGGGCTGGATGTGAGCCCAGTTCCCTGGGAGCACAGTCTCAGGATAAGGGGTCGGCCATTTAAAACTGAGATGAGGAGAAATGTCTTCATTCAGAGGGTTGTGAATCTTTGGAATTCTGAATGCTGAATTGTTGAGTATGTTCAACATAGAAGATAGGAGCAGGAGTAGGCCATTCGGCCCCTCGAGCCTGCTCCGCCATTTAATGAGATCATGGCTGATCATCCAAATTCAGTACCCTGTCCCTGCTTTCTCCCCATATCCCTTGATCCCTTTAGCCTTAAGAAATATATCTAACTCCTTCTTGAATATATTTAACTAGCTGGAGTGCCCGGCGGTGCCGAGGGTTTTTTGAGTGCATGTTGTTATGAAAAAAGTACAAATAATTTTTTATATATATAAATGAGTTTGTCTGTCTGTCTGTCTGTGTGGGAAGGAGAGAGAGAGAGAGAGGAAAGAGAGAGAGAGGGAAAGAGAGAGGGAAAGAGAGAGGGGGAGGAGAGAGAGAGGGAAGGAGAGAGAGACAGAGAGAGAAGGAGAGAGAGAGAGAGAGAGAGAGGGAAGGAGAGAGAGAGAGAGGGAAGGAGAGAGAGAGAGGGAAGGAGAGAGAGAGAGAGAGGGAAGGAGAGAGAGAGAGAGAGGGAAGGAGAGAGAGAGAGAGAGAGGGAAGGGGAGAGAGAGAGAGAGGTAAGGAGAGAGAGAGGTGTGGGGAAAGGGGTGGGGGAAAGGGGTGGGGGAAGGGGGTGGGGGGAAGGGGGTGGGGGGGAAGGGGGAAAGGGGGGTGGGGGGGAAGTTAGAAGTTGAAGGCGCTAGATAAATGCAAGCTGGGTTAACGGCATTTCTTAGAATCCCTCTGACCTCCACAACAATAAAGAGAGATATTTTGAAAGCATTGGCAGTGCAGCCTCTCGCAGAGGTCGAGGTGGATACCGACCTGGATGAGCAGAGCCCGGCCACAGAAGCTCAGGAAGCGAGCGCTGGGGCGGCTGCAGAGGAGGAAGCAGCAGCCGAGCGAGAGCAGGGCGGCGGCGGCCAGCGCCATGGTGCGGTGGCACGAGCGAGAGCGAGCCCGGGCGCCGGTCGGTGCAGCCCCACAGCGGAGCAGAGGCTCCAGCACCTGGCGCCACTCGGGCTCGGAGGCGGGCAGCCGGCGCCAGCACAGCCGCTCGAAATGGCCGTCAAAGTAGGCGAGCCTCTGGGCGAAGGGCAGTGACCGCGGCCCCGAGCAGCAGCACCTTCCCCGCCGGCCCATCATCGCTGCTCCTACTTCCGTGAGGCCGGGGTGACAGGAGAGAGGTGAGAAAGCGGCGGAGACCCCGTGGGTGGCGTAGTGCCTGAGGCCCGGCCTGAGTCACCCGAGCTGAGCTCCCGCTCCCTCCGACCCGAAGAGCTCGGCAGTGACATCCTGCAGAGGGGAGAGGCCCAGGTGACAGGAGAGAGGGGAGAAAGCGGAGAGAAGGAAGAGGCCAGCCTTTACCAAGATGGCGGCGATGGCAGGCCGCTGGTTTGGAATCGGGCCCAGCGGGACGGGCAGTGCCTAGCTCGGGCGTGGCTGGCGAGGAGAGGCTGAGGCTTCGAGGCCTGAGGCCTGCAGGCAGCTCATCCACCGTGGATGCAAACAACCCGCGAGTGGAGAGGCCGGGGTGACAGGAGAGAGGGGAGAAAGCGGAGAGAAGGAGAAGGGTGAGGGTGGGACTGGGGCAGACAGAGGCAGAGTTGCTCCATCACAAACAACAATGGCCGCCGCTTGCTTTTCAGTTTGAAGGATTAGGCCCTGCCCACACACGCCATGAAATGCCCCCCGTGACACAGCGCGCTCCCCCCGTAGGATTGGTCAACCTTCACGTCACTCAACGCTAATGAGTGGTAGGATTGGTCAACCGCTAATGAGCGGAATTTTGCCGTTTTTTGAACGTTTTTTGTATACTGTCCGAACAATTTTTGTCTGACCAAAAAGTCAATATGCCTAGGACACCCTCCTAATCATAACCTTTCTTTTGATATAACATATGTGTAGGTACGCTCTATAAATTTTGAGTGAGGCCCAGACAGACAGACAGACACCACTATCCTTTTACATATTATATTTATATATATATATATATAGATAGATAGATAGATGAATTGGCCTCAACTGCCTTCTGTGGTAGAGAATTCCACAGGTTCACCACTCTCTGGGTGAAGAAATTCCTCCTCATCTCTGTCCTAAATGGCTTGCCCCTTATTCTTAGACTGTGACACCTGGTTCTGGACTCCCCCGCCATTGGGAACATCCTTCCTGCATCTAGTCTGTCCAGTCCTGTTAGAATTTTATAAGTTTCAATGAGATCCCCTCTCATTCTTCTAAACTCCAGCAAGTATAAGCCCAATCGACCCAATCTCTCCTCATACGTCATTCCTGCCATCCCAGGTATCAGTCTGGTAAATCTTTGCTGCACTCCCTCCATGGCAAGAACATCCTTCCTCAAATAGGGCGACCAAAACTGCACACAATACTCAAGGTGTGGTGATCTTCAAGACTGAGATCGATAGATTTTTGGACTCTAGGGGAATCAAGGGATCTGGTGATTGGGTGGGAAAATGGAGTTGAGGTCAAAGATCAGCCATGATCTTACTGAATGGCGGAGCAGGCTCGAGGGGCTGTATAGCCTACTCCTGCTCCTAATTCTTATGTTCTTAAGTTCCTGCAGGTGAGAGGCTAACCCTTTGCACCACCCAGATCCCTCCAGTTACAGTTTTGAACATGTAACTGAACAGGTAGAGAGGACTATGTTTAATGTTTTAATGTTTCTCCTGAAGAGGACATTGCTTTTCCTTTGCCCACTAGGTCCCGTTTTTAATTGCGTTTGCTGTTAAGTCATCCACCCAGTTCACTGCGATTCTCACTTTAAGTAAACATGCTCCTGTCTCAGCTGCCCGGGACTTTTGCAGACCGCAGTATAATTAAATGTACAGAGGCAGACCTGAAACACGAGAGATTTATTGAACTTTTAGGACAGTACGCATTTTGTTAAAAAATCTGCGGCAATGAGTGAATCAGAAATACGCAGTAACAATGAACGCAGAAGAATTTGTAGTGATGTTAGATCACAGTAAATGGTCCCAGTCTCCTGATACTACTTTAAACCTAGCTCAGAGGCAAACAGATTTGATTCAAGCTGGTGTATCCAATTTGAGTTGCATCCTTCCTCCCCCACATCCATTCCTCTCAGGTCTCCACTGACACATCAGCGCATTGGACAAGTAATTTGATACCGTTCCCAGCTCCCCACTCTAATCAGCGCTTGGCTGCCTCGTGTTGGTGCAGTGCATTGAAAGTGACTTGAGATACATCAGTTTAAGATGTCTGAGGGGCTGATTAGAATCAAGCACCAGCACACTCAGGTCAGAAGTGTGAGCCAGTGCTCGTGAGAGTGAATTCAGCTCCCGTGAAGGCACGGCAACGCTGAGGGCGTTCCACAGAGAAGCATCAGGTGGCACTATATTTTCATCACCTGTGTAACCTAATGGAATAACGTAACCGCCCTGTCTCTGTATCGTCCTCCAACCCTACGACCCTCCGAGATCTCTGCGTCCCTCCAATTCTGGCCTCTTGCGCATCCCCCAATTTTCATCGCTCCACCATTGGCGGCCGTGCCTTCAGCTGCCTGGGCCCTAAGCTCTGGAATTCCCTCCCTAAACCTCTCCACCTCTCCATCTCCTTCTTTCAGACACTGCTTTAAATCTACCTCTTTGACCAAGCTGTTGGCCACCTGTCCTAATATCTCCTATTTTGCTTTTGATAACATTCCTGTGAAACACCTGGGGACGTTTTACTATGTTAAAAGTGCTATATAAATGCAAGTGGTTGTTGTTGTCAGACTGAGAGGTTATGGTGTCTTATTGGAGGACTCGGGCTTCAATAACATTGAAGAACAGCTGTTCTCGGAACAGAGTGAAAGTGCTGAGAAATGCCAGCACTTTTATCGCAACTTTACATTCGGTGCTTCTGTAACTCAGATCACAGGGGAGCAAACCCTGCACCTATTTTTCAAAAACCTTTCCATGAAGGGTTCTGATAGATCAAATGAGGAGAAATGGTTTCCACTGGCAGGAGGCTCAGTAACCAGAGGACTCAGATTTAAGATCATTTGCAAAAGAACCAGAGGAGGAGACGAGAAGAAATATTTTTTACGCAGTGAGTTGTTGTGATCTGGAACGCGCTGCCTGAAAGGGTGTTCAAATGTAAGAAGTCACACAACACCAGGTTATAGTCCAACAGCTTTATTTGAAATCACAAGCTTTCGGAGCGCTGCTCCTTCGTGAGGTGAAGTGGAGAAATGCATAAAGACACAGCTTATATAGTCAGAGAATAATGTCAGATGTTTACAGGTAATCTTTCCAACTGCCATTTATCACACCTCGGCAGAGAGATAATCACAGCAATCAAAGGTGTGAATGGTGTCCAAACAGGTCAGTCAGGAAAACATTACATCAAAGAACAATGAGGTGGGGGTCACAAGGGGTCAAATGTTGCAGATGCTGGGGTCTGTATGAAAAACAAAAAAACAGACAAAAAACATTTTTTTTGCTGGAAATTACAGCAGGTCCGGCCGCATCTGTGTAGAGAGAACAAGCCAACGACGACTCGAGTCTGGATGACCCTATGTCAGGTGGGGTTACATGTAGCGTGACATGAACCCAAGATCCCGGTTGAGGCCGTCCTCATGGGTGCGGAACTTGGCTATCAGTTTCTGCTTGACGATTTTGCGTTGTCGTGTGTCTCGAAGGCCGCCTTGAAGAATGCTTACCCGAAGATCTCCACACCATGAAAGGGTGTTGGAAGCAGATTCAATAGTAACTTTCAAAAGGGAATTGGATAAATACTTGAAGGGAAAACATTTTACAGGGCTACGGGGGAAAGAGCAGGGGAGTGGGACTAATTAGATAGCTCTTTCAAAGAGCCAGAGTAGGCACAATGGGCCGAATGACCTCCTTCTGTGCTGTATGATTCCATTATTCTATGAAAAACCAGCTCCCTTATGTGTAATGCAGGATCATATGTCCAACTGGCAACATAAGGGATCCTGTTTCAGCAACGTCATTGAGGAGGAGCTTTAATCATCTGTTCACACCTCCTTGAAGTCCGATTACTTTAGTGATGGGATTCTAGGTGCTAACATTTAGGAGAGGTCGTTGCTAAGTGGAGACTTCCTTTTTCTCTTAAATATGTCGGTTACTTGGCTTTTTGGTGTCATCATCCACCACGTGTGGCCGGCAAATCGCGGTAACACCAATGCGCCCCGCTATAAGCAGTGGGGGGTCAGCACCTTGTGACGTTTTACTTTGTTAAAGGCGCTATATAAATGCAAGTTGTTGCTGCTGACTGTACCAGCCACCCTTCAGCTACACGCTGTCTAGAAAATCAAATGGGAGGTCCTCGACAGCTCAGTTAGTCAGCCCGCGCGGTGTGGAAACTAAGACACACAAACCAAGGGGCTCGCAGGTTTGATCGCCAGCCTGAGATCATCTCAGCCAGGCTGACAGACAGTAAACAGTGCTACAATTGGCTTCCGTGAACCTTCCCCGGAGAGAGGAAAGAAATCAGGCAAGGCTCCCACTCCCGATCCCCGCTGGGTGCCAGAAAGTGTGTGTGTGTGTGTGTGTGTGTGTGTGTGTGTGTGTGTGTGTGTGTGTGTGTGTGTGTGTGTGTGTGTGTGTGTGTGGGGACATCAGGCGAGGCAAGATGGTGCTTCCGTTGGACAACTCCCTTTTCCCTCCTGCTCCTCTGCAATCCGCCTAGGCCCACTAATGAAGAATGAGCACTTAGGTGAGGTACCACAGGGCCCATGGAACCACACCCCAAAATGAGTCAGCATTTCCAAGAGAGGAGAGAAAATGGGGAGGACAACAAATAGTTTTAAGAGCCATGCGCTCATCCAGATTAAGTGAAATGCATCGCTTCAGCAAGTAGGTTTTCCCCCTTGGTGTCAACCATGGCTCAGTGGCAGCACTCTCGCCTCTGAGTCACTTGAGCATACAATCAATCCAGACTGACACTCCCGTGCAGTGCTGAGGGAGTGCTGCACTGTCGGAGGTGCCGTCTTTCAGATGAGACATTAAACCGAGGCCCCGTCTGCTCTCTCAGGTGGATGTAAAAGATCCCGCGGCACTATTTTGAAGACGAGCAGGGCAGTTATCCCCGGTGTCCTGGCCAATATTTATCCCTCAACCAACATCACTGAAAAAAAATTATCTGGTCATTTATAACATTGCTGTTTGTGGGAGCTTGCTGTGCGTAAATTGGCTGCCGTGTTTCCCTACATTACAACAGTGACTACGCTTCAAAAAGCTACTTAATTGGGTGTAAAGCGCTTTAGGACGTCCTAAGGCTGCGAAAGGCGCTATGCAAATGTAAATTTCTTTCTTTCTTCAGTCTTCTATGCACATGCCTTGTTCCCTTTCTGTGCTGGTGTACTAGCGAGTGTCGTTGGGCTTGCTATCATGGTACAATGGCAGGGACATGTCCGTGGTGTGACAGGATTTGTGAAAGCTATTGAATCGTGGCGGGGAGTGTGCCGATAACCTCGTCTTTGAATGCCTGACCATCCTGTCAATGTGTCATCACCTGTCAAGCTGAGCTAGCATGGAGAAGGAGAATAGGCCATTGATGTGTTTGTTTTGTCAGCTTTGACAGCCATGCCTTCTTTGACCTCCATGTCTCATCAATTGACCATTTACATATGCTTGCCATTGGAATTGATGGCCCAACAATGGCTTGCAAACCATCTTTAGAATGTGCACTGATGCCCTTTAAAGCAGGACGTTCAAAACAATTTAGTCTGCGCAGGAGACGTTGTCCACAAGAGTCGCCCTGCAATTAAACCGAACACCTGTAATTGCATGCAACCCGGAGAGAGACAATGCTGCCAATATAAATTACAGCCACTGCCTCAAGAAGCTCTTGAACTTTGCAGCCTCGCTGAGCCAGGCTTTCAGCTACTCAGACAGCAATTGTGCTCAATAAAGGAGGGGGAAATAATCCTCCGAAATAAAACATTAATGTTCCCTTCGTGTTATCAACTGATACTAAGCCACTGTGCCGAGAGATGGGAATTCCAGAAAGTATGAGCAGCCTTTTTACAGTTTGTAAGTCTAGACATTTGAAACATTTCATTCACTGACGTCCTTGGGAGCTGTACAACATGCACTTGCTTTCTGTGCTACACAGATACAGACAGACAGACACACACACAGACACACCCACACCACACACACCGTGATTTTCTGTATATATCTAGGTTAGCGCGTTGTGGGGTAGACCTTGAGTTTGTGCGGTGGTGTAAGATGAGCGATAGCGAGTCGGCGGCCCCTTTTACATCGCTCCCCATTTTTATTTCCATTGACGTTAATGAGAGATGTAAAAATGGGCTGGCGATTTGCTGCCACCCGTCTTACAGTATCGCGCAAAGTCAAAATCTGCTCCTCTGGTACAGAATTGGAGAAAACTGCACAGCCCCCAGAAATTAGTCCCAGCGTTTGGAATCGTGACCCTCTCCCCACCCACTTCAAAGCAGCTTGCCAGTGCCTTCACTCAGTGTTTCTCGATTTAATGTTTGCACAGTGTGAACTTTTGTGCAGCAGTCAGGTTGTTTAGCCATGTAATATCTTCATACAGTTACGTTGGAATAATTAACATTTTTGGCTTAAACTTTCCCGCCCCCTTGGGGTTTCACAGTATCCACAGCGAGTCATTAAACCATTGCCCTACGCAGTGGATATCAGCTTACGTGATCAGTTCAAAGTGGCAGGGTTTGAATTTAGATTTTCGTTGCAAAATAATTAAAACAATCATCGTTTGTACCATGGACTTCCAGGCCCATATTTTAGGCCTTGCCGGCGGCCATCTAAAACAGGCATTGGGTCTCATTATATATGCTAATTAGGGGCCTGTTGAAGGACCCCCCATGCCAAATTGGGCTGCCCTGAGCGGAGCAGATTTTGGGCCTCTGCCCCTCAGGATTTCCAGGTGCCTGTGGGGCCTAGCAAGTGGAGGTCACCGAAGAGGTAAGTAAAAAAAAAAAACTTTTTATGTTTAATGCGGAGCAGACAAAAATTTACTAGGTCTCTAAAAACTCAGCTCCAACATGTTGTTACCTGTTTGTGCCTCTCTACCAATGTCCCCTGTAGTTTCTTTTTGGGCCTCGAGGCCCCTTTAACGGACTGTGCGGCCCATTCAAAATTCCGCGCGCGTGCGCGCTTTTGTCAATTTAAAAAACTGGCTCACCGGCTGCACGGGACCACTGGAGCGCTGCGAGACCGCGCAGCTTAAAGGGAACATTGCTCTCTACCTCTCTCTCTCTCTCCTCTTTTAAGACGCTCCTTAAAACCTATCTCTTTGACCAAGCTTTTGCTCACCTGTCCAAATATCTCCTTATAGAAACATTGAAGATAGGAGCAGGAGTGGGCCATTTGGCCCCTCGAGCCTGCTCCGCCATTTAATGAGATCATGGCTGATCATCCAAATTCAGTACCCTGTCCCTGCCTTCTCCCGATATCCCTTGATCCCCTTAGCCTTAAGTGATCCCCTTAGCCTTATGTGGCTCGGTGGCAAATTTTGTTTGATAATCGCTCCCGTGAAGTGCCTTGGGGGGGAGGGAGGGGCGTTTTGCTGTGTTAAAGGCGCTGTATAAATGCAGGTTGTTGTTGTTGTTGTTGGAAGCTCACACAGGAAAAGCCTCTGTAGCTGCTGCAGCACCAACTGTTATCAGTGTGGTTTACTGATTCTGATCTTTAGACTGAACTCAACCTATGATATATAAAAAAAACAGAATAGCTTGTGGCAGGAGCTGCACTCGACACTGACTGACATTGTTGCAGCAACATCTCCAGAAACCAAAATAACATGGCGTGCGCTTTCATGGTTTAAATGTAATTACATTGATAACCGCGCAGCTTGGGAGAGGGGCTACGAACTATGTGCTAATCAAGGTGAAGGAGGTCGGTGCTGGGAAATGGAACCGTTCTCTCTATTGTTGTGCCCAGTTTCAGTATCAGCCTCGCACACTCCCGGGTCAAATAATAGCAGGGATTAGCTGGAACATAAAGCAATACACTGCCCCAGCAATTGACCTGAAACTCAATGCCAGAACAATGCCCTCTACTGCACTAAAGCGACACCGCTTACGTCGGCCGTCCTTCTGGCCTCTTTGAGTGAGACTTACAATTGGTCCTGAATTCTGGACAATTTTTCGCAGTGAAATCTGGCTGAATAGAATATGATTCATTCAACTTTTACCCATTTAAAGCATTTTTTTTTACAGGGCTACAGTGAAAAGTAGAACTGTGAATTTCAGGCTGCACCTCCCAAGTGTTAAAAGACTTGCTTGGTAACATGGGACCTGTTTACCAGCAAGAGGCTGACAACAGCAGTCAATAAAAAGCATGGCCTAGAAGCCTAAGCTATCTGCTGGTTACCCTGCGCCAGCAGTGTGACACTTCTGCTTGCTCTTACCAATACAAAGCTTCTCCAGGAGTTGGAGTTCAAAAGAAATTTTACGCAGCGAGTTGTTGCGATCTGGAACGCACTGCCTGAAAGGGCGGTGGAAGCAGATTCAGTAATAACTTTCAAAAGGGAATTGGATACATACTTGAAAAGGAACATGTTTGCAGGGCTATGGGGAAAGAGCAGGGGGGTGGGATGAATTTTCAAAGAGCCGGCACAGGCACGATGAGCCGAATAGCCTCCTTCTGTGCTGTATGATTCTATGAAAAGAAAGGTTTGCATTTATATAGCACCTTTATTTCAAAAATTTCTCCACCTGCTTCGCATATTATTGATAGCAAACCTGTCCCATTTCCACCTCCCCTTGCCTTGAATGTCTCATAATCTCTCCTGCTTTCTATCCTATCACTGACCTTCCTTTTTGTTCTTTCATCCCCTCCCCCTTTTCCCAACCCCCCAAACTTGCTTTCCATTTCCGGCTTTTTTTTCCAGTTCTGACGAAAGGTCATCGACCTGAAACGTTAACTCTGTTTCTCTCTCCACCAATACTGCCCTGGCCTTCTGAGTTTTTCCAGCGTTTCCTGTTGTTATTTCACATATTATTGAGTTCCTTTTTGAAATGTGGTGACTTGTTGTTTAAATAAATGCGGCAGCTATGTTGCGCACAGCAAGATCCAAAAACAGCAATAGTTTGCTAACTTATTCTGTTTTTGGTTGGGAATGGAATTGGCGAAGCAAAAATAGGAAAACTTTATTCAACAAAGAACCAAAGAACCAACAAAGACAGCACGGTGGCATAGTGGTTAGCACTGTTGCCTCACAGCGCCAGGGACCCGGGTTCAAATCCGGCCTCGGGTGACTGTCTGTGTGGAGTTTGTACATTCTCACCATGTTTGCGTGGGTTTCCTCTGGGTGCTCTGGTTTCCTCCCACAGTCCAAAGATGTGTGGGTTAGGATGATTGGCTATGATAAATTGACCCTTAGTGTTAGGGCGATTAAATACGTGGGGTTATGGGGATAGGGTGGGATATGTGTTGGTGTAGGGGTTATGAGGATCGGGTGGGATATGTGTCGGTGCAGGCTTGATGGGCCGAAATGGCCTCTATCTGCACTGTGGGGTTTCTGTGATTTCTGTGATATGTAGGTACTTGTTCTAACAATTATTTCTTCCCAACACCTTTGTAAGCAATGCAGGAATTCTATGCTAACAAGTGACATTGAAGCCAGTGCTCGACTGGATTAAGAGTGAAACCGGAGGCCTTTGGACACTCGAGCATTTTGATTTGCTTGCGGTTACCTGTTGTTTGAGCGCCTTGCAATGGTGGGGAGTGAAGGCAGGGAGTTGCAATTGTGTTCTTCAAAAACCCATCAGTGGAGACAGGGAGGTGCACTGGCCAGGTAGAGGCAGGAGCGAAGTTGGGGGGGAAAAACCTCTACACGCAAAGGGTGGTAGAGGTTTGGAACTCTCTTCTGCAAACGTCAATTGATGCTCGGCCAATTGTTAACTTTAAATCTGAGATTGATAGTTTTCTGTTAACCAAAGGTATTAAGGGATCTGGGGCAAAGGCAGGCGTGTGGAGTTAGGTCGCAGATCAGTCGTGATGTCATTGAATGGCGGAACAGGTTTGAGGGGCTAAAAGGCCTCCTCCTGTTCCTATGTTCCTAACAGCTGAATCGTGGTGGCCACACATTTAACTATCTTGCCAATGCTCACTAGGCTTAGGTATAAACTGCTGGGGCGCTTATTGGTGCCTGAGGAACCATATTCCTTAATACCCAACTCTTTGACCAAGCCCCTCCTGATATCTCCTTTGGCTCAGCGTCCAATTTTGTTTTACTATGTTTCTGTGAAGTGCCGTGGGATGTTTTTCGAGGTTTAAGGTGCCAGCTAAATGCAACTTTGTTGTTGAGGGAGAAAAGGAAAATAATGCTGGCCCAGTGCATTGCCTCTGACCTCCAGGACCCTGGGGTCTGAGCCCAGCTCTAGACTGATGGGATGAAAGTCTCCTCTTTCCGTTGGGTGTTGGGGGTACCGATGTAAAATGGGCTTGGCCATTCTCTTGCTAATTGGGTACTGATTTTAGTAGGCTCAGTTAGAGAGACCACAGGATGGCTGGTATGGGAAATGGAAAATATCAAGCTGGTGCTGACGTAAGAAAACTACTAGGCACTTGGTCTAAGCGTTGAACAAAACTTTAATCAACTGTTTTTCAACATGGAGATCTAGTTGTGTCCTTCACTAGTTCCTGTTAAAGAATGTCCTGAGCAAGCTGGGCCCATGCCCGAGTATTTATACTCTCCCTGGACAGCGCCACCAGCAGGCCGCCCAGTATTATTTCAGAAGTCATTTCCACATGAATGGCAAGATTCATGTCAGGTGCAAAAAGTGGCTGCTGCTCTTGAGAGTGGGCTGAGGTCGAGGGGGCAACGTCACTCCAGCTCTAACCATATTATACCTGAACTCAGAGTGCTCGATGCTGACATTGGGCACCTAAAATGAGTGTGCTCCATTTCTCAATGCTAATACCCCTTTACTTTATTGAACGTAAAGCTCATCAAAATTTAAAGAACATGTTAGGTCAGAAATAGATTACGCCATTAATAACGGAGACGGGAACCAGCTCATGGTTCTACGATAGAATGGAGAAATCTTTCACCCTGAGCCACCCAGCTCCCCCCCCCCTCCATTTACAGTTTCTATCAGATCAGCAGTTAATTTTAACAGTGCGTCAAATTACAAAAACACGCCGCTGAAGACTGAAAAAAAACTTTCACATTTTTTTTCAGAAGAACAGGAAGCACAAGATTTTATCTGAAAGCCCCAGAAGCAGGCACCCAAGAAGACTTAGCCCTTTCCCTGAAATAAGGCTACATATATACACAGGTTTGAAGCAACCGCCTCCTTCTTGGCACATACCTATATTTAGGCTGCACTGCTTTATTCCTCTTTCTTAGTACAATCAGTACCAGCTCTGATTTTTTTTTTGCCAATTGCCAACGGTTATTATTTTGAGGGCAGGCCTTCTCCCAAATCCCAATAGCATTCTGCGGTGTCGCGATTAACTAACGCATTTACATAGAAACATAGAAGATAGGAGCAGGAGTAGGCCATTCGGCCCCTCGAGCCTGCTTCGCCATTCAATAAAATCATGGCTGATCATCCAAATTCAGTACCCTGTTCCTGCCTTCTCTCCATATCCCTTGATCCCTTTAGCCTTAAGAAATATGTCCAACTCCTTCTTGAATATATTTAATGAATTGGCCTCCACTGCCTTCTTTGGCAGAGAATTCCACAGGTTCACCACTCTCTGGGTGAAGAAATTCCTCCTCATCCCTGTCCTAAATGGTTTACCCCTTATCCTTAGACTGTGACCCCTGGTTCTGGACTCCGCGACCATCGGGAACATCCTTCCTGCATCTAGTCTGTCTAGTCTTGTGAGAATTTTATAAGTTTCAATGAGATCCCCTCTCATTCTTCTAAACTTCAGCGAGTACAAGCCCGATCGACCCAATCTCTCCTCATACGTCATTCCTACCATCCCAGATATCAGCCTGGTGAATCTTCGCTGCACTCCTTCCATGGCAAGAACATACTTCCTCAGATAAGGTGACCAAAACTGCACACAATACTCAAGATGTAGTCTCACCAAGGCCCTGTACAACTGCAGCAAGACATCCTTGTTCCTGTACTCAAACCCTCTCGCTACGAAGGCCAACATACCATTTGCCTTCTCAACCGCCTGCTGCACCTGCATGCTTACTTTCAGCGACTGGTGCACAAGAACACCCAGGTCTCGTTGCACTTTCCCTTCTCCCAATCTATTGCCATTCAGATAATTGCCTTCCTGTTTTTGACATCAAAGTGGATAACCTCGCATTTATCCACATTATATTGCATCTGCCATGCTTCTGCCCAATCATCCAACCTGTCCAAATCATACTGGAGTTTCTCGGCATCCTCCTCACAGCACACACGCCCACCCAGCTTTGTGTCGTCTGCAAACTTGGAGATATTACATCTAGTTCCCTCGTCCAGATCATTAATATATATTGTGAATAGCTGGGGTCCAAAGGCCGATCCCTGCGGTACCCCACTAGTCACAGCCTGCCACTCAGAAAAAGAGCCGTTTATTCCAACTCTTTGCTTTCTGTCTGCCAACCAGTTCTCTATCCAAGTCAATACCTTGCCCCCAATCCCATGTGCCTTAATTTTACACGCTAATCTCTTATGCGGGACCTTATCAAAAGCCTGTTGAAAATCCAAATACACCACATCCACTGGTTCTCCCTTATCTATTTTACCAGTAACATCCTCAAAAAATTCCAGTAGATTAGTCAAGCACGATTTACCTTTTGTAAATCCATGTTGACTTTGTCCGATCCTGTCACTGTTTTCCAAGTGTTCTGCTATTACATCCTTTATAATGGACTCTAGCATTTTCCCCACTACCGATGTCAGGCTTACCGGTCTGTAATTCCCCGTTTTCTCTCTACCACCCTTTTTGAACAGTGGGGTAACAGTAGCTACCCGCCAATCCATGGGTACTGTTCCAGAGTCTATCGAATTTTGGAAGATGACCAGCAATGCATCTACTATTTAAAAATGGCTCCGCATCCTGCAGCACCATCTCCCCAATTCATTGCCCCCACTGAAACAATCTTTAGAGTCATAGGGGGAGAAATTCGGTTGATAGCGCCGCCGATTAACGCCTAAAGAGGCCGAGAAGTGGGGCGCTAGCCAATTTCCGGGCGGGCGCAATCTCACCCCATATTGAGCATGCATTTACCGCCGGCGCTAAATCTTAGCGCCCGCTCACGGGCGCAGGCTGATTATTACGTCATTTGAGTGTGCAACGCCTTTTGGGTGCCCCGGACCTGAAATTCAGTGGCGCCCCCCTCCGTAGCGCCTGATGCTAATAGTGACAGCTTACCTGGGCCTTACCAAGTCGCTCTCGGGCTGGAGGAGCGTTATTTAAAGGGGACTGGTGTGGTTTAAAAGCGGCAGCCATTTTTGGATCACAACTTCCTCGAGAGCTACAAAGAGTTGCTGAGCTGCACACTGAGAGCCATTTGACCACTGAGCCAGTGCAGGCAGACGATCTTCAGCCTTCTGACCATCACCTTGCTGTTAGTGAGCCTTGACAACGGGGAACCTTCCTGTGGGCACTTATTATGGGGGCTGCATTGGAGGGGAACGTCCTGCTGCTGAATCATCTGGAAAGGGCACTGAGATGCAGGGAGAGGGGGGCGGGCATGGCCAGATGGAGGAGGGCCAACAGACATCGCCACAGCAGACCTTATGCTGGCAGGGTTATCCGACAGCAGTTTTCCTACATGAACATGCCGGAGGAGCAGTGTGTCAGAAGGCTGCGATTTAGAAAGTAGGTGGTGACTGAGCTGTGCCAGCTGCTTCAGCCAGATCTGCAGCCTCAGATAAGGTGCAGGACATCTCTGCCAGCGGCTGAGAAGATGGCTGCTGGCCTGAACTTCTACGCGAGCAGCTCTTCTCAGGCTGCACGTCAGAGGCTGATCAGAAGTAGCTTCTAGGCCCCTCTCACGGAATGCTTGCTGCCATTCCAAGGACAGGAATGGAACCGGTCTGATACCCCCAAGCCTGTGAAGGGCAAGATGCATGTAAAAAGCAGGCATGGCCATTGTAAATGAAGAAAGTGTTTCATTACACAAAATGTGGTTCCTTCAAACATGAGAAAGCTATGGCAACAGAAAGTAAAACTAATACACTGACACATAACTGGCTCTCACACCCGGGAGACTGTCCAAAACATAAATCACATTCCGACCATCTTCCTTAGCCTTGATTCCACTGCGCCAACCAAAGCATCCAATGCCCCATCAGTGAGGCGTTCTGCCCTCTGCCTCACCCTTTCCATGTCTTGCTAGGCTGGTGCGCCACAGGTAGGCTCCCACCACTTTGAAGGCCCACAAGGCAGTGAGTGTGTCTGGTGATGCCAATTGACCTGCCCCTTTAAGAGCTGGCCGGCGCCAGTGTGTCTCAGGGAAAGTGATTATTGACAGCATCCTCGATGCGCCCCGCCGCCGCGAAATTGGGTTGCGCCACCGGGTTAGCGCCTTAAGAGTAGCGTGCAGCACCTGATTTAGCGCCGCAATCACCTTTAGGGGTGCTGCAACCCAATATCGCGCTAGGTGGCGCTAAATTGCGCCTGGCGCTAAACTTTGCACATCGCCAGGACTAGCACCCCAAGCGCGGCTATACCGAATTTCTAGTCATAGCCTAGAAATTTGGTATAGCCGTGTTTGGGGCGCTTGTCCTGGCGATGCGCAAAGTTTAGCACCAGGCGCAATTTAGCGCCACCTAGCGCGATATTGGGTTGCAGCGCCCCTAAAGATGATTGCGGCGCTAAATCAGGCGCTGCACGCTACTGCTAAGGCGCTAACCCAGCGGCGCAACCCAATTTCGCCGCGGTGGGGCGCAGCGAGGGTGCTGTCAATAATCACTTTCCCTGAGACACACTGGCGCCGGCCAGCTCTTAAAGGAGCAGGTCAATTGGCATCACCAGACACACTCACTGCCTTGTAGGCCTTCAAAGCGGTGGGAGCCTACCTGTGGCGCACCAGCCTAGCAAGACATGGAAAGGGTGAGGCAGAGGGCGGAACGCCTCACTGATGGGGCATTGGATGCTTTGGTTGGCGCAGTGGATTCAAGGCTAAGGAAGATGGTCGGAATGTGATTTATGTTTTGGACAGTCTCTCGGGTGTGAGAGCCAGTTATGTGTCAGTGTATTAGTTTTGCTTTCTGTTGCCATAGCTTTCTCATGTTTGAAGGAACCACATTTTGTGTAATGAAACACTTTCTTCATTTACAATGGCCATGCCTGCTATTTACATGCATCTTGCCCTTCACAGGCTTGGGGGTATCAGACCGGTTCCATTCCTGTTCTTGGAATGGTAGCACGCATTCCGTGAGAGGGGCCTAGAAGCTATTTCTGATCAGCCTCTGACGCGCAGCCTGAGAAGAGCCGCTCGCGTAGAAGTTCAGGCCAGCAGGCATCTTTTCAGCCACCGACAGAGATGTCCTGCACCTTATCTGAGGCTGCAGATCTGGCTGAAGCAGCTGGCACAGCTCAGTCACCACCTCCTTTCTAAATCGCAGCCTTCTGACACACTGCTCCTCCGGCATGTTCATGTAGGAAAACTGCTGTCAGAAAACCCTGCCAGCGTAAGGTCTGCTGTGGCGATGTCTGTTGGCCCTCCTCCATCTGGCCATGCCCGCCCCCCTCTCCCTGCGTCTCAGTGCCCTTTCCAGATGATTCAGCAGCAGGACGTTCCCCTCCAATGCAGCCCCCATAATAAGTGCCCACAGGAAGGTTCCCTGTTGTCAATGCTCACCAACAGCAAGGTGATGGTCAGAAGGCTGAAGATCGTCTGCCTGCGCTGGCTCAGTGGTCAAATGGCTCTCAGTGTGCAGCTCAGCAACTCTTTGTAGCTCTCGAGGAAGTTGTGCTCCAAAAATGGCTGCCGCTTTTAAACCACACCAGTCCCCTTTAAATAACGCTCCTCCAGCCCAAGAGCGACTTGGTAAGGTCCAGGTAAGCTGTCACTATTAGCGCCAGGCGCCACGGAGGAGGGCGCCACTGAATTTCCGGTCCGGGGCGCCTAAAACGCGCTGCACATTCAAATTACGTCATAATCAGCCTGCGCCCATGAGCAGGCGCTAAGATTTAGCGCCGGCGCTAAATGCATGCTCAATATGGGGCGAGGTGCTAGGCGCCTTGCGCCCACCCGGAAATTGGCTAGCACCCCACTTCTCGGCCTCTTTAGGTGTTAATCGGTGGCGCTAACAACTGAATTTCTCCCCCATAGAGTTATACAGCACAGTAAGAGACCCTTCAGCCCTTCGTGGGAAAGGAAACTACGATGGTCTGAGGAGCGAGTTGGGTAGGATTGATTGGGGAATGGCACTCAAAGGGTTGACGGTGGATAGGCAATGGCAAACATTCAAAGACCGAATGGATGAGCTACAGAATTTGTTCATCCCAGTTTGGCACAAAAATAAAACAAAAAAGGTGACTCAACCGTGGCTAACAAGGGACATTAGGGATAGCATAAGATCCAAGGAGAGGACATATAAATTGGCCAGAAAAAGCAATAATCCTGAGGATTGGGAGCAGTTTAGGATTCAACAAAGGAGGACAAAGGGATTAATTAAGAAAGGGAAAATAGAATATGAAAGTAAGCTAACAGGGAACATAAAAACTGACTGTAAAACCTTTTATAGATATGTGAAGAGAAAAAGATTGGTGAAGTCACGCGTAGGCCCCTTGCAGTCAGAATCAGGGGAATTTATAATGGGAAACAAAGAAATGGCAGACCAACTAAATTCATACTTTGGTTCTGTCTTCACAAAGGAGGACACAAATAATCTCCCAGAGATGCCGGGGAACATAGGGTCTGATGAAAGGGTGGAACTGAAAGAAATCAGTATTTGTTGGGAAATGGTGTTAGGAAAATTGATGGGACTGAAGGCCGATAAATCCCCAGGGCCTGATAATCTACATCCCAAGGTACTTAAGGAAGTGGCCCCAGAAATAGTAGATGCATTGCTGGTCATCTTCCAGAACTCGATAGACTCTGGAACAGTACCCATGGATTGGAGGGTAGCTAATGTTACCCCACTATTCAAAAAAGGTGGTAGAGAAAAAGCGGGGAATTAATAGACCGGTAAGCCTGACATCGGTAGTGGGGAAAATGCTAGAGTCTATTATAAAAGATGTAATAGCAGAGCACTTGGAAAGCAGTGACAGGATCGGACAAAGTCAACATGGATTTACAAAAGGTAAATCATGCTTGACTAATCTACTGGAATTTTTTGAGGATGTAACTGGTAAAATAGATAAGGGAGAACCAGTGGATGTGGTGTATTTTGACTTTCAGAAGGCTTTCGATAAGGTCCCGCAAAAGAGATTAGCGTGCAAAATTAAGGCACATGGGATTGGGGGCAAGGTATTGACTTGGATAGAGAACTGGTTGGCGGACAGAAAGCAAAGAGTTGGGATAAACGGATCATTTTCCGAGTGGCAGGCAGTGACTAGTGGGGTACCGCAAGGATCGGTCCTAGGACCCCAGCTGTTCACAATATATATTAATGATCTGGACGAGGGAATTGGATGTAATATCTCCAAATTTGCAGATGACACAAAGCTGGGTGGGAGGGTAAGCTGTGAGGAGGATGTCGTGAAACTCTGGTACGATTTGGACAGGTTGGGTGATTGGGCAGAAACATGGCAAATGCACTATAATGTGGATAAATGTGAGGTTATCCACTTTGGTGTCAAAAACAGGAGGGCAGATTATTATTTGAATGGCAATAGATTGGGAGAAGGGGAAGTGCAAAGAGACCTGGGTGTTCTTGTGCACCAGTCGCTGAAGGTAAGCATGCAGGTGCAGCAGGCGGTTAAGAAGGCAAATGGTATGTTGGCCTTCATAGCAAGAGGGTTCGAGTACAGGAATAAGGATGTCTTGCTGCAGTTGTACAGGGCCTTGGTGAGACCGCACCTTGAGTATTGTGTGCAGTTTTGGTCGCCTTACCTGAGGAAGGACGTTCTTGCCATGGAAGGAGTGCAGCGAAGATTCACCAGGCTGATACCTGGGATGGCAGGAATGACGTATGAGGAGAGATTGTGTCGATTGGGCTTATACTCACTGGAGTTTAGAAGATTGAGAGGGGGTCTCATCGAAACCTATAAAATTCTGTCAGGCCTGGACAGACTAGATGCAGGAAGGATGTTTCTGATGGCCGGGGAGTCCAGAACCAGGGGTCATAGACTAAGGGTAAGGGGTAAGCCATTTAGGACTGAAATGAGGAGGAATTTCTTCACCCAGAGAGTGGTGAATCTGTGGAATTCTGTGCCACAGAGGGTGGTGGAGGCCAGTTCATTAAATATATTCAAGAAAGAGTTGGATATATTTCTTAAGGCTAAAGGGATCAAGGGATATGGGGAGAAGGCAGGGACAGGGTATTGAATTTGAATGATCAGCCATGATCTCGTTGAATGGTGGAGCAGGCTCGAAGGGCCGAATGGCCTACTCCTGCTCCTATCTTCTATGTTTCTATGTTTCTATGTATCTATGTGTCCGCGCCGGCCATCAAGCCCTGTCTATTCTAATCCCATTTTTCAGCACTTGGTCCGTAGCCTTGTATGCTATGGTGTTTCAAGTGCTCATCTAAATGCTTCTTGAATGTTGTGAGGGTTCCTGCCTCTACCACCCTTTCAGCAGTGAGTTCCAGATCCAACCACCCTCTGGGTGAAAATGTGTTTCCCTCAAATCCCCTCTAAACCTCCTGCCCCTTACCTTGAAACTCTGTCCCCTAGTCATTGACCCCTCTACTAAGGGGAAAAGTTCCTTTCTATCTACCCTATCTATGCCCCTCATAATTTTGTACACCTCAATCAGGTTCCCCCCTCAGCCTTCTCTGCTCTAAGGAAAACAACCCCAGCCTGTCCATTCTCTCTTCATAGCTGAAGCACTCCAGCCCAGGTAACATCCTGGTGAATCTCCCCTGCACCCTCTCCAAAGCAATCACATCCTTCCTATAGTGTGACGACCAGAACTGCACATAGAAACATAGAAACATAGAAGATAGGAGCAGGAGTAGGCCATTCGGCCCCTCGAGCCTGTTCCGCCATTTAATGAGATCATGGCTGATCATTCAAATTCAGTACCCTGCCCCTGCTTTCTCCCCATATCCCTTGATCCCTTTAGCCTTAAGAAATATATCTAACTCCTTCTTGAACATATTTAATAAGTTGGCCTCAACTGCCTTGTGTGGTAGAGAATTCCACAGGTTCACCACTCTCTGGGTGAAGAAATTCCTCCTCATCTCAGTCCTAAATGGCTTACCCCTTATCTTTAGACTGGTTCTGGACTCCCCCGCCATCGGGAACAGACTTCCTGCACAGAATATTTCTTCTCCCAGCACCCCCCCACCCCCCCCACCGCTCGTGTTTCGAGTTTTAGTTGTCAAGTCTTAAGTTGGCAGCCGTCTGCAAGGGAAAGATAAATGGGATGACGGTGGTGGGGCGGGTGGTGGTGGGGGGGGGATCAGGGAAGGCAGCAGATTTTAAAATTGTTCTATTTTCGAAGCGCTACATTTGGCTGATTTTATAATTGTTTTTCCAAATATGACACGTGTGGATGCAAAATGGGCGGCAGCGAATCGGCAGCCCACTTTATACCCGCCCGATTGAAATCAATGGATTGGAGGATCGGGGCAAGGTTGTAAAAACGGGCCGCCGATTCGCTGTGGCCCGCTTTGTGTTAGCGCCACGGTCGAATTTCACCCCCACCGAGACACCTCCAGCTCACCGCAGCGAGCGGAATCGCTGCTTTATTCTGCAAACTGCGACTTCATTTAAAACCACCAATTCCATCTCCGAGATCACGGGTTCGTCTGACAAATTGATTGTGGCTGTAATTTTCTCATCTCCAGCGGTTCTGCTTGTCCTTTGTAGGGCAGTTTCATAAATTCAAAATCAATCATCTGTTTCTATCTGTGTACTTGGGCTGATTTAGAAGCAGGACCTTCAATAAATGAGGTATTGCAATCAAATTGAAATAACCTTTAACCCCTTAAGTACTGGCTCCCTCACCCCCCCCCACCCCCACTTTTGCAGGGTATTTTATCTGTTTCAATATGGTTACAACTTAACAAGATTACATCATTGAGGAAAATTTGAGATTTGAATCCGAAGCGACTTATGAGCATACCAGAGCAGTTCTCTTCTCATTAGTATCGCCGCTGCACTCAAGAAGCTCGACATCATCCAAGACAAAGCAGCCCATTTGATTGGCACCCCATCCACCACCTTAAACATTCACTCCCTCCACCACCAGCGTACCGTGGCTGCAGTGTGTACCATCTACAAGATGCACTGCAGCAACTCGCCAAGGCTTCTTCGGCAGCACCTCCCAAACCCGTGACCTCTTCCACCTAGAAGGACAAGGGCAGCAGGCGCATGGGAAGACCACCACCCCCAAGTTCCCCCCCAAGTCACACACCATCCTGACTTGGAAATATATCGCTGTTCCTTCATCGTCGCTGGGTCAAAATCCTGGAACTCCCTCCTTAACAGCACTGTGGGAGTACCTTCACCACACGGACTGCAGCGGTTCAAGGCGGCGGCTCACCACCACCTTCTCAAGGGGCAATTAGGGATGGGCAATAAATGCAGGCCTTGCCAGTGACGCCAACATCCCATGAATGAATAAAATTTACACAGGAAATCAACTTTCTCACAAGCTCACAGCACCTCGCTCATTCTTAACCATACAAAGACCCCATCGGAAAAGGGTTCCTGCAGGGTTTTGTCGAACAGTGCACCTTCATTCAGAGAGCCAATTAAAGAGGCTCATCCATATTTGACCTCCACAACGTCAAAATTGTCTGAAACATCTAATTTGAATTGAATTCATTCTTGGGATGTGGACGTCACTGGCAAGCAATATTCCCTTTAAGCTGTCCGGCCACCCGGCTCTCCAGCTTTTCAATGGGGAAAAAACGCGCACGTGCAGTATTTTGAATGGGCCGCGCAGTGCCTTAAAGGGGCTGCGCACTCAAAAAAATATTAAAGGGAACACTGCTGGCAAGACCGGCATTTATTGCCCATTCCCCTAAGAAGGTAGTAGTAGGCTGCCTTCTTGAACCATTGTAGCGCTTTGATGCAACTGAGTGGCTGCTTCAGAGGGCAGTTAAGAGTCAACAGCATTGGTGTGGGAACTGGCATCACGCATAGGCCAGACACGTATAGGTAAGGACGGCAGGTTTTCTTCTTGAAAGGACATTAGTGAACCAGTTTTTTTTAATGACAATCTGACAGATTCATGGTCACCATTATTTTTTTTTTATTCGTTAATGGGATGTGGGCGTTGCTGGCAAGGCCAGCATTTATTACCCATCCCTAATTGCCCTCGAGAAGGTGGTGGTGAGCCGCCTTCTTGAACCGCTGCAGTCCGTGTGGTGAAGGTACTCCCACAGTGCTGTTAGGGAGGGAGTTCCAGGATTTTGACCCAGTGACGATGAAGGATCGGCGATATACTTCTAAGTCAGGATGGTGTGTAACTTGGAGGTGGTGGTGTTCCCATGCACCTGCTGCCCTTGTCCTTCTAGGTGGAAGAGGTCGCGGGTTTTGGAGGTGCTGTCGAAGAAGCCTTGGCGAGTTGCTGCAGTGCATCTTGTAGATGGTGCACACTGCAGCCACTGTACGGCAGTGGTGGAGGGAGTGAATGTTTAAGGTGGTGGATGGGGTGCCATTCAAGTGGGCTGCTATTGTCCTGGATGGTGTTCTTGAGTGTTGTTGGAGCTGCACTCATCCAGGCAAGTGGAGAGTATTCCATCACACTCCTTACTTGTGCCTTGTAGATGGTAGAAAGGCTTACCAACTTTTTATTTAAACCAAATTAAATTTCCCAAACTGTCATGGTGGGATTTAAACTCACGTTCTATTAGGTTATTTCGTTCAGCTGTCTGGAATTACCAATCCAGTAACATAACCACTGGCCTACCGTACCCATACCTACTCGCTAGTGGCTCAATTCACTGTCTGCTGTGGTAAAGACCAGAGACCAGCACAATACTGGTTCCATTGCCCCTTTGTAGCGCTAGACAGAAGTTTGACATTTTTAACAGAATTCTTCAAAGAAAAAACGGATGGATAAGACTATGATACAGAATAAAACCAGGTGAAAAGAAGTTAGCTCCTTACTTCCCAGGGCTGAAATGCTACCCCTTGAGTATAGAAGATTGAAAGGTGATCTAATTGAGGTGTTTAAGATGATTAAAGGAGTTGATAGGGTAGATAGTGAGAAACTATTTCCTCTGGTGGGGGGAGTCCAGAACAAGGGGGCATAACTTTAAAATTAGAGCCAGGCCGTTCAGGGGTGATATCAGGAAGCACTTCATCACATAAAAGGTACTGAGGTGTGGTAGCATAGCGGTTATGTTACTGGACTAGTAATCCAGTGGCCTGGGCTAATAATCCGATAGATGCAAGGTCAAATCACAGCAACTGTGGAATTTATAATTCAATTAATTAATTAAATAAATCTGAAATTAACAAAGCTAGTGATGGTGACCATGAAACTACCAGATTGTCGGAAAAACCCGTCTGGTTCACTAATGTCCTTCAGGGAAGGAAATCTGCCGGTCTGGCCTATATGTGACTCCAGACCCACAACAACGTGGTTAACTCTTAGCTGCCCTCTGTAACTGTACCAAAACTGCTGTGACAAAGTCAGCACTGTGCAAATACTTTCACCACACAGACCGCAGCGGTTCAAGAAGGCGGCTCACCACCTTCTCAAGGGCATTTAGGGATGGGCGAAAATGCAGGCCTTGCCAGCGACGCCCACATCCCGTGAATGAATTTTTAAAAATGTTTTTATATCTGGAACTCTCTCCCCCAAAAAGCTCTTGAGGCTTGGGGGGAGTCAATTGAAAATGTCAAAACTAAGGTTGATAGATTTTTGTTAGGTAAAGGTATGAAAGGATAAGGAACCAAGGCGGGTAGATGTAGATCAGCAATGATCTAATTGAATGGCGGAACAGACACGAGGGGCTGAATGGCCTATTCCTGTTCCTACAATCCTCACAGCTCCAAAATGTGTTGACTTCAGAGTTCCATCTTGTATTAGGGCTAAATTAAATAAAATGAACTAATAACAAATTACATCAGCGATTAACTTCAATCAGTGCCATAAAATGATTCCTTTGGCAAGTGTTTGTTAAAAATTCTGGAATGAATGCGAAATGAGATCATTTGTACAATACAATTTCCTGCAATTACTGCATTCGGGGCTCGGGACAGTTGGGCCCCTTGGAGACCTGTCTCTTCTATTTCAAAGCCGTAAAGCCGCGAGGAAAGAAAACATAGCGTCAAACAACAAAACAGGGATGAAGAATATCCTGATGAATAATTAACCAGTCATTGATTAGCTCTCACAAATGAATGATCAAAATAAAAACTGAAATTATTTTCTCCCCGAAAATATATTCAGGAAACATCACAAGTTGTAGCGCATAATTAGTGTGTCCCATGGGTGGGAAAGAGCCTAACAGCGCATGAGTGATTGCATTACTCTGGATTATTAAGGTCACTCTCATGAGTAGGATAAATTTGCCATCACGTACAAACCACGCATCTATACCTGTAATAAAGTGTACACTGCACATGGCAAATAAGGAACCGAACTCATTAAAGGAATCATTCATTCTCGGCACTGGGATTCAGTAATGTGGCGATTCCGCCATCAACAATACATAAAAAGAAGCATTCATTTTATTTTTTTAAAAAGGCAACCGTTTTCTTAAAGTAAAAAGAGGAGGAATATTTTTTCCAGGTGGGTTTATTTTTAAGAAGCAGATAAGTTACATTTTTACAACACTGGCCTTGTAATGAGGAGTGGTGGCCAATGGAAATCTCAATGTCGGGCCAAGGCCCAGCATATCTGGGGGCCCCGGGCTCATTTCCTGTCCTTCCGACGCATTCTGCCAAGATTACAACAGAATGCTCCAGCAGGCCCACTGGCAGATACTAACAGATCTGATCAAGGTTCTGACCAGTGTTCTGATCAAGGATATATCCATCAATAATGCAACAGCGCTACGAGCAGCCCTTTTCAAAGCTCAAGGCCCACAAAATTCAGGACAAACCAGCAATTAAGAATTATTAGCATGACTAGGATTGAGCTGCCTGGGCTTCAAGGGCCGGATCGGCAGGGATCAGGGGGCTGAAGATCGGGTACCCCTAACTTTCAGATTCCTGTTCATCACTGCTCCTGCGTTTTAACACTAATCCATTACCGCTGTCACCCTTGACGGAAGTGCAGATTAAGCTCCTTGATCTTTCATTTCTGGCATTTTTCCATATTTCATTATTACTTAAGCATAATTGTCCAAAACTCGCTGATCTGACAGTAACAATCAACTTTGGCAGTGGGCCTAGAACATGCTTTTTTCTGCCCCAAGTGTTTGATTTACCTTTTTATATGTCCAAAGTGCTTGCATTTCCTCCCTCCCTCCAACCCATCCACTGATAGCAGAGCTTTCAGCCGCCTTAGTCTTACTCGCTGGAATTCCCTCCCTAAGCCTCTCCACCTCTTTAAATGAAAAACAACTCAAGATCGATCTATAAAACGGATATAGAGACACTGGAGAAGAAGCAAGATAGATTTACATAACGATTCCAGAACTGAGAGGTGATACCTATCGGGAAAGACTGAACAGGCTATGGGGCTCTTTTCTCAAGAAAAGGGAAGGCTGAGGTGTGACCCAATAGAGGTCTTTCAAATGATGAAGGGGATGGCCAGGTTGAATGTAGAGAAGATGTTTCCACATCCCCACCCAGCTCCCATCAATATCCACATGCCTTCACATTCATTGGGCTGGATTTTCATTGAGGAGGCGGGTAGGAGGCGGGACTACAACTTTCAGGGTTGTAGTCCCGCCTCCATCGAGTTCTAGCCAACCCACACGATTTTGACTTGATTGACCTTGTTGAGCCCAACCAGCGGGCTCAGCAGGCCAATTAAGGGCCACCCGGCAACAGATGACGTCACAGATTGAAATTTCATCTGTCAAGACCTTTTGACGGATGAAATATCAGCGTTTGACAGCTGTTTGACAATCTGTACTCCAAGTTAATTCCTTCCTCTCAGGATGATTTAGAGATCTCCCCGGAACAGAAAGCAGAGGCTGCAGATTTTGACAGCTGGCGGCCATTCTGCTTTCTGTGCCGGTGAGATGAGGGACTCCCGAGACCTGAAGGAAGGCTGTAAAGGTAAGTAGAACTTCTTTAAACACTTTACACAGACCAAACACACTTACCTCTGCACTCATGCACCCATCACTCACCTGAACACCGGACATCTCGACCCCTCCACGCCCTTCATCCCGACAGCCCGCCTCGCTAACTTGGCGTGGTTTGGAGCCATCGGGAAGCCCACACTTCAACAATGAAAATAGGGATTAGGCTAAAAACTGCCTGTTAACTACCTGTTAACAGGCAGTTAATTGGCACTAATCCCCTTCCCACCTCGGGGAGGCGGGTCCCAGTGCGGGTCGGGTACCCGCCTCCTTTGAAACTGGCATGAAGACGGGTTGGGGGTGGGATGGAGTCGGGACCCCCGATTTCAGGATTTTAAACCCCCACACGCCTCCAATCCCGACTCCATGGCCCAATGAAAATCCAGCCCATAATCTCCCAAATAGATTTGCTCGTGATATCGTTTGGAAAAAACATCAGTACTAAAGGGTTCTTTTTTGGTCAGTCACATGTGTGCCACTGCAGAAACCCATCACCATAAGAACATAAGAACATAAGAAATAGGAGCAGGAATAGGCCACTTGGCCCCTCGAGCCTGCTCCGCCATTCAATAAGATCATGGCTGATCTAGGGCTCAAAGCCACTTCCCAGCCTGCTCCCCATAACCCTTCACTCCCTTATCTTGCAAAAATTTGTCTATCTCCACCTTAAATGTATTTAATGACCCAGCCTCCACAGTTCTCTGGGGCAGAGAATTCCACAGATTTACGACCCTCTGAGAGAAGTTCCTCCTCATCTCAGTTCTAAAAGGGCGACCCTTTATTCTGAGACTGTGCCCCCGAGTTCTAGATTTCCCCGAGAGGGGAAACATCCTCTCTGCATCTATCCTGTCGAGTCCCCTCAGTATCTTATATGTTTTGATAAGATCACCTCTCATTCTTCTAAATTCCAATAAGTATAGGCCCAACCTGCTCAACCTTTCCTCATCAGTCAAACCCCTCATCTCTGGAATTAACCTAGTGAATCGTCTCTGAACTGCCTCCAATGCAAGTATATCCTTCCTTAAATAAGGAGACCAAAACTGTATGCAGTACTCAAGGTGTGGTCTCACCAATACCTTGTACAGTTGTAGCAGGACTTCCCTGCTTTTATACTCCAATCCCCTTGAAATAAAGGCCAACATTCCATTTGCCTTTTTGATTACTTGCTGTACCTGCATGCTAACTTTTTGTGTTTCATGCACAAGGACCCCCAGGTCCCTCTGAAATGTAGCATTTTGAAATCTATCTCCATTTAAATAATAGTTTGCTTTTTTATTTTTCCTGCCAAAGTGGATAACCTTGCACTTTCCCACATTATACTCCATCTGCCAAGTGTTTGCCCACTCACCTAGCCTGTCTATATCCCTTTGCAGATTCTTTGAGTCATCTGCACAACTTGCTTTCCCACCCATCTTTGTATCATCCGCAAACTTGGCTACATTACACTCGATCCCTTCATCCAAGTCATTAATGTAGATCGTAAATAGTTGGGGTCCCAGCACCGATCCTTGTGACACCCCACTAGTTACCATTTGCCAACCAGAAAATGACCCATTTATCCCGACTTTCTGTTAGTTAGCCAATTCTCTATCCATGCTAATATATTACCCCCAACTCCGTGAGCTCTTATCTTACATAGAAACATAGAAGATAGGAGCAGGAGTAGGCCATTTGGCCCTTCGAGCCTGCTCCGCCATTCAATGAGATCATGGCTGATCATCCAAATTCAGTACCCTGTCCCTGCCTTCTCCCCATATCCCTTGATCCCTTTAGCCTCAAGAAATATATCCAACTCTTTCTTGAATATATTTAATGAACTGTCCTCCACCGCCCTCTGTGGCAGAAAATTCCACAGGTTCACCACTCTCTGGGCGAAGAAATTCCTCCCCACTTCAGTCCTAAATGGCTTACCCCTTATCCTTAGACTATGACCCCTGGTTCTGGACTCCCCGGCCATCAGAAACATCCTTTCTGCATCTAGTCTGTCCAGACCTGACAGAATTTTATAGGTTTCGATGAGATCCCCTCTCAATCTTCTAAACTCCAGTGAGTATAAGCCCAATTGACACAATCTCTCCTCATACGTCATTCCTGCCATCCCAGGTATCAGCCTGGTGAATCTTCGCTGCACTCCCTCCATGGCAAGAACATCCTTCCTCAGGTAAGGTGACCAAAACTGCACACAATACTCAAGGTGCGGTCTCACCAAGGCCCTGTACAACTGCAGCACAACATCCTTGTTCCTGTACTCGAACCCTCTTGCTACGAAGGCCAACATACCATTTGCCTTCTTAACCGCCTGCTGCACCTGCATGCTTACCTTCAGCGACTGGTGCACAAGAACACCCAGGTCTCTTTGCACTTCCCCTTCTCCCAATCTATTGCCATTCAAATAATAATCTGCCTTCCTGTTTTTGCCACCAAAGTGGATAACCTCACATTTATCCACATTATAGTGCATTTGCCATGTTTCTGCCCAATCACCCAACCTGTCCAAATCGTACTGGAGTTTCATGACATCCTCCTCACAGCATACCCTCCCACCCAGTTTTGTGTCGTCTGCAAATTTGGAGATATTACATCCAATTCCCTCGTCCAGATCATTAATATATATTGTGAACAGCTGGGGTCCTAGGACCGATCCTTGCGGTACCCCACTAGTCACTGCCTGCCACTCGGAAAACGACCCGTTTATTCCAACTCTTTGCTTTCTGTCCGCCAACCAGTTCTCTATCCAAGTCAATACCTTGCCCCCAATCCCATGTGCCTTAATTTTGCACGCTAACCTTGTATGCAGGACCTTATCGAAAGCCTTCTGAAAGTCAAAATACACCACATCCACTGGTTCTCCCTTATCTATTTTACCAGTTACATCCTCAAAAAATTCCAGTAGATTAGTCAAGCATGATTTACCTTTTGTAAATCCATGTTGACTTTGTCCGATCCTGTCACTGCTTTCCAAGTGCTCTGCTATTACATCTTTTATAATGAACTCTAGCATTTTCCCCACTACCGATGTCAGGCTTACCGGTCTATAATTCCCCGCTTTTTCTCTACCACCTTTTTTGAATAGTGGGGTAACATTAGCTACCCTCCAATCCATGGTTACTGTTCCTGAGTCTATTGAGTTCTGGAAGATGACCAGCAATGCATCTACTATTTCTAGGGCCACTTCCTTAAGTACCCTAGGATGTAGATTATCAGGCCCTGGGGATTTATCGGCCTTCAATCCCATCAATTTTCCTAACACCATTTTCCTACAAATACTGATTTCTTTCAGTTCCTCCCTTTCATCAGACCCTATGTTCCCCGACATCTCTGGGAGGTTATTTGTGTCCTCCTTTGTGAAGACAGAACCAAAGTATGTATTTAGTTGGTCTGCCATTTCTTTGTTCCCCATTATAAATTCCCCCGATTCTGACTGCAAGGGACCTACGCTTGACTTCACCAATCTTTTTCTCTTTACATATCTATAAAAGCTTTTACAGTCAGTTTTTATGTTCCCTGCAAGCTTACTCTCATATTCTATTTTCCCTTTCTTAATTAATTACTTTGTCCTCCTTTGTTGAATCCTAAACTGCTCCCAATCCTCAGGATTATTGCTTTTTCTGGCCAATTTGTATGTCCTCTCCTTGGATCTTATGCTATCCCTAATTTCCCTTGTTAGCCACGGTTGAGTCACCATTTTTGTTTTATTTTTATGCCAAACTGGGATGAACAACTTCTGTAGTTCATCCATTCGGTCTTTGAATGTTTGCCATTGCCTATCCACCGTCAACCCTTTGAGTGCCATTCCCCAATCAATCCTATTATGCAGTAACCTTTTATGCGACACCTTATCGAATGCCTTCTGGAAATCCAAATACACCACATCCACTGGCTCACCCTTGTCCACCCTGCTTGTTACATCCTCAAAGAATTCCAGCAAATTTGTTAAACCATGCTTAAGAGACTCCAAAACTGAGATGTTCTCACAGATAGTTTCTGTTTGCCTGGTGTGGAATACATACTCCCTGTAGGAACACACCCAACTTACCTAGGTCCAGAGAGAATAAGTGCAGGTTGGCAACAGTCAAGGCTTAGGGACCCCATGTGTGCATGTAGCTCCTGCTAGAGGCTGACCAGCTACAAATATCCATCTTGCCAAGACTGTGCAGAAGAAAGCTTCTCCTTGCTTGGCCATCCTAGCATTCAGGCTGGAAGGATTATCTGAAGCTGAGTGGGAAGAATCCCAACTCCCACTGATGGTCTACCCCTCCAGATCCCATTAATGAGCAAGACTACTTGGTCAATCTTCAGCAGTGCTCAGGACCTGCCTGATTCAGGTATCGGACAGAGGCTTGGCTTGGTTCTAATCATCCACTGCCCGGCCTGTCAACTTGCAACCAACTTGTCCCTATAGAGACCCCGCTTCCAGAGTGGGTACATCTCAGTTTTAAAGGTGTCCAGTTGGAATGCTTTTGAGAACTGTGGGACCGTTGAGGCCTGTGCACCAAGACTGTGACAAATAGTAGGTTTGGTCTTTCCTGCATTTTCCTACTTTGAGCTGGGTGCAGGATAGCACTTCCCCACAAGAAGGACATAAAGAAAAAAGCTTATAATATAGATAGTCTGATCATAGCCTTACCTGATGGTCACACGTGGACAATAAATAACATCTAGCAGTGGGAATTCAGCCTCATTCTTCCCCCTCTAACCCGGGAGAGCTCTGGGGTAGAAGTTATGCTTCAGCTATACAAAGCCCTGGTTAGACCACACCTGGAGTACTGTGAGCAATTCTGGGCACCACACCTTAGGAAAGATATATTGGCCTTGGAGGGAGTGCAGCGTAGGTTTACCAGAATGATACCCGGGCTTCAAGGATTAAATTATGAGGAGCGATTACACAAATTAGGGTTGTATTCCCTCGAATTTAGAAGGTTAAGGGGTGATCTGAATTAAGTTTTCAAGATATTAAGGGGAACAGATAGATAGAGAGAAACTATTTTCGCTGGTTGGGGAGTCTAGGACTGGGGGACATAGTCTAAAAATAAGAGCCAGGCCTTTCAGGAGTGAAGTTAGGAAACACTTCAACACACAAAGGGTGGTAGAAGTTTGGAACTCTCTTCTGCAAACAGCAATTAATGCTGGGTCAATTGTTAATTTTAAATCGGAGCTTGATAGATTTTTGTTAACCAATGGAATTAAAGGATATGGGCCAAATGCGGGTAGATGGAGTTAGGTCACAGATCAGCCGTGATCTCATTGAATGGCGGAACAGGCTCGAGGGGCTCAATGGCCCACTCCTGTTCCTATGTTCCTATATTAACTATAAGCCCCTCTACCACAATCCGAACTCAAATCAACTAATTCAGCACAGGCTGGGGCCGAAACCTCTGACCTTCCCGGTATATATGGGTCAGCTAATTGCTGGCTAATCTGGCGAGGACATCGTAGAAAATGTCCACCAGTTCAACTATAATAAATGTATGCATAACTTCAGTCATTCCATCTTATTGTTCTGTAGGGGATGAGTTTGTTTCTAAAATTGATGATTTATAAAACCCAGCGAATTGTACATGGTACGCTGTACATCTACAGTGCGCAGAAGATAACCAGTCAATGACATCTGGGGCTGTTAGGCTTAATTGTTTCCGAGTGCTAGCTCCTGTGCATGTTACATGCTGTAGACTAGGTAAGCTGCCTGTCTAGCCTAGCGGAGGAGCCAGTATTGAGAGCAGGACAAGCTGTGTTATTGATGGAGGAACCTGCATTCATTAGTTTTCCATCTCTGAAAGGTACAAGAGCTGCATAAATGCTTGACATCTCCCATACAAATGGTGTCTGTCTCCTGTACAAATGACGTACAGCTCCAGTACGAGGCATGTGGGATATGCCTATGATGCACATGTCAATATTAACTTTCACATATTGTGTGCTGCAGAAAACTACAGCGGAATGAATGAACAAACGATTCTCGACAAACCCCAACCCCTCCATTATTCCTCTCCTCTTTGGAAGGTGCACACTCATGTTTTTTTCCACAGATACTATGAAGCACACAGAGAATGGTGAGAGTGTGGATCTCGCTACCGCATGGAGTGGTTGAAGCGAGTAGCACAGATACCTTGGAGGGGAAGCTAGATAATTGCATGGGGGAGAAAGGACTGGAAGGATATATTGATAGGGTGAGATGAAGTAGGGTGGGAGGAGGCCCGCGTGGAGCCCAAACACCAACACGGACCTGTTGGGCCGAATGGCCTGTTTCTGTGCTGTAAAATTCGATGTGCTGGTAGCCAATGTTCCCTGTAACTTTTTTCGTGCATGGCCCCTTTAATTGGCTGTGTGGCCCATTCAAATTTTCGCGCATGCGCGGTTTCTCCCATGTGAAAGCCGGTGAGTGGCCTACACGGCCGCGCAGTTTAACGGAAGCGTTGTGGGCAACCCTCCGATATCTGGACCAGCTGGGCACTCATCATGTGTGAGGCTAGAGGGCGAATGGTATTACAGATGAACCTAATCCTGTCGTCACCTGAACTCATACATATGCACTTTCTAGCATTGGTCGCTCGAATACACAACAACAACAACAACATTTTGCATTTATATATCACCTTTAATGCAATAAAACATTCCAAGGGGCTTCACAGGAGCGTAGACAAATAAAATTTGACACCTAACCACATAAGGAGATATTAGGACAGGTGAGGTAGGTTTTAAGGAGCGTCTTAAAGGAGGAGAGAGCGAGGTGGAGAAGCGGAGAGGTTTAGGGAGGGAATTCCAGAGCTTAGGGCCCAGGCAGCTGAAGGCACGGCCGCCAATGGTGGGGCGATTAGAATCGTGGATGCTCAAGAGGGCAGAATTAGAGGAGCGCAGAGATCTTGGAGGGTCGTGGGGCTGGAGGAGATTAGAGAGATAGGGAGGGGCGAGGCCATGGAGGGACTTGAAAACCGGGATGAAAATTTTAAAATCAAGGCATGGCTAGACCGTGAACCAACTTAGGTCAGCAAGCAGGGGGGGTGATGGAACGGGACTTGGTGCAGTATTATTATAGTTATAGGCACAGCAGGGGACCGGGCAGCCGTACTGAATATAAGGGTTGATTCCACACTTCCAGCATGGAGCTGCAGTCATAAGGAGTGCATCAGGGAAAATTGCAGGTGCACTGCCCCTGACTTCCCGCTCATTAAATTTAATGAGCAGAAAATCATGGGCTGTGCACCTGCGAGCTCCCTGGAAGCATCCCTCCCTGCTGATAGCGCACAGTCAGCCTTACCGTTCTCTCTCTGTGCTAGGAACATGCGCTGGTTGAATAGAGGGTTGTACGAGTTACCTGTAGAATTGAATTTACTCAATGGCTGGTGAATAAATAGATGGAAAACAAGCCCCGACAGTTCCCAGCACATCTCTGACTGTACGGAAGCAGGACTGTACTCCCAGATGCAGGAATCCCAGTGGCCGATTTGTCCCCTGAAACTACTTTCAAACGGCAACCACATAGGAACAGGAGGAGGCCATTGAGCCCCTCGAGCCTGTTCCGCCATTCAATGAGATCATGGCTGATCTGTGACCTAACTCCACATACTTACCATTGGCCCATATCCCTTAATACCTTTGTTTAACAAAAATCTATTAATCTCAGATTTAAAATGAACAATTGACCCAGCATCAATTGCCGTTTGCTGAAGAGAGTTCCAAACTCCTAACTTCACTCCTGAAAGGCCTGGCTCTAATTTTTAGACTATGCCTCCTAGTCCTAGAATCCCCAACCAGCGGAAATAGTTCCTCTCCATCTACTCTAGCTGTCCCGCTTAATATCATGAAAACTTCGATCAAATCACCCCTTAACTGTCTAAATTCTAGGGAATACAACCCTAGTTTGTGTAATCTCTCCTCGTAACTTAACCCTTGGAGTCCGGGTATCATTCTGGTAAACCATAAATCAAATGAGCCCTACTTTTGCCATCTCACATAACATCAGAGTGAGAGATCAGTACGCAGTTTCTGACAAAGTGCCCAGGAATGCAGGAAGCATTTTGAAAATGGGATTTTCTGTAGAATTTTGACATTCTTAATGCAAATAGAATAGTCTATGGGGAGTCATGGGCTAGGGGGAGGGTAAATTCAGCCAGACCTCCTACTCCTGATGGACAGTGCAAGCGTGTCAAGTGCGACGGATCAGGCCCAATGGTCAAAAAGGCTTTCAGCACTATCTACACCGGAGAAATGGCCTCTTGGGGTGAAATACTGGAGTCAACACCTTCGGGAGAGATGGGAAAGTAAAGTGGAGAAAACTGGCAAGCAAGAGCCTAATTGAGCCAATGGGGTTGGTTAATTTACAATCCACAGGGAACTGGGTGGTGCAGTGGGTTAGATGCTGGCCTTTCACTTCTGGGCCCTGCGCTCAAATCCCGTCCCAGACTGATGGGATGAAGGCCTGCTCTGTCCATATGAAATGAGTTTGAACAGTTTCAATCCAATTCTTAGTGAGCATGAGTCTACGGCGCGAAACCGCCTTCAGTAGGGGGGCTCCTCTGAGGTTGGGGCAGAGTTGAGGGAGGTTTACATCTGGCTTTGCTACATCTGGAAATGTAAAATATTCCCCAGCACTAACATCCATCATCTCAATGAGCACAAATTACAATCCACTCAATCAATGAAGCATTTTTGCTATTAAGCAGGTAACTTGAATTTTGGGGGGAAAATTCATACACGAAATAAAAAATGTCCCCTTTTCAAAACCAGTTCTGAAGAATTATTTTGACGATCTTTTATTTCTCTGTTCTCTTTGTTGATTTTTTTCTCCCCTTTTTGGAGTGAAATAGAAAGTCCTGATAACATAACTGGCACGGAAGAGTGAACAAGGAGAAGGAGTTAACGTACACTGTTGAAATAATACTGTTGCTGAAACATCTCTTGGTTAATAGTTGTGCATTAATCCAGCTCCCTCACACAGTCAGGCTCAGTAACTCCTCCCAGTAACTAGCTTGTGTTAATAGCTCTATCTCTACTGAGATTAATTTAGTGCTCTTATAGCGTCAAGCTCAGTAATTCCTCCCAACTGGCGTCCGTGTATCTCTACTGATGTTAATTCAGCTCCCTCACATTGTCAGGCTAGTAACTCCCCCGCAACTACCCAAATGTTAATGACTGGATCTGTGGATTTTAAAATTCGCATCCTTGTTGTCAATTCCCTCCATGGCCTTGCGCCTCCCTATCTCTGTAATCTCCTCCAGCCCCACAACCCCGCCCCGATTTTAATAGCTCCACCATTGGTGGGCCGTGCCTTCTGTTGCCTAGGTCCTAGGCTCTGGAATTCCCTCCCTAAACTTCTCTGCCTCTCTACCTCTCTTTCCTCCTTTCAGACGCTCCTTAAAACCTACCGCTTTGACCAAGCTTTTGGTCACATATCCAAATATCTTCTTATGTGGCTCGGTGTCAAATTTTGTTTCATAACACTCCTGTGAAGCTCCTTGGGATGTTTTACTATGTTAAAGGCGCTATATAAATACAAGTTGTTGTTTTTGATGTTGATTCAGCTTCTTCCTCCAAGCCATTTTGCTTGATGATATCCTCAGCACCCTCTTATGAAGGGGTTGACTTATGAAGAAAGGTTGAGCAGGTTGGGCCTGTACTCATTGGAGTTTAAAAGAATGAGAGGGCATCTTATTGAAACATATAAGATTCTGAAGGGACTTGACAGGGTAGATGCAGAGAGGATGTTTCCCCTCGTGGGGGAATCCAGAACTAGGGGGCATAATTTCAGATTAAGGGGACACCCTTTAAAATTGGAAATGAGGAGGAATTTCTTCTCTCAGAGGGTCGTGAATCTTTGGAATTCTCTACCCCAGAGAGCTGTGGAGGCTGGGTCATTGAATATATTTAAGGTGGAAATAGACAGATTATTGAACGATAAGGGAGTCGAGGGTTATGGGGAGCGGGCAGGGAAGTGGAGTTGAGGCCAAGATCAGATCAGCCATGATCTTATTGAATGGCGGAGCAGGCTCGAGGGGCCAAACGACCGACTCCTGCTCCTACATCTTATGTTCTTAGAACCCAATATTCTTCTAAAAGTGAACATCCAAAAGGGCCGGTGAAGTTAATCATAATTCTTGTAACTGTTTGAATTTTAGTGGTAGCACTTACTTTTGAAGATTGTTCAGAGAGCTAACCCAACAACAAACAGCCATGGAGACTGGGATCAATTCAACATGCACATAAACTCCAATATCTCAAGATAGAATCATCAAATCATACAGCACTGAAGGAGGCGTTTGGCCCATCGTGCCTGTGCCGGCTCTTTGAAAGAGCTATCCAATTAGTCCCACTTCCCCACTCTTTCCCCTGCAATTTGTTTTTCCTTTTTTTTTAGTATATATCCAATTCCCTTTTGAAAGTTACTAATGAATCTGCTTCCACCGCCCTTTCAGGCAGCGCATTCCAGATCATCATAACGCAGTGAGTGTAAAATAAAATAAAAATTCTCCTCATCTCCCTGTGGTAAACCACTGTTATAACCTGTCTGTGTCTGTATGTGTATTCCACTAGGTACAGGTCTGGACATGCCTCGGCTGACTCCTCCCACTATTCCAGGTATATAAGTGACTACCTCCCAGTCCCTTAGTATTCTGGACGGGTCGACCACTCGAGACAAGACCTTCATTCTTTAGTTAATAAAAGCCTGATTGTTACTCGCTCAACCTCAGTCTTTTGAGTAATTGATGGCGCATCACTCCCCCACCCTGGCTTTTCAGCCAATTATCTTAAATCTGTGTCCTCTGGTTACCGACCCTCCTGCCAGTGGAAACGGTTTCTCCGTATTTACTCTACTCAAAACCCCTCATGGGCCATCGGTCCCTGTTTTAGTACTTAAAACATTACCCATTAGTAACCAAGCAAACTGCAAAGAGGAGAGACAGGAGAACATTTCAGCAACTCGCCAACATTTGGAGTTGCAGGGGTCGCCAAACTCTACCAATTTTGGGAGAATTTTAAGCTGAGCCAGGTCATTCAAGTCAGTTCTTCTTCTTCTTAGGAAGTCCCTTGGAACTGAGGATGACTTGCTTCCACACTAAAAATGAGTTCTCAGGTGACTGATGAGTCCAATGCGGGACCTACAGTCTCTGTCACAGGTGGGGCAGACGGTGGTTGAAGGGGCGGGTGGGTGGGGTGCTTGGGTTGACGTGCGCTCCTTCCGCTGTTTGCGCTTGGCTTCCGCTTGCTCCCGGCGAAGAGACTCGAGGTATTTGGCGCCTTCCCGGATGCTTCTCCTCCACTTTGTGTGGTCTTGGGCCAGGGATTCCCAGGTGTCAGTGGGGATGTTGCACTTTTTCAAGCAGGCTATGAGGATGTCCTGGAAACGTTTCCTCTGCCCAGCTGGGGCTCTCTTGCCGTGTCGGAGTTCCCAGTAGAGCGCTTGTTTTGGGAGTCTCGTATCGGGCTTGCAGACGATGTGACCCGTCCATCGGAGCTGATCGAGCGTGGTCAAAGCAAGTCACTAGAGAAATATTGCCAACTTCAGCCCCCTCCCCGCCACCAAACTTTGCCTTTGAGTTTTTGAAGTCGGAAAATGATCGATTTGTTTCAACCTTGGACCCCGTTGGACTGATGATACGTGGTCTGAATAAATAAGGACCTTCAAATGCAAAAGAAATGTCTCAAGTGTCTTAGTAAGTGAGGTTAATATTAGAACAAGGAAAAATGATAAGTGTGGAAAAGAAATAAATTAATTGCATTTATACCCACCTTTTCATGCCCTCAAGGCACCCAAAGAACTTCACAACCAATGAATTACCTTTGAAGTGTAATCGCTGTTCTTACGAAGGCACTTGGGGCCTTTGGGAAGTCTCTGAAAATGTTCTGAAATGGAATCATTTCTCAAATGCACCTGTGTACTGATGGTGTGAGGGAGAGGGAAGGAGGTGGGCTGAGATCAGTAGCTGGGAAAGATTCACGGTACTTTCAACGCGGGCAATTCAGGTGTAACACTCAGAAACCTCTGCACAATAATTGACTCACATGCTCATCACACTCAGTGAACACTCTTCTTCCTGCCAGACCCATTACAGAGTTGCTGACTTCCTACTTCAAACTGATGTACGTTCTTTGGCCTTTGGGTCAAGTTGAGACCTGACCACAGATCGCAGTGTTTGACCTTTCCACTCAATGTCAGAAGGTGCATGCACTTTTAACATGACAGGATGTAACTTGATGTCAACGTGTGGTATTGTTAATAAATTTTGCCGTTTACCTGTTTTCTGCTCTTTTAAATGCAAATCTCAAATATTAGTCTCTCTGAATCATCCGCCACTGAATTGAAACAACGCTTGCGGTAGTTGTGGGGTTGTCTGACATCCGAACACACTGGCTGGTTTGTTGCAGCACATTCATACATGACAGTCTGCCACAGTGAGGTGGAACTTGAAAGCTTTGTCGTCTCTTGTTCTTTTCTTACCTGCCCTCCTTCCGTTCCCATGTTGACCTTCTCTATCAGATAGCAGCGCAGATCTGTGTCCTCCGCTCAAACTGCAGTCCCTGTCCATTAAAAATTCATGACCTTAAGTGAATGTTCTCTGTCGGCAAATGTATTTACCATGGCCTGATTTTCTATGGCTCCAACAATTAAAGGGGGACAAGGAGAGGATGTATCTTGGGATTGACACTTGTAATGTCTTTGTGTACAGGATGTCATGTAAAGAAATCCCTGGTTCCTTCGATAAATGAACAGAGAGAAGGCGTAGGGCAATAAAAGTTCCTTCCTCGTAATAGGGCTCCAACATTAACAAGTCCTCCAAGATGATGAACCAAGGGAACCTCATTTATGCACTGAACCAGCTGACTTAGTCAGAAGCCCCAATTGGTGGACTGCTGGTGATGGTAAAGAGCACTTTGCACTCTTTATAATCCTGGTTGCACTGAGGGAATGTGGTTATGGTAGATCGATTTCTTCCACTGCTCCTAATTTCAAGTAAGTTCCACATTGAACTTATGTCTGTCCAACCCTCTTCCTCTTTTCAAGTTTCAGTATTATTCTTTCTGGCCTTTACATAGGAAAACAGTTGTATCTCTTGTTATTAATATTTTCTCTGCTCATTTTCTATAACTGACCACTATTCAGCTTTCAATTCTCACCCAGGACACTGGGTCATATTGTGAAATGCCTCTATAAGTACAGGGTCACCCTCTGGTACATTACGCAAATGGCTATTCTTAGACAGTGAGTGTTGCTTATCTGACATGGAGGCCATCACAGCTGAGTCTGTTCCTTTGCCCACCTAATGTTCACCCATTTGTACTTTCCAACAGGAAACAATGGATAGTGATTAGGAGCGGGAACCCTTTGAGATTTTTTCCCCCTCTCCCTTAGCCCAGGAGACCTGGGACTGATTGTACGGTCACCCAGGGGAAGATCAGGACAGACTGACAAATGAACCTGGGACCTCTGTATGGCTCAGCTCCACAGGAAGCACTTACCAACTGAGCCATCAGAGGGTTTTACTAGGGGTAGGAGCACGGCCACTATAGGCAACATTTACAACTCACAATTTAATCGGGTACATGTACAGACTGACATGAATCAGTCATTCATGAAAGACAGACTTATGAAATAATACTGAGCAGCCTACGGGTGGCGCTGTCCAGGGAGAGTATAAATACTCTGGCACGGGCCCAGCTTGCGCATGACATTCTTAACAGGAACTAGTGAAGGACACAACTAGACCACCATGTTGTAAAACAGTTGATTAAAGCTTTGTTTAACGCTTAGACCAAGTGCCTAGTAGTTTTCTTACATCACAGACTATGCCTGATAAATGTACAACTGATTTTTCCAACTAATATAAAGCCTGGATTTCACTTAGACCAACATTATCCCATTGTCCACCTTGCAATTTTTTTGACCTTATCAAGGACAAGAGAAAAACACTTATTAAAAGCATAATACTGTCTCTAGATGAACGTTGGCATGAGCCACCTATACTTAGTGCATTAATTGGACGAGACTCATGTTAGGTGGGTAGGCCTGGGATCCAAGGAATGGGAATGAGTGGATAAGGTGGAGTTTTGTTACTTAGAATTATGCTTGGAGTAGATATGTATCTTTTTTATTGAGGAACCCATTAAAAGGGGCAAAACCTTGGAAGTACAAGACACCACCAAGAGTGAAAACAGTAGGAGAGAAGACAAGAAATATTGTTTAGCAATGGCAAGTTTGGCTTTTTAAGGGTGTAAGAGGGAGAACATAAGAGCATAAGAAATAGGAGCAGGAGTCGGCCATTCAGCCCCTCGAGCCTGCTCCGCCATTCAATGAGATCATGGTTCATATTCAACCTCAACTCCACCTTCCCACACTATCCTCATATCCCTTGATTCCCTTAATATCCCATAAGAGATTAGCGTGCAAAATTAAGGCACATGGGATTGGGGGCAAGGTATTGACTTGGATAGAGAACTGGTTGGCAGACAGAAAGCAAAGAGTTGGAATAAACGGGTTGTTTTCCGAGTGGCAGGCAGTGACTAGTGGGGTACCGCAAGGATCGGTCCTAGGACCCCAGCTGTTCACAATATATATTAATGATCTGGACGAGGGAATTGGATGTAATATCTCCAAATTTGCAGACGACACAAAGCTGGGTGGGAGGGTAAGCTGTGAGGAGGATGTTGTGAAACTCCAGTACGATTTGGACAGGTTGGGTGATTGGGCAGAAACATGGCAAATGCACTATAATGTGGATAAATGTGAGGTTATCCACTTTGGTGGCAAAAACAGGAAGGCAGATTATTATTTGAATGGCAATAGATTGGGAGAAGGGGAAGTGCAAAGAGACCTGGGTGTTCTTGTGCACCAGTCGCTGAAGGTAAGCATGCAGGTGCAGCAGGCGGTTAAGAAGGCAAATGGTATGTTGGCCTTCGTAGCAAGAGGGTTCGAGTACAGGAACAAGGATGTCTTGCTACAGTTGTACAGGGCCTTGGTGAGACCACACCTTGAGTATTGTGTGCAGTTTTGGTCGCCTTACCTGAGGAAGGACGTTCTTGCCATGGAAGGAGTGCAGCGAAGATTTACCAGGCTGATACCTGGGATGGCAGGAATGACGTATGAGGAGAGATTGTGTCGATTGGGCTTATACTCACTGGAGTTTAGAAGATTGAGAGGGGATCTCATCGAAACCTATAAAATTCTGTCAGGCCTGGACAGACTAGATGCAGGAAGGATGTTTCTGATGGCCGGGGAGTCCAGAACCAGGGGTCATAGTCTAAGGATAAGGGGTAAGCCATTTAGGACTGAAATGAGGAGGAATTTCTTCACCCAGAGAGTGGTGAACCTGTGGAATTCTCTGCCACAGAGGGCGGTGGAGGCCAGTTCATTAAATATATTCAAGAAAGAGTTGGATATATTTCTCAAGGCTAAAGGGATCAAGGGATATGGGGAGAAAGCAGGAACAGGGTACTGAATTTGGATGATCAGCCATGATCTCATTGAATGGCGGAGCAGGCTCGAAGGGCCGAATGGCCTACTCCTGCTCCTATCTTCTATGTTTCTATGTTTCTATCGATCTCTGTCTTGAATATACTCAATGACTGAGCCTCCACAGCCCTCTGGGGTAGAGAATTCCAAAGATTCACCACTCTCTGGGTGAAGAAACTTCTCCCCATCTCAGTCCTAAATGGCCGACCCCTTATCCTGAGACTGTGACCCCTAGTTCTAGACTCCCCAGCCCGGGGAAACGTCCTCCCAGCATCTACCCAGTCGAGCCCTGTAAGAATTGTATATGTTTCAATGAGACCACCTCTCATTCTTCTAAATTCTAGGGAACATAGGCTTAGACTCCTCTATCTGTCCTCATAGGACAATCCCCCCATCCCAGGAATCAGTCCAGTGAATCTTCGTTGCACTCCCTCCAAGGCAAGTATAGGTATAGGAAGGTAAGATCGAGTTACCTGGCATTGACTGCAGTACTGTATTTCTTCCTCCCTTATACTTCAGGAAAATTATATCTCTCTAAATAACAAATGATATTAGGATATGTAGATATTATTTTTGTACCTCTGATGTCAACTTACTACTGTCCACCACATTAGAGCAAGTGAAGCAAGAATGATTAGGCTTTTGAACTCTAGTCTTCAAGGTGAAATTTGCCAATTGTGACTTTAACTCTATGTAGCGCTCTATAAGCAGGATTTTCATTGGGCCGTGGAGACGGGATTGGAGGCATGTGGGGGGTTAAAATCCCGAAATCGTGGGTCTCAAACCCAACCCGCCTCCATGCCAGTTTCAAAGGAGGCGGGTACCCGACCCGCACTGGGACCCTCCTCCCCGAGGCGGGAAGGGGATTAGTGCCAATTAACTGCCTGTTAACAGGTAGTTAACAGGCAGTTTTTAGCCTAATCCCTATTTTTAATGTTGAAGTGTGGGATTCCCGACGGCTCCAAACCACGCCAAGTTAGAGGAGGCGGACCATCAGGATGAAGGGCTTGGAGGGGTCGAGATGTCCGGTGTTCAGGTGAGTGATGGGTGCATGAGTGCAAAGGTAAGTGTGTTTGGTGTGTGTAAAGTGTTTAAAGAAGTTCTACTAACCTTTACTTACCTTTACAGCCTTCCTTCCTTCAGGTCTCGGGAGTCCCTCATCTCACCGGCACAGAAAGCAGAATGGCTGCGAGCTGTCAAAAATTGCAGCATTCAGCTTTCTGTTCCGAGGAGATCTCTAAATCATCCTGAGAGAAGGAATTAACTTAGAGTACAGATTGTCAGTGTTTGACAGCTTCAAACAGCTGTGAAACATTGATATTTCATCTGTCAAAAGGTCTTGACAGATGAAATATCAATCTGTGACGTCACCTGTTGCCGGGTGGCCCTTAATTGGCCTGCTGAGCCTGCTGGGTGGGCTCAACAAGGTCAATTAAGTCTAAATCGCGTGGGTTAGCTAGAACTCGATGGAGGTGGGACTACAACCCCGAAAGTTGTAGTCCCGCCTCCTACCCACCTCCTCAATGAAAATCCAGCCCTATTATGTATCTGCTGAGATCTATCATGAGAGTGAATGAGAAGTTTGGACCAGTGTTAAAGTGAAGTGAAAATCGTTCAGACTACTGGAATTCTACACAGTAGAGTAAATGGGAAGGAGGATGGAATTCTATACAATTAGGGTGAATGTATGAGTTTGAACCATAGAAATTCTATAGAGTCATAGAAATTCACGGCACAGAAGGAGGCCATCTGGCCTATTGAGTCTGTGCCGGCCGAAAAAGTGCTACCAGCCAATCCCACTTTCCAGCTCTTGGTCCGCAGCCCTGTAGGTTACGGCACTTCAAGGGCATATCCAAGTACTGTTTAAAGGCAATGAGGGTTTCTGCCTCTACCACCCTTTCAGGCAGTGAGTTCCAGACCCCCACCACCCTCTGGGTGAAAAAAAGTTCTCCTCAAATTTGAAAATTTGGCAAAGAAGAGACTTTGAGGTGAAGCTTTGACGCTTATGAAGGAATTTGGCAAAACTGATCCAGGCAAATTGTTTCACGAAGTGGGCAGATCAAAATGAGCAGATTACTTACCTCCTCGAACCTCGACTCTTTTGCTCCATTTCCCATTTTAAACTGAAGGGTTCTGTAGGCGGATGGCGTGCCCGCCTACAGCAGCTGGGGGCCTCATGAACCTATGCAAATCAGCATCCTATTAACTGGGGCCTGAGCGGGGAAACCTTCGCAGCTTACCTGCCAGGCTGAAGCAGATTTGCAGCTGGTCATTAGGCAGAAAGGGCCTCCAGTCAGTGTACAACAGTTTCTGTGGCCAGGAGGAGTAAGAGGAAAATCGCGGCTTCCCCTGTGCCCCGGACTCTTCCTCCACTTTCCTCCTACGAGACCCGCCTCAAACCCCTACCCCCCGTGACTTATCCCAAACCCACGAGCTCTACCACCGAGAAGGACAAGGGCAGCAGGTGTGTGGGAACACCACCACCTCCAAGTTCACCTCCAGGTCACACACCATCCTGATTGGGAAATGTATCGGCCGTTCCTTCATCGTCGCTGGGTCAAAATCCTGGAACTCCCTCCCTAACAGCACTGTGGGAGCACCTTCACCGCACGGACTGCAGCGAGCGGGCAACTGACCGATGGCATGTAAGTGAGGCCCCGGAGTTAAAATACCCCTGGTGGCAAACTTAGGCCAGCGAGTGCGTTTCTCACTTACTCGTCCCCCTCCCGCCCAAAAACATACTTGCAGTTAATGCCGACCCCGATACCATACTTGCGGTCTACTCCCTCTTAATCTTTTATATCTCTTGCCCTTCGCCTTCCTCGACCTCTCGTAAAGCGCCGAGGCATTCTGCTATGTGAGGAGTGCTGTCAAAACGTTTTGTTTTGTTGTTCTAGTGGACTCGCATACGAGATGCGTTGCTGCAGTTTGATACAGAGCGGCAGGTGTCGATATTGCTGTAATTCGGCCCTAACCAGAGTCCAAGAGAGAATTTTTTTTAAAACTGTTCCACTCTGGCACAAGTTCGATTGAAGGCTGGACATGATGGATGTGAGAAGATCAGTTGTTCTGGTCACTTCTATGAGAATGTCACTGTCACAGCGGACACTGATACTAAGCAAGATGAACTGTCCAGTGTCGTCGATGGTGTTGTTCCTGACTTGCAAGTCAGCAGCTGACACAGGGGCTGTCGATGGAAATGCACTGCTTTCATCGTAGGCCGCTTGCCTCTCATTCCGAACTTGGCAGTTTCTTTGGATAGGGTGGCTGAAGATCTCGGGCAGATGCCGCTCATTTGCGGCAAAATTCACTGGGTCATTAGCACAGCACAAATCAGTGATAATAAAGGAGTCAGCAGTGTTAATTCACAGCCAGCCAGCCACCAGGCCATTGTCAATGGCTTTTTGCCTGCTGCTAAAAATTTCCCTGCCTTTTTTAAAGAAAATGCTGTCCCACATTTGTAGTAATTTGCAGCTGTTCAACAATGGGACATCTTAATTACAATGCACCTTTAAAGAAATTAGAGGTATGACATTTCCACTGGCTAGACTGCTAGCAGTTAGTGAATAAATGGATATTAAACTGAGCCATTTAGATGAACAATTAACAGATTAGCATTTGCAGAACTGAAAATGGGAGCCATTAATTTACTACTTAAGTCTGCATCACTTGTTTGAACTACACAATTATACAGTTAAATGAAAGTGGCTCTAATTATACAGACTTTAATAAAAATGGGTAGAGAAATGGGAGGAGAAATTTCTACTTTTAAATAAATATATCTTAATATCAGGTTTACTTGTATCTGATATACCGTTACATCACATGTACACCAATCAGGTATATCCTTCGAACCAGGAATACAATAAAATAGTATGCTTACAAACCAGATATATGCTTAATGGGATGAATTTGCTTGTATATGTTGGTGGGTTTAAATTTGCACGACAGGTAGACTATCCTTTATCCGAACTTCCGAAAACCGAAAACCTCTAAAAACCGAAAGTTTTTTTGTTCAGCGTAAGTCGTGCGCACGACATGACCAGAGTGGCGCACGACTTACGCTGAGCAGGGCAGAGGGTCACAGAGTTCCCTCCTGGGTAGGAGATTGCAGGCCGAGCTGGGCAGTGTGAAGGAGGTACCGGGAGAGTGAACCCAACAATACAGCGGCCCGTCCGATAGCTGCAGCGGCCCGTCCGATATTCTTTTCTCCCCCCCCCGACCCGACCCGAACCGAACCATGGCCCGTCCAATATTCTTTTCTCCCGACCCGACCCGAACCGCGGCCCGTCCGATATTCTTTTCTCCCCCCCGGACCTCCCCCCCGACCCCGACACCCCCCCGGACCCCCCCCCGACCCCGACTCCCCCCCCCCCGGACCCCACCTCCCCCCCCGGACCCGACCCCCCCCCGGACCCCCCCTGGCCGACCCCGACCCCCCTGACCTGAACCGCGGCCCGTCCAATATTCTTTTCTCTGCCCCCACCCGACCCCCGACCTGATTTGCGGGCCAGCTTAGTAGGAGTCAGCCGATATCCGGCTTTCCAGAGAAGCAGGAAGGGGAATGAGACACGGAACAGTCGCAAGAGGTAGCCTGAACTTTTACAATTTATATTAAATACAAATTTCCCAGTCTTATAATAATACCTTCTGAAATCCGAAAAATTCCGAAAACCGAAACTCAGCTGGTCCCAAGGCTTTCGGATAAGGGATAGTGTACCTGTATTAACAATTGACAAGTACTATGATTGCCTGTATTAAAAGCAAGCTGAGAATTCATACATTGCAAACTTGCCCCTGAAAATCCTCCCTAAATCCCTCCAGCTCACCACTTTCCTCCATGCCTCCTAAAACCTTCTTAAAGCCTTTCTCTTTGATCATGCTTTTGCATCCCGCCCCCCTCGCTATCTTCCATTTTTTCCTTCTTCCATTCTCCTTGGTGTCCACCTAGTCTTTCCTTTGTACTGTGAAGCACTCTGAGACACAGTTCTTCTCTATGTCAGGAGTGTTATAGAAATGTAAGCTGATTTTCTTTAAAAAAAAAACTAGATTGCTAGACAAGATTACGCAAGTAAATGTAATGCATGACTGTTTCAGAACAGTGCATCAACGAAACAAAAAGAGGTAGTGCTCATCTTGATCTATTTGTAAGTGACCCAGATAGTGTTCAGGAAATAGAAATCATACCACCCATGGGGGACAACTACCACAGAATAATCAAGCCGAACGTGATCTGAGAGTCAGAAATACTTGAGGCCAAAACCAAGTATATAATTTAAAAAGGACTTAATGCAATGAAATGTGGGAACAGCTAAAGCAGATAGAATGGGGGGAGGTGGTGGGGTAGTTGTTCAACAGCACTTCATTAGGGGACAAGTGGAACACCTTTAAAGGTATAAAGCTCAGCATGCAGGATGAATACATGCCGAAAACCAACAAGCACAAACTAAACAAACGTGACCTAAAATATATTAACAAACAAATTAAAGTGATAAAAAGCAGAGAAATGGCCTCTACATATCCTGTAGAGACAGAGAATGGGTTCATTGGGATGAATGTAATAAAATGCAGAAACAAAAGTTAAAAGGGCGATCAGAAGGGCAATGTGAGACCCAGAGAAAAGCATATCGGCGGAGGCGAATCATAACAATAACATTTCTTTCAGTTCTATAACAGTAAGGGGGAATTCAGGAGAAGTGAAAACCATAAAAGATGCAAAATCGGAATCAAAACCGAGAATGAGCACAAAATAGTTAATATTCTGAATGATTACATCTCCAAGTATTCGCCAAGGAAGACATGAGAAACATGTCCTGCCCAAACAGATAAAACAAAGTAAAACCATTGATTTTGATATCAATGAGATGTAAGATCCAGACAGGCTAGAAGGGCTGAAAATAAATAAATCGCTAGGGATAGATGCTATATGTCCAAGAGTGCTGAAAGAGACTTGGGAGGAAATTTGCGAGGCTTTGCCAACCATTATAAGGGAGTCACTGGACACTGGGGATTTAGCAGAAGGTTGGAAACAGGCTGATGTGGTGCCCATATTCAAAAGGATGATAAAATGGAGACAGGAGACAAACCCATTAGTCTTGCTTCCATTCCATCTAAACAATGAAATTGATTATCAGTTCAAGGAGTACGTGTACACTAATAACCGAATAAACAGCTGCCAATGTAGATTCGGAAGGGAGCGGTTCTACCCAATCAACCTCCCCAACTTCTTTGAGGAAGTAATGCACAGTGAAAAACCCTACGATGAAGCATACCTGGACATCCAACGTTCCACACAAAAGGCTAATAGTCTAGCTCAAACCTGTGGGGATTCAGGGTGAACTCTAGGAATAGATAAGAAACTGGCTGAAGGGTAGAAGACAACAGGTGCTTGTTGGAGAAGTAATATCAAGGTGGGGGTTAAAAGTACTGCGTGGAGTGCCCCAGGGCTCAGTATTAGAAACACCACTGGAAATGGTGCAATGAACCTTGATATAAATATAATGATGATGCAGGGGGGGGGGGGAAGAAGAACATACAGAAACTACTGAGTGCCAGGAGTGTCCTGGTTAAAAAAAAAATTGAGGATAAAATGGAATAGAATTGTATAATTAACTGTCATGTTCTATCTTTCAAAGGCATCCACATCTGAAAGGACAGCCTCAGAAGTGTCACGTCTCAAAATTATTACATATCAAAGTGTCACACCTCAAAGCGTCACATGTCAATGTGTCACACATCAGGGCGTCGCACGTCCATAGGGAAACAACTCATGATCGGCTCAAATAACTTTTACGTGTATCTGTTAAAATAGCTGATTGACTAAATGGGAATGAACCAGAAGCTAAAAAAGTGCTACTGTAAGTTATTGATGGGGGTGATGGTGTGTAGAAGGATCTTGATAGCTCGTCAGCCAGTGGCTCAGTCGGTAGCACCCTAGCCTTTGAGTCACGAAGGTTGTGGGTTCAAGTCCCACCCCAGAGACCTGAGCACAAAAATCTCGGCTGATATTCCAGTACAGTACTGAGGGAGTGCTGCACTGTCAGAGATGTTGTCTTTTGGATGAAACATTAAACCGAGGCTCTCTCAAGTGGACGTAAAAGATCCCATGGCACTATTTTGAAGAACAGCAGGAGAGTTATGCCCGGTGTTCTGGCCAATATTTATCCCTCAATCAACATCACTAAAAACAGATTATCTGGCCATTATTACATTGCTGTTTGTGGGAGCTTGCTGTGCGCAAATTGGCTGCCACGTTTCCTACATTACAACAGTGACTACATTTCAAAAAGTACTTCATTGGCTGTAAAGCGCTTTGGGACGTCCTGTGGTTGTGAAAGGCGCTATAGAAATGCAAGTCTTTCTTTCTTTCTCGACAGTACAAGGCAGGTTTGATGGACCTGCTGGTCTTTTCCATTTTATTTTCATATATTTGTATGAACTGCAATCAGTACAAATCCAACTTTTTAAAATCTGCTTTCCCTCGACTAATGGTGTGGAGCTGGCCGATTGGCCCAGTGCTGTCTCCTCCCACCACTCGCAAAACAGGTGTCAAACCGGTTCATGCCGTCATAACTGTAGCGTACAGTAACAAACAGCTGGCAGTGAATTTAAGGCAATAATTCAATCTCAGGTTTCTGTCGACATTCATAAGCCACTCAAGCTGCATTCGCATGGTTTATGATGTCTTCAGAACACCTCAATTTAAATTACAACTTTGTAATTCAGCGCCAGTGATCTATTGTCCTACACATAGTTATCTAACAATTATTTTGTCAAGTCGCACTGCTATATGTCAGTATAAAGTGTCTCTTTTCGCTCTAACTTTGAATGCTAATGGCGTTTTGGCTGTTTATCTGGTGGAGTGTAGCAAGCAAAACCACTCAATCACTCTTTGATACCCCACTTACATTATAACACAGACCCCCGGAGGCAGCACTGTAATATAAGAGAAGTGGGGTCGGGAGTGTGTACTACTGGAGACAGGGAATACCAACGCACATTATGGTTTCCTTCTTTGCCTCTGGAGGCAAAATGCTGCCACCGGTGGCAAAGGGAAGCAAGTTGCTACCAAGGCTATATTGACATGTTATACCCGATTTATACAGCAGAACTGCTGTGCTAAAAAAACAGTCTGTTTTTACTGTGGCTTGGACAGAGAATGAAGGAAAGAGAAAGAGAGATAAAAGAGAGAGAGAGAAAGAAAGATAGACTTCCATTTATGTAGCGCCACGACGCCCCAACGCACTTCACAGCCAATGCAGTACTTTTTGAAGTATAGTCGTTGTTGTAATGTAGGAAATGCGGAAGCCAATTTGTGCAGAGCAAGATCCCATGAACAGCAATGAGATAATGACCAGATAATCTGTTTTAGTGATGTTGGTTGAGGGATAAATATTGACCAGGACTTTGGCGCACCTATGCTTGCACAAGGCCACGGGAGCATGGAATTTGGCCCTATTGTCTCCGCATTGCGAGGGACAGAAGAAGTGGAACAAAATTGACTTCTGCTTTAAAACAGAATTTTGGTTCCCCGTTTTACACTTTCAGAAATTCCTGGATGCCATACGTTCAGCCCAACACCAGGAGGAGAACGTGTTCTCAGCAACAACCGAAAAAGAAAGCTTCGGTTAGTCCAAGAAAATAACATGGCTGGGAGAAAGATTCCGAAACCTCCGCAATCAGCGACGATCAATACAATAGACCGACCGGCAAATAAACTGTCGAAACCTTGGACAGGAAGCTGTTCAGCTTGTGGAGCTTTCTCACTGCTGCAGAGCGGGTTGGGCCCAGCAGATAGCGACATGATAGCTGTTATTTTTGGGACTTTCAGGAAGTGGTGCCCCAGCGGTGCCTTGCCTCCCACAGCAGGTTGCATCTCACGGCTGCGTGACTGTAAAGGGCCACCAGATGTGGACAGTGAATTAAAACCTCAGAGATGGTCAAGATAGTCTGTGGCTAAAGGGAGGAAATCCCTGCCCGCCCCCCCGCCCCCATCCTCCCCCTACTTAAGTCTTTCACATAACTTGGAGCTGCAGAACCTAACCTAAGTTTGGTCATATAGCTCTAACACACAATGACTCTTTGTACATTTGACCTTCACTTGATTGTTAAGAGAAATTGAGTATATTTTCAACGGATACCAGATATATGTTACATTTCAGCTTATTTTTAGCTTAAAGACAGCAGGAACAGTACACAATACACAATAAATGGTAGGACACTGAGAAGTGTAGAAGATCAGAGGGACCTTGGAGTGCATGTCCACAGATCCCTGAAGGTAGCAGGACAGGTAGATAAGGTGGTTAAGAAGGCATACGGGATACTTGCCTTTATTAGCCGAGACATAGAATATAAGAGCAGGGAGGTTATGCTTGAACTGTATAAAACACTAGTTAGGCCGCAGCTAGAATACTGCGTGCAGTTCTGGTCACCACATTACAGGAAAGATGTGATTGCACCAGAGGGGGTGCAGAGGAGATTTACGAGGATGTTGCCTGGGCTGGGGAATTTTAGCTATGAGGAAAGATTGGATAGGCTGGGGTTGTTTTCTTTGCAACAGAGGAGGCTGAGGGGAGACCTAATTGAGGTGTATAAAATTATGAGGGGCCTAGATAGAGTGGATAGGAAGGACCTATTTCCCTTAGCAGAAGGGTCAATAACCAGGGGGCACAGATTTAAAGTAATTGGTAGAAGGTTTAGAGGGGAGTTGAGAAATTTCTTCACCCAGAGGGTGGTGGGGGTCTGGAACTCACTGCCTGAGAGGGTGGTAGAGGCAGAAACCCTCATCACATTTAAAAAGTACTTGGATATGCACTTGAAGTGCCGTAACCTACAAGGCTACGGACCAAGAGTTGGAAAGTGGGATTAGGGTGGATAGCTCTTTGTCAGCCGGCACGGACAAAATGGGCCAAATGGCCTCTTTCTGTGCTGTAAATTTCCATGATTCTATGAACAGAATCTTTCTGATGAGATGTTAAACTGAGGCCCCGTCTGCTCTCTCAGGTGAATGTAAAATTTCATGGCACTATTTCGAAGAAGAGCAGAGGAATTATCCCCGGTGTCCTGGACAATATTTATCCCTCAATCAACATGACTTTAAAAGAAAAAAGATTATCTGGTCATTATCACATTGCTGTTTGTGGGAGCTTGCTGTGCACAAATTGGCTGCCGCGTTTCCTACATTACAACAGTGACTACACTTCAAAAGTTTCTCATTGGCTGTGAAACGCTTTGAGACGTCCTGAGGTCGTAAAAGGCTCTATATAAATGCTGTTCTTTCTTTCTTGCTCTCTATTCCCGCAGAGGATTGGTGATATGAGGGGCGTGCATAACATGTTACCCAGTAAATAAATAGAGGTGAATGCGTCAAAGCAACCGTCGGTGATGGGAGAGGGGAAACATTACAGCTAAGCACAAACTTCTTCTCACTTGGCTTTCACACGCGTAAGCTTTTCTTAGGCCATTGGATGCTCGTCAACGAAAGAAAGAACTTGCATTTATCTAGCTTCTTTCCCGTCCTCAGGATGTGTAAAAACGCTTCACAGCCAATGAAGTACTTTTGAAGTGCAGTCACTGCCTTATAAGGAAACGCAGCAACCAACTTTGCCCATAGCAAGGTCCCAAATGCAGCAAATGGGACGTGACCAGTTAATCTGTGTTCAATGCTCTTCTTTGACCAACCTCACAGCAGCGTCTTGCTCTAACATCTCCTTTGAAAGGCGACACCTCTGAGAATTCAGCACCCCTTCAGTGCTACACTGAAGTGGCGGCCTAGGTTATTTCCGCGGAGATTTTTCCAAACTCCCACTGTAACTTCCGTGGGAGATTGGCGGAAAACTCGGAGAAGCAGCGCAAGGCGGTCGTTTACTCTCATTTCCCTGGGATTTCCACTTACTTCTGCTCAAGTGACAGTTGGCGTTCGGGGAAATCCCCCACGGAACTTGTACCCCTAATATGTTCGCGTCTTGATGTGGGGCTTGATTCCACTACAATCTGAGTCATAGGCAGCAGCATCAGAAAGAAATAGGAGCAGGAGTAGGCCATATGGCTCCTCGAGCCTGCTCTATCATTCAATAAGATCATGGCTGATCTTCGCCCTCAACTCCACTTTCCCGCCCTATCCATATATCCCTTGATTCCCTTAGTGTCCAAAAATCTTATCGTTCTCAGCCTTGAAGATACTCAACGACTGAGCATCCACAGCCCTCTGGGGTAGAGAATCCCAAAGATTCACAACCTTCTGAGTGAAGAAATTTCTCCTCATCTCAGTCCTAAATGGCTGACAGCTTATCCTGAGACTATGACCTCTAGTTCTAGACTCCCCAGCCAGGGGAAACAGCCTCTCAGCATCTACCCTGTCAAGCCCTCTAAGAATTCTATACGTTTCAATTATATCACCTCTCATTCTTCTAAATTCCAGAGAATATTGGCCCATTCTACTCAGTGCTATAACTCTACATCGCAACAGTGCCTGCACTTCAAAAGTACCTCATTGGCTGTAAAGCACTTTGGGACGTCCTGAGGTCGTGACAGGCGGGAAGTAAATGCAAGTTCTTTCTTTCTTACTTTCACTGAGCCAAGCTGACAGAATCAAGAGGAGGAACCCTGGTTGATGTCCCATCCCTGGCCCAGGATAGCTAAGTCCAACTAATGTGCCCGTGCCATCACCATGGCTGAGACCAGCTGACTCAGACCATCCCAATTTGTATGTCTCACCTGCACACTGGGAAGCTCAATTTCCTTACTGTACTTTTGAAGGACTGTTACTATTTTAAAACAAATCTTAAACAAAAAGTGAAAACATGTTGAAAATCACTTACAAAAAGCCCAATTTGGAAACCAGTACACCCACTGCAACACAAACCTGCTACAACAGTCCACATGTGGTGCTTAGAGGGGAGTTTTCAAAGCAAGCCATTGATGGATGGTCCAAGAATTAGACAACAACAACTTCCATTTATATAGTGCCTTTAACATAGTAAACCGTCCCAAGGTGCTGCACAGGAGCGTTTTCAAACAAAATTTGACACCAAACCACATAAGGAGAAATTAGGGCAGATGACCAAAAGCTTGAATGGCGGAGCAGGCTCGAGGGGCCGAATGGCCTACTCCTGCTCCTATCTTCTATGTCTATGTCTGATCACAGAGGTAGGTTTTAAGGAGTGTCGTAAAGGAGGAAAGAGAGGCGGAGAGGCGGAGAGGTTTAGGGAGGTAATTCCAGAGTTTAGGGCCTAGACAACTGAAGGCACGACCGCCAATGGTGGAGCGAATAAAATGGGAGAAGTACAAGAGGAGACCTGTTCAAGCCCCTCTGTCCTCCAAAATGAGGTAAGTCTTCCCCTTTAACAGGGATCCTGTCAGTAAAGAGGCACAAAACAAACCCATTTCAATTAAGTTTTTTTAAGAGTAAATCTTTCAGGAAAAAACAAATACCGAGTTCTACTGTACTTCAAACATTACTTCAAACCAGATAGGACTTCAACTCCACGTTCCACTGAGAGCTTTGAAGTTCTGCAGTATGCTGGCGAAGGGGGAGGGGGAGAGGAGGGTCTCTAGAAGTCTCCTGTAGTGAATATATCTTCAATTCTAAAAACATTTTTAGAAAAAGAGATTGATGAACACCTGGGGGGTGATTACAATGTGGCAACCTAATTGACGAGTGCAGATAACATCGTAAACTGCAAGAAATTAAAATAGATTAGAGCCTTGAAGTCATCCCCTAGGTAAAGAAAGAAAAGACTTATATTTACACAGCACCTCTTCACGTCTCACAACAACGCAGTGATTCACATACAGTGAATTATTTGTAAGTGCAGTGACTGTTGTCAGGTAGGAAGATATGGCAGCCATTTTGCACACAGCAAGATCTCTCAAATAGCACTGAAGTGCATGACCAGTTTAAATTGTTTCTGGTCGTGCTGGTTGAGGGAGGAGTGTTGATTATCAAAATCCACAACAAGGCCTTGGACAACATGGACCACTTTCCATACTTCGGGAGCCTACTGTCGACGATGAAGTCCAATACCGTCTTCAGTGTGCCAGTGCAGCCTTCGGTCGCCGGAGGAAGAGAGTGTTTGAAGACCAGGACCTCAAACCTGGCACTAAGATCATGGTCTACAGAGCAGTAGTGATACCTGTTAAGTCTGTGTGTTATATTGAGAATTACTACACAGACCACAAGAGTAAATTTTAACAGGTCTTTACTAGTCGAAGGTCAGGGCGGAACTGCCCAATAAATCATTACACAGCACTTATATACCGGTGTGGTCACCACCGGTATTACAGTATACAGCAGCCAAGATAAAGTAGTGCAACTCTTAAAATAGTTCTCTTAAAGGTGGAACGGTTACATACACCACAATACCCGCCCTGCTGTATGCCTCAGGGACATGGACCATGTACAGCAGGCACCTCAAAGCACTGGGGAGGTACCACCAACGCTGCCTCCGCAAGATCCTGCAAAACCATTGGCAGGATAGGCGCACCAACGTCAGTGTTCTTGCTCAGGTCAACACCCCCAGCATCGAAGCTTTGACCACGCTCAATCAGCTCTGATGGACGGGTCACATTGTCCGCATGCCCGACACGAGACTCCCAAAACAAGGGCTCTACTCGGAGCTCCGGCACAGCAAGAGAGCCCCAGGTGGGCAGAGGAAACACTTCAAGGACACCCTCGAAGCCTCCTTGAAAAAGTGTAACATCCCCATCGACACCTGTGAATCCCTGGCCCAAGACCGCACAAAGTGGAGGAGAAGCATTCGGGAAGGCGCCAAACACCTCGAGTCTCTTCGCCGGGAGCAAACGGAAGCCAAGCGCAGGCAGCACAAGGAGCGCACGTCAACCCAAACACCCCACCCACCCGTCCCTTCAACCACTGTCTGCCCCACCTGTGACAGAGACTGTAGGTCCCGCATTGGACTCATCAGTCACCTGCGAACTCATTTTTAATGTGGAAGCAAGTCATCTTCGGTTCCGAGGGACTGCCTAAGAGAGTTGGCCAAGATGCCGAGAGAACGCCACGCTCTTCTTTCAATAGGGCCATAGCATCTTGAATAGCCATCTGAACCACAGGAAAGGCAGAGGAGAGCTCGGTTGAACAACTCACCTAAACACTGGTGTGACGCACTTCATAAAGCATATGGTTCAGCTCTTGTGTTCTGGTTATTTAACACTGGCAATGGTTATCAGTGCCGATGCTAACTGTCCGTGCCATCCAAGTTCTTAACGTATTATGACACTGACACATGCCGATCGACAACCCTGATGCCATTACTGCAAGTTTACTGAGGAGTAACTCATCACAAAATTCTTTGTCTGATAGGAATATTAGGCGCAGGAGGAGGCCATTCAGCCCCCTCGAGCCTGCTGCCACTCAACTAGATCATGGCTGATCCGCACCTCAACTCCAGTTGCCTGCCTTTGCTTCAAATCCCTTGATACCTTTACTTAACAAAAATCCATCTATCTCAGTCTTGAAAGCTCCAGTTTTCCCATCATCCACAGCCTTTTAGGGGAGAGAGTTCCAGATTTCACACAGAATCACCACAGTGCAGATAGAGGCCATTTCGGCCCATCGAGCCTGCACCGACACATATCCCACCCGATCCCTGTAACCCCAACACATATCCCACCCTATCCCTGTAACCCCACCTATTTAATCCCCCTAACACTAAGGGTCAATTTATCATAGCCAATCAACCTAACCCGCACATCTTTGGACTGTGGGAGGAAACCGGAGCACCCGGAGAAAACCCACGCAAACACGGGGAGAATGTGCAAACTCCACACAGACAGTCGCCCGAGGCCGGATTCGAACCCGGGTCTCTGGCGCTGTGAGGCAACAGTGCTAACCACTATGCCACCATGCTGCCTTTCTACTACCCTTTGTGTGGAAATAGGGATGCCTGATTTTGCTCCTGAACGGCCTGGCTCTAATTTTAAGATTATGTCCACTTGTTCTTGATTCCCCCACCGGAAAAATTGTTTTTCTGTGTCCACCCAATCAAATCCTGTTAATATTTTAAACATCTTGGACGGATCACCCCTCAACCTTCTACACTCGAGGGAATACAAGCCAAGTTTATGCAACCTGTCCTCATAATTTAACCATCTAGGCCCATGTCCTTACCTCCCTCAATCTGTCTTTTCTCCTGTTATCTGTAGCCTTTTAAGCCTCAAGCTTGGCATCATTGAATCAGTACTTCTTGATTTATCTCATCTCTTTGACTGTTTTCAACATTGTGGGGTCCAGCTCAAAAGAAAGAAAGGCTTGCATTTACGTAGCGCCTTTCACAACCTCAGGATGCCCCAGTGTGCTTTACAGCCAATTAAGTACTTTTGGCGCGTAGTCACTGTTGTAATGTGGGAAACGCGACAGCCAATTTGCGCACAGCAAGCTCCCACAAACAGCAATGAGATAATGACCAGATAATCTGTTTAAGTGATGTTGATTGAGGGATAAATATTGGCCAGGCTACCGGTGAGAACTCCACTGCTCTTCTTCAAAATAGTGCCATGGGATCTTTTTCGTCCACCTGAGAGAGCAGATGGGGCCTCGGTTTAATGTCTCATCTGAAAAACGGCACCTCCGACAGTGCAGCACTCCCTCAGCACCACACTGGAGTGTCAGCTTAGATTATTGAGCTCAAGGTTGGATAATGGAGGTGGGAGTGTGATGGTCTATTAGGAGAGCAAGAGGAGTGTTAGTTGGTTTTGACAGGAAGAAGGTGCTAAAATGGGATGGGGTACATTATGGGCTGGATTTTCATTCAGCAGTCGGGAAGGAGGTGGGACTACAACTTTCGGGTTTTAGTCCCGCCTCCATCGATGTCCGGCCAATCCACGCGATTTTCCCTTGATTGACCTTGTTGAGCCCGCCCAGCAAACACCGACAGTCTGACTTCTAACCTGAGTCCTTCTACGCAGACTCAGTTAGAACTCTCACCGGCAATGAAAGCTGAAGGCTGTCACTTTTGACAGCTCGCGGCCATTCTGTTTTCAGTGCCGGCTGAATGATGGACTCCCGACGCCTAGAGGAAGAAAGGCTGTTAAGATAAGTACAGGTAATTTAAACTTCTTTACACACTTTAGACACACCAAACACACTCACCTTTGCACTCATGCACCCATCACTCACCTGAACACCGACATCGCGACCCCTCCAAGTCCTTCAACCCGACGGCCCGCCTGCTCTAACCTGGCGTGGTTTGGAGCCATCGGGAATCCCACACGACACCCCTCAAAATAGGGATTAGGCTAAAAACTGCCTGTTAACTACCTGTTAACAGGCAGCTAATTGGCACTAATCCCTTCCCGCCTCGGGTCGGCGGGTCCCAGTATGGGGCGGGTACCCGCCTCCTTTGAAACTTACGTGGAGGCGGGTTTTGGGCGGGATGGTGTCGGGACCCCCGAATTCGGGATTTTAGCCCCCCGCACGCCTAAAAGCCCACCTCATGGCACACTGAAAATCGTGGCCTATGTCTTTGTCTCAATAATCCCTTTCCTTCCCAAAGAAAAGCAAAACTCCATGGGTATGGGGTACTCCACTTGAAGGCTAAGCTTTGGTCAGAAAGTTCAAGGTCACCTGAAAGGAGGATTCCTACCTGAATCTCCCAGGTTGTGATTATCACCAGCCCACCTATGGGTTTTTTTTCTCTGTTTCAACTTATTCTCTGGTATCTGCTGCAAAAAAACTCTTGTCTCATTGACAGGCTTTTCAAAAGGTTTCCTCTGCAATGGTGCTTGGGAGAGCTGGTTGGCCAGCGCATGTGTTAAAAGCGCTAACTAACAATAAGTAATGTTTTAACCAGGTCATGGAAGCTTGACTTTTTAAAAAAAGTTTCAAGTGTTCAAGATGAGTCGGCGCCTTCTGGTCATCTGCGACTCAAACGCCCACGTCGTGATGACTTTCCCAGCAGTTTAATACGACCGAGACAGACGTGAGTTTCCATTACTGAGCCAGACCCTTTACTGAAAGTGCAGCAAATTCAGATTATTACACAACCACTCCAGCAAACAACAGTCCCATTTCTACAAAAACCTCAGTCTGCAAATTGTGCAAGAATCTATTAATGTGTTATGGCAATGCTATTGTACAAAGATCAGCGGAATATTTCACACAGTTTTCCGCGCCTCTGCTGTCAATATTAAGATCTTACGCGGCAGTATTTTTATTTTTGAATTTTTTTTTGCAGTCAAATAATTTTTTTTAATGTTTTATTCAATTATGGGATCTGGGCGACACTGGCAAGGCCAGCATTTATTGCCCATTCCTAGTTGCCCTTGAGAAGGTGGCGGTGAGCCGCCTTCTTGAACCACTGCAGTCCGTGTGGTGAAGGTGCTCCCACAGTGCTGTTAGGTAGAGAGTTCCAGGATTTTGACCCAGCGACGATGAAGGATCGGCGATATACTTCTAAGTCAGGGTGGTGTGTGACTTGGAGGGGAACTTGGAGGTGGTGGTGTTTCCATGCACCTGCTGCCCTTGTCCTTCTAGGTAGAAGAGGTCGCGGGTTTGGGAGGTACTGTCGAAGAAGCTTTGGCGAGTTGCTGTAGTGCATCTTGTAGATGGTACACACTGCAGCCGCAGTACGCCGGTGGTGGAGGGAGTGAATGTTTAAGGTGGCGGATGGGGTGCCAATCAAACAGGCTGCTTTGTCCTGGATGGTTTGTCCAAATTTATTTATTACACACTCGGGAGTGCAGGAACTCCTGCCTAATGTCAGGTCAGTGATTCGTAAGAAGATGAAGCTCATTAAGCATTCTCCGTTGTAATGAATGGAACCTCCCTCCCAACAAATCACTGTTCCTTTCCTTTTCCACTGCAGTTTGAGTATTTAGTACCATGATTACAAATAATAAGGAACAGGTCATCCTCGCGTGTTTGTGGGACCTTGCTGTGCGTAAATTGGCTGCCGTGTTTGCTACATTACAGCAGCGACTACACTTCAAAAAAGTGCTTCAATGGCTGTAAAATGCATTCAATATCCTGAGGTCATGAACGGCGCTATATGAATGCAAGCAATGTTCCCTTCAAGCTGCGCGGCTGGGCAACGCTCTGGAGCTCCCGCGCTGCCGGCACACCGGCTTTTAAATTGGAAAAAAAACGCGCATGTGCGGAATTTTGAATGGGCCGAGCAACCCGTTAAAGGGGGCCGTGTGGCCCCCAAAAAAACTAGAGCGAACGTCGAATGCAAGTCTTTCTTTTTTACTTTTACAAATGGAAAGAAACAGACAGATTATTAATTAAATATTGACCTTATTTATGTCACTGCTGTGTATTGTGAAATCACACAGGGCAAACTTATATTGGAAGAATGTAATGTATAGTATAAACTGAGATTGTTGGGGTTCTGTGCTCCATTTTCCCCATTCCTTTTTGGTTTTCCCTATGCCATGCAGCAGTTCATGATTAAGAAAGTGGGCAGGTATCCTACTCACAGGCCTCTGCTCAGGGAGTGGCCTGAACTGGCTCGGCCTCTGATTTTAGTATCATTTACTGTAGGGAAGCTCGTGGTGTCCCCCAAATGGAGATGGGTGGTCACTGTGCACAGGGAGAAACTCGGGTTGCCAACTCTCCAGGATTGTTCCTGGAGTCTTCAGGAATTGAAGATTAATCTCCTGGACACGGCTGTGAGAAACCCAGGAGAAACATCATAGGGGCATTAGAACAAATGGTGGGCTCTTCTCATTTTCTTTGAACACTTCCGTTCGCTAGTTTTAACAAGATTGGCGATGGGAAAAGAGGCGGTTTGACTGGGCGTGGCGGCTGGAGGCGAAAGGTCATGTGATGAGACCACCAGGAATAAATCCAACCAGAGTTGGCAATCCTCGGAGAACATCCGATTTTTAGGCATTGGGCGACATCACTGTTTACCCTCCCTCATGTTTTCTGTAAATTTCTCCTCGCCCTTCTGAAAGCTCCTTGCTGGGTTATGGTTCGTCACCAAACTAGACCAAGGTATGTCTTGGTTTTAAACCAATTTCTTAACAAACAAGAGATACGCAACATCCCTTACTTTCACTTGCACACAAGATATCATTGCCTCTCTGAAAAATCCCTAGCACACATTCCTCTTGTACTCCCCTGACTCTCTCTTAAGTCTGTCTCTCTCAAAGGGGAGGTAGCTAGTTGCATAAAATGACAGCAACTACTTCTCAGTGTGGGGTTTAGAAGGATGACCCTCTCTCAAGTGGCCACTCTTAATGTGTGAGCCAGTCAACGTCAGCGGGCTGTTCAACCGCAGGGGACATCAGAGGTAAGCCCAATCTTATCCTTGCCCCACAACCACATGCAACACGCACTTTCCAGCAGTGGGGCTTGTTACGTCCATAAGATACAGACTGCAGCAGAAACGGTACAACAGGTGTTTACTCAACGTGGCTCACAGTTGAACTGACTGCACAGATTACTACTCAGTGCTATATACAGGTGTGGTCACTGCCGGTACTACAGTATACATGAGCTGTAAAAAGTAGTTCCCCCCCTTAAAGGTATATACATTACAGGGCTGGATAGCGAACAGGAGCAGGGACCCTCCATAACCGTGGGGTATTGAGCCCAATTGTAGCACTACTACTACCACTGTGGTTGAAGATTAGCTAACTCAATGCAGATCTGCAATTGCGGGCGTAAAACAGATGCAGCGATAACAAATTTAGCAATAGGAAGGCCCGCGCGCAATTTGCGCATGTTTGCCCGCTCCACTGCTAAATTCGGCAGGACATTTTTTTAGGCTGCCATAATGGAAAGACTTCAATATTGAAATGAGGCTCCAGCGCCCATTTCAGGACCCATTTGCTAAATTCATTTAAAGCCTTTGGAGCTTGCGTAAGCTCTGACTATATTTTCAGGCCGACCCCACGATCCCGGATCGCTGGAGGCCACGGAAGAAGCCTGCAAGAACGTTTTTTTTTTAAGCTTGGCTTAATGTGGAGCCAGCAGGAGCAGGGGGTGCTCCTTCTGCCTCCACATTAAGACTACAGCCACTGCTGACAACCCCCACCCCCACCCCCGCTGCTATCCAATCGCTTCCCCCGCTCCCCCCGGACACACCTGTGGGCCAATGCCAGCTGAAGTTAACACAGAAACATAAAAGATAGGAGCAGGAGTAGGCCATTCGGCCCCTCAAGCCTGCTCCGCCATTCAATGAGATCATGGCTGATCATCCAAATTCAGTACCCTGTCCCTGCCTTCTCCCTATATCCCTTGATCCCTTTAGCCTTAAGAAATATATCTAACTCCTTCTTGAATATATTTAATGAATTGGCCTCTACTGCCTTCTGTGGTAGAGAATTCCACAGGTTCACCACGCTCTGGGTGAAGAAATTCCTCCTCATCTCTGTCCTAAATGGCTTACCCCTTATCCTTAGACTGTGACCCCTGGTTCTGGACTCCCCTGCCATCGGGACCATCCTTCCTGCATCCAGTCTGTCCAGTCCTATTAGAATTTTTATAAGTTTCAATGAGATCCCCTCTCATTCTTCTAAACTCCAGCGAATATAAGCCCAATCGACCCAATCTCTCCTCATACGTCATTCCTGCCATCCCAGCTATCAGTCTGGTGAATCTTCGCTGCACTCCCTCCATGGCAAGAACATCCTTCCTCAGATAAGGCGACCAGAACTGCACACAATACTCAAGGTGTGGTCTCACCAAGGCCCTGTACAACTGCAGCAAGGCATCCTTGTTCTTGTATTCAAACCCTCTCGCTACAAAGGCCAACATACCATTTGCCTTCTTAACCGCCTGCTGCACCTGCATGCTTATCTTCAGCGACTGGTGCACAAGGACACCCAGGTCTCGTTGCACTTCCCCTTCTCCCAATCTATTGCCATGGTGTGGAGATGCCGGAGTTGGACTGGGGTGGACAAATGTAAGAAGTCACACAACACCAGGTTATAGTCCAACAGCTTTATTTGAAATCACAAGCTTTCGGAGCGCTGCTCCTTCTTCAGGTGAAGTGGAGAAATGCATAAAGACACAGCTTATATAGTCAGAGAATCATGTCAGATGTTTACAGGTTACCTTTCCAACTGCCATTTATCACACCTCGGCAGAGAGATTATCACAGCAGTCAAAGGTGTGAATGGTGTCCAAACAGGTCAGTCAGGGAAACATTACATCAAAGAACAATGAGGTGGGGTCACAAGGGGTCAAATATTGCAGATGCTGGGGTCTGTATGAAAAACAAAAAAACAGACAAAAAACATTTTTTTTGGCTGGAAATCACAGCAGGTCCGGCCGCATCTGTGTAGAGAGAACAAGCCAATGTCGACTCGAGTCTGGATGACCCTGCATCAGGTGGGGTTACATGTAGCGTGACATGAACCCAAGATCTCGGCTTAGGCCATCCTCATGGGTGCGGAACTTGGCTATCAGTTTCTGCTCGACGATTTTGCGTTGTCGTGTGTCTCGAAGGCCACCTTGGAGAATGCTTACCCGAAGATCGGAGGCTGAATGTCCTTGACTGCTGAAGTGTTCCCCGACTGGGAGGGAACACTCCTGCCTGGTGATTGTTGCGTGGTGTCCGTTCATCCGTTGTCGCAGTGTCTGCATGGTCTCGCCGATGTACCATGCTCCGGGGCATCCTTTCCTGCAACGTATGAGGTAGACAACGTTGGCCGAGTCACATGAGTATGTACCATGTACCTGGTGGGTGGTGTCCTCACGTGTGATGATGGTATCTGTGTTGATGATCTGGCATGTCTTGCAGAGGTTGCTGTGGCAGGGTTGTGTGGTGTCGTGGTCGCTGTTCTCCTGAAGGCTGGGTAATTTGCTGCGAACGATGGTCTGTTTGAGGTTAGGCGGCTGTTTGAAGGCGAGTAGTGGAGGCGTGGGGATGGCCTTAGCGAGGTGTTCGTCGTCATCGATGACATGTTGAAGGCTGCGAAGAACATGGCGTAGTTTCTCCGCTCCGGGGAAGTACTGGACGACGAAGGGTACTCTGTTGGTTGTGTCCCGTGTTTGTCTTCTGAGGAGGTCTATGCGATTTTTCGCTGTGGCCCGTCGGAACTGTCGATCGACGAGTCGAGCGTCATATCCCGTTCTTACAAGGGCGTCTTTCAGTGTCTGTAGGTGTCCATCGCGTTCCTCCTCGTCTGAGCAGATCCTGTGTATTCGCAGGGCTTGTCCATAGGGGATGGCTTCTTTAACGTGGTTAGGGTGGAAGCTGGAGAAGTGAAGCATCGTGAGGTTGTCCGTGGGCTTGCGGTAGAGTGAAGTGCTGAGGTGTCCGTCTTTGATGGAGATTCGTGTGTCCAGGAATGAGACTGATTCTGAGGAGTAGTCCATGGTGAGTTTGATGGTGGGATGGAACTTGTTGATGTTATCGTGTAGTCTTTTCAGTGATTCTTCGCCGTGGGTCCATAGGAAGAAAATGTCGTCGATGTATCTGGTGTATAGCGTTGGTTGGAGATCCTGTGCAGCGAAGAAGTCTTGCTCGAACTTGTGCATGAAGATGTTTGCGTATTGGGGTGCGAATTTGGTCCCCATGGCTGTTCCGTGTGTTTGGGTAAAGAACTGGTTGTCGAAGGTGAAGACATTGTGGTCAAGGATGAAGCAGATGAGTTGTAGGATGGCGTCTGGAGATTGGCTGTTGTTGGTGTTGAGTACTGAGGCTGTCGCAGCGATGCCGTCATCGTGGGGGATACTGGTGTAGAGTGCCGAGACATCCATCGTGGCGAGGAGTGTTCCTGGTTCAACTGGTCCGTGGGTGCTGAGCTTCTGTAAGAAGTCTGTAGTGTCGCGACAGAAGCTGGGGGTTCCCTGTACGATGGGTTTCAGGATGCCCTCGACATATCCAGAGAGGTTCTCACACAGGGTTCCGTTGCCTGATGCGATAGGACGTCCAGGTGTGTTGGCTTTGTGTATCTTTGGGAGGCAGCAGAAGTCTCCCACGCGGGGAGTACGTGGGATGAGAGCATGTAGGATGCTTTGAAGGTCTGGATCGAAGGTTTTGATCAGTCTGTTGAGTTGGCGGGTGTGTTCTTTGGTCGGATCTGCGGGTAACTGTCTGTAGTGTTCCTGGTTGTCCAGTTGTCGGTATACTTCTTTGCAATAGTCCGTTCTGTTCTGTATGACGATGGCACCTCCTTTGTCTGCTGGTTTGATGACGATGTTGCGGTTGGTCTTGAGAGCGTGGATGGCGTTGCGTTGTGCTCGGGTGACATTCTGGACTGTCTTGTGAGTGCGGCTGATGAATCTGGCGTTGATGCATCTCCTGACAGCTTGAGCATACATGTCAAGCTTAGGGCAGCGACCCTCCGGAGGGGTCCAATTTGACTCTTTCTTCTTCGGTTGCTGCACTGCGGATCCCTCTGTCTGCTGTTCCGGATCATTGATTGTCTCATTGGGTTCGCTGCTGACATCTTGGGATTTGTGGAAGAATTCCCGGAGCCTCATTCTCCTGATGAATTCCTCTGTGTCTGCCGCGAGACCGATGGGGTCCATTTTGGTGGTGGGGCAGAAATTGAGCCCTCGGCTGAGAACTTCAATTTCGTCTGGTTGAAGGGTGTGGTCGGACAGGTTGACGATGGATTTCCCTGTGGTTTCAACCGTGGTACCGGGGGAGGCTTGGTTGCTGCTGCTGGTGATGCCAAGTTTCTCAAGCTTCCTGTTCTTGGTGTGCATGTAGGTAGCGTAGTTCCGTTGCCTTGTTTGTTTGGCGGTGTCTCGTAGCTGGTCTGCTGCGTCCTGAGCACAGGCTGAGAACATGGTCTATTGCCGTTCAGGCCCTGACCAATATGCTGCATCAGGACGCTTGATCGGTGCCCGCAGCTTGCCGCAATTATGAGGACAAGCCCCGAAGACTAATTTTGGATGGTCCTCGGGCCTCCCCATTCTGGCACCACCTTGGACATGTCCGGCACGGATTGCGCAAGGATACGGCTGCTAACGAATTTAGGCCCCAAAATGTCTTCGCCAGTTACAGTGGACTGTTGCAGCCACCACCAAGGGTTTTTGGGGAGGGAGGAGAAGCCTTGGAAAACTTTACTCCCTTTTAACACGAGTCAACTGCAACCAACTCGAATGGCTTTGGATTACATGAAATGTGACTGCTGTAAAACCCAGTTTCGGTGCTGTGGTGGACCGATGTCCTAATTGGTTGAATTTAGTCTAAATTGGAGGAGGGAGCCACATTATCTATCCAGGACATTAAATTACTTCCTAAAGTGATCGGCTGACCTGTTGTCAGGGCTGCACTCATTTATTTACGTGACCAGGGTCGCTGGGACACAATTAGTCATAATCCCTCGGCACCGATAGTTCTGTAGTGGAGGACAAATTCCCAGTGAACCATAACTCATGCACAGCCATCGCTACCAGAGGACTGGCGATACATAACACAGTCTTGATGATTATAGATAGCTGCTGCACAACTACAGTCACTCGAATGTTTATATCCCCCCCTCGATCATTTTCTGCTATTTTGGATGTTGCTGTCAGTGCCTTTGTTCTCTCTTATAATTTTAAGACCTTAGTTTGCCCAAGGCCAGACAAGGGTGGCATAGGGGCTGCAACCATGGCACAATGCCTGCTTTGCTGCTGACGAGAATCCATTAGAAGCCACCAATCATCGACGCCACCGTATCACAAGACACCAAAGTAAGTGAAGGAAAGCAGATTTGGAAATAGATGGCCTGCATTTTAGAACTTGCCAGGCAGCCCTTCAAAAACTAGACAGATAGCGACTGCATTTAACAGGGAAAGAAAGAACTTGCATTTATGTAGCGCCTTTCACATCCTCAGGACATCCCAAAGCGCTTCACAGCCAATGAATTACTTTTAAAGCGTAATTGCTGTTGTAATGCAGGAAACTCAGCAGCCAATCTGTGCACAGCAAGCTCCCACAAACAGCAATGAGATAAATGACCGGATAGTCGCGAGAGGTGGTGGTGGTGGTGAGGTAGAGCTTGAGTGTCGTTAGCGTACATGTGGAACTGGACGTTGTGCTTTCAGATGATGAGGGGCAGCGTGTAGATGAGAAATAGGAGGGGGCCAAGGATAGATCCTTGATAGATTGGACATAGCTAAGGTTGGTCCTCATGCATCAACCCTGGTTATTATACATTAAAGCTTGAGTACAGGGTAACCGGTAGGTAGAGCTAAAACATTATAATTGGAAACCATTTTGCCTTGAGGTTAGTTGATGATTTGGTGATAAATACAGAGCAATTAAGTAGCATTGATTTGGCAATGTTATTAATGTGGGACAGTGAGCATCCACTCTGAATATTTATGATACACATATTTTGAAACTGGATTTGCATCATTCTAATTGGGTCGAGTGCAACTACAAATATATTCGTGAGCATTTGAATTTTTATGTTCATGCGAGAAAAGACTTAATCGCTGGTATTAACATGTCACAGCAGGATAATGCATACTATTTAAGTCACAGTCAGAGAGGGGGATGAGACAAAGAGAATGATGTATAACGGTCTCTGCTTTTCCTATTGTGCTATGCTGGTCTTGGGTCTGATGTCCTACTTGTAGCCAGGGATGGGGTTGGCCCTTTGTTCCCTGGAGATCTAAGGTCAACACTCGGAGGTAGATTTATGCCCAAGTGTAAAACTGGCATTACAAATCTAGAACCTCATTTCCACAATGGACGGTTTCTATAATGACTGGTTGATCCATAATACCATTAGGCTGAACATATACCCCCTAGTTTTGACAATATGTTTCCTGCTGCTCTACTGCTAAGTATGCAACTGATCCCTGGTGATGGAGCAAATGTGTCGGGGGGAGGTAGGAAGCTCTCTAGTGCCCTGGAGGAACAGGCTTGAGGGGTTGAATGGCCTACTCCTGTTCCTATGACATTGGCCCAGAAATTCAGGTCGGAGGCTTCCCGCGGGTGTAAGCCTCCGACCTGCACTTACCTAGCGCGTCGGCCGTTGAGCCGTGGACCCGCATGGGATTCCGATCCTGGGCCTCCTCCAACTGCCGGCGCGCAGTGCTTGCGTATCCCAGGGGCGCAGTTAGTTCGATGCGTCCCCTGGGATCACGTGGGCCATGGGGAGCCAATCGGAGCAGGGAATGCTCCATTCATAAGTTTGACAGGAAGAGCTATCAAAACTTATAAATACTACGGCCCCAAAACATCACTAAATCTTCAAATAAATTTTTTTAAAACATCACATTTTTTAAATAAACTATAAATTACATGAAATAACTATTTTAAACAATAATTTAAATTTTTGAAAAAAATAATTTTATTTTCTAACGGGGCTAAAAATAAACTTACCTTTCTTTAAAGTATTTAAAAATAATAAACCTGTGGAAAAAATGTTTTAATTTGAATTAATTCACCACTTACCTTGTAAAAAGCAGGCCTTACGCCTGCTTTTTAAATGTGTAAATTCTGGAGACTTACCCTCCCGGGAAAACCTGCAAAAAAAGCCTAAGTTCGATGCGCACGCGCAGCCTCTCCCGCGCACGCGTTTGAACTCTGAACCCCTTCGTTCAGGGGAACGGAAGTGCCGGTTTCCCGCGCATGCGCAGTGCATGCAGGAAACCGGCACTTCCATTGGGCTTACGGGCGAGTACACCGTGCGTACTCACCCGTGGAGACCCGAATTTCTGGGCCGTTGTGTTTAGTGTGCATCCAGGACTGGTGACCTAGCATTAAGTAGTCCTGCAAGAGGACAGCATCAGCCTGCAGCACGTTATTCAGGATTGCCTTCGGGATTACCTTCATTGCTTTTTTCAGACTCCTGTCTATTCACGAGAAATTCTTTTCTTCTCCTAAATTCAATCTTCTGCAGCCCGATCCCGCTTAGTCACTGACTCACTTGGAACAGATTAGAGAGGCATAAAAGGGACTACGTAAAGGTGAATATAAAGTCAGTACTGGGGAGAGAGGCTCTGGGTCTCAGCTATAGCGACAGCACCCATCATGCCTCTGCCGGCTCTTTGAAAGAGCTGTCCAATTAGTCCCACTCCCCTGCTCTTTCCCCATAGCCCTGCAAATGTTTTCTTTTAAAGTCCCCGATTTTCATCGCTCCACCATTGGCGGCCGTGCCTTCAGATGCCTAGGCCCTAAGCTCTGGAATTCCCTCCCTAAACCTCTCCACTTCTCTTTCCTCCTTTAAGACGTTCCTTAAAACCTACCTCTTGGACCAAGCTTTCAGTCACCTGTCCTAATATCTCCTTATGTGGCTCGGTGTCAAATTTTGTTCGATAACGCTCCTGTGAAGCACCTTGGGACGTTTTACTACATTAAAGGCGCTATATAAATACAAGTTGTCCTAGTTGTATATCCAATTCCCTTTTGAAAGTTAGTATTGAATCTGCTTTCATCACCCTTTCAGGCAATACATTACAGAGCTCCCAAAGGGTTTCTTATTGCTTCAACACAAAGTGAGAGAGGGTCCAATAGCCAAGTTGTAGCTTGGGCCTAATGTACCAGAAACACCTGGGAGACCCTGGATCTCAGTGCATGGATATTTTTTTCCCAACCTCTTTCTTTCAAATGGGTTCTTCCTGCACGGCTTCGAAAAAGTGTCATGGGATACTTTATGTCCAACTAGCCATGCAGGTGGGGCCTCGGTTTAACATCTCAGCCAAAAGACAGCACCTCTGACAATACAGCACTCCCTGAGCAGTGTCCGTCTAGATTAGGTGTTCAAGTTTGTAGCGGGGCTTGAACCCACCACCTTTTGACCTGGAGACGAGAGTTGCTACCACTGAGCCAAGCTGTTACTAGCGTAAGAAGGAATGTCTTGATGTTCCCCGGTGATGTCGTGCTGAATATGTAGTGCTATGTTCTCCAGTATTCTGTTCATGAGTTTGGAGCTGGTCCATGTTGATCCACTGATTGATTGTGTTTGTGTGTGATGGGAGATGGAAAATGCCTTTGTGCTCCCAGTCAGTATAGGCAGGCTCACACTCTGAACAGTAGTTGTCTGATTTCAGCTCTAAGCCTCAAAACTCGAAACGCAGATGTCAGTACTGTACCTGCCAGAAAATTAAATATTATTTCAAATTTCAGTCATTCAATGTTAAAACTTTACGGGGGAAAAATTCAGTTGGTAGCGCCTCCCGTTAGTGCCTTAAGAGGGCGCCAAGTAGGGCACAAAGCAACTAGCGCCCGGGCGCAGCGATATCTGCGCCTCTCGCGAAATTGACCGGACATTTTGCGGCGGCGCTAAACAATACCGCCCGATCTCCTGCGCTCACAGATCTTGACGTCATTCGAGAGTGCAACGTCCTTGTGACGCCCCGGACCGGAAATTGAGTGGCGCTAGCAACGACAGGTTGAGGGGAGCATTATGCTGTCAGAAAGGGACTAGGGGGATGCTATTTAAAGGCGACCACTTCCTGCCTTTTTTTGTCGGTGACATTTTTGCACCATGCATTCTGAGAGAGAGAGAGAGAGAGAGACTCCTGGAGAGATTCAATGCTGTGTGAAGGAGTTTTGGGTACTGAGCAGCACTTTGCAGGTTGATTTTGATTTGCCCTTCCTTGTATCGATTTAGAAGAGACTATGGGAGCTGCACTCTGAGCTCTTTCCCTGGTTCTCTCCATTGTTCTTTCCAACAGATTTGATGTACAGGTCTCTCCAGGCTGAGATACAGGCCGAGATTCAAGGCTGCAATGAGCGGGATGTGGATGGAGAGCAAGATCAACCCTCCCCTTTAAGATAAAAACAGGAAATGCAGGAGAAACTCAGCAGGTCAAGCAGCATCTGTGAAGAGAGAAACAGAGTTAACGTTTCAGATCGATGATCTTTCATCAGAACTCCCCTTTAAGAATTGGACGGTGCCAGTGTGTCTGTGTTCCATTGCTGATTGACATCACATGAGCTTCGCCAGCGCTGTGAGGTAGCGCCTCGCTCCTCGTCCTTAACACCTTAAGAGAGGTGTGGAGCGCTTGATTTGGCGCTCCAATCACCTCCAGGGGTGATAAAAGCCAAGTTTGCCATCAGAGGCGATAATTAGCGCCAGGCGCTAAACTTTGCTCATGGCCGTTCATGGGGCCCCAAACAGGGCTATACCAAATTTCTCCCCCTACAACTCAAAAATCTGATGCTCTAGCATGAACTGAAATCACTTACAAAAATTAGATTTACTGCAACTAATCTGAATACAGAGTGAATAAAGAGCCATAAAGAGTGCAAATAAAATACCGAGGTTCTATTCTAGAGGGATAGAATTCAAAAGCAGGGAGATAATGTTACACAGCATTACATAATATATACAGCACAGAAACAGGTTATTCTGCCCAACAGGTCCATGTCGGTGTTTATGTTCCACATGAGCCTCCTCCCACTCCTCTTCATTTAACCCCATCAACATATCCTTCGATTCCTTTCTCCCTCATGTGTTTATCTAGCTTCCCCTTAAATGTATCTCTGCTATTCGCCTCAACTACTCCCTGTGGTAGCGAGTTCCACATTCTCAGCACTCCCTGGGTAAAGACGTTTCTCCTGAATTCCCTATTGGATTTATTAGTGACTATCTTATATTGATGGCGCCTAGTTGTGGTCTCGCTCGCAAGTGGAAACATCATCTTTATGTCTAGTTTATCAAACCCTTTCATAATCTTAAAGACCTCTATCATGTCACCCCTCAGTCTTTCCTTTTCTAGAAAAAAGCGCCCCAGCCTGTTCAATCTTTCCTGCTAGGTATAACCCCTCAGTTCCGGTATCTTCTTAGTAAAGCTGAAACTTATATAGAACCTTGGCTAGACCACACTTGGAGTGCTGTGTGCAGTTCTGGTCTCCATTATACAAAAAGGATATTGAAGCACTGGGGAAAACTGCAAAAGAGATTTACAAGGATGTTACCAGAAATGAGAGGATGCAACTATCAGGAAAGATGGAGCAGGCTGGGGCACTTTCCTCTGGAAAAAAGAAGACTTGACAGAGGTCTTTAAAATGATGAGGGGATTCAATAGGGTAGAGGTGGAGAAACTGTTTCCACTTGTGGGTGAGTCCTGAACAAGGGGGCATAAATATAAGATAGTGACGAACAGATCAAATAAGGAGTTTAGGAGGAATTTCTTCACTCGGGGAGCGGTGAGAATGTGGAACTCGCCGCCACGTGGCGTGGTTGAAGCAGAGAGCATTGCTGCGTTTCAGGGGAGGCTTGATGCATACGTGAGGGAGAAGGGGATACAAGGCGGGAAGAGCTCAGCAGAGTGGGAGGAGGCTTATTGAAGTATAAACACTGGCATGGGCCAGTTGGATTGAATAGCCCTTTTCTGTGCTATGTAATACAAATCTATGTAATATAATTGCACTCAAAGTAAGCATAGCTTTTGAAAAGTTCAAATATTCTTTGACAACAGTATGTTCTTGCTTGGTGTGCATTCAGTTAACTTGGAAAAGCCCCCTATAAAGTGCAGTTAGTAAGCGTTGATCTTAAAATAGGAAGATCGTTATTTCATTACACTACTTCTAGGATATGTTTCTGCTCCTGTGACATTTGAGATGCATCAGTCACTTAAGGTCAGCCAACAGAGAACATAGAAACATACTCCACACTAGATCACTACAGATCAGATGCACACTCAATACTAGATCGCCAAGGAGCAGGACTGCATGCATCATTCCAACTAAACTATCAGGCATCAGACGCACACCCATTCCTGGTCTCCCTGTCCCAGAGTGGGAGATCCTCAGTAAAGAAATCACTGCTATAAACTGTGAAAATCCTTAAGCTGACTGGGATAAAGGACATTGACCCTCTTCACTAAAATACATTGTGCATTGCTTATGACTCACTTTCCAATAGAGAAACGATACTCTATAGAGCATGGCTCCCAACGACAGTTTAATGGAGATGATCCAGTCGAGGCTCAGAGAAAAACATGCATTTTGCAGGGTTAGAAATTAGAATGGAGTGTCATAACGAATTAGGTAAGCGTTGCTGAGGGAGTGCTGCACTGTCAGAGATGCCGTCTTTTGGATCAGATGTTAAACCAAGGCTACGTTTACCTTCTCGGGTGGACGTAAAAGATCCCATGGCACTATTTTGAAGAAGAGCAGGGGCGAGTTCTCCCCAGTTTCCTGGCCAATATTTATCCCCCAATCAACATCACTAAAAAACAGATGATCTGGTCATTTACCTCATTGCTGTTTGTGGGAGCTTGCTGTTCGCAAATTGGCTGCCGCGTTTCCTACATTACAACAGTGGCTGCACTTCAAAAGTGCTTCATTGGCTGTGAAGCACTTTGGGACGTCCTGAGGTCGTGAAAGGCGCTATATAAATGCAAGTCTTTCTTTCTTGCTGTTCATGACAATATTATAATCCCTCAACTGTATTACCATCCTGATGCACTCTCCACCATCGTTTGTCTCCACTATGAAGCAGGAACGCCCTGCAATCCTAAGTGGATTCATACATTCAGATGAGAAATTCATAAACCACTTCCTAAGCCTTGCCAGCATTGATTTGAAAGGAGATGGACCAGTGCTGGAACTGTTAACAATCCGAAGCAAACTGCAACGAAAAAGTTAGCGTTTGGGACTAATTAGGGACTAATTGGACAGCTCTTCCAAAGAGCCGCCACCGGCACGATGGGCCGAATGGCCACCCTCTGTGTTGTGTCATTCTACGATTCTACCTCCTTTGCCATGCTTCACCCACCTCCCCTACTCCGGCTTTCTTCCCAGCATTCCCGGAATGATATGGGAACAGGGCAGTGTAAGGGGTGGTGTGTGGGTCAGCTTCGCCTCTGACTTATGAGCGGTTCGAATCGCTCCCACTCCCTTGGTTCTAGACCTGGACTTATTTGGGGGTTGTAATGAAATTGCAGCAGGCAACTGAATTTGATACAAGAACTTTGGTTTTTATTTGAGAAGGAAAAATACAATACAATAATCTTATCACTCTAACAAAATGGGGAAACACTTAGACATACACGAGGGAAAAATTACAGTAGACAAATACCTCACCCCTCCCAATCCCACCTTACCAGCTAAGTTGGACTCTAAAGGACCAGGGATAATGCTCACCAAACACAGGAATAGTTTGTAGAGTGGAAAAACTTGCAGATCTTCAGTTTCTTCTGAGTTGGTTTCTTGTTGGTTGCGGTGGCCCAGTATTGCCTGGTTGGCTTCTGGTAATATTTGGTTGTTGGTTTCGTGGGGCCCTTGGTGCCGCGAGGTGTCTGATGATGTGTTACTTCTTCTTTGAGAGAGAGAGAATTGCTTCCAGATGCTTGCTTCTGAAACCGCCGAGTTTCGATGGTGTTTTAAACTTGAACGATGGGTCTCTCCTTTCTTCTCGAACTGGTTGAACTGTTTCTGTTGAACTCCTTCTGCTGAACTGTACTTATCGAACTCATCGAACTCGTCAAACTAATCAAACTGATTTCTTGTGGAGACAGGTCTTTAGTTTATACTAATTAAGGCCTGCTTATCTGCCCGCCAAATCAGTCTCAGTTCATTGTTAAATTTAGGGCGGGCTCGTTAACATTTATTTAACTGGTTTCAGGATTGTCCGTCGAAACCTAGATTGGCTTTAAATGACTGTTTAATCTTTGGTCCGATTAGTAAGTTTCGTCTTCTCCTGCTGGGGCCAGGGTCCCTTTTGTTGATCAGTGGCATGTACTGCATTATGCATACCCTTGATGGCTTGGTAATTTTGGCGGGAACTGCTCTTCTGTAGGCCTTTTGTTATTTATGTGAAATGACTGAGATAGCCCAGAACATTCCCAGACAGTTTGGCCTATGCCAATACCCAAACTGCTTGTTTTTACAGAGGCCCACCCCAAGCCCTTTGTCGCAGCCTTCCACAGGCCTGGACATGCCCTTTTTAAAATAACCAAAATCCTGGGGTTTTGACTTTTAAGCCCCTTTTTGGCCCAACATTCTTTAAAACAGTCCAACAATCTCTTCTTTGGAGTAATCTTCTTGGTTTGAGGGAATCGGCAGAATTTTGCAAACCTTACAGCAGGTACATGGGATTAGGACTACTGCCCGTGTGAAGGATGACCACCAACATGGGCTAGTTGGGCTGAACAGCCTGTTTTCACATTGTAATTTCCATATGTTTCTCTATAACAAAAAAAAATCCAATTTTGTTATTGGTGTAACGCAATTATATTTTTACAATCTTAAACTTACTAATTATGCTTTCCTTCCTTTTTTTCCCCCTCTGCCTCTGGACAGCCCATCAGGAAAAAAATGACGTAAAGTGAAATCTATCGGGATGTATGTTAATTTTTGCATAGAGGTGACAGAGTCCTTTAATATTGTATTGTAGCGGTGTGAAAGTAACACTCTGAAACTGACAGCATGATGGAAGGTCTAAAGTTGCATGCCTCTTTGTCAGCACAGCTATATGTGATAGCGATCAGTAACTCAATACGACCTGCTGCTAAAAATTAAAGGTTGGAAAGTCCCATTATTGGCAGAAACTGAAGCACTGCAGTCAACCCAAAGGTGGTCAAAACCTTCTTTGGCTAGCTGGCAGCCTCCGACATATACATATCCAGAACTCAGCTTCCCTCGAAGGCCTAGTCAGTAAAAAGGTGTTGCTCAGCGTAACACTAAGTCATACAACACTAAGTCCCAAGTACCAGCCTCCAAGCTGTGCCAAGTTTGATGGAAGTCCACCAGGAGCGGTGGTAGAGGGGCTACAGTTGTCGTCACCATCCCTTGGGCTTAAGGTAGAGGATAAATAACATCAGCTCTATCACCTCTGCCCAGTGACCCTTGCTGGGAAGCAACAGGCTCAGTTGCAGTGCCCTCCATGGTTGAATAGCCTGTCAGCATTCACACATGAGCAATTGTTGCTCGAGTAATCATGGAAATATATTGCCCAGCAAACATCAGCTCCTTGAGGAGAAGGTGAGAGAAAATTGGAGCATTATTTTCTAGATTCCTCTTGTACCATCGTCAACCATTACAGCTTGGATGCTGCATAAGAACATAAGAATTAAGAGCCGGAGGAGGCCATACTGCCCCCTGAGCCTGCTCCGCCATTCAATAAGATCATGGCTGATCTTCGACCTCAACTCCACTTTCCCGCCCGATCCCCATATCCCTCGATTCCCCATAGAGTCCAATTTAGAACCCTAGGATGTAGGTCTTCAGGTCCAGGAGATTTGCCGGCTCGTAGTCCCAAATAGGAGTCGATTTAGACATCCAAGTCCAACACTGATTGCAAGGAATCGTAGTAAGTGCAATTATTATATTCTTTCCTTAGATGTATTTTTCATACTTTCCAAGTATTTTATGCCAGGATATATACGAAGTGTGCCAGTGGCATCTACTGCTGGAATACTGTGCACAGCTCTGGTCTACATATTATAAAAAGGATAAGGTGATTGGAGAAGGTGCAGAAACGATTTACAAGGATGATACCAGAACTGAGAGGTTATACCTACCGGGAAAGATTCAACAGGCTGAGGCTCTTTGCTCTAGAAAAGAGAATGCTGAGGGGTGATCTGATGGAGGCCTTTAAGATTGCAAAAATGTTTGATGGATTAGACCGAGAGAAGATGTTTGGACTTGTGGGGAAGACCAAAACTAGGGGCCATAAATATAAGAGAGTCACTAATAAATCCAATCGGGAATTCAGGAGAAACTCCTTTGCACAGAGAGTGGTTACAATGTGAAACTCGCTACCACAAGGAGTGGTTGAGGTGAATAGCATCGATGCAGTTCAGGGGAGGCTAGATAAACACATGAAGGAGAAAGGAATAGAAGGTTATGCTGATGGGGTCAGATGATGTAGGGTGGGAGGAGGCTCATATGGAGCATAAACACCAGCATAGACCTGTTGGGCCTAATGTAATTCTATGTAACAGCATAACTGCACTGGTTATTATTATGTTATATTGACCATCTGTCCAGTTTGGGAACCTTTGCTGTGGCATTAATCAGAACCTCAGCTGTCCAATCACTGTCCTTCACTGAACTAGGTTAATTAGTAACAACCTTACTTCAACACTCTATATTCACTAAACTATTTCTATCTCGATTTCCCTTCCGCCCCCACCCTCCCTTCAGTTTCATTTACTGCCCTACTTCCATGAGGTTGCTGATACTGGTTCTCCTTGACAACAAGAGAAAGAGACGTTGATTTAGATATGGCTGATGATTTTTCAGCTGGTTTAGTCTTCCACTCTGCGGCTATCAACTAGTGCCAGTGCTTTGATGGGCCTCTTTTCCCATCTCCAATATTGTTATAACTAATGAGCGGAAGTGTTCTTGCACAATCCAATGTTGGCGAAGGAGTCCGGTATCAGAAAAAAGTTGAACCAAAGGTGAACGATGAGAGTAAGTAGTGGGTTAGCATCCAGGGTCCATTTCGAAGTAAGGTTATCACAGCTTTCTCATACAGCACAGTAGATATAATACAACGTGTATAGACAAGTACCAAACATGAAATCCATCCTGGCATGAACTCCACTGCTTGATTGACTTGGGCTATGAACATACCTTTACCCCTTCAGTCTGGGTTCAACCCAAGTCAATACAAATTTTAATTTTGAGGGGTGGGAGAACGTAAGAACAGAGTGATTGACTCGCAAACAGATATTCAATGGGATATTCAGTGAAAGTAATAAAGAGCAGATTGTGTAAGATTTAATTCCAGGGCAACATGGATCCCACCAACTCTTTATACAACTGCACTGGCGACGGTTGGATTCATTCCATTCACTCAGTAAACACTCACAACGTCAGTCAGCTTCCTTCTATAATATCACCACCCTCCCAAGACCAAAGCCATGCAGCAGAAATGATGCCCCTGGCGCTAAAAGGGTTAAACAAAAATAAATATATTATATATATATATATATATTGCATTATGTGTGGCTAGGCCAGAATTTAAAATATCAAGTGAAATAAAAACTATTTCAGCAGCGTAGTCCTTGAAGAGGTTGAGCAGAGCTGGCACTGCAGTGCAACACTGCAGAAGTAGTCCTGTGCCGCTGGCGAGGAGGGAGGGATGCAATCTGTGGTTTGTCCCAGTCACGAAGGACTTGCTGTTACGTTACTTTGGCATGTTTAGCCTCGCTCAGTATTGAACTCCTGGATCTGAGGCGAAGTGTGATACTTGGCTTCAAGACACGCACGTAGGAGGGAGAGAGAGAGAGAGAGAGAGAGAGAGAGAAAAAATCTTTGATTCTGTCCCACGAGCCAGGACTGTAATGTGAGCAACAGTAGCCTGTAAGATAGACTAGGCTCGAGCTCTCCCACAGCAGCCAATAGGATCTGGTAGCAGCAATTCAACACCACCAACAAATTGACAATTCAGATTCCCTTATGTGGTGTCAAACAGACATCACTGCGAATCTGTACTCTGTCCAAAAAGGGCTCCTAGAATCAATACTGCAGTCAGGATTTAGCACCTGTGGACCAGATTTGAGTACTGACTGCTTCAACTTCAGCCAATATCTAATGACTGAATATTTCTGTCAACTGAATGCAAATTAAAAGGGGGGGGGAGGGAAGAAACAAAAGTTTGTTTCTAACTCTGCACACTGGCAAACCCAAGACTACACACACCTGCCACGATAATGCCGTTTGCCATATTTGCACGCCAGACTGCAACCCCTGCACGTACAGCTCCTGCCCAAACTGTTCATTGTACTTTCTACCCAAAGGTTCCGCTTCAGCCGACAATATAAACAGTTGATATTTCATACGTCCTTTAATGGCATTTCCATTTGGCAGTCGACTATAGAATTTGGCCTCCGAAGTACCACTTACCAATAGCAACTCTGTTACTACCAAGCTCCCATCAGAGCAAACATTCAAACTAGTATCATTGACAGCTCCATTACAGTCAACAGAGATTACATGGCTGTGGGGGTGTGGGGGGGAGTGGGGGGGGAGGGAAGAAGTGTTTAGTTACGATGCTCCAGCCACCATGGTGTGGGGCAGGCTTGATGGACCAGCTGGTCTTTTCCTGCCCGTCAGTTTCATATGTTCGTATGTAGCTTAAAACTTTTGTATTTGGCCCCCTCATTTCCAAGTCCCATTTCACCCATACAGCCCATACTATCAACCCTCCCAAGACTATACTGAATTCCAGTTGTGTTGATATTCTACCTTGAACTCCTTCCATGGTTTATTTTTCCCATTGCGGTCTTTATTTAACAGAATCCAGCCGTTTTGTGCCTCATGTGCTGCAGTTGGGCCTTTTTATGCTACTGTCCCAAACCCGTGCCGCCTTTTAATACCAGAAGCAGTTTTACAATATGTGTTCTCCGCTGGTGCTCTGCAGTTGTCCTGCCCTCCGATTCTGGCCCCTTGCGCATCCCCCACTTTAATCGCTCAACCATTGGTGGCCGTGCCTTCAGCTGCCAATGCCCTAAGCTCTGGAATTCCCTGCCTAAACCTCTCTACCTCTCTTTCCTCCTTTAAGACGCTCCTTAAAACCTACCTCTTTGACCAGGCTTTTGGTCTCTTGTCCTAATATCTCCTTATATGGCTCGGTGTCAAATTTTGTTTGCTAATCGCGCCTGTGAAACACCTTGGGCTGTTTTACTACGTTAAAGGCGCTATATAAATGCAAGTTGTTGTTGTTTACATGGTGGGGTGAAATTCCCAACACCGGCAGTTGCGGTGAAACAAATGCATCACATTTATGTCACAACTATGACTTTAAGATTCTGGCCACAGACTGTTCCCAATGCATTCTTGGCCAATATAAATGGTAGTTTTGATTGTTCTACTAAAGAGCTAGCACCAACACAGGTCGAGTGGCCCCCCTCTGTGCTACAAACCAATGGTTCTAACTTGCATTTATATCCAGATACAATGCTGTGCCTTTGTGAAATGGTTAGGAGAGAAGACCAAAAGATAGTTGAAGAAATGTATTTTGAGAAGGCTGCATAGGGAAGTCGAGAGACAGAGCGGTTTGGGGAGGGAAATTCTAAAGAGTAGGGCTGAGGCATTTGAAGACTACGCCACCAAAGGAGGAGCAGAAGGAGGAGTGAGGGGGCGGTGAAGCATAACAGCCGACAGACCATGGGATGGATGTAAGATTGAAGGAAGTTGTATAGGTAGGTAGGGTGAGGTCATAGAAATGAGGACAAGGAAAAACGGAGGAAGATAACCTGGCTATGGGTAGAGAACAGGGCAGTGGGATTTGTTTCAATTGCTCTAGCAAAGAGCTAGCATGGACACAAGTCGAGTGGGCTCCCTAAAAGCTGATCGATTGGGAGACAAGTAATCAATATAGCTCAGTGAAGATCGAGTGAAGGTGACCTGGACTTAGCACAGGGCAAGATGCAGATAGTGGAGTGTTGGATGATTTTATGGGGGATGGAGGCCAACAAACAGGGCATTGGGGAAGTCAAGTCTAGAGGTGACAAAAACAATGGAGTCAAATTTCAGTGATGGCGGGGGTAAGTTAGGAGCTGAAGCAAGCAATGTTGCAGAGGTGGGATTAAACGGTCTTAGCAGGGGAGAGGATATGGAGTTTGCAACTCAACTCTGGGTTGAACAGAAGACAATGGTAGCCTGATTCAACCAGAGCGAGTAGCCAGGGAGGGGGATGAAGTCGATTGCAAGGGTGTTGCAGAGTCTTTGGCGGCGACCAAAGGCAAAGGTTTCTGACTTTCCGATGTTTAACTGTAGAAAGTCCTGGCTCACCCACAGAGGAAGGAGCTAGAACAGGAGGGAACCAAGGAGAAAGGGAAAGCTCAGTCACAAACCAGGGAAGGGAAAATTAATGAAGAAGATACATTTTGGGGGTTTTTGTTCTAAATCATTTTCTTGGATTCAGTGTCTTCGATCCATTGCACTCCATGACACGGGATGTGCATTTATCCGCCCAATAACCTGTAGCAAACCACTATAATAGCTGTGGCTCAGTGGGTGGCGCTCTCGCCTCTGAGTCAGAAGGTTGTGGGTTCAAGTCCCTCTCCAGAAATTTGAGCACAAAAATCTAGGCTGATACTCCAGTGCAGTACTGAGGGAGTGCTGCACTGTCGGAGGTGCCGTCTTTCGGATGAGACGTTAAACCGAGGCCCCGTCTGCTTTCTCAGGTGGATGTAAAAGATCCCATGGCACTATTTTGAAGAAGAGCAAGGGAGTTAACCCCGGTGTCCTGGGGCAAATATTTATCCCTCAATCAACATATCGAAAACAGATTATCTGGTCATTATCACATTGCTGTCTGTGGGAGCTTGCTGTGCACAATTGGCTGCTGCGTTTCCCACGTTACAACAGTGACCACACTTCAAAAGTACTTCATTGGCTGTAAAGCGCTTTGGGACGTCCGGTGGTCCTGAAAGGCGCTATAGAAATGGAAGTCTTTCTTTAACCCAAAGATTGAACAGAAAACCCTTGCCACTGTAATTTGACTTATGCCCTCACATGACCTTCCTCAACTTCAAATTAACATTTCACCAGACCATGGCTTCGGCTATAAACTGCCAAACAATTTTACTAAACAGTAAATGGATAACAGAAGCTGAGACACATGTGGATTTACAATAGTGTTGAGTCTGTGTTTACAAGTGCAGTTATACTGAATAACAGGACACAGACTACAGAAATAAGTAAACATGTCTTTAGTGATTGAAGGTCAGGGCGGAACTGAGGTACACTTTGCTCCACAGGGTTTATATACCGGTGTGGTCACCACCGGTACTACAATGTACAGGAGCCATTAAAAAGTAGTCCATCACCTTAAGGTATCCTCTTAAGGTAGTACAGGTTACATACACTACAATTCCTCCCCTTTTAGCTTAACAGTGGACACCCCCAATTAATACACTACATGGATAACATATATACAATTTACACACAAGAACTGTTCAAAGATTCAGTCTCTGAGGAGGCCTCCTGATCCGGCCCGGATAACGCCTTTCAGGGATCTCTGGTTCCCGTTGCTGGGGTGACTCATCCACTTGATCTCCCATGGATTCAACATCATCCAATACGTTCGAGCCTGAGGTAGATGCTACAGGCTCAATAAGTTCTTCAACTGGTGTCTCTGCCGTAGACATGGGGTCGACCCTTGTTCTCGATTCCACAAGTTGGTCAGCATGACGTCGTATTACGTTCTCTCCAACATCTACCGTGTACATCAAGGGTCCCTGTCGTGCAAGAATTGTCCCAGGTGCCATTTATCATCCCTATAGTCCCTGGCCAACACTGGTTGTCCTATTTCAAAACTACGAGTGGCCTTTTTATTTACATGCTGGAATTGCTTGTTTTCGACTTCCCATCGCACATTGGGTTTTAACAAATCCAACCGGGACCGCAATCTTCTGTTATAGAACATTATGGCAGGGCTTTGATTTGTCACTGCATGCGTGGCGTTTCGATACGCCATTAGGAAATTGTCCACCTTGTGTTGTAGTGGAATATGATCTTCACTCATGGCCTTTATCGCCTTTTTGAACGTTTGTACAAATCTCTCGGCCAACCCATTTGTAGCCGGATGATATGGGGCAGATGTATAGTGTTTCACCCCATTCTTTTTCATGAATTTCTGGAATTCTTCTGACACGAACTGTGGTCCGTTGTCTGAACATATTTGCTCCGGCAATCCATTCCTTGCAAATATGGTTCTTAGAAATGCAGTCGTCCTCTCAGAGGTAATGGTCGACATCTTAATCACTTCTGGCCATTTAGAATGTGCGTCTACTGCTATCAAAAACATGGAATCCATGAATGGACCTGCAAAGTCGATATGCACACGTTGCCATGGGGCTGAAGGCCATTCCTACGGATGCAGCGGTGCAATTGGAGGTGCATTCTGAACTTTTTGGCACCCTGAGCAGCTTTTAGTCAGATCCTCTATTTGTTTGTCGATACCTGGCCACCACACATAAGCCCTAGCAAGGCTTTTCATCTTGACTCCCCCCAGGTGACCTTCATGCAATTCTTTTAGAACTCTCTCCCTTAATTTAGGAGGAATAATCACCCTTGTTCCATACATCAATGTTCCTTGACATACGGACAGCTGTTCTCGTCTGGCTGAGAATGCTGGTAACAGTGGGTCGCCATGTGCTGGCCATCCCTTCACTGTCAAGTCGTAGACCCGAGACAGTGTCGGATCATTTCGGGTCTCTCTCTCAATACCCGCATTGGTGACTGGTAAGCATTCAATGATGGTCGAGTGAAATATCTCGACAGGGTCAACTGCCGGTGCCTCTTCCGCTTTAGGTAGTGGCAGGCGCGACAGCCCATCAGCATTTCCATGTTGCTTTGTACCTTTGAATTCAATATCATATTGATGTGCCCCTAGGAAAAGGGACCATCTCTGAAGCCTCTGCGCCGTCATTACCGGAACACCCTTCTTAGGGTTGAAAATGGAAACCAACGGCTGGTGATCTGTCAGCAGCATAAACTTTTGGCCTTGCAGGTAATGGTTAAATTTCTTAACTCCCCACACGAGGCCGAGAGCCTCCCTATCTATCTGAGCATAGTTGTGCTCTGCGGAGGTCAATGATCTGGATGCGAACGCGACTGGCCTTTCCGAGCCATTTGGAAACTTATGTGAGAGCACTGCCCCGATACCATATGGAGAAGCATCACAAGCTAAGCGAATAGGCAGCGTTGGGTTAAAGTGAGCCAACACTTCCTTAGAGGTGCAGCGCCTTGCCCTTTTGAAAAGCCCGCTTACAATCATCGCTCCACTTCCATGGTATTCCCATTTGCAAAAGGTGTAACACCGTGGATAAATTTGGAAGAAACTTGTGGTAATAGTTAACCAACCCAAGGAACGACCTCAACTGGGATACATTTTCCGGAGCAGGAGCTTTCACAACAGCTTCAATTTTGTCAGGTGACTTATGGAGCCCCTCCTGGTCAATGACGTGGCCGCAGTACGAGATTCGCTTTTGAAAGAACTCACATTTCTGGCGATTAACTCTGAGCCCATATTCTTTCAACCTGGTGAGCACCTGCTCCAAATTCGCGAGGTGATCCTTATCATCATCTCCTGTAATCAGGATGTCGTCCAGGTAGCATTGTGTGCCTGGAATTCCCTGCAATACCTGCTCCATGGCCCTTTGCCAAATCGCTGGAGCCGATGCCACTCCAAAAATCAGTCTATTATACCGATATAAACCCTTATGTGTGTTGATCGTGAGATACTGTCGTGACGCTTCATCAACTTCCATCTGTAGGTACGCCTGCGCCAGGTTTATCTTGGTGAAGTGCTTCCTGCCAGACAGCGAAGCGAAGATATCTTCAATCCGCGGAAGCGGATATTGCACCGTGTGAAGAACTGGATTAACAGTGATCTTGAAATCGCCACAGATGCGAACCTTCCCAGGTTCCCCCGGCTTGTTGCTCAACGAATGCTTCATGACAGGAACAATGGGTGTAGCCCATTCGCTCCAGTCTACCTTGGACAGTACCCCTGAACGTTCTAGCCCTTCCAGCTCTGCTTCCACAGCAGGTCGTATCGCATAAGGCACCGGTCTGGCTTTGAAAAATTTTGGGTTTGCATGTTCTTCAACCTTGATGGTTGCCGTAATTCCTTTCAGTGTTCCAAGTCCCTGTTGGAACACCTCCTTAGCATCATCTAAGATTTTGGACAGTCGTTTAGGTTTGACGTCGTCCTCCTTACAGGCATCCACAGTCAGTGCTTGTATGGAATGCCAGTCCAAATTTATTCTCTGGATCCATTCCTGTCCCAATAGTGGCAGACCTCCATCAGGTAACACATACAAGTCCATTTTCTGACTTTCTTTACCATTGTAGACCACATTTACTTTTATCTTTCCTTTGGGGTATACTATTTGCCCCATGTATGTTTTCAATACAATCTCCGTATCCCTCAGGGGAATGTGCGAGAATAACCTTTTGTAATCTTGCTTATTCATGACCGTTAATGCTGACCCTGTGTCCAATTCCATCTTCACTTGAACTCCTGCTATCCGGAGCATGACCCAGATAGTTTGGTGGCCTGCTGTGTTACCCACATTATGTATTTTCAGACAACCCAGTTCCTTACTGCTGGAGTCTGAATCCGTCTTCTGTTCATCCGAACTGTTCTCTGTCACCTTGTGTACTTTTTTGTACTTCTCCTGCGGTGACTTTTTGCTGCTGGTCTTCTTTCCTGACCGGCATACTCTCGCTATGTGACCAAGTTTGCCACATTGCCTGCATTCTTTGTCTTTGAACCAGCACTGGTTCTGGTCATGCGTTGTCCTTCCGCAACGATAGCACTTTACTGCGTCCATTGCCATTTCATTGGTGCTGAATTCCAGTGGCCTTTGCTGTATCTCTGCAGCGCCCCATGCTGCTGCCTCGTGGGATGCTGCAATGCTGAAAGTTTTGTCCAGCATAAGATCCTTTTCCTCTAGCAGTCGCTTCTGGGTTCCTTCCCTTAGGAGCCCACACACAAACTTATCTCTCAGTGCGTCTGCTAGTCCTGTTCCGAACTGGCAGTACTTTGATAACTTGCGCAGTTCTGTTAGGAATTCAGCGTTGCTTTCTTCTTTAAGTTGAATTCTTTTGTAGAATTTAAATCGTTCCACTATCAGCAGCGGTGTGGGGTTTAAATGCTCTTGCAGGATAGTAACAATATCCGCGAAACTCTTCCCTACCGGTTTGTCTGGGGTTACCAGGTTCCTTAATAACCCATACGTCTTCGCACCCATCGAGTTTAATAGGGTTAGTGCTTTCTTTATCATCCGGTACATCATTCGTTGTACAGTAAACTTTGATGCGTTCCACATAAGTGGCCCAATCTTCCACAGCATTATCAAAAGCAGTGATGTTACCCGTTTTTGGCATCCTTGCTGAGTTTCTCCTTTCCCTTCGGATATTATTTAATATGATGACTTTTTAAAAAAAATTTAGATGGCGGCTTTTCCCGCGCTTGGCGGCTTTTCCCGCACTTGACTTCTTCCCCCGCCGACTCAAGATGGCGATTCCCGCGCTGTTGCCATCCACGCCTCCCAGCGGTCCTTCCTGCCTTTATTCCCCGCTGCTCCCGCGGTCCTTGTGGCAATAAAACGCTTTTCTGGCTGCTGCGCGTCTCTGCCCCGATTGCAGTCCGGCCCCTGACACCGGCTGCGGTCGTGTTCTCCACCCTTTCCTTCGTTTTCCCTCCCCTTCTCCCACTGACAACTCGGCCGACTTCCCCCCCATGCCGCTCGATCGGGCTTACCCGCCGCTGTCGTAGAAGGGATGATCACCGCCTGTTGCTGATGTTGGACTTCATGGCCAGAAAACCAACCCAGGTTCCCGATGGCCTCCCGTGCGATGCAGTGCTCAGCAGGATGTTGAGGGCGGATGCCCTTTTTCGACGCCCGTTCCTGAGGACGAAGCTTCCTTGGATGCAAAACTGCCGCTAAGTACGATCAGACTCGTCGCCACTGTTGAGTCTGTGTTTACAAGTGCAGTTATACTGAATAACAGGACACAGACTACAGAAGTAAGTAAACAGGTCTTTAGTGATTGAGGGTCAGGGCGGAACTGAGGTACACTTTGCTCCGCAGGGTTTATATACCGGTGTGGTCACCACCAGTACTACAATGTACAGGAGCCATTAAAAAGTAGTCGATCACCTTAAGGTATTCTCTTAAGGTAGTACAGGTTACATACACTACAAATAGTCACAGGTTTAACGATCTCTCCTCGGAAGATGTAAAATAACAAAGCAGTTGCCTCTGCAATAATCAACTGCAATGGGCACAAGGTCCTTGAATATTAACCTTTCGTTGCTGACTATCCACGGAGTCTTTCTGACCCAACTTGCTTCAGATGGACTACTCAATCGGAGCAAAACGGGCAAAGAAATATTCTTCAAAATTTGACCAGGTCAATGGAAATTTTAAAACTCAGAAATAACTGCAAATCAAACGTATATAAAACCCACAAGGTGCTTGTATTTGAATTGAATGGTTTGGCCCCTCCCTTGGATACCCAACCCAAAAATAATGGTGTCGAAAGACTATATACGCTCTTCTCCAAATATGGACGTTTAAATATAGAAAAATGTATATTTTCACATTAATAGATATGACCAGTAGCAGATACATTTAAACCTTAATAATATTATTAATCCAAATGTATTCAGGAAAGTTCATTGTAGTGGAAATGACAACAATAATTTGCATATAGTTCGCACCTTTAAGGTAAAAAAAATCCTTCAAAGGTGCTTCACAAAATAGGGGTATCGAAAACAGTCCGAAGGGAGAGATTCAGAGGAGTGATTAAAAAAACTGGTCAAAGAGATAGGACCTGAGAGGCTTTTAAAGGTGGAGAGAGAGATAGAAAAATGTAAGCAGGGACTTTCAAAGAGTAGGACTGAAACGGTGGAACAAATAAGATCCCATTCTGACTGTAGCAGCTCAGGACTAATTCTTGTCCCTTTTACAGTGCTACCAGGGTACTGAAACCTGCAAACCAGAATGTCTTATATTCTATCCCCAGTCTGCGCTGAGTTAGCCGATTTGAAGTTCATGGAATCCTAAAATCATACAGCACAGAAGGAGGCCATTCGGCCCATCGTGCCTATGCCGGCTCTTTGAAAGAGCTCTCCAATTAGTCTGACTCCCTCACTCTTTTCCCATAGTCCTGCAAATTTTTCCTTTTCAAGTATATTTATCCAAGTTGGGACACTTCAATTGGCCTCTGGCCTCTCCTGAAATTAGAAGTCTTCATTTTCTGGTAAGAGAACAACAATTTTCCTAATTTCTCAGCCTGAAGAGAAGTTATGTTAAGCGATATGCTAGCTCTTGGATTATGTAAAGGCTGACATGAACTCCACCCTTCTACACTCCTTGCCTGGCACCTTTGATCAAGATGGGCTGAGCGTAAAAAAGAGACAGATTATTACAGATAAACTTAAAAGGACCCCTCTGTACTACAAATGAACTCTATGTTAAAGGCTCTATGTTGTTCAGGAATTTGTGACTTGCAAGCCACAATTTCCTGTTTATTAAAACAAAAATCGCTCTGTGATGACACGATTTCCGACACAACATGCCGTGTGGAAAGTTAAAACATGGGGGAATCAATCGAATCCACCGCAAGTTTTACACGAAGCACTGTTCTGATGGCAGAGAGAGAACAAAGTGAGAGTGAGAGCTATGGATCATCAGAATATTATATATACAAGGCACCACTTTTAAGACCATGTAAATTAAGTTTAAAATAAAACTCATGAGCTACAATATCTTTTTAAAGAGGGATTCTCACCATCATCATCCATCTTAAAACAGAGAGAGGTCGATCTTGACTTTGTGCCACAGTGTAAAATGGGTGATAGCGAGTTGGCAGCCCATTCTACATCTCTCTGCATTTTTATTTCCAATGATTTCGTTATCACCCGCTTTACAGTATCGCACAAAGTCGAAATTACCCCCAGAGTCTCACTTTTAGGGTCCTTTTAGAGATGTGGTGTTGCTATCAGGATCTCTTTTAAAGAGAGTGTCTTGCCATCAGGATCCTTTAACCAATTAATCAGTAACAAAAGTGTCATTTAAGCTTTAACATCCTTCTATTTATTTCTGTCCATTTTTGTCATTTGTTAATCACTTTTATTCACATGGTTAGCACCGATGACATCATTAACAGAAGTGGCCAGGGCAATTTATTGAGCACAACAGTATGAGGGAGCTAAACTGACTTCAGTAGACGCAGTCATTGATTGAGGGTACTTTCAGTCATCATGTCACTTCAGCTGAGCTCTCACATATCACCTGGCTCAGTAAATCCTTCCAGCAAGTTCTTCTGATGACATCACCATTGGATGTCAACAGAAAAAACACAAGACAAAAAGAAAAATGATCGCTACTCCGGGATCATCCTAGAAAGCAAAGCTTCTTGTCTCCACTTCCAACAGTCTCCTTAAACCCCTCTTCCCCTCACCTCCAACAACAAGTACAAGAAGCTGATGGATTTTTTTGTCACTGAGGTGGAGATCATCCTTTCAGCTGCCCCAGTTGTATGCCCACCCCCACCCACCCCCCCACCCAATCTCCTTGCCCACCAAGCCAAACCTCTCCCAAATTTGTAAAAGAGGAAAGCTGGTTGAACTCCCTCTTTTTTTAAGGGGGAAACTAATGGTGAGGCACCTTCTTTAAATGGAGAAGCTGATGGCGAGACCTCTTTAAAAGGGGACACTAATGGCGAGATCTCTTTAAAAGAGGGTGCTGATAGTGAGACTCCCTCTTTAACATTAAAAGAAAGATTTGCATTTGCTAGGGCAATCAAAACAAATCCCACTGCCCTGTAGTCGACCCATACAGGTTGAGGGATAAATATTGGCCCAGGACACCGGGGATAACTCCCCTGCTCTTCTTCGAAATAGTGCCATGGGATCTTCTACGCCCACCTGAGAGAGCAGATGGGGCCTCAATTTAACGTCTCATCTGACAGGCGGCACCTCCGACAGTGCAGCACTGGAGTGTCAGCCTAGATTTTTGTGCTCAAGTCTCTGGAGCGGGACTTGAACCCCCAACCTTCTGACTCAGAGGCGAGGGCCACGGCAGACACTGCCATGTCTACTTTACTGTTAGCTCCAAGGCCTGTACATATCAATAAGATCTTTTTGTAGAATGATTTCCAGCCTGCAAATCAGAAATCATGCACCTTTTATTGTTTTTTGCTGTTTATTTTAATCATAATAGGAAACTTTCTACCAAGGTTAACTCTTTGATGTACGTTGCACTATTTCCACAATTTGTTAAAACACTAGATTCAAATTTTCCATTTCCTTTAGAGCTGTTGTCCTATATTCCAGGTCTCTGCATTTTATCTCCTTTCATTTCCAATGATACATTTCCAGAAACAAAAATAAGCAATGGAAATAAAACTATTGTCACTGGAACACCATACGGCACTGTTGGGAGCACCTTCACCACACAGACTGCAGTGTTCCGAGAAGAAGGCCCACCAACACCGTCTCCAGGGCAACGAGGGAGGAGGAGCAAAGCATTGGTCATCAATGAGTTAACAACAGGTTCTGATGATTTTGTTTTAATGCCAGCCCACGTGAATTGAGCAATAATGGACACATGCAAGTACAGTCCTCTCCAGACTCGGCAACAATCTGGCACACTTCAAGGTCAAGTCTGGCAGACCTCTCCGGTTAGCCTCAATTTCGCCATAGATTGCACATCCAGTCATTTAGCCTTTAATCCCAATGGAATG